>NC_059503.1:40000000-40655000 GCF_914767665.1 Harmonia axyridis
CTTAGGTGTGTAGAACTGCAGTTGAACTTCCTTTCCGCGAGATTTTTTGTTGCTTGTATTTTATTGTGGTGTATGTATAACACCGATGTTTTCCTCACTAGGGAGGAATATATCAAAACTTGGTTCAGTTGAAAGTTCTCGGTATCTATACCATAGAATTATGAACTTTATATTTTGTTGCTATCAAATTTTGATTTGAGTCCTTATTTCATATCGCGATCAATAGTTTAAAGTACACAGGAAACACTACATTAATCAAAAATTTTATTGAATCTTGGATACGAACCTTCGAACTGCTTCATACTCTGGGCCCTGCACATCTCATCCCAAGACTTATTGGGCAACCATTTCAACGGGTTAGGATGGGGATTTTCTATGACTACGCCACCCGTAAGAAGAAACATAAAGTCCTGTGTGGGGAGTTTTCCGTGATGGATCATGATTTTACAACACAGGAGGAACGAGAAAAGAAGTTTATCTTTCTCAAACAATGACCTCGTTATGTTCGAATACAAGTCATAGGTAAACGCATTTATCAGACTCTGAACTCGTTTTTCTATCAGCCTGAAATTTTCAGCCTTCTGTATGGACGATATGTAGAGGTTGATGAACCAATCTAGGGAGTACTGGTACATGGGATCTACGTTCGCCATGTCCGAGATGCAGTAGTAGAGGACGGAAGAATGTTCAGACACCGCTTGGTACTTCTGTCTGAACTCTTCGATAGATTTCTCTATGACTAAAGATTTTTCTTGTTTGATATTGATTTCTGTGGAAAGATTCTTGGATTCGTCTAGAACTTGAATAGCTTTTTCGTCTTCTAGAATGTCGCCTTTGGTTTCTGCTAGAGTTCGAAGGATGTCTCCTTCTACCTAAAATCATATGAGGTAAAGTCTCTTTATCATCTAGTTTTAACACACTTTTTCGAAGTCACAAAAAAATTAGTTTCCAAGATATTAGGTGTACAACTTTGCTTCCACCGTTTTGCAATAGAAGGCTGAAGCGGTAAGAGGTAGTCGGAAGAAATAGATCGTAGATGTCATATAAATGCTTAAGTATTTCTAAACATAACGCCATCGAAATATTAATCAATTTGTGTGCGCATAATTAAGTTATTCTCGATTTTACATATCAGGCTACGAGCCAAATTCTCTTCATTTGCGGTTTTTATTTTCTGCTTTAATATAAAGAAATCTGCTGTTAAGGATCATAGAATGCTCTCAAATACCTATGATGAGGTCGCTATTAATGAAAGAACGTGCCGAGAGCGGTTTCAACGCTTCAAAAACGGTGATTTCGAAGTCAAAGACCAGCAGGGAGGCGGAAAAGAGAAGGTTTTCGAAGATGCAGAATTGGAGGCATTACTTAATCAAGACTCGTGTTAAACGCAACAAGAATTGGCAGGATCATTGGGAGTGATGCAACATGCCATTTCAAAATGCCTGAAAGTCATGGAAATTGGGTGCCGTACGAGTTGAAGCCGAGATATGTTGAACGACGTTTGCTTGTGAACAGTTGCTTGAAAGGCAAAGACGGAAGGGATTTATGTATCACATTGTGACTGAAGACGAAAAATGGGTTCAATACGATAATCCCAAGCGCATAAAATCATGGGGATATCCCGCTCATGCTTCCACGTTGACGGCCAAACCGTCAACGTGGAAGACAAACGGCCGCAATCAATCGTGAACTTGAATACGCCAATACAACGAGAGTCATGATAAATTGATTTTACAACATGACAATGCTTGACCCCATGTTGCGAAAGTGGTCAAGACATCTTTTGAAACGTTGAAATGGGAAGTCCTACCCCATCCGCCGTATTTTCCAGACGTTGCTCCTTCGAGTCAATGGCACACGGCCTGGTGATAGGAGAAAGCCAGCGATGTATGATACTATGAATCATAATAGAATAACCAGTTTTTTATAATGAAGCCTCGAATTTAGGTAAAAAACGGCGGATGCAAAGTTGTACGCCTATGTACCTTTAGAAGCGCCGCTCTATTGTCTGCTTTCTGCACGATAAGTTCTTCCTTCAGCTGTTGTAATTCCGGTTTTTCAACAGCAACTACTATCCCAAGAAGTTGATCCTGCAGACCATCCAAAGTGAGTGCGAAGTTAATGATGGTCACCTTATTGAAAACCTCCGGTAAGTAATGAGGATTTCTTAATTTCGAACACATATAAAGGCGAAACTTATTGTTGAACGCTATGACATTATCACCAAGAGCTATAACATCCATACCTGAAATATTTTAAATAAATGCCTTTATTGCAATGAAGCAAATATCTCAAGAGAGATCTAAAACTTTCTACTAATATATAATTCTAATGTGAAGCACATAAAACGAAAAAAAGATAAATTTATATATAAAGAGAAGTTATAACGATAAAATAACGATAAAAATGCAAAGAAGTAATAAAATCACTTATTTCAGTAATTTATTCAATATACGTCTTATGTAACAAATGATTCAATATTTAGTAGGTTATAAAGGAGATATTTCGGAATTAAGTATGAAACAGACAAGTAAAAACGAATGTTAGTAAACATATATTGCCATGCTTTCAAAGAGCGCGTCCTCAATGAGGTCAATGAACAAATTGATGCCTAACTCAAATCTGGCGCTTTGATAATCCTTTTTAGTAGTGTTATTTCAATCATATACTTACCAGCTTGTTTGAATACTTTCTTGAAGAGCAGAGGATCCAAAGGGGCTTCTAGAGTCTCTTCAACACTTTCTATGAGAACTGGATATCCATTTTGCACGCATGATTCGATTTTCTTCATGTAGTCAGGGTAAGTGAATTTCACAACTTCTATAAAATTTTTCTTTTCCATTTTCTTGATCCACGTACTGGCCTACCGATTGAAATAATGGAAACTTATTTCCCAATTTTAAAAATTTAGAATTTGCCTGATGGAACCATGATTCGCTTATGACAGAAATTATCGACGATAAATAAAATATCTATTTGAATTGATGAGATCTGAGAGCATTCAAAAATTCTGAAAGATTATTTCAAATTTGGAAAATGCTAATAATGCTACTTACTTCTTCTTGTCAAAAGGAATACAAAGAGATTATAAGATGATGGGATAGTTTAATGAAAGGTGGAAGGAGTAAATGAGAAATGCTGAAACTACATAACAATACCATGAGTCAATAACTGAATTCAATCATCAAAAAATTGAAAAATAGCACTGAATTGTTGTTAGGAGCTTTTGAACTCCCATTGAAGATCATTACACAACTGTTTCATGGACCTATTATATGGAACAATAAGTAAGAGAGGAGTTCTGATGATACAATCCTACTAAAATTCGTCATGAACATTCGAGTTGTTATTGCTAAATTTAAACAAAAGAGCGATAAGTTGTTATGGAAATATAGAAAATTTTGTTTCGTTATTCAGCTTGATTTTCAATGGCTTTAGTTATGCGATAAATATGAATTCTGGAATGAAACATGGAACTATTATGATACCTAGACCTACCTTCGGATTGAAATTTTGTGGAAATTTTAAGTTTTTTTTATTAGCAATAAAAACGTCATCAAAAATACGCAAGTGGGCTCATTTGGATAAGTGTAGGGAGATCTATGACTTAATGTAATGTCTTAACTGAATACGGATAAAATGAAAATAAAAGAGACGAAATTAATCAAAATGGCCTAGCAGAGTGAAAATATACATACCTAGAATAATACTATTATGAAACTTTCTTCGGAATGTAATTTTGTGAATACATCAATCAAAGAACTAATCTAATAAAGTGTTATTTAAGACAAAATTGACGATTTCTAATCGAGAGACGCTTTGAATGACATACATTTCATTCCTAGGACAAAATAAAGAGTAGAAAAGTTTTTTGTATACCAAAATAAGATAATTATTTGAAATTAAGCTGAGTGAGTTTCCTGTGTAATGTCTAATGATGAGCGTAAGTTCGTAACTGAGGTCACAATACAAAGTAAAAGTACTTTAAATTTGAGTCTAATTAAAATTAACCACCAAATAATGGTGATGATAATGGCTTGAACAACTATGAACTTTCAAAAGAACCTACCTGACTCTGTGGATCGATAAACAGAGAATATCTCTTGGATATATCTTGAATTATACCATTCTCGATCGAGAATGCATCTCTTGGTAAACCGAAAATGTTCCATTTCTGGATAGTAACCTCGAAACCTAATACTTTTGCCAACTCATAATCTTCATCGCATGGTATCTGTAACGATCTTACGTGCGCATGCCAGTTCTTTATAGCCCTTTTCCTGAAATTAGCATCAAAGGGGGATAAATAGGCTACTATCCCGCAAGACAGTAAGATGTCTCCGGCTAGACCATCGTATTTTTGTTGTAATGAGTTTGCAGCTTCAGTCCATCTTGATTTCTCTCCACCTAATCCTCCAATTAGTTTTTTGGCCCGAAGCAGTTTGTCATTGCATAGGTTGACGTTGTCCTAATAATTAAAAAAATATAATGTTTTATCAAAATTTTTCGATTAATTCACTTAGTTTGACAAGATCGGTTTCGATATCATTGAAGGCTAAAGATGACTCTGAAATATATTATTATATATTATTGATACTTTTTCAGCTGGGGAGCCAAAAAATTCTTTGCTTCAGGTGCCAAAATTGCTCGCGCCGGCCCTGATAATGTATTATTGCAATTGATTTTTAATCATACTAAAAAACAATAATATGTATAAGCAAACCTATATCTAACCACGCATTGGGCGCTTTCAGCAGAAATATTGGTAGCATAAGTAATTCCGATAAGTATCAATTGGGTAACGTTAATATTCTCTGCTGGACGAGTTGATCCTTCTCTTGACAGCAAAAGGTTCTGTGGGTCCTTCTTGAACGTTATGTAATGAGATGAGAGACAATTTTCTGTTATACTTTTCAAGTTTGCTTTAGGTATTATTACTATTTTATTCTTCAATATATCAGAGTAACATTTCAGAATGTTAATAAACGTTTATGTTCCAGTTTCTATTATTGCTATATTTGAAATACAAATTTCGTCTCAAAACAACTGTCACTTTTATCAGTTTCTCATCATGTTACTAAAAAGTAGCATAAGATGAATTTGATACCAAAGATGGCGACCTCTACGTAGCATACGCTCCGAAGCGGAAACTGATAGAATGCGTTCAGCAGAAAATTCATAGAATATTGACAACTGTTCCACAACTGTTGAGTCTGCTGAACGCGCCCATTGATGGAATTGGTATGTCATGGATAACATCATTAATAACATCCCATAGAGATTTTTTTCAATAAATTTATGGAATTATATGTATAATTAACCCAAGAGTTTTAATTGAAGACTTTTATATGTTTCACGCGGACTTTTAACTTAAATTAATTGGTCGGCCAATGAAAGCCAAAATTCTGATAATGAACCACCGGCATGGATCAGATAGTAAAAAAAATTTATAAAATTAGTGTATTGTCCTTACTATTCATAAGATTTTGGTGAAAATCCAGTTCTGGACCGTAAAGAGACTTCGATACCTACCAAATTTTACTGACAATTTGATTTTTTTTTACTAATTTCTAAATCCCTCCATTAAAATTTCGGCTTTCTAAGGCAAACCAGTATTTGAAAGGATATTTGGATAAAGTTTGGCCGAGATCTTTGCAAGGATTCCATTAAAAATCAGTGCAGATGAAGGACCAATGAAGAATATTATATGAACCTATCAACACATTTCATCGTACAACCACCGTTTCTGTTGATATCTTGTTTTCAGTTGACATTTTCTTTCAAGAAAACTAGAACTACCTCTGTAGGGAATGGTTTTTAGTCAATAAAAGATAAAAAAAGACGATTCTCGACGTGTATGAAGTGAAGATTATTCCTGAAAATGTGTATTTTTTGATTGAGACTTACTGAAAGTAAATTACCTAAACATAAATTATAATTTTTAGTTGAGAGTAGTATATAGTATAAGTAGGTATATTTCTCATTCTAAAATTAACCTGCAGTTCAGTTTGTTGTTTCACGGCTTCATCTAACTTTTCATTCAGTTCCGCAAGAGCGTCTTCTAGTTTTTTGAGCTGGTTCCTCTTCTCATCTAAAATACCCATCGTATGGGCAAACTCAGATTCGGCCTTGGCTAGTTTTTCCTTTTTGGGGGCAACTATTTTGATAACGTCGTCGTATAGGTCCATGGCTGAACAAAAAAGTACATAAGCGGTGGACAAAAATCTTTGATATTGGAAAAGAGACCTGAATATCACCTAAAATCATGCTTCAGTTTGTATGCAGTTCTACAATCAACTAACGTTTTATACCTAGGTACCCCTAAAAAGTGTTTGTTGGGAATATGTCTCCTATCGGACGCGTCACCAGATGGCAGATAGAGGAACGCCATCACCATTTTTACGTAGATAGAATGAAGGGTAGGTGCGAAATTAAATACTACCCATGGACCAAAATATACTACAGACGACAGGATCGATAACAAATCCTAGACTGGTGAGGCTTGCAACATGCCAGGATAGCATGCACAACCTGCTTACAGAAAATTGATGTCTCCGAATAGGACTTATTCACTGGCAAAGAACCATGCAAGGAACAATGGAAATTATAACGAAATAAAAATACGTAAGATGTAGAGCATCAACTCGTGGAAAAAGGAAATACTAATAGAATTGAAAGAACATCATATAGACATATGTGGCTTGACAGAGATAAAAAGAAAGATTAAATAAAATAACGATTTCACTGTAATATACAGCGGAAAGGAGAAGTACCATAGAACCTCAGAGAGTGGGCATAATTGTACACAATAAGTATGAACATATTTAATATTGACGACAATATTAAAAATACCAACCAGAGAATCTTCAATGTACAGCTAAAAGAGAATAAAATACACATCAAAGCCATCTATGCGCCGGATAAATCGAAGCCGAGAGCAGAATTGAAAGCGTTTTACTTAACAGTTCTTCTTTCCTTTTTTGAATAGCGCAGAAGTCGTGTCACAGCCACTAAATGCGTGTAAAAATAGAATGTGTTTTTTGGTACGAGGATATTGGTCAAAACTTTTAGAGGAGTATATTTGAGTGTTAACATTGCATTTTGGCATTTTTTAATGATTATAAATTTTTAGTGAATAATAAAGTTTTTACAATGTACTGATAACCGTAACTCAAGCCTCTGTGATTATATGTTTTTACCCTGTAGCTTACAGAATAAATCATATTTTTATTATTCTTATTATTATTGGGCCATATATGACTGTGCGCGCCGCACTCTTCGCGGTCTACCGCAAAAACGGTTGATCGTATGAAGAAAAAGTTTAAAGAAAAGTTGTGGAGAATTTTATACTGTACAACTTTTATAATGAGTGCAAATCTAATTTAAGCAATGGAAAGCGATTTTATGACCTTTGGGTACGGCCATGGTGAGCCGCTTCTCGCGTCTCGCTTTATCACGGCTGTTTAGACTTGCGCTCGACGACTGGTGAACCTGCTAGATTGTAGCAGGTGGTGGTCATAGTGCACCGCTCGTCAAAACGTCTCGTTGTGTTTACCGCTGCAGCATAATTCATTTTTCATCATGAATTTATGCCGTGAGGATCTTTTGGCTATCTTAATAGCTAGTGATAATGTTTCTTTGAAACTAAAACATGGAAGGTCTACTGACGTTCATGAAATAAATAGATCACGCCAAAAAGTTGGTGAATATCATACCTTGTTTTCACAGCTGACGGCCCATCCAGAAAAATTTTTCGAATATTTCCGCATGCAAGAATTGACATTTAAGTATATTTTGAATCTAATAGAAAATCGTTTAAAAAAACAGTGGTGCAACTTTCATCAACAAAGAATTCTGCCGGAAGAACGTCTTATGGTAACTCTGAGGTAAGTTAATTCTCTTCATATTTTTGTTCATTGGTTCAGTACCCTGAGTATATTTGTTTATTTCATTTGCAATATATCGACTCATATAATTTCCACCGACTGAAAGATGAAGATGAATTTCTTGTAATTGAAACATCAAATTTTCTCTTAAAAAAAATATATTGAATAAGTAAAAAAATAATATAAAATAACAATATAGAAAAATAAAAGGAACATAAAAAACTTAGATTCAGGACGATCACCAGAATCACCTGAACGAGGAGGAGGTAATTTTCCCACTTCTACCGCAAATTGGTCTCTAAGGTACTTCCACTTCTTCCGTAGTACTCCGTCTGAAAAAATAATTATTATATCTTGAAGTTCTTCGGCTAATATTTCATCATAATCATTTCATTTCAGGTATCTTTCAACGGGATTATCATTCAGAGCACTGGCCTTCAGTTTTCGGATGGGAAAATCAACAGTTGCTGGAATTGTCAAAGAAACCGTGGAAGCAATATGGGATGAACTATATCCGATTCATATGCCAATGCCAACCAGTGAATCTTTGAAAAAAATTGCAGAAAAATTTTTATGAAATTTGGAGTTTTCCAAACGTGATTGGTTGTCTTGATGGAAAGCATATTCGTTTAAATTGTCCTGCGAATTCTGGTTCTATGTTTTACAATTATAAACAGTATTTCTCTTTAGTTCTTCAGGCCCTTGTCGATGCTGACTACAAATACATTATTATTGACGTAGGAGGGTATGGAAAACAAAGCGATGGCGGAACTTATTTAGCTTCTCATCTACTTCATTTTATAGAAAATAAGTTTATAAAGTTTCCAGAACCGACTTTTTTGCCACATAGTCGAATCGAAGCCCCCTATGTTATTCTTGCAGATGAGGCTTACCCATTGCTACCATACCTCATGAAGCCATATAAACGTGAAGGACTTACTGAAAGAAAACGAAGGTTCAATGATCGCTTATCACGTGCCAGAAAGACAGTAGAATGTGCATTTGGGATCACATACTCGAAGTGGCGCATACTTTCAAAGTCAATAGAGACTTCATTGGATCTTGCTGACAAAATTGTAAAATGTGTTTGTGTTTTGCATAACACAGTAATTGAAAGAGAAGGATTGGAAAGGCATCTCACAGATGTCCACATTGGAGGACACAATGTCAGTTGGGAAAGGAGAGGCAGGCCAGCTACTCAGGCAGAAAACATCAGGGATACATTATCTCAGTACTTTGAAAAATATCCTTTGAGTTATGTTTAAATAGATATAAATAATTTTGGATCTTATCATTTTGAGTTAACATAAATTTGAATAGTGAGTAATTGAATAAGGTAAAGTAGTGTTTGTGGAATATGGAAGTATTTCATAAGTACAATAAATAGTTATAAATTCTGTTAGTTTTTAACTTACCGTTCTCTAAACCCATTTCGGCAGCTATACTCTGCCATGCCTTGTCCACCATGTTACGATTTGCATGGCCTTTCAATCGTTTATCCCATATCACGCTATTAATAAATACTTTTGAAATCAAAATTTCTTTATTAATGTCCATCCTATCGCAAATAAACTTTTTTATTATTATTATTATCGATATTTATTCACTTCTACGACACTACGTTCAAATTCCTTTATGAAATAAATCGAGCGGGCTTACCAGCAAGCGAGAAAAGAATTAGTATTTAGTAATTCATTCCGGTAAAAGCGAGAAGCAGCTGGCCTAGCACTCGGAAACGGCCGAGCAGGCGCACTATGTCCATACCAGATCATTTCTTCGTATGTTTATTACCCGCTAGCAAGACGCAACAAAGCGAGACGCGAGAAGCGGCTCACCATGGCCGTACCCTTTGACCTTCAATATCTTAACACGTGGACACGATAGCACTTGTGAGTTTTGAGACAACATTAATTAGAAGGACAAAACAAAGGTTCATACCAATTTTCAACTTATTATCTTTCATTCCCAGGTGAAACCCCTAATATGACTATAATATAATGTATAACTGGGAGGAGAAGTTCATATAGACTAGGAACTAGAAACTAGAATTGATAAAAATAAAAAAAAAATTGACATAACATGACAAAACAGTTTGCTTTACTCCTAGAAATCATAAAGAAAAAATAATTCACATTACTAGGTATGTTGGTAATAATTGATCGCAACGCGTTGCATTCCTGTTCAATACGTGTTGTCTCCATTGTTCAAATCAGAGGTTTTGGAGTTTGTTCTGTGATTTTTTTTTCTTTCAGTTTATATGTTATTTTATCATATTTCTATAATTTCAATAGTTTAGATTTTTCACAAGTTGGTTTTATATTGTTCTTTTTAGTTTTGATAAAAACCAGAAATAAAGATCGAGATGTCGACATTTCATAGGAGATAGGAGATTTTGAAGGAGATATCTACAAAATTGAAGGTATATTCATGCGGGAGCTGTTGATAATATAGAGAATGAAGAGAACAAACTAAAAAAAATGGTTTTGAAAGTTCAGTAGCTAGGCCTTGAGATATTTCATTCAATTGTACCTATAATCCATTTGCAAAGACCCTCTGCAGCACTAGATGCCTTTGCGACAATTTGTGGTTTGAAATCCTTATGGGGGATGAATTCTTTTCGAATTTTTGCCATTATTTCCGGTTTAATGTGGTCCTTATCGAAATCCTTAAGATTTTGCAAGAAGTTAATATCACCCAGTATTTTTTTACTTGGCCCCCAGTAGTCGAGCGTCATTCTGAAAAAAAAATCTGCTCAATCTTGACTTATTCGTCAACACTTCTAGTAGAAATTTTCATTACCTTCCAGTTGAAGGATCGGGTTTTCTATCTGGTTTGACGTCCTTAATGATACATACTGCTGCCATTACCAATTTGACTGCAGCAGGCGGATTTTTCATTGACTTGACCAGAGTTATGTCTGCAGGTTTCAGAGTGTCCAAAGCGGATAAGGCGTCGTTGAGGATCGGCATTGCTAAAGCTAAATCGGCTTCGCATTCCTACAGAAAAATAAATTTCAATCTTACAATAGTTGAACGGATGTTCTATAAATACACTGCGAGTACCAAAAAAGTAGATGGCGTGTCTTGAGACTAACACATGGAATTTTTATACGAGTGTAATCAAAACGACCCAAAAACAAAAACAGAAAATTTTCAACGTAAAGATAATTGCAAATTATTGTTGTCTTTAAAAGTTCTTTATAGGCTTGGATGATTGAACACCCATGAAATTGTAATCACCATATGTTCCCCTTCAAAGAAAAATAGATCTGTTTAGACGTCTTCAGGAAAATCTCATATGTTTTATGTGGGTATACGAGTATCAGCGTACGAGGATATAAAACATCTTCTGTATTTCCAGGGCCTTCGCTAGGGGGTAGGTAGGGTAGGCGGTCGCTTAGGGCGGCAAAATTCAAGGGCGGCATTTCAAGCTTGGTCAACAAAAATTACATGTGTAAAAATTAAAGAAACTGAATGAGCTTTAATCCAGTCAGCAACAACAGAAGGAATACCCACAAATTTAATTAACATCAAAAACCATCAAAGGTGCCGCATTATACATTATACTCATAATTATCCAGATGTGGCGTGATCCCCTCAAATTGCTGTTTACGAGTCATTAAAGTTAAAAAAACACATGCACAACGGCGTTCGCTTAACGTTGTCGAATTCTATTGCCACTTGGGATTCTGGATTATTTCTCTAATCAGAATATTGATTCCTCAGAATGAAATGCAAAATATAAGAATACAATTTCATTTCATCACTTCTGTGGAGCTTTATGAGAAGCCGCCACACTTCCAACTGATCCTTTTGAAAATATAAGAAGTTTCATTATTTCATAGCACATTCCCTTATTTTATAATATTCTTCATTTTTTTTTATCAAATTATCTAATGTTGGGCGTCGGCGCATTCGAATTAAATAATGGTTCATCCGTATCATCCGATTGTTTTTCTCAATAATCTTAAACAGGAAACAAATTTTCAAGCTTTTTCTGAAATCGAAACAGAACTAGGAGGGTGATACAACTGCAGGGCACTTTCTAGAGGGACGGCAAATAATGGAGGGCGGCATTATCTACTTTTTCTCGGAAATCTTGATTACTGGAAAAACGAATAAATTTTATTTTTAATTTGAACAAATTTCACAAATAATTTTTCACCAAATTCACTAATCTTTGCATCGTGAATATCTGTAACATCTATTCGAATTTAAAATGATCGTCTATTCGCATCATCCGGTTGTTTAATTCAATAATATCAGAGGAAAAAAACGAAATGTTTTAGCGTTATATGTAGTCAGAACTCAGCAGAAAGATCTGAAACCTGAAATCATTTCATATATTATCCTAAATCATCTATTGGATTAAAATTTGAATCCATAAATAATTACACTTAAAATAATTTTTTTTCTTTCTAAAATACTTTTCATGAAAAAATGTGGAGTTTTTCACACTTCCGCACTGAATCTTCGAAACCAACACCCACCCCAAACTCCCCCTCCCCCTGCACTTTCGCCTAGTACAAAATCCCAAACCTGAAAGGGTTTCGATTTGTACTTTTGCCGGGGCGTTAGGACCCAGATTAATCCTAATTAATTTTAAGCATTCTGCAGAGCAAACTTCTGTTAGGGCGGCAAAAAGGGTCTCTGCCTAGTTTGGCTACAGACTGCCCTGTGTATTTCTGTTCTACTCTGTGTGTCTTTACGTTATATTTTTTATGTATTTGTTTTTTCATTTGATCATATCGGGTGATTTTTTTGAGTTGAATCAGTAAAAAATCTCGAAAAGGAAACATCTTACCGAAAAATATTTCGAATAAAAGGTTGATGGTTTTGAGGGGATGTTTTTCCAGAACTTCTTCTATTTCATTCCCCCTTCTGGGAGGGTCAACCTTGAAATTTCAAGAGGAAATTCCTGTTTTTTATTACAGATTACTAAGGATGTAGGTATCAATTGAAAGAAAATTATTTGGAATCTAGTAGAAATCTCCGTCAAGCCGTCTATCTTTATGCGCAGTCTCCATTGTGTCAACAACAGTGTTTTGGACAATTTAAAATTAAAATTTCATGTGAATGATCACACAAAAAATTCAAACCTAATTACAAAAGCCATGTGTGACGATTCGTGAGAAATTGATCGTACAAAATTTTTGTACCTATACGTGGAATATCAAGAATAAATTAATAGAAAAATTGTAGGTAAAAACACCTGCTGGCTGCAAAATGGCAAAGCACTGGCAGCAATGCCTAGAGGTAGGGAAGTTTTGCTTGTTCATAGATGTTTAAAGTTTGTTGGTGTCAGAAGTGTAAAATTACCTGCAGATGTGAATAGAGATCCAATTGGGTTCAATATTTATAGAATCAACTGATTCAGAATATTACACATTAGTTACTTTACCAAGAAATACCTTTTTCAAAGCCTGAGCTGCAGCAGCTTGTCTATTGGCCACCCGTTCATCTTTTCTAACCATAGATGCAGCTTTTTCTACAGTTATCGTTTCCTCTTCAATCTTCAACGTCATCTGGGTGGCTTTTTCACTCATCACTGCTAATTGTGGTTGCAGTTCTCCAAGGGCTTTCTGCATTTCTGCGATAGACTCTGAAGCATGTTTCAATTTTTCCAAACCGCCCAAATATCTGCGAAAATGTTATGAAATAATTTTTTTCTGCGAGCGTGCGCTTTCAACTATGTTTTCATACGCTTTTTAAATAACAAAAAGTCACTTTCCCACACAATGCGTGAAAGAAATATCAGTGGATCTTCCTGTACGCAAGTAATGAAGAATAAATTAAATTCTGTCTTGTCTCTATGCACCGAATGCCCAATTAACGTCAAGGATGATATAACTAAGATGCATAGAATACCTGGTGTGTTTACTGATTCGATTTTGTTTCAGACTTTTTGAGAAACCCACCTGTTGCTTTGGTGGTCTGCTTCACCAGAGTGCTGTAAGGTGGCGCTCTTTAAAATTTTTCGAATTCCCGCATCTGCCTGGTGCCGTTTAAAAAGGAAATACTGATTTTAGACACTGCAAACATTCACAATAAATTACAATTCAGTTCATATCGAATTTTTACTCAAATGAATGGAATATAATGACAGACCATAGAATATAAAATATTATTGTTCTATACTCAAAGTTCACGACAAGAGCGTAGAAATACGGGGATACTGGGGTTGATTACACGGTGTTCCTAAATTGGAGATACAAATGAAAATGATAGATTTCCGGATCATTTTAGGAAAAAAAGTCCTATAACATGAGTCCCCAAACATTTTGTTTTGAGATATATGTGTTAAAGTTTAAGTTATTTTCTCGTATAACCTTCCCTTCACAAGATATCTAATATGAATTGGCCATAAATATTCCAGTTTAAAGTTTTCACTATGTGATATGCTAATTTTGAATGCAAATCCACAGGGTGATATATTTTCTGGAAGGATGCCTGCTTCCTTCCTCCAAAACTATATTTTGGTGAATGGCTGTTAGTTTAGAAAAATGTAGAAAAAAACTCTGGTCCAGTACTACACTTTTTGGTTTGTTATAGTTTTGTCGTATCTGCTATCGATTTCTAGAAAAATCTCTAGTAATCCTCAGAAAAATCCAAATTATTATAAAGATCCAGCTAGTAATCTCTAATGAATGCATTAACTATAAGTTTTGGTAGTTATTTACCTAATCTGTAGCGAAGATTAATAAATATTTGATAAACTGTACGACACACTAGAAACCTGTATATTGAAAGCAAAGCGTTTGTGGGCTCATATTCATGAAACTTTTTTTTCTCAAAATTATCCAAGTAATTTCTCATTTTCCTTTGTAACTCTTATTTGAGAACACCCAGTATAAGGTAAGAACAACTATGGGTCTTTCAGTTAACGGCTATGCGAAAAAGTACCAAATTCCCCATTTGTTAGGAAAATAACCATTTAAGATTGAATGAATGCTCGTTAGAAATGGTCAGGCAGAAAATATCATATGCTCTGTCGCCTAGTAAGTTCTCGATGGTATCCTATAAGTGAACACCAATAAGATCTTTATTTCCCTGACAAACTCTCCTCATTCGGCATGTAAACACAGGCTCGCCATGAAAAGTGACTCTTTTCCTCTTTATGAAATAATGTACTTTTAATGTTCTCATATTTATTGAGTACTTAATTTTTTTTTCAATTTTTCCTTTGAATTCAATGTTTTGTTAACTGAAATGTAACGTAGGTTCCTTAGGTTAGGAATTCACTAGATGATATAAATAACAGAACTTTAGGTAGGTATGAGTACATATAGTTAGGTATCCGAATAGCCTTACCCGTTAAACATAAACGTTACTAGAACATTTTAGGATCGTTAGTAGTCTGATGTATCCAATTATGACAAATAATTAATTGATTCTGATCCTGAAAATCCTAATGTAAAAAAAATCTTCTGTGTTGTCAGTAGGTTTTCAAATACCATATATGTTCTAAAAATCTTTATGCTAAATAAACCTATAGTACCTGTTTTTGGCTTTCATTAGTTCCTCCTGCTTCGTATTCGTTAAGGATGTAAATGACTTAATTAACTCCAAATAGGAGGCTGTCGTTATGTAAGTTTTACGCTGGAACTGGCTAAAAAAATCGTCCGATAATTTTCGACTTTCGACATGAAAGTGCTTGCAAGCTCTGATGGAAGATTCTTGAATATCTGGTGACAAGTTCACTTCGTTAATCCAATTCTTGGCTACTTCTTCTAAAGCAGAAGCAGGCCAGTCATCAAACCTTCGGAGACAAATACATATGGTTGGTAAAATGACCACTAAATTAATTGAATTAAATACCAATCTATTGTGCAGCAATTTGTAAGAGCTGGGAACAACCTAAGCCTATTTCTGAACTTGGAACCAACGGGGCTGAAGCATAAAATGATATGCAGCTTCTCTCTGCATCTCCTCGTGAAAAAAAAGAACACCGTCAATGCACTAACATCCAGGTTTCTGTTGCCACCTTGTGCAGCCAACCTAACCATATCAAGGATCTCCTGCTTTTCATCCAGTTGGTAGATATTAGGGACTTCCCCTGAGTTGAGTAGACTGTCTATATCGAGTAAAAAGGTTTCTTCTTTGATCTGGCCCTCTGAAATTAGGAGGGTGCAGTTCCTTCCCATGCCTCCCGATTCCTTTAAGACCTTTTTTATATCATCTCTCCATTCGTTTAATGAATAATTTTTAGTTATTTCCGGTTGAAAAATCTTGAATGTATGGGAACAATAAAAATTATCAAAAATCCTCATTTGTTATTGAATAATAAGAAAAAGCAAGTACCTTCATGAGATAAATCTCGCTGGCCAGTCTCGTTAAGGATTGTCTGCCCGAACCACTGATACCAACGAGTAGACCACTTCCAGATGGCATGGCCAAGATCCTGCAGATTTTTGAAAGGTGTTCCAGGGCGTAGTCAAATAAAACTATGTCCATTTTTGTTTTGTGTGTGTTGTTGAACTCTGCTAAAAAGTTGTTTGCCAGATCACGAAAAACTTCGATACTGGAACATTCCTCGTACTTTCTCTCTTCTTCTGAGGTGTCCAAGTCGAAATATGAACCAAACATAAGTCGATTGAATATTTCCTTAAATTAAAATTAAATATCAGGTATATTTCCCTGAATTTGTTTAAGAATTATATTTAGTTAGTTAGGGAATATATGCATAAATATATGTGTTTCATTTATTAGTAAGTAGCGAGTTGATTGTTCCTTTGTATTTTTTAGGATATGTATCATTTTATATTCTCATGTTCTGTTAACATGTCCCATTCATATTTATACATCTAGAGGGAATAAATGAAGATTGATTGATTGATTGCTTTCCTGACAGATGTCATCGTGGGCAGCGCAGATCGGAACCACTTGGAATATAAACCCAATAGTACGTCAAAGTCGTTATACTCCTCTACGGGAATAGGAGCGTATGAGACAAGGAACACCGAATACCTTACTGATGATTTCCCGGGGTGAAACACCACAATCCCCTTGAGAGAGGGGTTTTTTTCAACATTGGCTTGAGAACACTTTGCCATATTGGTGACCCCAACGTGGGGCGGAAAAGTCGCGCTCAACGTCTCCTAGCGTGTTGATTGGACACAAGCGACCAACATGTGCAGCCCAGAGTACAATTCGCAGCTTTCCACATGTTGCGGCTTTCACGATCTCTGCTAGTATATAGGTACTTTCGTGCCTTCTCCTCTGGGGTTTTGTCGGTACTGGCAGGGGAGTTTGTACAGACTCTTCGCTTGTCTGAGACTTCGTGGACTACGAATCTCAGAGAAATTCCAAAGTGCTTGGAATATAAACCCAAACGGAAACATTGAAATCCTTACTGGTGATTCCATCAGTGTTCCTAGGATGAAAAACCGTAATCCCCTTCAAAATTGCCAAATGTATATAATTCATATTAGATATATTTTCATTTTAACCTATTCATTTAGTGTTTATAATCTGTTATATCACATATTATTTAAACGTTACACAAACTCTTCATTTTTATTTGAAATGCTCACTTGCTCGGTTTCTCCTTTTTGTTCTTTCAGTAGGTTTTCAAACACCATCTCGAAGTTCTCCCTGAATACATCTTTTATCACCTGTTTTGCCTTATCCAAAAGCCAAGTCTTGTCTGATGTGTCTATCAGCCTATCGTAGATCACCCTCATAACCTCATGCATCCAAATCTTCGGAAACATCTTCTTACCGACTTCCTCCGTTATCGATTCTTTTCTCATCATCGCACAACCTAAGATCAATCGGGAGAAATCTCGAAGGTTGAACACATAGTGGCTTTTCGATGGAGTGGGTCGTAGGTTTTCTATTGCACTCTTATAGATCTCGAGGCTAGCAGCTACTGTTGTGTTGACCTGAAATTAAAAATCTTCATATCTTTCTTATTGAATTCCATATCTTACTTGAGTTATAACATCACTAGGAAAACCATTATTCTTCCAACCCAGAAGGAGTATGTTCTGGTAGATCTTCGCCATAGTTTCATGAGAAAATTCATTGATCGAGAATATTATGAAATGCCGCAAAAACCTGGCATATACATCTTGCCTACTTCCTCCAACCAAACCCATGGCAGCAGTGAATAACATATCGTGCAAAGTTATTGATTCCGTGGTCTTCAGATCAAACCACGTCTTGTGGTCGAAGAACTGCCTCAACAGCTCGATTGGTGGTTGAGCTCCGTACATTTCTTTCTCTGGCATATTCACATCATCGATGAAAATAACCGATGTTTTACCAGCAGGAGGGCCATAAATACCTTGCAAAAAGGTAAATAACTTTAGTGGCTACTGACAAAATGGGAAACTTGTTATTACAACCTCGTTAATAGATGTTGTGAATAGGTGGTGTAGCTGCAATAGGTTTCATTTAAATGTATCGAAATGTAGCGTAGTGTCTTACACACGGAGGAAGGAAGTGCATCTATTTGACTACAATATCAGAGGTATAAATCTCTCTCGGCTTACTGAAATCAAGGACCTGGGTTTGGTATTTGATCAAAGGTTTTCTTTCATACCACATATTACTCAGTTAACCTTATCGGCATGTAGAATATATGGTTTCATTGTACGAAACGCGAGATTGTTTGAGAATTCGTCAACAATAATTCACTCATTTAACGCGTTGGTCAGAAGTAAGCTCGAGTATGGTTGCCTAATTTGGCGCCCAATCTATAACTGTCATGCTCACCATCTAGAGACTGTACAAAGAAGGTTTTTGAAGTGGCTTTCATATCGTGAGGATGGACTATACCCACCTAGGGGATACGATCATAGTATCTTATTATCAAGATTTAATTCAAAAAGCCTCGAATGCAGAAGAGGTTTGCATGCCATCAAATTCCTTCATGGTCTTCTGGGTGGTAGAATTGACTGCGTTGAATTGCTGAGTAAGCTAGATTTTTTCGTACCTCGCCCGAATGCTAGAACTAGATATTTTTTTTACATAAGTACACCAAGAACTAATTTGCTGTTGCAGTCACCACTGAGATTTGCTTGTTCCGTTGTTAACTCTCTAGCGGATAGATGTGATCTGCATTCTCAATCTCTGGTTCATATATGTGATTTGTATTTGAATGAAAACATCTGAAGTTGAGGGGAACACGCATGACATTATATTGTATTCGATTTCCATTTATTTATTGTATTTTGTTTTTATTTTCCGGGGCCTGAAAACTGTATTTTGGGGTGTGTATGGGTTGTTTATCTCTTAATTTTCATGATTTTATTGGATTATGTTCATGATATAGCATTAATAATTTTTTTTTTCTTGTTAAATTAGTATTGATTGTTGTTTTTGATTTCCTGTAATTGGGTATACCTGTTGGAAATAAAGGCTTATTATTATTATTATTATAATATAAAAATTACAGGAGGAAAAAATTTAATCTAACACCCGGTATCTCAGAAACTTGTGATTTTCATGATGCATGTTGATCACAATTCAGAATCACCACATTTTGAGGTGTAGAATCTGCAATTCAGAGATTTGACATTCTTAATGAATAACCCTATATATAAGAACATCACTTAATCCACCTTATCAGTATATCCACAGAGCTGATGACTTTATAATGTCGAAATCAATAGAATCAAGATTATCAACAGACTATTCAAGACCTTGAGAAATATGAATAAGTATGGAAAAATAAAGAATATTCATTCAAGGATGTTGGTCATTAGGAAGAATAGCTACTGTCCATAGTATACAATCTGCCAAAAAAGTACTGGGAATTGATCCAATTAGGCGCAGTGCCGAAATTTTTTTTGCTGGATGTTGGAAATGGTTATATTCACATACTTCATCAATTTATTATTCAGTTTTTGCTTCATTTGATCAGTTCTTTTGAAGTGTGAATTATAATTTTTACAATGGACAAGACTATGCAACGAGAATAAGTCTTTGAATTTAACAGCGCTGTGTATAGGAGATAAAAGGAGAATTTATATTAGATTATTTTTATGAATACCTTAGCGTAGGTTTAATTGCGAAAAGAGCCACTTTGAAGAAGATACAACAATTAAAATGAATAGGTGCCTCATCCTAATACACATTTCAATAAGTTCCGTTAATCTATGCCTTTTACTTTTTTTACAAAGGCAGATAATTGAAATATACTCACCCCTTTTCTTTTTATTGACCTTAGAAATAATTAGATCCTGAGTTTGGTTTGCAGTGATTTTAACCGTGAATGTGATCAAGCCTGGTTCATACTTTTCCGTGTTGAGTTTATTCAATAGATGATCCTGGATATAGAAACTTTTACCCGTTCCTTGAAATTTAAAATAGAGTAAGATCCCAGAGCGATAAGACACAACTTATTTTCACATAAATGAAACCTCATGTTCTCAGTAGTGTCTTATGTGCTCAGAATACCTGCGCGCTTGTGGAGCTTGCCGAGTGACACCTGGGCAGGTACCAGGTGTGAAAGGTAACTAAAATTAATAGTTACCTAACTTAAATTTTCATAGCTGATTTTTAAATATATTTTGTAGAGTGTTATTATAAAGTTATACCATAAGCGTCAGACACTTTTCGTGGGCCAGTACTTTTGTCAGACGCTTTAAAGCTCTACAAAAAATAAATTAACTTAACTTATTTTTACATGTCTGACATTTAAATATGTTGTTCAGACAATTGTTACGAAGTTATATTTAATTAGTCAGACAACATTTTGTGAAAAATCTAGTGATAAATTAATATTATTTACCGAGATAACATTAAAAAAGTGTAAAATTATTTTACAACAGCGAGTGACACGTAACCTAAAATTTAAAGACGTAGTTTTACCTGAAGATTTATATGATAAAGGTTATCATCGGGAATGCTATAAAAATTTTACTGCTCTGCCCAAAAAATATTATTCTGAGATTCCAGAAAAAACTAAAATCAGTAAAAATAAAAGTTCTCTGAGCATTGTTGACAAACCATTTGTTGCATCGACATCAATTTTACCTAGTAGTACAAGTACTAATAGTGATACATCCACAGCATCTACCTCAACTGAACAAAATAATTCTACTGTTGCCGATTCAGATTTAGTGTCCAACTCAATTTCAGCTAGTGCTACTCTTGAACCTTTTGTAATATCTGAGCCAAATGTCGATCAAGGTATTGAATTTGAATCAGTTGAACCGGTGTCTTGTAATTCTGGAGATTCTTGTGTGGCAGGTGAAAATGATTTTCATTTGTCTACCAATCAAGTCCCATTTGAAAATACGGAAAACCGGAAACAACCAAAGATATATTAATTTGACAAAAGTGTACGAGAACTTGGGATCATCTTTGTGTCGAAGTTTGCCAGGATTTCATGCATTAACCGGATGTGACTATAATCCTGCCTTTTTTAAAGAAGGTAAACAAAGACCATTTAAAATATTAATGAAGAGACCTGAGTATCAGCAAGCTTTGATGCACTTTGGTGATCCTGAATTATTAACCGATGAGCACAGACAAGAAGATATTTTCAAGACTATTCAAAACTTTTATTTTTACTGATTTTAGTTTTTTCTGGAATCTCAGAATAATATTTTTTGGAAAGAGCAGTAAAATTTTTATAGCATTCCCGATGATAACCTTTATCATATAAATCTTCAGGTAAAACTACGTCTTTAAATTTTAGGTTATGTGTCACTCGCTGTTGTAAAATAATTTTACACTTTTTTAATGTTATCTCGGTAAATAATATTAATTTATCACTAGATTTTTCACAAAATGTACACGTTAATTTTGCTGGTTCTGTTTCTTCCATGATTTTCACGTTAATAAGTAATGTAAATAACTCACAAATCACACGACGTAAACAACAAAAACATGTGGTCTCACAGATCCAAACTATACTGTATACTATTAGGTTGTACCCAAAGGACACATACACAATACACAGAAGAATTACACGAATGAGAGAAGGGAACTGAGTTAGTAAGACCGTCTAACTCGCTCCGAAACGCACCTATAATGCTTTCGCGCTCATACTCACGGCAGAATAATTTTGCTGTTTAGGGGGTGTTTGGTCAATCAATTTTGTCTGACTAATTAAATATAACTTCGTAACAATTGTCTGAACAACATATTTAAATGTCAGACATGTAAAAATAAGTTAAGTTAATTTATTTTTTGTAGAGCTTTAAAGCGTCTGACAAAAGTACTGGCCCACGAAAAGTGTCTGACGCTTATGGTATAACTTTATAATAACACTCTACAAAATATATTTAAAAATCAGCTATGAAAATTTAAGTTAGGTAACTATTAATTTTAGTTACCTTTCACACCTGGTACCTGCCCAGGTGTCACTCGGCAAGCTCCACAAGCGCGCAGGTATTCTGAGCACATAAGACACTACTGAGAACATGAGGTTTCATTTATGTGAAAATAAGTTGTGTCTTATCGCTCTGGGATCTTGGACTAAAAGTTTCGATGAACATTACACTTACAGTGCGATGAACATTTGCTCACCAGTGGGTCCGACAAGAAGAAACTGCTGTTTATAATTGATCAACTTATCGACGAGTCTCATGTACTTTTTAGTGTCGACAGTCGGTACTAAAACTTGCTGTAGATTAGTCGCTTCGTCTACCCTCTCTCCTCTAACCAAATCCGGACAGTGCTTCCATAAGCCTTTCTGCCTGTAATGGTAATAATAATTCACCATCAAGTCGTCTCCGGGTAATACCACTTCGATTTTCTCCAGTGCCTCAGGAATGGGGTTGGTTTCGTCTTCGAGTTGTAAAATGTTTTTCAAAAAAACATCAAATTTTGCCCTTGACTGTTGGTCCAGTATCCCACCAATACCCCACAAAAGAGCTTGAATGAAAGAGGCTTCAATCCAGATATTCATCGATTTCCACTCTTCATCCTACAAAAACACAATAATCGAATGTTCACTCTATATCTGATTATACAAGGTGTCCCGGGAGTGACTGTACTTACTCATACCATAGTTAGAGTAGGAATAAGTGAGTATGGATTGACTGCAAAAAATTAATTTCTGCCTTTCCTGAGAAAGCTACAGGGTGAGTTTGCATATTCATGGAATTAATGAATTAAACTTATGAACGGAATTCATTGAACACATATCGAGGTCGAGTCAGAGACATATAAATTATTTCAATATTCCAGGACCGGATTCATTTTTTCTCATTTGAAGTGTTCAGGTCAAAAATATCACTTTGTATTTTGAATTTCAAATCATTTATCATATTTTCAAAGAGTACATAAAAAAATACATAAACATAAAAAAAAAGTTATCAGATCTAACAATTTTTTTTTTATAATGTTTTGAAATTGGACTTATTAAGAAGTAAGAATTCTCGTAGAACTCGTGAATGATTATGAAGAGTAAAAATCTTGTTTGAAACACAGTGAACGTCTAGATTATGATAATAATTCGCTGATATATGAAATAATTTATCAGTGAAACAACAATAAGTAGCTGCAAAAAATATGCTACAAGACAAAATATGAATTCCTCGAAACATTTTTGTGGCCATTTTCTATTCTGAAAACATGCTAACAACTGAAATTTGAGATAGTAATTACTTATTGGTTGTGTTACATATTGTTATAAAATTTTGGAATTATCAAAATGATCAATTTTACAAATAGAGAAGATGCTGATATTATGTTCATGTATTTATTATGCGTAAGGAGAATTGACGAGGCTCAGTTCACCAAAAATGGTGTGTTTAATATTTAGATTTCTGACGGTCACTTGGCAACATCGGTTCATCTTAACTTCTTACAAAATAATATTTAACCCGGCATGCTGCAAGGCATTATTACAGGAATATATTTTCAACATGATGGGCTGGACCTTTTCGGTTAAGAAGTGAGAAAATACCTTGATAATACCTACCCAACATAGATAGATATGTCGAGGAAGACCCGTTTTATGATCTTTTCGATCTGCAACCAACTTATTTTTTATGGGGAGAATTGAAAGATATGGCTAATACTGAACACATCCAGTTACGAGATAATTGAATAAAATGATTAACTGTTGTGATATTAACAAATAAGCAAATGGTTTTTAATTCGAATAACTCTGCAAATAACTTTTTTGAATTCCAATATAAAGAATTTATTAGTTTTTTTTTGTATTTTTATGACTTATTACAGAAATTCGATGTTTTTTATGTTGTTGTTCCATCATTAAATGAGTTTAATGAAGCTCCTAACCTTCCTAATGAGTTTTCAGGAAGAATTTCATATTTCATGTTCAATCACGACATAACTCAGTCATGTTTATGTGAATTATGCCAATTTCAAAAATTCATAAAAAAAAGAATATTGAATGTAGTGAGTGATAACGCGTTCTAAAGTTGAATTAACTTTTTGCAAATATGAACAATGATTCTAAATTCAAAATAAAAAGTGATATTTTCAACATGAACAACTCAAATGAGAAAAAATGAGTCCGGCCTGAAATATTGAAAAAATGTATATGTCTCTGACTCGACCTCGGCATTTTTCAATTATATACCAAGTTTCAATAAATTCTGATGGTCATAAGTTTGGTTCTGATGATGGTTTCATTATTTCCATGAATATGCGAACTCACCCTATAGCTTTCTTAGGAAAGGCAGAAATTAATTTTTTGCAGTCAATCCATACTCACCAAGTCCTACTCTACCTCTGGTAAGAGTATGTACAGTTACTCCCAGGACACCCTGTATATTAAGGATAGTGTTGAAAGATTTTCGTTTAGCATGAATCCAGTGTCGGGTCCACGAGAAATAAACCTCTGTAATTTACCATCTCAACTGTTGAATTCAGTTGAGGTATTTTATAGATCCACCGTAGAATTTCTTCATACGATAATAATAATTCCACATGTACCATAGATTTTGAATAACCGCATTGCTTCACATAGATTTAGAGCCCTCTAAGAAATTTCAACATTCCAAAATTCATCAGCACTATACAGTTCATTTTTAAAATCTACCATGTTACTTAATTCTTCAGTATCTGAGTTTTGTTGATTTTTTACACAACGCTGGTCCGTTGCATCTCATTGAATAATATAAATATTTTTTATCTTGAACGGCTGTCAAATTACCTTCTTAATACCTTTTTGCGCATCGTCCATGAAAATCTCGAATAACTTCATTGTATTCTTTACTAAAGCAATGTCTCCAGCATTGCAATATTGAACGCAGTGCTTTTTTATGAAAGTCAATGATGGCGGCACCAACCAGTTGAAAATTTGTACAACCATAGCTGATCTACCTTTTAGCCATTCTGCTTCACATGTAGTAAGCCATGAGTTGAACATAGGCCCCCAACCCAAGGCCACTGGTTCCATATAAATCATTCCACATCGAGAAACCTGAAAATATTAGGCACATTTTGATTAGAATATCGAATTTTTTTAAAAAACCTCAGAGAATTTTTATCAGCAGAATATCAATTAATTCCCCTCATTTGTGCCCTGTCCCTACTTTCCATAGACTTTCGAAAAACAACCTATGTATTTCAGTTTAACTGACATGTAGTATGTAATATGTATGTATCGGGTTCCCAAATTTGTTGACTAGTGAGGGGATCTCAAAATCCCTTTGAGTTAGCAAATAATAAATAGAACATTTTCGGGTTCAACTGTTTTCAAGCTAAAAGAGAAAATTGGAAAATGGCGTGATATGAAAAATTCTCATAACTTCTTTATTGCTGATGGTGTAAACATGAATTTTTATTCATAGGTTCAACTCTTTTTTCTGAAAAGTATTTTAGGAAAAAAAATTGTATTTAAAGTGTGATTATTTTTATGGATTCAAATTTTAATCTAATAGATGATTCAGGTAACGTGGAATGTAATGAACAATAAAAGTGCTCAACTGAATTATTATTAATAAATGGCGAATATATTTATTGAATTCAGGTTTCAGATTCTTCTGCTGTATTTCAACTCCATAAAGCGCTCGAACATTTCCTTTTTTTTTCATATGATTAAATTGAACAACCGGATTATTATTTTTAATTCGAATAGATGTTGCAGACATTCTCGATGCAATGGTGTTTAAGATTGGTGGTTTGATAAGAAATCAATTGTGAAATTCGTTGACATAAAAAAAATTTTTTTTATTAATTCTTCCAGGAATCCAGATTTCCTGGAAAGAGTAGATAAGGCCGACCTCCATTATTTGTCGCTCCTCTAGAGCGGGCCCTGCGGTTTTAGATTTTTCTGCTTAGTTAGATAAAAAGCTTGAACATTTGTTCTTTTTTCTCTAAGATTATCGAGTAAAACAATCGGATTATGCGGATGAACCATTATTTTGAATTCAAATGCGCTCACGCCCAACACTAATTAATTTGGTATACAAAATGAAAAATATTTTAATATTGTAATGGAATTTAGGTATGAAATAATAAAACTTCTTACATTTATTGAGAAGGATAAGTTGGAAATGGGGAAATGCAATCGTTTCTCGTATATGTTGTATTTCATTTTGAGGAATCTACAATCTGATCGGAGAATTGAAAATAAAAATAATAAAGAAGCCGCCGTAAGTCGCAATAAAATTCGGCAACGTTTAGCAAAGCGAACGCCGACAAGCCTGATGAGTGCAGGTGTTTTTTTTTAACGTTAATAACTCGTAAAGAGCACTATGAGAGGATTCCGTGAATCTGTCGCCCTTGAATTTTGCCGCCCTAGGCGACCGCCTACCCTGTCTCCCCCCAAGCCGCGGCCCTGCATAACAATTTCTGTAATAAATGAAACAGCTAATTTTTCCGTTTTCAATAATTTATCAGATGATATATGAAATTACCTTAAATCAATAAAAATGTTTTATACTGCAAATTAATTAAGTACTCATCTATGATAATCTGTGAACTTCAGATCATTAAAATATTCAGTCGCCACCAAGACCGAGGTCTCCGGATTTTACAACGTTAGATAGTTCCTTTGGTCACATTAAAAGAACAACATTTATCTATTTGAAAATATTGAAATGTTGATAGAATCCGGAAACTTGGTTGCCCCCGAATGTTTCATATTTTGTAAATTTTTTAGTTCAATACGAAATTTATATAATTTTTTTTTAGTTATATTATTAATAAGCAGTTAAATTTGTCAGAGACATTTTTATGGTTCACATTAAAAAACTAGTTGAAAAATAGTAAATTATGTCGTGGAGATCGACTCATGTCAACGAAAAAATCTTGAAACTATTAACTAGTCAAAACTTTTTTGGGTTTAACAAGAAGTCTTGAAAATGAAAAAACTTATTGAGTACATCGATTTTTCCTAATATCTGTGAAAAATTGTGATGTACTCATTGAAGTTGTGACATTTATGTCAAAAAAAATTGAAGAAAGTTAGTCCTGCACTTCCACTTTTTTCAACGAAACTGGCTTCAAATACTTCTGCTACATTTGTGCTCTATTTTTCTGGTCAGATTTTCAGAAATAACTCTCAACTCTTTCTGCTGATGATGAAAATCAGTTATCAGTAAATTGTTTGGAAATCTGAGACATCAGTCAGCACAAATATAAAGCCCAACTTTATAAAACAATTTCTTTCCGAAGAATAAGCATTTTTTGTGGAAATTTCAACGGAATATCTTTACATGCGTGTAGCATAATTTTTGCTCATTATTTCATCGAAAGAAACGAAAATACTGGGCTGATATATTTTTTCATTTCAGCGATTTCCTGGCAAATCCCAGGAATTCAAACGAAAAGGGGAGATTCCTTGGACATTTTCAAGAGAAAAAGTCCTATGAATATGGAGCTACAAACGTTTCATTCTCGAGTTTCAGGGGTTGATTAATGAAATTCGTTCTTTGAATATACCTACAGTGTCGGAACATTAGAGGGTCGTACCAAAAATTCGAGGGCAAGCTTGATCAACTATAATATGACATATTATGAAGAAATCCAAAGTACCGATTAAATTTAATTCGTTCATGAAAAACAAGAATGAATGCTAAGAAATTCAATCAACATCAAAAAGATGCCGCATCATGCATTACATTCATAAATATCCAGATTGACGCTAAAACACAAGTGTACTCATCAGAGTTTGTTGGCGTTCACTTTGCCGCCAAAGAAACAGCATAGAATACGATAGCGAAATATGAAAATACTTCATTCAATTTTTGGGAATACGAAAACGAAACCAGCCCCACTATCCATGTCAACCAATCTTTTTTGAAATTTTGAATCTTCTCACCATCAAATTAATACTTATCGGAGAAAGGGACACAATTTCCTCTGATGAGTATCAATTGATTTAAAATAATTAAGGAATCAGAGCAACGCATGTGATTAACTTAATTGACGTTATTTTCTCAGATATAGGTAAATAATATAATTGATCTCCGTATATGTTTTTCTACATTTTTTACTTATGACCCTTCTATCCACTCCATCTAAGTCGTTTGATTTAAAACTAAGAAAATGTTTAATGTGAGTTGAACTTCAACGGAATTGAATTTATTCAAATCTCAGATCCTCAATTTAATTTTTTGAAACGAAAAATATTTTTGAATAACTAACCAGTTCCCCTTTCATCTCATGGAAATTTTTAAATGAAAAATTAGCATATATTCCTCTCACAAACGCCGACTATCTTGTGCAAAATTTAATTTCGATTGGATAAGCAGTTCGGGGGTGAAAATACACGTTCAAATTTATTACTGTTAAACTTCAGTTCTCTTGAAGGTCTCATTCCAATTAACTACTCAAAGTCAATGTTAGGAACTTAATTAATTATATCCAAGGTCAAAGGCGTAGCCAAGGAGGTAGCCAAACCACCCTTCTCCCAAATTCGGGGGGTGAGTTGTACCATACTCATGTTTCAACACAAAGGTCCGGTAGAAATCAAAATAGGAATCTAGGGACAATCCAAACACTCATTTATTCCTGAGAAAAGAATTTGTTATTATGCCTTCTTTATACGCCCTTGTCATGAAACTGAAACCTGATGGCTACGCCCGAGTCCAAGGTAATAAAAATGTTTACAAACTGTTGCTGGTGAGGCCTGCTCTAAATCCATAACTTCAAATATAAGCGACATGGATGACGTCATTGACATAACTTCACCGGACATCAAACACAATTTCTTATTGTCGTCCAAAGCACTGTTCATATTTTCTATCCAGACGGCATCTACTGGACCGTCAAAGATGATCCATTTCCTGTCAGTCGAAATATCTTGGGTATATCCCCTGGAATGAAAAGCACAATTAGCTGAATATTGAAAAAAAATAAGTATGCTAAAAATCTCTGGAACACATTAATTCATCAGATGTGGGAAAATTACCAGTTTTTGATTCTTAAAACACTTTTTTGTAATACTTGAACAACAAGAAAAGTTGATTCACTCAAAACAAGAATAACATACCTTTAAAAATGCCAAATAATAAACTAAGAATAAAATTAACAATGGCAAAACATTAGGAATACGATTATAAAAATTCATTTATTGTAAATATCAAGACCAAAATCCTTATAGTTAGATAAATTAATGCCAGATGACATGTTTAATACTTATATAATTGTTGTGGGGGTAAATGTTCTTTTTGGATGTTGTTGAATTTTTCAGATGCTGAAGCAATATAATCTACTGTTTGATAGACATCTTTGATAGCGCCTGGAATTACCATGGCCGTTCGTTGTTCGTTTTCTTTTCTCTCTAGGAGTTTCATTGTATTGCCTTTAGCGACCGAATTAGATTGCAATATTTTTAAACGGTTAAAAAATCACCCGGAATCAGCCAAGAGAATGGTTGAGGACCACCTGAAACAGTATTCGATATATTCCTTAGAATTAGGTAAAAAAAACTGGAAAGACCATCTATGGTATGCGTAATAATAGATTCCTTGTTACATTTCTTGTCTTTATTATCCTCATTAAGAATAGTGGATTGTCGCAGTCGTGATTTCTTATTTCCATATATTTCCTGTCTAATGAAAGCCATAACCTAACACTATCATTGCATCAAATATTTCAAAGCTGGTTATGCTGAGAATTTTTTTCCATTGCATCATTTTTCGTATCGACTAAATACAACTTGATATTTCACACCAAGGCCGTAGATGAGAGCTTCTTTTCCGAGGACGATGAGGAGGTTTAGGCACACCTCATTTCAAAATATATACAGGGTGTTTCCTAAACATGCGGCAAAAATTCAGGGGGTTGTTCCTTGGACTATTTTAAGCATGTTTTGTCCTTGGATGATTTTTGAAAAACCTCTTTGTTTCGAAGATACAGGGCGAACAACATTTTTCATATTTTTAAAATTAATAATAGTTTAAATAAAAATGCGTACCGCACTGTGTTTACTAAGTAGGTACAATTTATTTTTAAATTTGTTTAACAACATTCCAATTACTAAAAACGGCCAGTTTTTTGACTAAAAATTGATAAGTGCAGATGGTAAAGGAATACAGATTAAACACGGTTTTCATTTGAATTCGTTTTGTGATGTATTATTATTATTATTATTTGTTTTTGAAAGGGTTCGGCAGTCAATGAGGAGAAGATTGGATGCTTGTATGCTGGCTAGAGGTGGTCATTTTCAACAGTTTTTGTAGGTTGAGTTGAATTTTCATGTAATTTTTCATAATAAAATGTTATTATCTGAAATTTTGTTTCCCCTATATCTTCGAAACAAATAGGTTTTTCAAAAATCATCAAAGGACAAAATATTCTTAGAATAGTCCAAGGAACAACCCCCTGAATTTTTGCCGCATGTTTAGGAAACACCCTGTATACAAAATATGTATTGGAAAATACAAAAATATGCTGATTCTTGTTCTTCTGTGGACAGACTCCAAAAGGTCACCATTGATTCTAGGAATACCTTTCGAATTCCGCTCTAGACGGTTTGAATTTTATGGCAAGGATATATAATCCGTTCAAACGAGGTTCAAATGAGCTCACCAGCCTCCTCCTCCTGGTTGCTACGGCTCTTTTTCTGTGATTTAGGCGACATAAGACCTGTAGTTAGTTTGAATACATCGTTCTTCATATATCAGATGGAAGATCATTGTTTAAACTTATTTTAAATTGTGCAATTTTCAGATGAATCACTGACAAAAGTGGATCGAAGAAATTAAGTGACCATTCCACTTATCCGTTGCTAATGGGTTGCACACACTGAATAACTCTTTAAATGATAAGATCTTTAGTTGAACTTTTGTAAGCAGCAAGAAGCATATATAGATATTATTGACGCACTCATGTCATTGAACTACTTGGACTTGTTACTTGATTTTGAGTTTGCCTTATTATTATGTTATTTTGAAGATTCAATCAACCACATCAGTCAAGAAAAATACACCACATTACCTATAAGTGTTGGATACAACACCGTCGAACCACTCGTACGACACAGGATCAAACTGTCCGTACAACTGTCCCATGGTGATAGCTTTTGGATTTAGAAACTGGTATTTCACAGACTCTTCTGGATGACCCCTGCTTTTCATCAGACTCAAAGAGCTGGCCAGTACCTTCAATGTAGAGGTTTTTCCGGCAAATGTACCTCCAACGATCATGAATCCATGCCTGACGATCATCATCTCGTAGGTCTGAATGATCTTCTCCTGAAAGCAATCTACTGGCTTCAGATTCATGGACTTTGCGCACTTTATTATGGCCTTCGTCAGGTCAGTGTAGTCGGCTTTTGGTAATTTTATACCAGGAAACAGATCGGATATGATTCCTGAAAAGAGCGGTAGGTCATGCGTTAGGAATTTTGGCTGATTCACGTCAATAATAGCTCTCAGGAGAAGTATGGGCTCTCTCAGATTCGGAAAACTTCTTTTGTTGTTGCCCGCCGCAGAAAGAACTGATTTTACTGCTCTCATGCCGTAATCGTAGTGATTCTGGGAGCTGAGCTGTTCAGAGCACAACCTAAGGAATAAGGTCATAAAGATTTCATTGAGCCTAAAACGATTTTTCAAACCTATAGGTGGTCACTATTTTCACAGATAAATTTCGAGCATCGATGAATCCGAATGAATATAGTGATATTTCTCCTATCATAGCATAATCTGGCACCATCATTGCCACAGTTCGGAACAGAACCTTCAGGTTATCAGGCAATTCTGATCTACCAGCATATCCAGGGTTCATAGTGATGCAAACATAACAGTTCGGGTTCAGCTTCAATTCAGTTCCTTCAAAGTTGAAGGTCTTCAAGTGTGCTCTTACCTGCGAACATTTTTAAATTGAAGTGGCAAAAGTATACATCAGAAACTGAATATTGTATATTTTTTTTAAAGATTTAGCGAACTCACCGCCATAATAATGGACAGAATCTGCTGCGCTACTACAGACAATACCTCTATATCTATCCTGTTGAATTCGTCGAAGCAAGCCCAAGCTCCACAAGAAGCTAACCCCTTGAAAAACTTCCCCATAGCTCTATAGTCCAAACCATCAGAGCAATTGAACACCACACATTGAACTGCTAAAGCTTTGGCCAAATCTTTAGTCGTTTCTGTCTTGCCAGTGCCCGCAGGTCCTTCAGGGGCACCATTCAGATGTAGGTGGTAGGCACCAATAAGAGTTCTATAACACCTATCTGTGAGTGGGGTAATAACAAGCCTATCGGTATTTCCCAGGTATTCGTAGGCATATTTAACGGAGGCATTTATAAGCTTCACGACGCAATCATCATCTTGGATGTAGTATCTGGAAATTTGGTCAGAACATGAATTAAGCATATTTTTTTATACATGAAAAAGATCCAAGAACCTCAGCTGTGACAGCCATTTGAATTCCTTATCATCCTGTACATCATGCTTAACCATTTCTTCAACGACATCTTTAGCATGTACATCAATAACAATCAGAGCCTTTATCGTTATCCTGGAGAGCATAGATAGAGTTGGGTCCCTTATTAAAGCCACAATTTCTTGCAACTGTTCCTTGAGATCCTCAAAGAAGCTTGTGATATCCATACCTTCAAACTTATTGAGAGCGTTGTGTACATTAGTTGTCCATTGAATTTGTGAAACAGCAAGGACGACTTGACCCTGCCACTTCTGTACCCATTGATTTCTTGGCATCATCAAATAGCTCTTGTTGCTCTTCAGTATCAGTTCTCTGACCGATAATATCATTTGTTCTTCTACCCAAACCAACCATTTTTCAACGCTACCTCCAGCTTCCTTTGGATTTATGATATTCTTCAATCTTATTCTCTCACCTCAAAAATTCATGAATATCATTCGACAGATCTGAATATTTATTTATTGCTATGGGAATATAAATTTTTCAGCCAATTTTGACGAATACTAATATGAGGTACTGGTAATCGCTTGAAATTTCAAAGACAAAGAATATGGCGTATAGAACGTACTCTCGTTTATACACCTATATCACTATAATCGGTTTTTTTACTGAAAGTAAACAATTCAATTCGACAAACTAAAATTACTTGATCCAAATAATTGAAGTTTTAATGCATTTCTAACTTTTAGTCATTTAATAGTTATATGTATTTCTTTTTGGTTCAAATATTTCTTTAAAAACATCATTGAATTCATTATTCTACCTTCTCCACTTATAATTTCATGTATTAGTAGGGCCTCGTCAAACTCCAATTTATCTATGGCTTCGAAACATTTCTTCAAGTGTGGCTGTACCCTCAATGGATCCTTCGTTTCAGAGAGTATCTCTAGCATTTCGTCGTTTGACAAGAAGAAGAAACGTGGGAAATACAATCTCTTCCGCTCTAAATACGCTGTCACTCCTTCATTGATTTCCTCCAACAGTTCTAGGCAGTGTTCCATCATTTCGTAGATCCCCGCAGCCCCAGCTGTCTGAAAAACTAATGGTTCTTTCACAACTTGATCCATGAACCTCTTGTAGGTATCGTTGACTTCTTTAAAGAGCAGACCTTCCTCGGGCATTTGACTGACAATATCTTTTGAGGAGAAAATAGGTAGGAGGTAAAGCCACTGAGATTGAACTTTTCCCAATACGTCTATCGTTCTATTTATTCTCAATATTTTATCGTAGAATGTCCTCACTTCGACCTCGTATGGTTTAACGAATACAGAACCTCTCATAGTGAGCGCTTTGACGATGTGATCGTCAAGAACCACTTGGATGTCATCTAATGCTGTTAGAATGGGTAGCTTTGTGTCCTTGTAACTGCTCACCTTAAACATGATCTCTTTCCATTCGTTTTGCATTTTAGTGAGATTGTTTAACAGCTCTCTTTCTTTCGTAGCGCCTATACTTATAACTTCGTACTGGTCTATATTTGGCTCCAATCCTTCATGAAAAAAAGGAAGTATTGAGCTTGTTTTAATGAAAAATGTTTTCAATGAATTTATAACTCGAATTGAAAGCTACAGTTGCCTCAAAAAACAGTCACTGATACTAGTTATGAACATTTTTGATTTTGATTATATAATAAGCAAAAGAGTATGCTATGAAATATCCTAAGCTGACTTTTCACTTCTTCTTAATATATTCTTGAATAGAATAATAATAATATATTTATTCTCACTATCCTGATTCTGATATGATATCCTTGATATATTTATTTTGATTCCAACTCTATCGGCGGTAACGGAAGTATTGTGATCACGTTTGAGATACAAAAAACTTTGGTCTCCGATTTTGAAATTACCGCTGACTAAATTAATTTAGGACCATCCTGAACAAGTTTGGTTTCAAGTCCGTATTTCAGTCGTTATTGTTATTTAGTTGCGCTGTAGATGGTCTTATATAGCATTCGAACACTCCAGATGAAGGATATCCGTTTAGCATGTGCTAAGGTGGAATTCCATATCTCACGTTAAAAAATTTGTTATGTTTGTTTGGACTTGTTCGAAAGTTATTGCAAAGGAATCAAATTTTTTTCAGTTGAATGAAATGTTTAGTTTCCTCGGAACCTGAGATTCCCGTTAGCTCAATATTTTGTATTCTACTAACCCAATGCTCATAAAATTCTATATGGGTATTCAGGCGGCGTCATAAGTATCTATTATTTATCGAAGAAATTTCAGCTCATTCGGATGAATAATTGGGTGCTCTCAAACATGAAATTCACAGGATCTTACTCATATTCTGCTTTACTTATCCGAAGTTGATATTGATTCAGTTGATGATGTATAAACCCAAGAATTTCTCAAGAATAATGTGAATGTCAAAGACAGACTAAAAAAGAAACCTCACTAAATAAAATGCAAATGTTTGTTGAGCTAAATGTGAGATGATAATAACATTTTGAAACCCTTTATTCACGGGATCAGCCGAAAAACATTAATATCTTACAGAGACTCAAATAATTTATGAAAGAATAATAAAAACTATAGCATAAAATTATAACTTGTGATCAAGTGAACATGAGCAATATACTACCTAATTTCATCATCTTCCGGAGACTGGTACCAGCATCAGGGGTGAGATTGAAGCCAGCGATGTCAGACATATCTTTCCAGTGACGGTCCATTAAAGCTGGATTACACATTATTCTCATCATAGTCATAGCTGGTCTAAATTTTTTTATCTCTTGCAAACCTTGAGAAATCAACTTGATTGGAGAAGGTTGCTTCAATTCATCTATATCCTCGACCAGACCTGAAAATTACTCATTCTCAACAAATCTCAAAGACTATAGAGCCTTTCATTTATGTCCAAAATTATGATAAGTCATAACTTATTTTCTTTCACTTACAGTGAGAATACCAATTTCAGAAAACGCTATATCAATCAGCATTGAAGCAGAAGCTTTGTTGCTGATATGCATATCATATTATCACTCAAAGTTTGAATTTTCCTACTAATCAATTACAAGGAATAATGAGGGGGCCCTCTTCTGTACGGTGAAAAAGTGTCACACAGGAAGCTATGGCTGCCTACGTGGTGACGTTGGTTGTTGCCCTATAATCCATAGGGTCTGCCTATCGAAACCACAGGTTGACCCAATTTATTTGTTGTTTTCAACCAAGTGCTGTTCATCCTAACACTTTTTCCCCATACTAAAGAGGGCCGAAAGCCCGAAACTACGGTTAAAAATACGCTATATTAGTGTGACGTCACACACCCCCATTTTTGATTCTCCTGTCAGTGTTCGAAATCCAAACAGATAAATTGTCATTCAAATTAGTACGGTATCGTTGAAGGAATTGGCTTATTTGGCTTATTGGCTATTTGAGGAACGATTTCAGTATTAATTGATAGACAGAAGGAACGAGGTTAATACCAGTAAGTTTGAATCCTGTATCATTCCCAGATTTTGTAAAAAGCCGTGTTTATTAGTTGAACTTCAAGTTCGAACTTACTGGCTTTAATCTCGTGCCTTCTGTCTATCAATTAATGGAAAATCGTTCCTTAAATAATATTATTTATCAAAATAAGCCAATTTGTTTGTTTGGATTCCGAACAATCCGAACACTGACAGGAGAACTGAAATGGCGGTGTGTGACGTCATCACTAATAGAGCGTATACTCCTTGAGGGATGTGTCCTTAACCTCTTTCTATTCTTGTGTAATTGTTTTCTTCTTCTTCTCTTCCTTTATTAGTGCTTGTTAAGCGCTTCTGAGTACTTTATTTTGCACATATCGGATTTGCATTAATGGAAATCGTCTAAGGCGATAGAAGACCAGGTCGGCGTATGTTACTATGAGTCGAATGTAGGTATGACGTCTAGTTCTACGCCTAAATACAAGGTATCTCAAAATAATGTTTATATGTATAGGAGCGGTTCGAAAAAAATGATCCGTTCATCGCAAAAATGTTCATCAATTATGAAAACACACTATTTGGCTATTTATTTCTATAGACAATGATGTCGTCCAAATGCTTCTCGTTAACCATTCAATCTAACACTAAAATTCCTGATGGCTTCAATTCCACTGTGAATTTTTGATTTAACTGGGACAGGGTTAGTTAGTCTACTGATGAACACTTTAGATGTAAGAAAACCCCTTAGGTGATAATAATAATTAATTGATGGGCTGAAGGATCTCGGTCGATTGCCCTTTGATTTAACTTGTTTTCAATAAAGATAAGTTATTATTATTATTAATTATTTGATACCTTAAAACATATGCATGTATAGGACAAGAAAATACATAGATACAAATACATAAATGTAGGGTTTTTATATCGTTGTCTAGGGGTTTATATAAAAAGGCCGCCGGAACTTAACTATTGTTTATTCACACTATGTACAATTCAACTTCAATTGAATGTACAGCCCCTGAACTTTCGTCTATCGAACTAACGAAGTTATTTTATTTCGTATAATTCTTAATCGTCTAATTGTCTGATTATTCGAGTTGATCCGTCTATATCTAACGTCGAATTATCTAACTAGCTGCGTCTACTATATTTCACGTCGAATCATATGCGTCTATCACGTCGAATTCTAACTATGTCCGTATATTCTCTAACGTCGAATACCACCTTCGTCCCCTTGTATCGTGTTCCAGTCTCAGTCTTAAGTCTCAAGTACCTCTTCCCCTTACGTCTCCCTATATCGATAAAACTGCATGGTCCACCGTTTTAGGATGGATCGTGTAGTTTTCGTTTCGTCAAGTCAGTAGCGTATCATTCAGTTGGGTGTTAAGAATTCGGTTCCCACATAAATAAATCCGACTATTCTCGAAAATAGTCTACAACAAAATAATGGCACTTCTCAACTAGTTTGATCTCAACAACCTTTTTGAATTTCTTCAGTTCTAGAAACTTCATGCATTTTGGCAGATAATTAAACAATTTAATAACCTGATATATAGGTGAATATTTGTATTTGGTAGTTTCATGGTTAGGAATATACCCATTTCTAGTATTATAGCTACGGAAATTAGAAAGTTTGATTAGATTATTTAAATTCTATTTAATATAAACAGAGCACTTGAAAATATGGAATACCACTAACCACAAAAATCGGTCTACAGGAGGATTTCGGTGCTATAGATCGTCCGCAAGATTCGTTTCTGAATTAGAAAATTCCTACATATATCCGAAAAATTTTCATACAGCATAATATGAGAAGGAACTTACAATGCTCTGCTGATGGAATGATACCCTGCGAATGGCGAACTAGTTTACGTTCTCCACTCCTTAAAGTGGAATGATGTTAATCATCAGAGAATTTGGACGACACCAACCAACGAAGCACCGAACTAACCCGTAACACAGCTCCTTCAAGACATCAAATGTACGAGCAGTAGCTTACATAGATGTGTCATTGGCGAATAAAAGTAATAGAGAGTCGGGAACATTTGTAATATCAGCTATCATCTTTCTCATTAATATGTAAATCATTGATGAATAACAGGAACAGAAGCGGTCCAAGAACAAAACCCTGGGGAACTCCAAGATTCAGTTCATATTCATCTGATAGATAATTTTTAACCTTGATTGACATTGTCTGCCCTCAAGAAAACTTGAGAGCCAATTCGGAAATACCTACACTCCTGAAACCCAGAGATTGTAACATTTGTCATGAAGAATTTTGAAAATAGGGATTCACGGATTGGCTTGATTTTCAAGCTACTTGGCTTGAGCTTGACTTTATTTCAAGTCAAACTCAAGTCAAGTCAAGTATTGGATTTTCTATCTCAAGTCAAGTATTTATTTTTCAAGTACTTGAATAATATCAAGCTACTTGATTTTCAGCAGTTTTATTGTTTAGTGTCAGATCAATAGAAAAATGATGGAATTAGAAGAAACCTTGCAAAAAACACAGTTATTCATTAAACTTATTGTATAAAAGAACTTATTGTATAAAAGAACGAAAATTTAAACTTTTGTGAAACAGAAATATACATGAAATCACTATAAATCATATATGTGAAACGTATAGCCATTTTTCCAATCCATTCTTCTAGGAATTCTGATTTCTTGGAAAAAGAAGAAAATGCCACCCTCCAATATTTGCTGCCCCTCTAGAGGGGGCACTTCGGCAATCGGCTTCAAGTTCTTCTGCTGAGTTTCGTTTTCATAAAAAGCTTGAACATTTTGTGTTTTTTTTTGAGATGATTGAGTAAATCAATCGGATGATGCGGATGAACCATTATTTCAAATTCGAATGCGCCCACGCCCAACCCTAGTTAATTTGATAAAAAATCCTCTGTGAAACTAAATAAAATTTTCCTATACATAGGTGCTTCTGGGAATTCGGATTTCTCGTAAAAATGGAAAAAGCCACCCTTCAATATTTGCCGCTTTGGCGAAATTAGTTTTGTTTTTTCCTGAGAAAAAATTCCAAGCCAATACTTTAAGTGAAAATTATGGAAATTGTTTATTTCGTCCCTAGCGAATTGCGAACTGCAAAATTCGAAATAATTCGATTCAAACAATACTAGTCCTCCATGATGACCTTCATTCATGGTATGCGTTTGTCACACTCTTCCCGGGACACCCTGTAGATCATTGATTTGAACATTAGAGAAAAAAATAACTAAGCCCTGGGCCACGTGACCACGAGGGAGAGGATAATGATATTTGAAATTCAACCAATGATAAGGGAAGCAAAATCACGTGATTTGAAATGGTTCAATCAATGATCTATTAGTTCATCCAATTAAAACATCGGTTGGTTGGGCCTTGGGCCACGAGGTGTAAACATCGTTCCTCTTAGAGTCAATTACTCCCTCTCCTTCTCTCTCTTTGCGCTATCTATTTATTATTAGATCATTGGTTATATCATAAACTTACCTTCGAACTGAAACGATGATTTATCAATCTGTCTTTGTCTGACTTCACTTCTGTAAAACTTTTGTTGCTTCAGGTATTCCCTTGAGAAATCGTCTAGAATTTGTTCGGCTTCTTCGAAAACCAAAAACTCGAATTGTCCATCCAACCACACAAGTAGCTTTCTTTTCAGATCCTTACAAATTTTGAGTAGATGATAAAAAGGGTAAACAAATGCAATCATATCCGTGTATTCAGGATAAAATGATGGTTTGAACCCTAGATAACTTTCCTCTTTTCTTATCCAAGAGATCTTTCCATCGATATCTCGTAGTTCAACTAAAAATCAAGTGATAGATAATCGACTCGTTTCAATGGAGAAAATATCGATTATTAGGAGGCTAAATCATGACAATATCATTGAGAAAGATTCAAAACTAAAGAAGTTAGTGATACGTGGCAAGATGAACAGATATCGATCTAACATCTAAAATACAAAGCTTTAATTATTTACTTAGATTCTCATACAACAATTGCATCCCCAGGGAACTTTTGTTACAAAGAGGCATCTTGCAACGGGAACCTCTAGAGCTATCTGGTAATATAATTAAACATTCCGTAATCAAGTGCATCCCCAGTGGAACTCTTGAAACACGTCGCCATCGCCAACGTACAGACCTAGTGCGTTAGGTCCGAGTCTAAAGTTCGTCATCAAGTGCTTCCCCAGTGGAACTCTAGAAACACATCGCCGTCGCTATCACCATCGTGCAGACCTAGTGCGTTAGGTTCTCCAAGTGTATTTTCGCCTTCGACAACCAGGACTTGTGCCGGAAGTCCTTCACGTACGGTTTACTGAAACCTCAAGAGACTCTCATATACATACCGCATACCTGCTTATTTTAATACAATTTGTAAAACCGCACTAACCCTTTATTTTAATGTAAGACTTTGGAGAATACATTTATTTCAAACCTCGTGTTAGTTATTAATGCAAAATCCCCTTACAACCGATCATGTTAATTGCATCATAACGAGAACCACAGAAGAATAAGTGAAACCTTAAAAAAAAATCATAAAAAAGAAAAGAAACATAAAAAAGAATAACTGAACCATAAAAAATTACATAATTGAAACCACAGGAGAAATTTATTTGAAAATGAAACAGTGATAAAGTGTATTTCCTAAATATTTGATTGTCACTTTTCCTCAAAATTCATCTCGATCGAATCTGTAGTTTTAAAATTAGCAAAAAAAAATGAGCGATCTCTGGTTGAATTTAGCCGAATAACGAAATTAAATTAACCGCGGTATTCAAGATACCAACATATCCTACAAATTGCAAGTTTTCAGTTACTTTCGACAATTAACGTATAGACGATCGGCCGAACTGACAGAATTGAATTTGAGGATATTTCGTGATAGTTGACTCAAACCAAATGATTTGATACAATTCTCTGCTCAAAATTCGAAAACTACTGACTTTGCTACGTTGGACAGTATAGCTTAACCCCTTCGGTAAGGAAGCGAGCCTCAAACCTCGTCATTACTGTCTCTTACATTTTTCCGTTCTTAATTGAAATGTTTCGTCCTTTTGGAAACAATGTGTTCCCAGCCCCAGCCAAACACCCTGTATAATATATTTTGGCGAGTCTTTCTCGAGTCAAGTTACAAGGTGCGCCCTCTCCCAGGGGTTCGATGTTTCGTCACGAAATCTCTGATGGACTCTTCAGTTGGGCTATCCAGCGATCTCTGCCCAAGACACACCCTCTGACTCCATCGTGAGAGGTGTCTCTGTTGCAACGCAACGACCCTTTTAAATCCGCCGGGGCCGAAGTAGTGTGCCGCGAACAGCCATAGCGCTATATGTTATCAGACAGAGTCACTACAATATAATAATTTTTCTTGAGCAAGTTCTGCACCTTAGTTAGGATAATATATATTGAGTTATTGGGTATAGGTGACCAAATATATTCCAGTAAAATACTCTTTATTTTTATTCATCAATGACGACGTTTCGGCTATTGTTTGTAGCCATTCTCAAGTCTAAAAAAATTATCCTACTTCAGATCTTACAATAAATATAATACTACAAATACTCTTTAGAACACAAAAAAACAAATACAATAAATACTTTACAATAATCTTAATCAACAATCCTTACTCGTTGCTGTATGTTAGGTAATCTATTTCTTCTATTTTTATCCTTTATTATATTGGAATAAATTGAACTGAAATTCGCACAGTCTGTTATTCTATTCATTGACTTTATTTCTCGTTTTATAAAAAATTTTTCTGCTATTTCTCTTTTGTTCTTTATTTTTTCCTTATATAGAATGCTAGTTTCTTCAAAATCCATATCGTGGCCTAGCTTCAAAACATGTTCGGCTGAAGCCGTACTTTCTGCTTTATTCGTCCTAATCGTACTCTTATGTGCGGAAATTCTGTTTTTCAACTTTTGCTTTGTTGTTCCAATATATTTAAGATCGCAGATTTCACAGGGAATTGAATAAACTAGATTTGACTGATCCCATTTTTCAGTTTTATCTTTAATTTTTGTATAAATAGTATTTAGCTTATTTTCACTTTTAAAGACCACTGCATATCCATATTTTTTCATTATGTTTCTGATTTTTTCTCCAGCACCCTTTATGTATGGTAATACTAACATTTTTGTCAAGTCTATTTCTTTTTTTGTTTTCTGTTCTGTGTTGTAATGAAGGAAACTGCGGTTCTACACTATTCTTTCTACCATTTTCTTAGGGAAGCCATTTTCAAGTAGTACTTGTTTAACTAAGGCCAATTTTTCTTCTCTATGTATTGGTGAAGAAAGTTCTATTGCTCTATCACTAAGTCCCATAGCCTCTGTTTTCTTTTGTTCTTTGGGGTGACATGATGAATAATGAAGGTACCTTCGGGACCAAGTGGGCTTTTGGTACCAACATGTTGCAATACTTCCATTGTTTCTTCTGAACAAAACTTCTAAAAATGCGATTGTTCCATTTTTTTCTTTTTCAATTGTAAAACTAATGTTCTAAAACTTTTTCTTTTCCTTTTTGTATAGATAAAACAATGTCATCCATATATCTTTTATAGAAACCAAGATTTATCTTCAACAACTTTCTTATTTCTCCTTCAATATACTCCATCACTAAATTAGCTATAGATGCTGCTATTGGGTTATCCATAGCAATTCCTTCTTTTTGTGAGTACCATTTTCCTTTATATGAGAAGTAAGTATTTTCAAGGCAAAATTTTACTCCAGTTAAGAATTCGTTTTTTTTAAGAGATATATGATTTTTTATTTCCTCCCGTTTGTTTGACACCACAGAAACAGCCAACTTTACTGGAATGTTCGTATAAAGTGATACTACATTCAAGGACACGAGAACATGATCAGTGGGTATTTTAATTCTCCTTATATATTCAACAAACTGCCAAAAATCTTCAACGTAGGAATCCGTTTTCTCGACTACTTTCTGTAGAATATTGTTTAGAAAACACCCCATATTGTAAGATGGTGATGTCATGCTAGCCACAATGGGCCTCAGTGGTCTTCCCTCCTTATGGATCTTCATAAGTCCATATATTTCAGGACAAACAGATGTAGCACATTAATTTATTATAATCCTGTAGTGTTATTATATTTTTTGATTTCCAATCTTTAATGATTTTGTTATTTTTTTCCTGTAGATAATTAGTGAGGTCTTTATTGATTTCTTTATATATATTTTAATCATTCAGTAGCTGTGCCATTTTGTTTTCGTATTCTTCTTTGTGAACAATGGCAGTGGTGTTTCCTTAATCAACTTTAAGTACCATTATTTCTTCATGTTCACGAAAGAAGTTCCTTGTTTCCTAGAAATACTTGTTTCATAATGGTGAGAGAATTCTCTATTTTCCTGTCTTGTGTGCTGTCGTTTGAGATAGTGTCACAAAGTGTGATTTTTTTTTTGTGTTTTTGAAGAATATTTAAAATTTTAAAGTATTTATTGTATTTGTTTTTTTGTGTTTTAAAGAGTATTTGTAGTATTATATTTATTGTAAGATCTGAAGTAGGATAATTTTTTTAGACTTGAGAATGGCTACAAACAATAGCCGAAACGTCGTCATTGATGGATAAAAATAAAGAGTATTTTACTGGAATATATTTTGTCACCTATACCCAATAACTCAATATATATTATAATAATTTTTCTTTCAAAATTAAAAATCAATCAGAAAATACATTTCAAATTCAATACACATACCCATCATAGAAGCCATAGCATTCATATATTGCCTTGCTTGTTGAAAGTCATCCATGGCATTGAAAATTTCCAATTTCGGCATCAAATTCTTGACTCTTTCCTTCACCTCATCCATGGTCTTATGCAAAAACTCCTCGGCCTCAAACTTCAGCTGCTCGAACACCTCCGAGTTTCTATCAAGCACTTCTCCAATTCTTTTCAACCACTTCACAGTGGTCGAATTCATATCCATATGTTCCTTCGTTAATGTTCCATACTCTATCAAAGTGGTCAAGCTTTTCAAACTCGCCTTGATTCTTTCTATCAGTTCTTCTAATAAAGTAGATTTAACATAAACAACATATTTTCCTGAAAATATATCAAACATCAGAAGAGCGGTCAACACCAAAGAAATAAAATAGTATCAAATTGAGGTGAATTGTATGAAAATTATATTGGAAAAATATTGAGGAAATATACGAGATAAGAAAACCAACCTTGCATCGGATATATATGAATCATTTTAGGAAGAAGATGAAAAAATGTCGATAAACGATATAATGAGAAAAATAAATATTGACAAAATAAAGATTCATATTACTATACTGAAAATCTTGGGAATAATTTGTGTTAAGAACCCTCAAGGAATTGAAGGTTAAAATTTCGAATATTTCTCAAAGGAAGATAAACAAGGTCTCCAGAAGGCAGTCTGATGATAAATTTTTGATGATGAAGATAACAATGTGTAATGTGTACATAAACAAATATATTCGATGAAACTTCCATTCATCATGCTTCTTTCCCATAATTTTAACTGATTTAATTGTGTTCTAATGGTGCTGTAGAGAAGAACAAATCAATTGAGAACTTGAAAAGAGGCGACGGGAAGGGATCGGACACAGACCACATCGATACCGCACTGACGAGGCAAATATGGGAAACTGCCTTAATGCAATATTGATGCAAACTATCACTTTACTACACTATTACGGTAAAGTAACTCATTACGACATTCACGTATCGTAATATATGATATAACATATTGACAGAAGGTGAAAGCTTATACAAAACTATGAGAAAAATCAACTAAAACCTACCTTGCTCAATAAGCTCTTCAGTTGTTGTGGGCACTTGTAACGCTTTGGTTTCTATCATTTGAAATGACTCTATGATATCTTCATTCTCCCATTGGTGGAGTGAAGATAGTTGTAGGAAAAGATCCTCCTCAACCACAAGAATTGAATCTCGTAGGGTTTCTAGATATTCGTAGATTGCAAGCTCACCTATAGAGAAATACTCATCACACCTGATTAACTGGGCTTTCTCGAAATACTCTGGAAAAAATAATTAAATATTTATCTCCTCAGAACTACGAGTTTTATCCACTGTTGACTGCTTTACCAATCAAGTTTATTCTATATACTGGTAAAATGAAAGGTATGAAGGGCATTACTTATATTCAGAAACTTTTAACTCTATAGCTCACCTCTGACTGAGAGACTCTTTGAAGAGATAATAGTTAAGTGTGGAAAGTTGAGTGCAAACCGAAAAGACATTATGAAAATTTTTAACGGGAAAAGGTGATATTATTTGCAGACCTAGGTGCGTTATCAATCACAAAAAGCAATAAAAGAATTCGATTATAGCGATCAAATGTCATCATACCACACACTTCATATGTTATAGTTGATATGGTATAGAAAACTAATATACTTAACATTTAGAAATTGCATTATCAATGCAGGGTATAATAAATTTATTCTGATTTCTGAGAAATGAATTCTATTACTCAATTTCAAACATCTTTGGCACCATAACTGATAGATCCCCAAAAAGGACCTCTGAAACAGAATAAAAAAAAAACATACTTTTATAAAACTAACTAGACCTGGAAGAAAAAAGATTGCAAAAATTGTTACTAAGAACTGTGAACTTGTTGTTCCAATCGAGAAGTGAATAAAGTGTCAAAAATAGTTATTGTGTCGGTTCTCCAGAATATCTTTCATACGTGCCATGTTTCGTTTGAATAAGTTACATAATAAGTAATAACATAATATATTTTTATATTCTATATATTATTAGTAAACAGACAATGTTTGAGTAGTTTTTTTAAGGACAGCCAAAGGTTTTATTGGAATATAAAAGTTTTATTTTTACCGCTCTCGGTGAAAAATGGATATTTCTGGTCAACAGTGAATTCCAAGACAGTTATTCGACCGATGAGCGATGGTAATCGGTTTCATCAAGATACCCAGCATCCATCTAAAACCGGAAAAATCTTATTGTTCAGTCCTCGTGATTTTCCATTTGGAACGTATGTTATTTCTCCCATCCTAAACCATGACAAAATACAATTATTTTAAATCAATTAGACAGGAAACAGTCCAAATAACAAAAAACGTATAATGAAGAACACAATAGATATTATACAAAGAACTGGAGATATCCTCAGAAATGGCTTCAAGTCCTACCAGAAGAATTTCTGATTTGCTTGTTTCATTCCTTGGCCTACTCTCACCTAAGCTACAACGTTGTGTTATAGGTCATTCGAGTGGTAGACGTTGTAGAGTGAAGGTTGCGCAGCAAGGTGCGCAAAGAGTGAGAGAGTGAGTGAACACGTGGTCAGAGAGCGAACACGTCATTACGGCTCAAAGTTTTTTGTTTTAGTACTTTTCAGTACTGTGTGTGTAGTTGAAAGTACTTTTCAGTACTGTGTATTCTGTTAATAATATGTCCGATCACTCGGACGAAGGATTCGATATGGAGTTGGATCAAGATCCGGATCCTGCGTTCCAGGAGATGAATGCAGTCCGACGCGAGAATGCGAGACTGCAATCAAAATTGGATGAGATGTCGATTTTCAAACGTGAAAATGAAAAACTACATCGCCAAGAGAATAAGATGTCGCAATCCATCTCAAATCTCGTTCTTGAGATAAAATCTCTTCGGGAACTCCTCAGCCCAGGTTCTTCCCAGACTGTTACCCAAGTGCCAATAACCCCCACAACCGATGCTGAGGTCGCATCATATTCCGTTGCTGTGAAGAAAGGAGCCGTGCCAAAAGTTAGCCCAGATTTTCCGAAACTGGGCGAAACGCGTCGAAAACCCCAAACCGCTAACATATTAACACCCGCCAAGTTGATTGTACCCGCGATGGCCCCCCCTATGAAACGAGCTAGACAAGATAGTTCTTCGTCGACCGAGACAAGAAAGGAAACTCCCGTCAAGAAGGTTAGAAAACCGCCAATCACGATGATGGGGACATCAGATTGGACTCAAATTTCAAAGGAGCTTCACTCCCAGAAATTGAACTACAACCGCGCTACAGTGGTAAAAGACGGAATTAAAATCCTCGCGTCGTCTGTATGTGACTACAGAAAAATAATAAAATTCCTTGACCAACGCGGTAAGGAATATTATAGCTTCCAAACAGAAGATGAGAAGAAAGTTTATGCGGTTATTCGACATCTCCCTCTTGATGCCGATATAAAAATAATCCGAGAAGATCTGCATAATCAAGGGATTCAAGATGGCGAAGTCACTCGAATGACTTCAAATAAAACAAAGAAGAAAATGCCCCCATTTCTGGTTAAACCCCAAAAAAAGAGAAATTTTCACAATCACCAAGCCTTACAATCTTTGTATTGCAGTAGATCCAAAAAAAGAAGACAGGAGGACCTGGGCCATGCCATCGATGCCAAAGATATGGACATGCACAGAATAAGTGCACTTTTCCATGGAGATGCGTGAAATGCTCAGGAAATCACAGCAGCCAAGAGTGCACTCTAACCAGGAAGGACGAAGAAAGAAATGCTACATGTGCACTATGTGGCGAAACTGGACACCCAGCAAGTTACAAAGGCTGTATCGAATTCAAGCACGTGACGAAGAAAAGGACAAAAACTAAAATATCTCCAACAAAGGAAAAATCGACAGAAAAAGAACAAAAAACCACAACTGAGAATAAACAGTTTAAAAGAAACCCGTTGAAAAGAAATCTGTTGAAAAGAAACTTGCTAGAACGACTCAGCCCGCACAAAAGAGAGCGGAACAGAAAAATTCTGTCGATGATTTAGATAAAATCACCGAAAAACTATTGAGTAGAATAATGAGGAAATTCGAATCCGTAATAGATTCGAAAATGAACAATTTATTTGGTAAAACGAATTAATGAATCTTACGAAACAAAGGAAAAATATCAAGATAGTGTCATGGAACATAAACGGCTTGAAATCACGAAAAACCGAATTAGAAGAACTGATAGCAGAAGAAGATCCTGATATAATTGCCTTGCAAGAAACAAGGCTATCATCAAAGGATAAAATATCGTATCAAAATTACGTGGTACATAGAAATGATAGACCGAACACGGTAGACGGAGGTGGCGTGGCATTGATTGTCAAGAGAGGCATCTACCATAACGTCGAAAGAGCCAACCCTGATATCTTTATAGAAACAATAAAGGTCAATCTGAAAATGGACAAAGAAGAAATAAGTATAATCTCAACTTATAAACCTCCAGATGTACAATTACTTGAAGAAAATGAACAGAGTCTATTAGAAGGACAACACCCGAGGATAATTATAGGAGACCTGAATTGCAAATCACCCGAATGGAATAGCAGAGTCGAGAAATTGAAAAAATATGCTGATAAACATGAAGCAATTGTAATCGGACCTGAAACACCGACATACCTCCCAAAAGGTACAGAGCTGCCGGATGTGATTGACATAGTATTAATGAAAAATGTGAGACTGGACTTCACACTGAGAACCATAGAGGATGAAACTTCTGATCATAACCCTATCGAATTTATTCTAGGAACAGAACCTTATGATGAAAAATTGCAAACGAGAGGTTATACGAACTGGAAGAAATTCAGTAACAATTTGAAATTGGGAATTACAAAAATACCACAGATTGACACGCCAGAAGAACTCGAAGATAGAGTAAAGATTTAGAAGAACACATAGTGAAGGCATATAAGGACAGCAAAACTACAGGCCGATTAGTCTTTTACCAGCCCTAGGAAAGATAATAGAAAGAGTAGTTGCCAAGAGACTCAAAGAAGAAACCGAAAATCTGAATATTCTACCAACAGAACAATTCGGATTCAGAGATAAACATTCAACTGAACAACAACTTCTCCGACTAACAGAGTATATCGCCCAAGGCTTTCAAAACAAACAAGCTACTGGACTGTTATTACTAGATGTAACAAGAGCATTTGACAGAGTATGGCAGGAAGGACTAGCCTATAAAATGAGAACAGTAGGATACACAATTAAGATGTGCCGAATCATCAGAAATAACTTGAGGGATAGAAATTTCTACCTTAAATTAGAAGATGAAAAATCAACGCTAAGACACTTAGAAGCAGGAGTCCCACAAGGCTCAGTACTAGGACCTCTTCTGTATAATATATACATCCATGATATACCAAGGAATCCGAGAAATTTGCTTGACCTTTATGCGGATGACACAGGAATAGCAGTCAAACACAGAAGAGCAAATATCATACACCAAAGATTACAAGAAGCAGCAGACGAAATAACCAAATGGTGCATTAAATGGACGATCGAAATAAATGGACAGAAAAGCCAAGCTACCCTACTACAAAAGAGAAGATTACAAATGGAGGAAAAATTATCAATTGACGGTAACGAAGTTGAATGGCAAAAAGAAGCAAAATACCTAGGTGTGATCATGGATACGGGACTAACGTGGAAACAACATGTTAAGTATGCGGTGGATAAAACCAACAAAGCGATAAACCGTCTATACCCAATCATCAGAAGAAGAAGCCGAATGGTCATAAACACCAAACTCAGAATAATTAAAGCCGTTGCCAGACCCCAACTCACGTACGGCTCAGTGGCTTGAGGATACGCGGCAAAGAACTACATCAAGAGAATTCAATCAACGGAAGATAAATATCTAAGATGGGCAATAGATGCCCCTTGGTTTATTAGAAACATCCGAATCCACAGAGACCTAAAATGGGACAGAATTACTGACTTAATGAAGAAAAAAGCCGAAAGAATATTATAAAAATTGATAGAACATCCCAACGAAGAATTGAGAAGATTAATTGATTACGACCCTGCCGAAGATGCAAGAAGAATTAGAATATACCGCAAAAGACCCAGGGTTCAATTGCGAAACGATGACCTAAATATATAGGAAACTCAAGAAAACACATCAAATTGAAGAAACAATCCGAATAAAAAGGAATCCCGAATAACCCAGCACAATAGTGTGCAAGTCGAAATTTATCCGACCAAGAGATAAATGGTTTATAGGCTTTATGCCCGAAACCTAAGAAGCAGCAGGTTAGGTTTAGTGAGTATTCTCGCTCTTGATGAGCTAGGACCCTCACACTTATTCCTTTGGATAAGGTTCGTCTGTAAATGGATTCCCCCTGCTTTAACAAAAAAAAAAGTGTTATAGATAGGATCCTCCTCGAGTTATCGTGCATTTATCGAAGAGAAAAAAATCATAGGACTCATTCTCAACCTTTCACTAGACCCTTTTTCATTTCCAATAGATTGTTAAGTTTGCTCTGCGTTTTCATACTGAATTGTTTATTGTATATCAAAAATGCTCTGATCACTATGATCACAGAACAAGGCATATAGATATTTTCTGTTTTCCAAAACATATAGAATAGGTAAATTTCTGCACTCGCCAACATACTATGGCATCAGATTGTTCAATCATCTTCCGGAGTGACTGAAACTTTTGAAGTACATAAAATTGGAGAAAGAAATTAAGAAATTGTTATTGATAATTTTTTTTATAGTCTCAGCGAACATTTGAAATACTTTTTTGTTTGAGGAATCAACGATGCTACGAGTCTGAGTGCAGTAGATTTTTCTTTTCTTCAACGAAATGGAGGCTATTCAGTAGAGTATTACGGTCACATCATGGATTATACCTCGGATTTCATCATCTAGTTTGAAAGCTATGTATTTCAAGAAGTGACCATTGAAATGTCGGAGTAAAATAAACAAAACAATGAACTTCTGACTTAGCACCCCCTATCGGAAGCAGCAAAAACAAATTTATTATGAGTATATTTTGTTCCCAATCAACAAGATATTATCTTTAAGACGAGATCTAATTTGCTCAAAAATGTTCAGCCAAACTGAAGTTAAAGGCATTTCAATCAGTCAGATTTCTCCCTTTCACCTACCCTTATTTGATGTCGTGGAATCAAAAGTGAAAATTTAAAAAGATAGAGAATTTTCCAAGGATTACAGTGATTATATTTTTTCTTCAACTTCATATAAAACATTTTCGAGTAAAATTCATTTTTCTACTCGACGGTAGCTATTACGCCTCCTAGTGGTGAAGGTATGAACTTCAAAACAAATTCCATGGTGTTTTCTTGTACAGTTTAGTGGTGAAAATTTTTACCGCAAGTCTCTCCGATGAGTGGATCCTGAGATATAGCCGCTTACCTCGCTTATTTGCCCACCCTGTACATTATTCAAAATGGATGCCCGACCAAAAATTAGCTACTGTAAATGTAAATAAAAGTGTTGAAGAAGAAACAAATTTATCCATTCCATATCGGCGAGCACAATATTTGGGCTTCCCTTAAAATACACGTATCTGATTATTGGCATAGATGTGGTCCAGCAAGCCACACCACACGACCCATTTTGGCTTTATTGTAAAAATAACACTTCATTTTCCTTTTCGACAATGTGAATTCACCACCAAGATCTTGTAATTTATCTATCGCCTTTGGATTTTTTGTGGGGTTATGCGAAAAGTGTGTTATGCCGATAATCCTCAGACTATCGACGATCTGAACACCAACATCCATCGGCAGTGTACCGGTGAGCTATCGAAAATTACCTCACAAGGATCGAGTCAAGAGTCAAGAGATCACACGGTGGACATTTAAATGATGTATTCCACATATAATGACAATATCCAACCATTATATTGAAATGAATTCTCTTCGATATTCGAAATGATAGTGTGTTCTATATACAAAATGTACAAAAAAATGTATGAACTGTCCAGTCAGTATTGCGAGTAGAGAAGGGGAAATTGTGATGTGCGAAAATTGAACCCTATAACAGTTTCATCAAACCTGTTAAGCGCAGGATAGTAACTGACCATCAGCTTGAACGAACTATAGATATAGTCCTATAGTTCTCGAGACAGTGGCGTCCCAGACAGAAGCCTTGTGGGGATAAAAAAAAATATTATTCGTTTCCGATGTCCTTCGAATTTACAGGAACTTCTTGATTTTGATTTTCAATTCAAGTAGTTCGGAGCTTTTACTTCAGAATCTTATTAATTTTTACACGATTGTTTATTTTTATTATCAATTTGACATTTATAGCCTGTAAGTAAATAATGATTATACCTATGACAGTCAGATCGGATCAAGCCCTTTGAAATAACCGCTGGTTGATGAATTCTTGATTGAATTTTTAAACAATTGAATTATTGAGCGTTGTGACTTATAATGTATATTCCTCCTGGGGGATATATCCCCCTTATCCCCCTATTGGGTACGCGACTGTTTCGAGATGCTTTCAGCGAGCATCGAATTTGGGACACTCTGTACTTAGCATGCAACAAGTCAGGTTCCGCTGCCTCAAAATCATCTCTGATAACCATTAGCTCTCCATCCACGAGATACCAAATTGAAGTTAAAATTTCTGACACCTCTTCATAGAACATAATTCTTAGAAAAAGTTCCATGTCATACAGATTAGATTCAATCCATTTTTTAGGTGCTGTTGTACCTAATATGATATGAGAAATTCAATAATCTGTGGTGGGATCCTACTAATTTATTATCGATTGATACTTATACTTTGACGAATAGTAGGATCTCGCCACAGATTTAATAAACAGATAATTGAATTTTTTACCCACCCCCCGTTTTCTGAAGACTTAATGTCACATTGAAAATAAAGTTTTGATTGATCCGGTATTGTTTTCGCTCAACTTTGGTATGAAAGAACTTGAACATCTCATATTTAATTACATAGGGTAAGTCAATATTGCTCGATCCATCGATAACTTTTGGAAAGTTTGTGATAGGAGAATGATTCAAATTTTGACGGAATCGACAGTACTCAGCCCATGAACTTAAATTATTTTTGACTCTACAGGCTGGCCCGAAAATGGTGAAACTCGATACCACTTTTTCAAATGAATGAATGCCCAATTTTTATATCATACTCATAATCTCAATGATATTTTGATTTCTAATTAGGTACCCCATTTGACATAATTCATCTGTGTTACTTTTCACGTAGGTCACTTTTTTCAATAAATTTCATGGAAACGAAAAAAAAATAAAAAAAATCATATCTTGCAAACCGTTCGAGACAATTGTATGATTTCTTCAATTGAATTCAAGAAAAGTTTTCAGGAATTATGCAAATTCAGGGATCGCTCTACAGGTGGTCGAAAGACTTTAAAAAATGTCCATAAATCCATTCATTCAAATGGCATGCCTTGAATTATTGCCAATAAATATTCAGAAAGGAATGTGGAGGTTTAGGATACTTGAGATCGAAATTTGTCTAATTTGCCGGGTATTTTGAGAACGAGAGTCGTACAACGTGTCGACGAAGACTATCTCAGCAGGAACTATAAAGTTACTATTGTCATAAAAAGTTATTACCTCTGTAATGTTCTATTAGCGAGCATCCTCTCTCAAATGACATGTCTTCTTCGTTTTTAACGGCTCCTGTGTTTATTTCTTCGTAGATTTCACAAAATTGCTTATCCAAATCATCGGTATATTTCAAGACAGGTTCATACAACGTATTTATATTTTTGTTCATACGGCTAAGACATGACTTGAAAAATTCCGTTGTGATATAAATCGATATTTTTTGTTCTTGAAAAAATCCGTAATTGTCTTTTTTCACGGTTTCGTATAGTCTGCTAATCTGCAACAAATCAAATCAGTAAAAACACACTCAACTATCCTAAGATATATGATCTAACTAGTGTGTTAACACAAAGAATAACAAGGAAGAGCATTTGGAACAATGGTTTATGATTTACTTTTTACATCTAAACTAAAATCCCGTTATTACGTAAATAGAAAGAGCTTTTTCGTACTTTTCGAACGCTTTAGTCAGTTTATTTAGCTGTCAATTGTTATTTTGAGGTTAATTGGTGTTTGATATGGATAATAAGAGATACAAATTATCAATTTATACACTTTCACAGACTCTTTCAACTGCAACGGAGGAATAGAAACCTTATTATATTTTAATTTCTGAAAATATATTTATAATGTATTGTAATATTTGGATTTTAGTGTAAGAGACAATATATTTCAAATTTCAATTTCAAAATGGATGGGAAATAATAGACTGATAGTGAATTCAAATAAATCGCAATAATATGTTTTCTGGTAGTGAAATTAGTAGGAAGGAAATCAATAAAAAAATGTAAGTGTCAATAAACAAATATATATTGAAAGAAGCAACATCAATTGAATATTTGGGAGTAAAAAATTCAACCATAGTCGTCGTTGAGTGCGGACGTGTTATATTGATCTCTTGTTATAATTCACCTTTAATAGTACGGAAATCTATCAGATTTATTCAAAATTGTTCCTTGAACATTTGAGTGTTTGTGGGATATTTTCATCGAGATAAAATTTTGAATTTTAATTTAATATCTGTAAGAATGCCGCTAACACGTGATCAGTTCAATGATGTGAGAAACGCCGCCGATGCCATGATAAAGGAAATCTGTCAAAACCAGGAATTCGTAAAAACATTGGTTGATTCGGTGTCATCTGGAATAATAAATATCTTGGGTGAAAAACTGGGTATACTCGAGAAGAAGATAGATGCATTGAACAAGGATATGAGTGATATGAAGATGAATCATGCGAAGGAGATAAAAACGCTGAATGATAAAATCGAAAGTCTAGAAAGAAATTTATCGAATATTTCAGGGGATCTCCCAGATGCAGCTCATATTGTTGAGGAATTCGACGAAATTAAACGCAGGGAAAATAATGTTATTATTTTCGGGGTACCAGAGGAAGTCGACGACCCAACTTCAATTGTATGTGATATAGTCTCTGCTATTGTTCCTGATCTTGCAATCACCAACCAGCGAATGCATCGATTAGGTAAAAGACTTAGAGGAAAATCACGACCTATTAAAGTTTCCCTTTCCAACAATGCAGATAAACTTACTTTAATCAGGGGTAATAAGAGGCTACAGAGGATTGAAAGATTCAAAAATGTATACATTAGACCAGATCAAACAATTAAACAGCGCAATTACTTATCATTGTTACGTCAGCAATTGATGGAACGTCAGCAAAATGGGGAAGATGACATTATTATAAGGTTTCGAAATGGGCACCCTTCGATAACTAAGAAAAAAAACCTATAAGTACATCCAGCATGCGACAAAATACAGGTGTAAATACCCACGGTCTTGAGATTTGTTATCAAAACTGTAGGGGATTAAATACTAAAACGCATACATTCATGAAAAATTTAACATCTAATTGCCATAGTGTGATCGCCATTACTGAGAGCTGGTTGACTGATAGTGTGTCTAGTGGTGAACTATTTCCGCCTAATTATTCGGTTTACCGTAAGGATCGTAATACAGGGGCTCGGGGAGGTGGAGTTCTGCTGGCGGTGGATGATTGTGAGTACAATTCTGAGATATATGAGTTAAACTGTTCCATAGATAAAGTTGATATTTTGGCTGTAAAACTTTTTGGTTCCAATCATATTCCGATAATCGTTATGGTGGTTTACATTCCCCCTGGAATTTCTGTGAACGGGTATGATGAACTGTTTGAATTGATTGAGGACAAATATGATGGTGGCAATATGGTTATTGTTGGAGACTTCAATATACCGGAGCTTCTAAGTGTCTATGAGGGGGCTGCACATACGGGATATACGGCTCGTTTTGATAACTTCCTGAACTTTTGTAATTTGAGACAGTGTAACGTTGTGCGAAACCACAATAACAGACTTTTAGATTTGGTTGTTTATCGGGAGGATACCGCGTGTGAGGTGCTTTGTGATGGCGATCCATTAGTGCCGGTTGACCCGCATCATCCTGGACTTATTGTGCGAGTTTCATCCTGTCCTGCCATACCAAGTAATTTCACCTCTACTGCTAAACGGTATGACTTCAAAAAATTAGATGTAGAAAAGTTTTGTCGACTCCTCGGTGGTACAGACTGGGGTCAGCTCTTGGGTGATATTGGGAATGTACATGATGCTAGCGATGTTTTCAACAATACCGTTCAAGATGTTATCGCAAAGTGTGTTCCGAAGAAAAAATGTTCCTCCCGTAAATATCCATTATGGTTCACAAAGGACTTGATTCACAAAATAAAAGTGAAAAAGCATTATCTGAAAATGTATAGAAAACACAGGCTGATTTTTTATCGTGAGCGCTTTAGATATTTCAGAAAATCTGTTAAACTTGACATAGAATCGGCATATAGAGATTTTATACTGAGGTGTCAAGCTGATTTGGAGAGTAGTCCTAGTAATTTTTGGAAATATATTAATTCTAAACGAAATATATCACGACTACCTGGGCACATGTGCTTCAATGATAAAATGTTGAAAACACCTAAGGACATACTAAATGCATTCGCAGTTAACTTCAAGAGTGTTTATGTTTGTGACAATGATACGCAGAATTCTAACACTCCATTTGTAGAATCTTTTAACTTAGGTCCGGTATTGAATATAGGTTTGATTTCTGAGGATATGATTATAACGGCATCAAAAAAACTAAAAAATAAGTTCACTATTGGTCCGGACGATGTCCCGGTTAACATTGTTAAATCTCATATTCAACTATTCGTTCAGCCATTGCGTATGCTGTATAATCTTATGATCACCTCCGGCACTTTCCCGAACATCTGGAAAGTTTCGCGTATATGTCCTATTGTGAAGTCCGGTAAGAAATCAGAGATCGTTAATTATAGACCTATTGCCCTGATATCAGTTTTTTCCAAATTAATAGAGATTATTTTGTCTGATATAATTTTCGAGCACGTACGAACATCAATTTCCGAATTTCAGCATGGTTTTGTCCGATCTCGCAGTACAGTATCAAATCTCTCTGTATTTACACAACATGTATCGAAATCCCTGGACTCAAGGAATCAGATTGATGTGGTCTACACAGACTTCAGCAAGGCTTTTGATCGTGTATCACATAAACGATTACTTAGGAAGTTGTTCAAATTTGGCTTATCGAATGTTCTTGTATCACTCCTTGAGTCCTTCTTGACCAATAGGGAATACTATGTTGAATATGAAGGATTGAGGTCATTTTCATTCACCGCGACTTCGGGCGTTCCGCAGGGATCCAATTTGGGACCACTCTTGTTTATTTTGTTCATTAATGACATTTTGGGTATCATTTGTTCACATAAGTTGCTTTTTGCTGATGATTTGAAGTTATTTAAAGAAGTTAGTTGTGTACTTGATTGCTCGCTACTGCAAGACGACCTCAATAGGCTATCTAGATGGTGTGTTGAGAACGAATTGCCTCTGAATATAGAGAAGTGTAAAACAATGACGTTTACGAGGAAACTGACACCAATTACTTTCCACTACAAAATCAGTAACTTGAATTTGACGAGAGTAACTGAGGCGAGAGATTTGGGTATTCTTTTTGATCAGAAACTAACTTTCTCGTCTCATATAAAAAATATAACTTCTAGTGCCATGAAAACTCTGGGTTTTGTAATACGCAATTGTAAGGAATTTTCTTCGTTGAAAGCGATCTCAACCATTTATCAGGCACTTGTTAGAAGTAAACTTACATATTGTAGTGTAGTATGGAATCCTTGTCATAAAAAATACATCGATTGTATTGAGAGGGTGCAGAAAAAATTCATAAAATTCCTTTATTTCATGAAACATGGTTCTTATCCAGATAGAAACCACAGTTATGAATCACTTTTGAATGAGTTTGAGTTCGCTTCGCTTAGAAAGGTCCGTGAAATAAATGATTTGATATTTCTTTACAAAATCGTGCACAATCAAGTAGATTCAATGGCTTTGCTCTCCTCATTGCAATTTAATGTTCCTCGTTTCACTTCTAGATCACACACAACATTTCATATTGATGTACCAAATTCATATCATCACTTTTTCTGTCCGCTAACAACAATGTGCAGAAGTTATAACAATCTAAGGAATGTTGACATATTTTTTCTTTCATTATCTCAATTCAGGAGATCATTGAACCACACGTTGAGGAACTAACCGACATAGATGATTCATTGTATATGTATGTTTTTTTTTTTTTTATTTTCATTATTCTAAGACTGCATGTTACCTTATTTTTTTTATCTGCTTTATCAACGGCGATGTACTATTGTGATTTCTTTTTGTATTATTGCATACACCTGTAATTGGGCCTTGGCCTGTTGGATGTATTTATGAATAAATAAATAAATAAAAATAAATAAATAAATAAATAAATAAAAATGGATCAAAATTTGACTTTTAAATTACATGTTGAGTATATTGGGGGAAGAAAAATTCAGTTCATAAATAGAATTAGTAACAAAATAGATATAAAGACCAGATCTTTGCTATTTAGAGCAATAGTTTGACCTCATTTGGACTTCTGCGCGTCATTATTTTTTAACTTAAAATCGAATAGCATAGATAAGCTGCAGAAATTATTGAATCGGGGTATGAGTATGGTCTTGAGGTGTAATAGAAGAACTCCAATTAGGTGGATGTGAGAAGCGTTGAATTTGATGAATGTTAGGCAAAGGATTAAATTCAGAACATTAGAAATAAGAGAATCTTTTGGTGCAAAAAAATTGAATTCCGAAATCACCTATTGAGAAAATTGCCTTCAAAATTAATGGATCGTAATATTGAGCATGGAGGATGAATATGATATTTAACTAATTTTTGTACACAGTGAATTTCTGAAAATAAGAATTTTTGAAAACGTTACTTCTTTTTTGGCCTTCAAAATAAATGGATCGTAATATGAGCATGTAGGATCAATGAGTTATAACAACTCATTTGAAATGAATATTGCTCAAAAATTATCTGTATACCATTCTTTATCGAATTTGTAATTTTTTTCGCGAAAAATATGGAAATAAACAAATGGAATAACTTTCATATGCCCATGTTCCATCATTCATCCGATATCGTATTGGATAAGCATCATATTGATGGTTCATTTCGATTTGGCCAACCAAAATGAGCCAAATCAATATTTTGCTCAATGAATGTGAGCCGCTTATGTTAAAACTTTCGGTACATCTGTTTTGATTTTTTTTTATTATTCCACTAAATACGATTTTTAATCAAATAAATTTTCCTAAGAATGAACGAATCTGAATAAATGAAGTATAAACTAATACCATCTTTGTCTATCGAGCTCGAATTTCCTGCATTGCCAAATGTTCAACCTCAACCTCTCTACAGTATGTATGCTGGGTATTCATTGACTGGCGAGTAAGAATTAGATGCTGTCAAACGTATGAATTCAAACATGTGGTAGAGAAGAATGAAAAATCAGAAGAACGTTTGAGTTAGCTCTACTCATCCTGAAAAGTGAAGGCTTCTCAGAAGGGCTGGTGGGAACTTAATAGGTAAACTTTGAAAGATGCGGAGATAAACACGTGGTATCATTCCCTTTTAATCTTGCTGTTTGCAATTATAGAATATGCTTCGCGGAACATTTCAATTATGGTTATTTACCGACTCCTTAATATTTTTCGAATTATAGGTTGGAAGGTGATGAATGAAGAAGAATTTGATGACGATTTTTCATAAGACACACAGGGAAGTGGAAAAAGATAGACAAGAAAATGAAAATATCAAGAAAAATAGGCAACTCCTTGATGAAATCAATCAAAGATTTAGACGCCAGTATCAACAGGTTATCTGAAGAATTATAGAGCTTAAAGAAAGAAATACCTTGGTCTCAGAAATACCGAAAATGACTCAGAAAATATGACCTCTCTTCAAAATCCGAAAATGGAATATTCTAGAGCCGTGAAAAAATCAGAATTTGCCACATAGGACTTAGTGGAGGCAACACTTTCTTCTTTCATGGATCCAGAGAGAAAGAAAGAAAAAATCTCCACCAGTAAACCAGATTGGACGGCAACTTCGAAGTTGATGAAAACAGCATACGATACACAAAAGCGATAACAGTAAGAGCTTATTTTCACGGTGATAGTAACTATCGCGATAGTACTATCGTGATAGTGCAATAGCACACTCTCACGATAGTAACTATTGAGTAGTTTACATGGTGACAGTTGCTGCGATAGTTACTATCAATATCACACTATCATGATAGTACTATCACCGTGCAAATGAGCCTCAAGAGACGGCGTCAGAGTCAACCACAAAACCACAGGAAGTTGAAAAAAATTCCTAGAATTCAAAAAAAAATTCTTAACTGTTCAAAAAAAGCAGTCAGATATTTTCTCCTAGATGCGGATATCGATAATATACAAAAGGACCTAACAGCACAACGAATCCTAAACGCTGATGTGATCAGAATGACATGATACCAAACAACAACAAAGAATCTACTACCTACCCTTAATTTTGGTCAAAATCAAAAATTAAAAGATCTTTCAAGTAAAACGCCTCTATGGGGTAAACTGTGGCGTGTGTGAACCACCAATACCAATAACATTGGAACAAGTCAATGTTATGGTCATGCGCAAAATAAGTGTACTTTGCCAAGGAAGTGTATAGTGTTCAGGGCTACACAACAGCAGATACTGCAAATTAGCAACGTGTCCTTTGTCCTCAGCTACAAAGGAAGTAGCGAAAGGAAATTCTTCAGCAATAAGAAGAAAAATTGACTAAACAAATAAAAAACTGAAAAGAAAGGTTCAGAAAAAGGAAACAAAGACGATTCATGTAGTCCTACGGACACAGAAAAAAAAAACAACCATTCCAAAATAAATCTAAAATAAAAAACAAATGAAAATCAACCCGAAACAACTGAAGAACTGGATAAATTCATGGTGGAAGTGAAATTTCTGAAGATAGAGATGGAAAAGAAATTACGCCAATTAATTGAAACCGATAAATGGATTTAGTATTAAATGGAATAAGAACCAAACAAAAGTCTTATGAAACATAATGTTCTGCAGCCAGGGCCGGCGTTAGAAGTGAAACAGTGAAGTGAACGTATACAGGCGACTCAATTTGAGGGGCGGCAATTCGGCCCGGATAAGGTTGTTCCGTTCCGCTGTGTTCGCCAACATTTTCTGCAATAAAATCTCCAAACCTCCTTTACTAAGCCGCATGTACAGGGTGGGCAAATTTCGATGTTTTAGCACTACAACTTTTAAACCAGATGAGATAGACAAAATCTGATACCCCATTCTCGGTCTCTTTTTCTGAGAAACTAACAAGGGTAGTATTCATTTTTGGCCACCTTTTTTTGTTTTCGAGTTATAAGCGAAAATTGGAAAAATTGCGATATCGAAAAACATTTATATCTCCGCTAATACTGATGATAGAGCTCTGAAATTGAAACATTATATAGGCACTTTTTTACGTAGAATCCAGTGGCGTGCTCGTATTTTCGAAAGGGTTTTTAATTACGAAGCTATGACCCAAAGTTATGTTTCTTCAAATGGGAACACTAGATGTTTGTGCCATTTTCTGAAAGCTTAATTTTTCCTGATTTCAAAAATATATAACATCGTATGATTCGTATTAAAATAAATAACAGAAAATGGTCAAAAAGCTTTTTTTACTCAAGAGTCTCAATATTTCTATGGTTTCAACTGTTGATGAGCACAGAAAAATAGAGCTTTCTATAACAAGAGCAGTGTCCTTCCGTCAATCTGGTCATTTCTATGCTTTTCACTTATTTCTACAAAATTCGAATCTATATTCAATTTATACAAATAGTTTCGAAAAGATAAACGAACTTGGAAAAAGTTTCCTAGGTAGCTTGAACACAGTTTCAAATATTCATCTATTGAAATATCGAGAACAGGTGTCGATTAAATATTATTTCTTGTTTGTCTTGTTCGTAATTAAAATTGTTGAGTTCAATCATATATGCATTGTTTCATATGATGTTTAAAATAGATTGGTACTTGTGCGTATTGATTCTGGAGACCTATGTAAATAATCTCCTGATACATGCATCTCAATACAACTTTTTCGATTGAAAAATTCGATCTTGTGGTTACTCCGTTATTTCCAAATCAATTTTTAGATGAAAAATTTATAAAACATATTTAGATTCGAATTTTGTAGAAATAAGTGAAAAGCATAGAAATAATCAGATTGACGGAAGGACAGTGCAATTTTTCTGTATTCATCAACAGTTGAAACCATAGAAATATTGAGAATCTTAGGTGAAAAGAGGTTTTTGACCATTTTCTATTATTTATATTGATCCGAATCATACGATGTTATATATTTTTGAAATCAGGAAAAATCAAGCTTTTAAAAAAAGACACAAAACTCTAGTGTTCCCATTTAAAAAAAACATAACTTTGGGTCATAGCTTCGTAATTAAAAACCCTTTCGAAAATACGAGTACGCCACTGGATTCTACGTAAAAAAGTGCCTGTATAATGTTTCAATTTCAGAGCTCCATAATCAGTTTAGCGAAGATATAAATGTTTTTCGATATCGCAATTTTTCCAATTTTCGCTTATAACTCGAAAACAAAAAAAGGTGGCCAAAAATGAATACTTCCCCTGTTAGTTTCTCAGAAAAAGAGACCGAGAATGGGATATCAGATTTTGTCTATCTCATTTGGTTTGAAAGTTGTAGTACTAAAACATCGAAATTTGCCCACCCTGTACAGGTGGGCAAATTTCGATTTTAAAACTACAACTTTTAAATCAGAGGAGATAGACAAAATCTGATACCCTATTCCCATCCTCTTCTTCTGGGGAAATAACAAGAGTAGTATTCATTTTTGACCACCTTCTTTTAGAGAGAGAGAGAGAAATTAAATTTATTGATAAATCAAATGGCTATCGACCACAGTCTTCCAGCCAGTTGCATACATTTTTATATTACATATTATTTATAAGTATTAAAAAAAAATGAAATAAACATCATCCTAGTGATTTCAAGTGTTCGAAAAGTGGCAAAGCTGGCAACTTTGCCTTTGGTGTAGTTGCTCTACTGTAATGTTGTATCAATGGCTCCATTATGTTGATATTATTTTGGTTATTGATGAATTTTTTGCTTAGTTTTTGCATTCTTTCCAGTATTGGTTCTATTCCCGTTGTCTGATATAAAAGCTGATTGGATGGATTGTGCAGTGGGTTGTTGGGATGTCTCATTTTTGTAATCTTACGTAAGTTCTTTCCGCTACCTCAATTGCATTCAGAGCTGTTTTTGTCGAATTTGAGAAGATTATATGTCCATAGTCCAATGAAGGTCTGCATATCATTTTATATATGGTACTAGCTGTTTTACTACTGATTCCTTTGTTTTTATATGTGAGAGATCTAAAATGCCCAGCTCGTGTTATGGCTTTTTTCTTTTGAAGTTTTAAGTGTGCTTTGAAGTTCAACTTGTTATCAATCTTTATGCCTAGGTATTTGCATGAATCTGTTGGAGTTATTGTGTCACTTCCGAGTTTTATATTAGGAGAGTTGGCATTGATTTTATGGTTCCTTCTTTTATTTTTGCTATTTTTCCAATTTTCGCTAATAACTCGAAAACAATAGAATGTGGCCAAAAATTAATCCTTCTCTTGTAAGTTTCTCAGAGGAAGAGGCCGAGAATGAGGTACCAGATTTTTTCTGAATCCTCTGATTCAAAAGTTGTTGTGCTAAAACATCGAAATTTGCCCACCCTGTACCTACACACCTGGCAGTCCAACCAATATACATAAACAGAATTCCCTATTACCCTCTGTTCACGACAAAGTGAACGTTTCTTTCATAGTTAAATTCAAATTTCCCAATTTTCATTCATTAGGAAAAAGTACCGCGATTTATTTTTAAATAATTTAACAACAGCTGTGATAGTTTTTTGTCCTCGCGTTCCTCAGCGAGTGTGATATTAACACATTTCGTTTCTAAAACCAGTATCCATCTTTACGTTTCATACGAAAGATATTATATTAGGTATAGTTTCCAAAACAATTAATTGTCTGCTTCCTCACGAAATCATTTTCGATTAGTAAAACAAGTGAAAATTGCTTCCATTGAATATTTCATTCGAAATATAAAAGACTCCGTTGTGAAAAGTACGTAAGTCGCAACCAGTGGCGTGCTGTGCAAAAGGCAGCAAGGATAAGGGGAACCGAACTTGCATTGACAGGACTTCATTCCAAAGGATCTCCACGTCTGGTTCACTGGTTCAGTTTGTTGAGCTCAATCACTCTGCTTCTGGAGCGTGAGTACAGTACAGATCCATTCGTAAAGTTCGACCATTTAAAGGTAAGAAGTTTTTTGTTGGTTTGGGTTCACTTATCCTTTTCGTAATATGTTGGGAATATTTCGAAATTCACATTACAGTCCACTTTCTTTCTACTCATTATTGATCTGAAAACTCCCCAACACCCTCATTTAAAGAAGGATAAAATCATTATGTATTTCATAATGACGAAAAACAACGCACGAATTATTTGGTTTACTCATTCATCATATAAAAATTTATACGATTTTGCTTTCGAAACTAGTTTCTATTAAAGCTAAATGTCTTCAATGGAACACATGTTCGACAACCTAATTAAGTTTCGAAGCAATACTGAAACTAAAATTTTTTTACGCACCATTGCAATATAATTCATCGGAAGAAGAAAGTTCATCGGAGCAGGTGCTGTTATATTGATGCTTTTTAAACAGGGGAGCCGAAAAATTCCCCAACTATGATGTAGTATAAGAGGTAAAGTCGTTGTCATCTCGATAAGGATTGACATTCTAGACACTTTTTTCTTCTTCTTCAACCACGACAGTAGCTACTATGGGTCCGCTCGAGCATGTACCCAGATTTACTGTTTACTCTGTGTAACTTGCATATATAGGTTTTTTTTCGAGGTATATAACTTTAAGTTGGCATTACTGTTCAAGATGGCGACCGATTTAACAGCTGTCAAGTGATTTATTCTCAGTTTGGTTTGGCAACTCATCATGAATAGACTCACGCCTGAACAACGCTTGCAAATAGTGCAATTTCATTTCGAAAATAATGCTTCTGTGTGGAATACGTATCGCACACTACGTCCAAAAAAAGAAAAAATGTTCCTGACAATATCGTTAAGATAATAAGGGACCTAAATCACCAAACATCCACTAAAATAGTGACGAACAGCGGCTTAACAGAAGAAATAACAACACCGATAGGAATAAGGCAGGGGGATTCCTTGAGTCCTCATTTGTTCAATTTAATAATGGACGAAATAATAGAAGAAGTGAAGAAGACAACAAGAGGTTACAGGCTGACAACCGGTGAGATCAAGATAATTTGTTATGCCGATGATGCAGTGATTGTAGTTGAGAGCGAGGACGATTTACAACGGCTCCTATTTAAATTTTACACAAAAGCCAAAACATTGAACATGGAAATATCAACTGCGAAAACGAAATCACTCGTGGCTTCAAAAGAACCAATAAGATGTAAACTTGTGTTGGAGGATCGACCAATTGAACAGGTGATGTCGGTTGCTTACTTGGGCGTGCAAATAACAGCTAATCAGGACAGAACCAAAGAAATTAAAGACCAAACAAACAAGGCGGCAAGGATATCGGGTGCTCTCAGAGACATTGTATGGAACAACAAACACATGCGGAAAGATTCTAAATCCAGAATATATAAAACTATTGTGAGACCAATGATGACGTACGCAATAGAAACGAGAGCAGACAACAAGGTGATGAAGAATGCACTCCGAACTACCGAAATGAATGTGCTCAGAAACATCCTAGGCTTCACATTACGAGATAAAAAGAGAAATGAAGACATCCGCAACGAGTGTGAAGTTCCAGATATAGTTCGATGGGGCCGCAATAGAAGAAGATTTTGGAATGCCCATGTGGAAAGGATGGATGAGGAAAGAATTTCCAGAATAGTAAGGAATGAAAATCCAGGAACACGTCGACCGCTGGGAAGACCGCCTAAACGGTGGAAGGACTCGTGGACGTCAATCTCCCAAGAGGCATAAATAATTGGGAAATACAAGCCACTGGCTTAAAATATGTAGAAGAAGAAGAAGAAGCACTACGTCCATTTTATTTTGTTTAGCGATGAAGCGCACTTCTGGTTGAATGGCTACGTCAACAAACGAAACTGCCGCATTTGGAGTGACGCTTATCCTCGAGTGTATGTCGAAACACCGTTACATCCAGAGAAACTGACTGTTTGGTGTGCTTTATGGGCTGGTGGTATCATTGGTCCGTACTTCTTCAAAAACCATGATGGCCAGAACGTTACAGTCAATGGTGATCGGTATAGAGCCATGATTATTAACTTTTTCATTCATGATTTGAACAACCATGTTCCAGGAGCTGTGGTTTCAACAAGACGGCGCAACATGTCACACGGCTCATGCCACAATCGATTTCTTGAAAGACACGTTTGGTGACCGCCTATTTTCACGTTTTGGACCTGTGAATTTGCCTCCAAGATCTTATGATTTAACATCGCTAGACTACTTTCTGTGGGGCTATGTAAAGTCATTGGTGTATGCGGATAAGCCACAAACCCTTGACCATTTGGAAGACAACATTCGTCTTGTTATTGCCGATATACGGCTACAAATGTTGGAAAAAGTCATCGAAAATTGGACGTCCAGATTGAACTACATCCGAGCCAGCCGTTAAAATGTAATACCAGAATGCCACAAGATTATCATGCGGATAACTAAAATTCATGTCAATCGAATAATTCATCGTTGTTTTATTGCAATATAAAGTTCTATAGCTGTAAAAATAACACCCTATACATTAATTTTTACAGCGTCTAACGTCGCCGCACAATATCCAACTTCCCAACTTCCATTCTTTTCTATCCAGACGTTTTTAGGGTAGATTCCTTACACTATTGAACTTCTTGACATATTATATCAAATTCTTTTTGGGCCTTTTTCTTCTTCTTTACCCCAGGCTGACCAAGCAGCATCTGCATTCATTCTGCATACATTTCCATATCATACGAGCCATTTCTGCGCTGTTTCTTCTATTATGATTGAATTCCCATCCTTCGAAACCCAGAGGAAGTGGATGATGAGGTTGGGAGGGTAAACATATATTTATTATTGGATATATTTTGATCAAACAAGATTATTCTTTAAATAAAATTCTATTTTTCATCCTAAATTATCAATTTTTTTTTCTAAATTGAATTGAAGATTTATTCAAAAAAAAACAAGAATTGAAGTTTAATTTAAGAATTTTTCAGGAATTCATTCAATATTTGGACAGTTACGACATTATCTGAGAAAATTACATCATATAAATTGATTGGTTTTTGGAATTCTAACTTTTCAAGTTTCCTATATAAAATTTTCATATTATGTGCATTGAGGGTACATTCAAGAAAAACATGTTGTATTGACCCGATTTCACTACATTCACAATTAGGTAAGGGTTTAACATTAATTTTATTAGATCAATAATAGTTTCACGTCTGTATAATAATAAATATTAAATTAAATTCACGGCGTTCAGACAATTTTTCAATTCTGGAAAAAGTACCTACCCGAGCGGGATTCGAACCCTCAACCTTCGAATTACATGTCCGATGCTCTAGCCGTTGAGCTACCGGGGAGAACGTTCAGGCGACATGCAATGTCCGGAACGAATTCTCATCATGGTGGTAATTTGTTTTCTCGGTAAATTGTTATTTAAGGTTGTAGACTACTTTGCGCTGAAACTGCAATTCCGCTAGATGGAGCTACCCGAAAATTTTTGGTAGATTTGTACCTGACACACCCATTGACAACTTGAAGAACCGCCTGTTTGGTATTTATTGCCCCTAATAAAATCTCAACTCTCGATGAAGCCCAGCAAAGAGTAAATTTGTGTTTCTGTAAACTTTAGAAATTCAGTTCAGTTTAGATACAGTGGCGTATCCTAGGGGGGGATAAGGGGGATATATACCCCCAGGAGGAATATCCATTATATGTAACAACCTTATATATCACAATCTTATTATGAGTTAGCAAAATTCTTTGGAAAACTTCTTCAAAAGAAGGAAAATTTGATTTTTTTTCCTTTATCCCCCCTCCAAGGCTTATGTCTGGGTACGCCACTGTTTAGGTATATAATACTAAATAAGAAAATCGCTGAAAATATTGTGAAGTTAGAAATGACAATGAACCACTGTCATGGACTTATTTTGAGTATGGATAATAGAAATAGCAATTTATTCGAATTGAGAAAAAATATATGATCATCTCTGGTTGTATGATTTCACAGAGAAAATCAGAAAAATTTGCATATTGAGATTTCTAGAATGTAAAATTCGAAAAGCTTTTGAGTTCTCATTTTATGCGCCTTTGGAGGCCACAACACTGTGTATAGGAATATAAGATATGCGATTTATTAGGTTATTATTGTCGGTCTCTTTATCTAGATGAGAATTTTTGATATTCTCCTGAAATTCAGAATGATTATTCAAATGATTATTTGACATTTGACACGTATTATAAGTCGTGAAAAAAAATTAGTGAGGGCAATAAGAAAAGTGTAACAGAATAGGAATGAAAAGTTGTATTTTGTTCTGTCTATCGGGTGTCACTTTGGGTTTTTACAGATATATTCAGCTCATCTAAGTTCAATATTCAAGCTTTGTTTCATCGAAATCGGATGAAAAGGGTTATTGCCAAATAAAATTCACACAATAATTTGTTTTACTAGGCGACAAAGTAGTGATTGACTACCTTAGCTGAATTCCCAGCCACGCTACGCTCAGCCATGTACAGTATAACTTCAGTAGTCCGGGTAGATTTCGTTCCGGTACCTGCCCGAATTATGAAGGCGTCCGGATTACTGGAGTGATTTTAATTTATGAAATGAAGCAACTTATAAATTATCAAAATAAGGTTTATTAATCAAGTCACAAAAAAAAATATTATTTTCTCATAAAATAAAACAAAACTGAACAAAACACTCAAGTACATGTAACACGTTATGTAAATATGTACATGTAGGTATTTATAATATTGTATACATACATATTATGTATGTATGCAAAATGAAATATCTTCTACTTTTTTGAAAAATACATATCAATTTTAGTTTGGACCTTTTTGGATGCATCTATATCAATTGCGTTGTCTTTAAGCCTTTTCAAAAGCTATAAATGTTCAAGGTTATTCTCCTTTGTCCACCTGATAGCTAGACTTTTCTGTGAATGTAAGTGTCTTATGTGATCGTTTGACTGCAACCATTGCGTCCGGCACGCTCAAAAACAAAGTGCAGAATGAAAGATGCTGCCGCCACGCTGTTTCCAACCGACATGTTACCGTTTTTTACATGTATAGACAGGAAAATACTATTATTTTGCATAATGAATATTTTCGCGCACGGATTTCAGAGGCAAAAATTTCAAAATGCCCGAATCCCAGCAGTGTCCGGAATACTGGAGTGTCCGGGCTAGCGACTATCCGAACTATCGAAGTTGTACTGTATTAGTATTTTTTATAATATGACTCGGCTTTGAACTATCAGCCGCGGCAATCTATCTACTACTTTGCTACCTATAGTAAAATAAATAACTATGGAAAGTATTTTTTATTTGACAATAACTATTTTCATCCGATTTCTATGAAACGAAGCTTCATTTATTTTGTTGTGATAAATTAAAATAAAATTTGATACAAATTTCAATTGTTGGTATGGTTGGTTGCTATGGAAATGTATATGTCCATAATAATTATAGTTTGACAACTTTTTGGAATGTTTTATTTCCATTAATCATTTCTGATGATGCCTATTCATGAAACTACTTACTTTGCTGCCTAGGCAGGAAAAGTAATACTTTACTGATTGATATGTGTCTGCAAAATTAGTATTTGTTGTCAATCGGAGGAAAAATATTTTACAAATTTCAAGAACTTTTTTGGTGTGCAAGGGGAAGCCCTACTCGTTATGCAATCTTGATGAATTAGGGCGCTTCGCCCTAATTGAGGTACAAAATAATAATATTATAAAAAATATCACAAATAAATGCACTGTTATTCACACATTTTCCGAATAGCTTAAACTAATATTTTTTGTATCATCCATTCGAATATATAGGTACTCATCATATAGAAAATATACTAATTACACAGTTCCTTTTCATAAATGGAATAAGTTATGCCTTCAAAATTGAATTATCTACAAATATCTTTTCTTATATATTCTAAGAAATAACGATTCATAAAGTTCTAGTTTGATTTATAAATTCATTGAAATTGAATATATAGATAGTGAGAAAGGGCTGCATATCATATATTTGTCACGTATAGGACGGCCTGACGGACTGACCAGAATCGAATTTGAGGACGGATTCGTCATCGGTGAGTCAAACACTATCGTTGGATACCATTCCCGTCACAAAATTCGAAAAGTACGGCCATTGTGGCGAAGTGATATCTCGGAAACTATCAACATTTAAGAAATCTAAAGAAACGAAAAATGTAATGTGTGAATTTTTTTCAATTCAATATGTTATGATCCTTCCTTCATCAACGAAGGCATCTATTAACTCGAGAAAAAAATGGAATATTTCAATACTGTTAGAATTTCATATTATTGAAATTCAATTACACAAATGGCGGATTTTTTTGGATTAAAAGATGTCATTCGCTGATGGAGAAACGGTATATGATGATGAAAAAGAAAAAATGCACATCACTTTACATTGCATTACATAATTTTTTCATTTTTTGTTAACGAAAAAAATTATTTATAAAAAAATTTTGCAATTTCTTAAACTTTTATGACATGAAATTTTCAAGGAGGTATGTATACAAATTAAGAAAAGAATAACCCAAGCCAGACGAACCATAGGCTGTTTGAATGGAATATGGTGGAGCTCTGATATTGGTAGAAAACAGAAATACACCATCTATGAGACCTTTGTCAAGAGCGCTCTAATATATGGCGCAGAAACATGGAGAATAACGGAAAATAACAGGAGGAAGCTCGAAGCGACTGAGATGGATGTTTTTAGACGATCTGTAAGAGTATCCCGAAGAGATAGGGTCAGAAACGAAGACATCAGGCGGCGTATGGGAGTGGATGGATCATTGACAACAGATATTGAAAGAAAACAGCTAGTGTGGTATGGACATGTACAGAGGATGAATGTGGACAGACTGCCAAGGATGACCATGCACTGGATACCACCAAACCGCAGGAAGCGAGGAAGACCCAAGAAATCATGGAAGGAAGTAATAACCAAGGCTATGAGTGATAGGAATCTAAGAGAGGACCAATGGAACGATAGGAACGAGTGGAAGTTAGGCATCGGACAACGTCGCCGGACGTTCTAAAACCGATTATATATATATATGTATACAAGAATGGCTTCACGAATTTTTTCAAGTTAATATTAATGAAGGAAGTACGAAAAAATTTTCTTAATCAAGAATTGCCTATTTTTAGGGTTAAATTAAATGACAAATATTGTAGATAGAGTTTCGGGAATAGGGAGTTTTTCAAAAGAAATTTTTTTTTTTGAGAATTTTTTTTCAGATTTCTCAAATATTAATAATTTTCCATATTTCGGCAAAAATCCAGATACCTTTTTTTCATCTTAATTTCTTTATGACTTTTGAAATTTTCTTTATGATACTAAGCGCTCAAAATGTACTTCTCCAGACATCATTACGAATAAAATCAGCTAGCATATATATTTTAGGAACAGTATCGTTTGTAATTCTAACAATGATTTTATAACAAGTTTTCTACCTATCCCTATTCTTCAGTGCAATATTGTCATAAACTAGTAATGTACACAATTTTAGCCAATCAGAGAAACCCTACTCTCGTAAATCATAAGAGTGTCATTCATCTCGAGCCATAAAATACAGTCCAAGATTCTATTGGCGTTCAATTTGCAAAAAGGCGTAAACCTTTGGGAGGCGTTCCAAAAAGCATAATTCTATTTGAAAAACATCTACAATTAGAGCAAATCAAGCAATTTTAAAAAAATGCTTACACCAATTCAAAACTCATAATATCACTCAACATTTGTGGATGAGTTACTTGAAATGAGAAGTCTCTCTAAAGCTGAATAGTCATTTAAAGAAAGTGTTTAATTTCAAAGTTCAATTTTCGGAATACTATCGATTTTTTTTTGAAAATCGAGACGAGATCTTCAAGTTCACTATCACGTCATTGTTCACTCAAAAAATGAAATGAATCCGACCTGTACTTTGGAATTGGAATGCACTGAAATTAGCACTGAAATAGCAGTGGTATGAACAAGGTATTGAACACCCTTAATAATTTATAAGGTTTTCAATAGTCCCTTTATCCCGGTTGCGCATGTGAGTATATATCCTTCCTTTATTCCTTCCTTTATTCCTTCCTCCTAATAATCTATGTAAATTACTCTATGGATGTAATAACATATAACTAAGATGCATAGAATCCCTGGTGTGTGTACTGATTCGATTTTGTTTCAGACTTTTTGAGGTATCCACCTGTTGCTTTGGTGTTCTACTTCACTAGAGTTCTGTAAGATGACGCTCTTCAGAACTGTTCGAATTTCCGCTATCTATCTGGCGCGGTTCAAAAATAAAATACAGATTTTAGACACAGCAAACTTTCACAATAAATGACAATTCAGTTCCTATCGAATTTTCAATGAAATATAAAGACAGACGGCTATTGGTCTATTGAGAGTATAGAAGATTGTCACCAGCATAGAATATAAAATATTATTATTCTAGTCAAGAGAGCCGGGAATAGAGAGAAATGTCAAATATAAACGCTGTATGCACCTTCTGAAACAGACGCTTCTTCTTCTTCTTCTTCTTCATATTTTAAGCCTGTGGCTTGTATTCTCCAATTATTATGTCTCCTGTGAGATGGAAGTCCATGAGTCTCTCCATCGTTTTGGTGGTCTCCCCAACGGTCTGCGTGTTCCCGGTGTTCCGTCTATCACAATCTTCGCAATTCTTCCATCGCCCATTCTTTCCACGTGGGCATTCCATAATCTTCGCCTATTGCGACCCCATCGGACTACATCCGGAACTTCACATTCGCTGCGAATATCTTCTTCTTTTGTCTCGTAATGTGAGGCCCAGGACGTTTCTGAGCACCTTCATCTCAGCAGTTTTTGAGGTAGATATTTCCATGTTCAATTTTTTTGCCTTTGTGTAGAATTTAAACAAGAGCCTCTGTAGATCGTGAAACAGACGCGATCACTCGAAATCAAGTAGGTATAAATCTGAAAAATCTTCCGTTTTGTCTGAAAGTTTTACAGGTATAAGTACAGGTTTACTATGCATCTTACATATAACCTTCTTCTTCTTAATTTAAGCCTAGGGCTTGTATATTCCACCTTAGTCCTCAGTGGATGTAGATGTCCAGCGCTTAGAGGGTCTGCCGACTGGTCTTCTGGTACCTGGAATTCCGTCTCGGGATATCCTACCAATTCTGCCTGCGTCCATTCTGCTGTCGTTCCAATATCGTCGTCATTTTCTTCCCCACTTAGCTATGTCTGGCATTTCTCTCGGATGGCTGTGTTCCTCTTCCTATCTCTCAGCATGTACCCAGATATTGTTCTTAATATATTCGTTGTTCTTAGGATGGACTTTGTTCTCATGTTATCTGCTCGAGTTTCTATGCCGTACGTCATGATGGGTCGAACACAAGTTTTGTAGATCCTGGCTTTCGAATGTTTACTCATATGTTGTTGAATATGACGTCGCGGACAACCCTGCATGCTCTATCTGCCTGTTTACGAACCTCGTGTGTTCTATCCTGGTTCGAGGATATCTCCACGCCAAGATAACTGAACGATATAACTTGTTCTATAGGTTGGTCTGCAATGACAAGTTTGCATTGTTTTGTTTCTTTGCTTGTGACCACCTTTGCCTGGTCCTAAGTCCAGGATCAGAAAGTAGAAAGGTTATTTCCAAATATTAGCCGTTTTATTTCTAAGAAAGGTTATCAGGCAAGGTTAGCTATCTACCTGACGTAAAAAAAATCCATAGCTCAAAGCACCAACATATAACTTAAACGAAGTAATCATGCTGAATCTAGGAATGAGTTGACAGTTCAAAATGAAATACATCCCAATCGGTGGGTACCTATATCAACTATATACAAAAAATAATTTCAATGTCGAATTTCAATTTAATTTTCATACCATTAATATGATTAACAAGTTTAACAGTTTATTTCCATTCATATTTATTGATCTAAAAACAATTGTTTCGATAAATTACATTCTGTCTTCATCATATGAGTATGGGTAACTAACTACTCTTACGATTTCGGTCTCTCCAAATACAAATTGAACTCAAATATAAACGTGGCCAATGGACGGTTTGTTTTGGAAATTCCATAAATATACTATTTACTGAAAATGTTGAGCAACGGCGATCTGTTCATAAGCAGAAATAAAGTATTTCTATTTTCAATCATATTGAGATAAAAATTCATGAATTGAAGAGGGAGTCAATCAAGAAATTCGTACCATTAAATCATAAATGTGGAAGAGAAAAGTATAAAAGTAACTGATAAGACATCTCGAATATTCTGTCAATGAAAGAGGAATTAAACACTCCTAGATTATAACTTACCTGTACGATTTTGTTCATAAAATCCCTATAAACATTTATGGTTTCTTCAGCTGAAGGCTGCAATACAAGCCGACCTTCAAATCTTAGAGTAAGAAGTAAGAACGGGACTCGTCTTGCATTTCCAGTTACTTCTATAATATGCTCCAATGTATTCGCAACAACCTTAGATATATACACGCTCAATAAACGGGAACAGATATCGTAATACCTGCAAAAGATATTCAATGAAGAAAGATATTTGTAGGAACTGACGCAAATTTCTAGCACAAAATTTAAATCTGAAAAATTGAATACATTCGATCAATTCGAGAATGTATCTAGATTCTAGAACATAACAAGAGGGTATCTAAAAAATAGACATTTTTTCATCCTTTTAAAATAGCCAAATTCACCCACATAATGTTGTACGCGATATTGAATATACATATAGGAAGTCTTTTTTTTTAGACTTCGTACGTTTTTCAATTCTTTACAAACACAGGTTGTTGAGTCATCAGTGGGACAATGCTCAGGTGATCATAGAGGACGTCTGTGTTAGTTTTGAATTAATACTTGAAGTGACGTCAGGGCTCTCGTTTTCGAAATAGAGGTTGTTTTCGAGAATTTAATGAAATTTCTAACTTTGAAAACAAGTGAACGTTTTCAAGGAAAAACACTCCCTGATAAAATTTCTCTTTGGGGATATATCAGAAACGTTTCGTTATATATAGGCCCAGTAATTCAATGTTATAATTGCCTTCGTTACGGCCACACAAAAACCAACTGTCATTTATCATTACTGGTGATCTGAACGCACAATCCCCCAATTGGGGTTTTGGAACCTACAGAATTGTAGGTTCCATCGTTGAGGATGCATAAGTTATTATTCAGGAGAAACGGTAAATCCCTAGAAGAGTTTCTCCTGAATAATAACTTATGCATCCTCAACGATGGATCACCTTGATCACCAAGAATGACCTCTCCGAGCACGAATACAAGCGCACCCGATCTTACTTTGTGCTCTAGCAATCTAAAACTTGATTCTACCTGGGAAACGATATCAGACCCAGGAGGAAGCAACCACTTTCCTATTCTAATCAACATTAGAGTTGATTACCAGTCTACTACGTCCCCACTTCTCTACAAGAAAATTTTCGATTGAGAGAGCAGATTGGGCTAAATATCAATCAGTAGTGATAGATTTCTTGGAGTCACAACCTCCAAAAAATTTGGAAGAATTTCGAAATCTAATTCTGAAGGTCATCCCAAAAAAAACGCCCTCCACAGATTTCCTCTTATAGAAAATCTTGGTGGAACGAAGAGCTATCCACTTTAGTCAGAAAAAGATCCGAGGCCTTTAGAAATTATCTTAAAAATCCATCTTCAGAACAATATGAAGAAGCAAAAAGAATCCAAGCCCTCACGAGAAGAAAAATCCGGCAAACGAAGAAAGATCCCTTCAGGTCTTTTTGCGAAAATTTGTCTACACGGGTCCAAAAGACTGTGGTCAGATGTCAGAAGGTTCAAATTCGGGTGCAAACCACCAGTCGTTTCAATCTCATCACCTGTCTGCGGACAAGAAATTCTGGAAAGACTCTGTCCAACACAACCCATGCACACACAATCCATCACTCCGACCCTATACCGGCCCCCAGCGTATATTCCACCCTTTACAATAGACGAAGTTATTTCATGCATGAAATCAAAACGAGATTCTGCCCCAGGGTTGGACGGCATCACTTACAGAATGCTTAAACCATTGCCAATACAAGCCAAAAAAACTCTTGACTGAGATATTCAATAATTTGATGATATCCCCCCTGATTCCGCCAACTCTCACTGACACCTTGATCATCCCCATCTGTAAACCCAATAAAGACCCTAATAATGCCCTTAGCAACAGACCCATAGCACTGACCTCATGCTTACTAAAGATCCTCGAATCCCTCCTATCAGTTAGATTGGAAAAACTGTACGAATCACTTAACGATCCACTCGACTTACAGTTTGGTTTTCGTAAAGGTAAATCCACCAATGACGCCCTAACATTTCTGATTTCGTCCATTTTACACTCGTTTTCCCGAAATGAGATAGTAATAGTAGTTTTTCTAGACATCAAACAGGCCTACGATTCGATTCAGTTCCACCTCTTAGAAAAGACACTTATATCCATGGGGGTTCCACAACCCATGATAAATCTGCTTAGAACGCTGATTCTGGGTAGAAACATTTTTCTTTTAGATCCACGTAATAAAGAGCTTTTAGGGCCCAAAATCGCAAATGTAGGAATAATCCAGGGTGCCCCAGATAGTTCCGCCATATTCAACAGCTTCGTTCGTGATGTTCATAAATTTGTCAAAATCCCTGGGGTGACAGTATTGAAATATGCTGATGACACCACTTTATTTGTTTCGGCCCCAGATTTAGCAACTGCACATCGGAAGATGTCGGAAGCTCTGACCTCAATCGAACAATGGGCTGAAATTAAATGCCTCAAACTGTCGCCCGAAAAATCAACCGCTCTATGCTGTCATAAAAAACAAAAAAATGAGAAACAACCCACCTGTTAAACTCTGCGGAACAGAAATACCATGGGTCGAATCAACAAAATATCTAGGAGTCACTATTCATGAAAATTTAAAATGGAATACACACGTTGAAAGAATGTGCTCCAATGCATTCCAGGGCATCAATGTAATTAAATCTTTGTGTAGGACATGGTGGGGTTCACATCCATATCGTCGCAAAAATTCAGGTTCACTTAAACAGCTTCAAACACTACTCAGAATCATGTTCACGTTGTTGCTTGAATCGATTTTGACCTCGTGCGGCATCCATTTTGCACACAGCTTTCTCATGTACAAATATTCGTAAATGATATAATGTTGTACACGTTCAGATGATATCTTCACAATGTCAGCTATCTCGATCAACTTAACTTTACGGTCATTAAAAATTTTTTTTTTAACTTTTTTGATTTTTTCGTCGGTGACAGCAAACCAATCAATGATGGTTGGTTTCGTGGTGCAGACCCCAGAAACTCTTCATCAAGCCAAAATTTTTCATCAACTGTATTTTTTCCCTTCAAAAAGCAATATTTTATTTATATTTTTTCCATCTTTTTCAAATAACAAAATTAGCTACACTCACAACGCAATCTCTCACAAACTTTGGTCGGACTGCTGCCAAATTTAGGCACGTATTGTTTGAAGGTCAGTACTAACTAAAAATCATATGGATTTAATTTTATCACCGCCATCTGTGCATCAGACCGGGGACTTTTCTATTGGCCTAATATGTGGTTACCCTCTGAGCAATTTCTTAGTTTTAAATCAACAAGTTTCTTGTTGTTGCCACTGATGATGATATTCAATTGTAAACAATTTGAAGTGGCTTGTTTTCGGAACCTGTACGCATGAAGTGGAGATGGCGCTTTTTTCCATCGTGTTTACTACGTAGCGATGAGCCTTGAACATAGCCATGATTCACAGAAAATCAACATCTTACAAATGCTGTGAGCCACTTGGCCAATTGAACAAGGTCGTATCAATAGTCATTATGGCCGTGTTAGTAATTTATAATATTTTAATTGCTGTATAACATATTTATAATAAGAAATGTTAAATTAGTCTGTCAATTTCTTCTGATCGTTTCCAACATGATGTTGTATAAGATGTATTTATTTAAAATGTTCAAAACCACGAAAAAATGTACCTGAGTAGGTCTCCTAAAAAAACATATGATGAAACTGTCGATTATGGAAACGAGTAAACAATTTGATAGATTGTGTCCTTTCTGTCTCCCTTTCAATTTTGTACTACATCTAATACAAATAGGGAAAAATATAATCACATTATAACAAGTATTGTAATTATATTTTCATTTTATATTTTTTTTTATAATGGTACAATTTTTTGTACCTCATTTTGAAACCCCCGAAGAAGATTTTGGAAGAAAATCGAAACATGTCAAATTTTTTTTGAGAAATGGTTTTATTTCCATTGTCCTTCAATTCAATAATTCAAAAGAAAGGAGACTAATCTGCAAACAAGAAAGAGCATTTTTGTCAGACACTCAAACAATAAAAACTATTCAAATGTTTGAGTGTCTGACAAATGTCAGATTTTTTATTTTTTTCCGTACTTTAACACCCTGTACCTCTAAAACGAAGCTAGTTAGGATAGGTATATAGTTGAATAAACTTTTTTCAATGAAAATAGTTGTTCAGTCTTCAAAAGTATGAACTTCTGAAATTTCAGAGAATGATATATATAAATGCATTTCAAGTTTCCTAAAATACTTTTGAAGAGAAAATTTTTTTATTTGATTGATATTTTGAACATTTCTGTCACCACTTCAGAACCGCGATATTTGTCTACCGTTTCTTTTTTGAATAGCTATAAGAGTGTATGTTGACATATCTAAATGGCAGCTTTCCTGAGATACTTTTTTTTGTTCAGAAATTTCTCACACCTGTCGCTTCTGATTGTAGCTGAGGCCAACTGAACCTCACTTAGCTAGCCCCCACATCATGGTTTATAGGTATAACATACTCAATGAGGAAATTTTAGGCTTTCTTAAAAGATGTGTGGTATGCAGTTCACTTATTCTGAGACTATAAGGAGTACGGCAAACTCTAAATGAAAATGAAGAATTCTTTTTAGCCAACTTCAAGCCCAATAAATTTGTTATTTACCTAGTTTCGGATATCCTCAACCGCGATTTATCCATTTCAATTATATCGATAATTTTCACTTGAAATACTTTGAGAGTTCTATATCCTTGATCAGCCATTTCGTTGAATATTGAGGTAAGTTCATCGAGGTTGTGCAGTCCACTATGGTATGCTTCAAACTCAAAGAGGACATTCGGAAGGGTTGTTCTACATTCAATAAGAATTCTTCTGATTAAGGGTAGGTGGAGTGACCATCTGTAAATTGAGGGTAACGAAATCATTTTAGTTAATTATCAGGTGTGTGAATAAGTCTTTCCCGTTTTTTGTAAGAGATGGCGCCACCAATACTGTGCGAGTATTTAATGGTTACATATGTCATAATCAAAGCTTATTCTTCTGTCAACAATTCCACACTAACACATAAGTTGAAATTTTTTCGCATCATAAATTTTTGAAATCGTGAAAATGTCGAAATTTGAGCCGAGTCGACGTCATTTGCGGGAAGTTTCACTTTATTGGTTCAATTTGAAGAAATCTGCTGCCGAGGCGCATCGGTTGCTTCAGGAAGCTTATGGAGAAGGTTGTGTCGATGATTCAAGTGTTCGCGGATGGTTTCGACGCTTCAAAAGTGGCGATTTCGACGTGGAAGACAAGGAGCGTTCCGGGCGACCGCAAATCTTTGAAGATCAAGAATTGGCGACTTTGCTTGATGAAGATTCGTGTCAAACGCAAGAAGAACTTGCTGAAGCATTGGGAGTTGACCGAACAACTATTTCCAAGCGTTTGAAAGCCATGGGAATAATCCAAAAGCAAGGAAATTGGGTGCCGTACGAACTGAAGCTGCGTCGAGACGTCGAACGGCGTTTTTTCACTTGCGAACAGCTGCTTCAGCGACATAAAAGAAAGGGTTTTCTGCATCGTATCGTGACTGGCGATGAAAAGTGGATCCGTTACGATAATCCGAAGCGAAGAAAATCATGGGGACTACCCGGCCATGCATCATCATCGACGGCCAAGCCAAATATTCATGACGCCAAGCTCATGCTCTGTATATGGTGGGACCAGCTAGGTGTGGTTTACTATGAGCTTCTGAAACCGAATGAAAGGATCACAGGCGAGGACTATCGACGACAATTGATGCGTTTGAGCCGCGCACTGCGAGAAAAACGGCCACAATACTCCGACAGGCACGACAAAGTTATTTTGCAACATGACAATGCTCGCCCACATGTTGCACAGCCGGTGAAAACATACTTAGAAACGCTCAAATGGGAAGACCTACCCCACCCGCCGTATAGTCCAGACATTGCTCCGTCTGATTACCATCTCTTCAGATCGATGACGCATGGCCTGGCTGACCAGCACTTCCATTCCTACGAGGAAGCCAAAAAATGGGTGGATGACTGGATAGAGGCCAAACCGGTCGAATTTTTTCGCAACGGGATTCGTATGTTGCCAGAAAGATGGGGAAAAGTTGTAGCTAGCGATGGCCAATACTTTCAATAATTCATTTGTAACCATTTTTTCACTATAAAGGCTCAAAATTTGAAAAAAAACGGGAAAGACTTATTCACACACCTTATACTTTTAGGTGGAATATAGAGATTTATCAGAAAGATTCATAATTGTGTGTGAAAATTTATAGCGGGTATAACTGAGTACAATTCAGGTTGTTCTACAAGCTCTATGACAAATTTTGACCAATAATTGCTGTACTCATTCTGATCATTTTTTTCCAAGAAGTTACAAGAATTTGAAAACAATTATATTTTTATCGAAGTCAGAAATATGTTTGAACTTTGTATCAAACTTTCTCAACAATATTATTATTATTTGAACTGGGGTCGTTTTGCTTCGGTAAGCCTTCCGGGAACTGCGACCATGCAGATCTTTTGTTCACTACCCTACTCATTCATAGAAACCCAGGGAGGTCGTCAACGACGTTAATAAAATTGACAACCTCCCTAGGGGCCTTGGCCATTACCTCTCTGGTATCCAGGACCGGCTTGCCCATGTGAATGGTTCTTAGGCCAGCCAGCTCTGGACACTTGCATATCAAGTGTTCAGAAGTTTCTACTTCCGATCCACAGAGCCTGCAAATCTCGTCTGCTGACTTACCCATACGGTACAAATGATGTTTGTACCGACAGTGCCCCGTCAGCAGTCCCACCATCACCCGAAGCTCCGCTCGTGACAGCTTCAGGAGTTTTCTGGTGTAAGTAGGTGAAATCTTCACGAATTTCTTTGCCTGAGCAAGTCTAGGAGTGTTAGTCCAGTGGATTGTCCTACTGTTCAACTCCCATAGCTGGACCGCAGCTTTGTATTGGTCTTTTCCTATCCCACAGAAAGGCTCAGGTCCAGCAGGTCTTAGCCTAGATGCACTTTTTGCAAGCTCGTCCGCTCTCTCATTTCCTTCAACACCACAGTGCCCTGGTACCCATAGTAGAGTCACCTTGTTTCCTCTGGCCAGTTGCTTTATGGTGTTACGGCACTCCCAAGTCAGCAGAGACCCCTGACAGTACGACTCCAGGGATCTCAGCGTGGCTTGGCTGTCCGTGGTGATTTAGATATGCGCCCCTTTGAGGTTCATTTTGAGACACTCCTGGGCGCTTCTCAACAATAACAATTGTTTGAAAGGTGCACCTTTCGCTTGAACGCAAGACTCATATCGATGAACTGAAGAATCCGTTACTCAGCTGATTAGATATGGGTTGTTTCGTATTTGATTTGCAGCATCTTGAATTTCAGCATTGAATTTTTTGTGAAATTTGATTTCAACCAGATAGAAAAGCTAAATCATATGCCTCATAACAAAATCTAATGAATTGAGATTCGGTAAACAAGATCGCCGTGGCATCAGAACCCATTGACCTATCAATCCAATTGGGTTATTCTCAATCAAAAAAGCAGCTAGGTACTTGTTTCCCTTCGTGTGGTGGTGACTCATCACATACATGGTGTTCCTAACTTCATGCTACAAAATCAGCAGGCAAATTAAGATGGATTTTTCCTAAAACAAAATTTCCTCAGCCTACCTCTTTCCGAGATGTCACCCTTAAAATATGATGACTAAAATTCACAATAAGTAATACACCTCAAATCTTTGAACATGTACGGCAATCCATGACACGTATACTACGTTCGTGTATTTTGGCTGGAAATGGTCATTTCCAGCATTCATTATGAATCCTTTTACAAGTAAATGAAGTGGCAAAACGTTAACTTCAGCTCCAGCTTGAAGCTCGAATTTACATACACTATTTCACCATCACTAACTTCATCTTGATCTGAATTTTCTTTTACTGCATGCGCTGCTCTTTCCTTCTTGAAATTTTTGTTCGACTTCTTTCTCGACTCATCTTGATTCGACACATTTGTCTGCGAAATAATATTTCTTTTGACATTTGGCACAGGTTTTTCCAAGTGCTGGACATTTAGTTTGCTTCAGATGCTTGTAGTTACAAAATTTGATACTATTCATATGGTTCACATGCTCAGAATTTAATCTACTTTTATGCTGGCTAAGAGCATTTACATAAATTTCATTTTGCAATATTTTCGACAATGATTTACTCATTTCTGTCGCTCGACATAGGTCGATAGCTTCGTTCAAGTTCAAGCTGGTCTCTCGAAGTAATCTTTCTTGAGTGCCTTTGTCCCAAATATCCCTGACAATTCGGTCTCTGATTATTTCATCTTGGTCTTCAAATCCTTTCGTTTTAACTGCCTTTCGTAACTCTGTAAGAAAGCTATCAAATGACTGAACTGTTTCTTGCGTTATGCTGTTGAATTTGTAGCGCCTGTACATCAAATTCGCAGTTATTGGTGCGCAATATTTTTCGAACTTCTTTTTTGTTGCTTGTTGCTTCCAAGGACTCTGTTTCAGTCTCTGATAACGGAATGTGTTGTATAACTCCAATGCATCATTACCTATCAGCAGAGCCGGCGCGAGCAATTTTGGCGCCTGAAGCATAGAATTTTTTGGCGCCCGAGGCATAAAATTTTTGGAACCCCTGTTGAAAAAGTATCAATGACATGACCTCCTTCATTTCAGTAGTTTGATTTTTGAATTTCTTTGAAATCACAATAATTGTACCTTTCTGGATTCAATTCTAACAAAATCATCTATAATATCTTCAAAATCAATTTTGCTACTATTTACTAAGACCTTCAAGAGTTTAGTTGAACTTGAAGAAAAAAAAATGGAAAGCTCTTGAACAACAGAGAACACATTTGATACTTCACCAGACTTACAAGCTCTATCGTTAATTACTAAATTCAGCGAATGACAATAGCAAGGAACAAAGAGAGCTTCCGGCTTTTCATCAAGAATAAAAATAATAATTCACTTGCCTGCTTTTGCAGAAAAGTCAAATCGAATAGAACAATCTGTCTATTTACCTTATGTTTTTTTACGCTGTAGGTATTTTGATTTATTCCTGGATTTCTTCGACGCCGATGAACAATGCGTAAGTAATATATCTGATTTTCATATTCACGAGACACTGTGTACGATCGATGAAAAATTACCTATCACAGCAGAAGATACAAAGGGCGGTAGGGCGTGCAAAGCTTCGAAAACTAATTGGGATTGACAACATGTGTTCCGCTGAAAACATTTGGCATATTGCAGAAACTAGTTCTGAATGCAAAATCGTAAGAATTTTCCTTATGTTAAATGTGAAAATAACTTCCACATAATTCGAAAGCGAAGGTAGTGTTGTTTTTCGTATTTGTGAAATACATTTCATCCCATCCTCCTTTCAATTAGGGTAATAAGCAATGCTGTTTATATTGGTTTGGTTGCCATGTGTTATCTATTAAACAGGCGGCTTAGTAAAGACGGTTTGGAGATTTTTATTGTGGGGAATATTAATAAACGCAACGGAGCGGACCAATCTCATGTTGTTTTTTAGAGATATGAAAAGGCGGCCACAAATTGAGTTAATTTGCCGTACCCGAATAGAGGCACCTGAAACAGTCGCTTCACTGTTTCACCCCTAACGCCGGCCCTTCCTATCAGATTGAGAAATTGTGCGATCTCTCTCTCTTCAGGCTGAGAACTTGAACCAGATGCTTTTGAAAATACTGCAATTTTTTGCCAGAATTCCTCCGATTGTGTGTAATATTACTATCCAAGATAAACGCTTCAGGTCGTCTGAACATATTTTTCATCTTCGTCAATTCAGGTAAACTAGCTGATTTTCACTGATACTAGAAGCGATTAACCTGACACCATGTATTATCCGTGAGGATTGTACAATTAAAACAGTACTAGATGGTTTTAATTGAATATTTATTTCTTACTCGTAACTAGCTGTGAGCATATCCAGTTGTTGGTCTCGACTAGGGCTGGGAATCATGAATGAATGATTTGAATATTCGAATAATCATTGAATAATTATTCGAATAATTGCATTTTGCATTATTCGAATAATCATGAATATTCACTGAATAGTTGAATAATCAATGACTACTTTTCTATTCATGAATAATCAGTGAATAGTCGAGTATTCACTGAATAGTTGAATAATCAATGACTACTTTTCTATTCATGAATAATCAGTGAATAGTTGAGTATTCACTGATTATTCAGTAAATAGTTTTCTATTCAGTGAGTAATTGGATATTTATGAAGTTACGAATGAAAGTTTGAATGATCACTTGACTCACTATTCAGGAATGATTAAAACAAGGTTTTGTGATTCACTACGGACAAATCGTTTTATTAATATTATAATTACTGGAATTACATAATATTGAAATTGATAGATACAATTGAACTAAAATTATAAATAAACTCCTGTCAGTGTTCGGAATCCAAACAAACAAATTGTCATTCAAATTAGTACGTTGTCGTTGAAGAAATTGGCTAATTTTGATAAATAAGATTATTTGAGGACGATTTCACTATTAATTGATAGACAGAAGAATCGAGATTAATGCCGTAAGTTCGAACTTGAGGTTCAACTAATAAACACGGCTTTTTACAAAATCTGGGGAATGATACAGGATTCAAAGTTACTGGTATTAACCTCGTTCCTTCGATCTATCAATTAATACTGAAATCGTTCCTCAAATACTCTTATTTATGAAAATAAGCCAATTCCTTCAACGAGACCGTACTAATTTGAATGACAATTTATTTGTTTGGATTCCGAACACTGACAGGAGAACCAAAAATGGCGGTGTGTGACGTCACACTAATAGATCGTATATGGCGAGAGGCAAAACACCAAAACGATTATACCACCACAGATTACTGTCTGTGATACCACGTCGCAAAGGGTATATTCACTCATCAAAACGCTCGGATTTTATTGGTACATTAAAACATGAGTTCAATCACTGAATATTGACTGAATATTCATTGAATAATCACTGAATAATCAACGAATAGTTGAATATTCATGACTACTCATGAATAATCAAGCATGAATAGTTGTTTGAATGAATTATTCGAATAATCGAATAAATTTATGGATGAATATTCGAATATAAAAAGGCGAAAAAGTCCCAGCCCTAGTCTTGACTGTTGAGGTACATTATTGCGGGAATGGTTGGCGTCCTACGCAGTGGTACCTTCTACTCAATAATTAACTTACTATATTACACATTAATCTCAATAAAGATTCGAAAATTCATGGGCCATGTTTTCTCAATATAGTTATGAAATTCAAATTGATTGAATTTTGACCTATGTATGGGGTACTTTTGACTATTTTATTTTGAGTTGTAATAATCAAAGCTAACCTCACATTCATAATATTTAATAAACATATCCATTTTATTCACGTCAGAAATATCGGAATAAAAAAATGTATTCGTTTCAAATCTTTTTCTCAAGGGATATTATGTAAATTTGTCGACTTCTGGAATTTCTTCAATTCTGCCAACGTACTCAATATTATTATTATTATTAGTATTATTTGAACTGGGGTCGTTTTGGTTCGGTAAGCCTTCCGGGAACTGCGTCCATGTAGATCTTTTGTTCTTTACCCTACTCATTCATGAAAACCCAAGGAGGTCGTCAATGAGGTTTATAAAACTGACAACCTCCTAAGGGGCCTTGGCCGTTACCTTTCTGGTATCCAAGACCGGCTTACCCATATGAATGGTTCTTAAGCCAGCCAGCTCCGGACACTTGCATACCATGTGTTCGGCTGTTTAACGTAATAAATAACAGAACCATTAAATAATTTCTATATGCGGTGTTTGATTATCTGTAACTTGCGTATTCAGATGAATAAGTATCTAAGTCTTCGGCTCCTGAATCATCAACCCTCTTTTTCCTGATTCGGTACAGACGTTAATATTATGAATGGAATTTTGGTTCCCTGTAACTTTATTTGCCACAAACAATATCATCCATCGCTTTATTGATATTTCATTGAATAATTTTAGAACTATTAGTCTTTTCCTTATGACTTCGCACCATACTGATGATACCCTAAAAACATTAGGAGATTTCAGGAAGATTTTAAATCAGAAGAAGTAATGGTGTAATAATTTTGACATGTTAAAACTTCTCTTTGAGAGCTATGTCAAATTTTCCCAACAACATATTACACACTTTTGGAGCATAACTCGGCCAGAAATTCTAATAATCGGTTTGAATTAACAGAAAAATATTCCTATATAAACTCATTGTCTACGTAAAAATAATTCAAAACCTTACATATAATCCAATTATTTCAACTCACCCCAAGTAAAAGATGCAGTTTCCAGAAATAATTCAGGTACTTGTTCAATCAACAACGATGAAAGATGAAATCAATGTCAACTAACAACTAATTGCTTAAAATGATATATCTAAAGAAGTACCTGGAAACATGCGTTTCAAGCGGAAAATTTGAAGAATTCAAATGTACCCCATAGTCAAAAGTGTCCCGTCCTCCCCTATACGGCTATACAGTACACTAGATAAATACCAATAATGCAGTAATATGTCTATTCTAGTTTGGCATACATCACCTTTGAAGCAACCTTTTCTTATTCTTCAGAAACTTGTGATATCTATCGGTTTTTCCCATGAATTTGTAAGGCTCTTGCGAACACCGGGTAGTCGATTCATCAAAAGGTTTTGTCTTCATATTGACACCACTCTTATGTGTAACATACAGAAAATTTTCCCTGGTTTCGGCCAACATTTCTTCAACAATCTGAGGATATAACACTGCTTCCCTTCCTACCATTCTCTTAATGTTCTCCAATATATGGCGATCCATACCATACGTTGGAAGATTCTGAGCATATTTTACCATCAATTGATGCGATATATTTTTTTCTGGTACCGTAGGACTCATTTCTACGATTTTTTTCTTGCTACTTCGATCCCCCTCATGTTTAGCTTGTTTACTCAATAAATGTCTGAGGTAATCCTTCTTCTTACCACCAAGATGGAACTTATCCATCATGTCATCAGTAAGGTATGATTTCATCATTGATTCCAAAATAGGAAGATTAGCATCTCCACTTCCTTGACAATGAGAGAGGAGTAGGTGACGTCTCCTTCTCCTATCAGTTTCATTTTTAACATCGGTTTTTCGATCACCCATTATACTTTTATCCCTCAAAATTTCCTATTTAATCGTTGACGTTTTCGTATTGACATATGACTTTTTGACATCTTCTAGGTTCTATCTGCCTCAAAATTATAATGTGCTTCTATAACTATTTTCTTATGTTGCGAGTTGTACTTATCTGTACGCTTTTATATTCAGTCATTTTGTGTCATCAAAAATCTCTCAATCTATAAAACATATTATATAATAACATATAATATTTGGTTAATATTTTACTGAAGTTGTAGGTACTTACCACACATTCACATCTGAAGAATCTTTATGAGCGCTCAATGAACATTTCGTCAAAGTTGTTTCAAAAACATAGTTTAGAAACTATATTTCAAGTAAAACTGAAATTTACCAAAAAGTAAGACGACAACAACGTTGTCAAAAGATTCGTTACACCTTTATGAAGATTTTGTAAATTAGAGTATGGTTACTAGGATTTCAGTTGAACAATTCTTAATCGTGGTCATCGTACAAACTATCAAATGAGTGGCTATTAATATTATTATATTATTATCCTTTTCACGATATGATATAATTGTCATTAGATTCATTCTAGGGCATATTGAAATATATACATATAGGTACCTATTATTTCGTTTGGGAGAATTATTCAAATTAAACAAAAAGGAATTGGCGGGTAGCTCTTCTGCTTGGGAGGGGAAGATCAAAACCATCGACATGCAAATATAGGGGAGACTTTAAGAAGCAATATGTATAAATCCTACCGTATAATGTCATTAAGAGGGAGCACCACCACCTGGTTGCTCAGTTCCAATGGAAATTAGAGATATTTCTTATAACAAACAACAATTTTTATGGGATCTACACATTATTTCCTCAAACACAAATCTTCATGAAGGAAAGTAAATATTTTCATGAAATATTCGTAAAAAAAAAACTACCAAAACATTACAAAATAGCTTAAATTATACTTTCGTGAAAGTCGTCGTACAGTGACGCCTTCCATTTATTTGCTTCAAAAAAAGAAAGAAGATGAAGTGAATGTACAACTTCGTACACCGTTCAAAGTTTGGTCACAGGGAAAATGAATAATAATAATAATATGGAATGGATACCAAAGTTTGACTAACACGAGAAAAATCACGTGGTGGTAATCCCTGTCAATTATATGTTTTGAGCGTCCTTGAACTAATACTACTAACGAGAAGTGCACAGCGAAAGGCATTTTGTGCCTTACGAGAGCATATCTCTCAGGTTAAAGCAAATAAAACTTATGTTCAGCGAGAGGAGGCTCAAGTGCCTCACGAGAGCAAAACTTTCAGGTTAGATCATAGGTAGGGCCGGCGTAAGGGGTGAAACAGTGAAGCGACTCTTTCAGGCGCCTCTATTAGGAGGCGCAAATTAGCTCAGTTTGTGGCCGCCTTTTCATATTTCTAAAAAAAAATATAGTCTTGATTCTTAAAACAACATGAGGTTTAACGCTCTGCTGCGTTCATTAATATTCCCCACAATAAAAATCTCCACACTGTCTTTACTAAGCCGCCTGTTTAATAAATAACACATGGCAATCAAACCAATATAAACAGTATTGCCTATTACTCTCTAATTGAAAGAAGGATGAAATGTTTTTCACAAATACGAAAAACAACACTACCTTCGCTTTCGAATTATGTGGAAGTTCTTTACAAATTCAAGATATGGAGAATTCCTACGATTTTGCATTCATAAGTAGTTTCTGTAAAATGCCAAATGTTTTCAGCGGAACTCATGTTTTTAATCCCAATTAGTTTTCGAAGCTTTGTATGCCCTACCGTCCTTTGTATCTTACATCGATCGTACGCAGTGTCTTGTGAATGTGAAAATCAGATATATTACGCATTGTTTATCGGCGTCGAAGAAATCCAGGAATAAATCAAAACACCTAGAGGGTAAAAACCGTAAGGTAAATAGACACATAGACATACATTTTGTTTTATTCGATTTGACTTTTCTGCAAAAGCAGGCACGTGAAGTATTATTATTATTCTTAATGAAAACCCGGAAGCCTTCTTTGTTCCTTGTTCTTCCAATTCGCTGAATTTAGTAATTAACGATGCAGCTTGTAAATGTGAAGAAGTATAAAATTTTTTCTCTATTGTTCAAGAGCATTTCATAACTAAACGGTGAGGTTTTGAAAAAATACAATTTTCCACTAACTTTTAAAGGTATTAGTAATTAGTAGCAAAATTGATTTTGAAGATATTATAGATGATTTTGCTAGAATTCAATCAAGAAAGTTACAGTTTTTGTGATTTCAAAGAAGTTCAAAAATAAAACTACTGAAATGAAGGAGGTCATGTTATTGATCCTTTTTTAACAGGGGCGCCAAAAAGTTCTTCGCCTCAGGCGCATAAATTACTCGCGCCAGCCCGAGCAAAGGAAACTAATGTTTGGCGAGTGGCTCGTTTTAGCGGGGTAAAAGAGTATAACTCTAGAGAAGGCAAAAAACTGATCAACGAGAGGCTCGTTTAACCTTTAATTGCACATTATACATTGTAGCATATATGCAACATTTTCAAATATGTTCCAATATGAATGAACTGAACGTTTTCTGCTCGGGCTCACTGTATAAGATTCCGTAAATTTTACTCGTTTCTTATTGGCTCTTACCGTGTGGCTCTGAATTGAATGCAACACAAGTTGCAGAACACTATTCTAGATGCAGTCGTCCGCTATAAGTTATTCAAACGCTTTCAGATAATCTGATAATCAAACTTCATATTTTATTATTCAGAGGATTGAAAAAGAACCGATGGTGAACGTAAAGGTATGTGCATTTATGTATAGGTATTCTTCTTTCGTAAGATTTCCACTGAAAATAAAAATAAATTCAAGTTCAAAATTTATGTATCATATTTGCTACATTACAGATGACATCAAAGCAAAAGCTGACTCAAGATGAACTTGAATATATTGTAGTACATTTGAGCTATATGAGTATTGATGGTTTAGAAAATGATGAAGATTATCTTGAGGATGATTTTTTCATCCATAAAAAAAGGGAAAAGGGAAATTTCGTTTGCATATATTTCCGAAATTGATAATACAAAAACTTCTGCTGTGCTTTGAGAAGATAAAAAGCTAGTTACATTTATTATTTACATATTGCGATGAAATGCTGAAGCAGCAGGTCTATAGATTCGATAAACAAAAAAGCAGAAAATTATAATTGAATGCCCCAATAATGTGGAGCAATGTGGGGGGAGTGGATCTCACAGATAGTTTGCTTGGTAAATATGAAATTAGAATTCTTTCTGAAATATGGCATCTCCGAATTTTCAATCATTTATTGGATGTGACAAAATATGGTTCGTGGGTACTAATGTATAGAAAGATTTGTAAACAACGAAACGAATCCGACGTTTTATTGTTGCAATTAAAGAGCAGAAGTTGCTGAACGTCTGTGCAGAGTTCCCAATAGAACCAATAAACGTGGCAGACCTTTCGGTCTGGATAAAGAAATAGAATCCGAAATGAAGAAAAAATTTGCTACTGCGTTTCCACCTGGGTCAGTGAGGAAGAATGCTTTCCAGCACTGTCCAATACAAGATGATAAAAGAGGACGCTGCAAGTTCCTTAAATGTAGAGGATTTTCTTTGCTTATATGCGAAAAATGTAGAGTTAACTACTGTACAATAATTGTCTCTATAGATTCATAGATTTCATAATTTACAGTGTGATGCATGAGAATTATGTTTCATATAAGCATGAACCTTCATCTACTAGTAGTCTCTTCTTTTGCTGCGCAGTATAGCAAATTTGCAACAGAAAATTTCCATTTTTAATAAAAAACTAGCTTCTGTATCCATAAAACAATCTGAGAATAATTTTCCGCATTTGGGAAAATTGCGTAGTAAAGAGTTAAGTGCCTCACGAGAACAAAAGAAACATTGGCGAGACGTTATCGAGCCAAGTTAAGAGGTGCGCCCTCCCCTAAGGGCTTTTGTGGTTCGTCTCGAGATCGCTGGTGGACTCATCAGTTAGGATATCCAGCGATCTCAGCCTAAGACACACCTCCTCACACCATCATGAAGAAGTGACTCTGTTGCAACGCGACAACCCATTTAAATCCGCCAAGGCCAAAGTAGTGTTGTGCGAGCAGCCATAGCGCCATCTGTGAATAGACAGAGTCACTACATAACTAATGTTTGGCGAGCGGCTCGTTCAAGTGGGTTAAATTTCTAAGATTGGAGAAGGCAAACAAACGATCAACGAGTGGCTCATTTGAGTGCCTTACGAAAGCTTATCTCTCAAGTTAGAGCAAGAAGAACTTATGTTCAGCGAGATGCTGGTTAAGTGCCTCACGAGAGCATAACTCTCAGGTTGAAGCAAACTAATGGTTGGCGAGTGGCCCGTTAAAGTGAGGTAAGAGAATATATGTCTCAGGTACGTCCTGCTGAAAATTGACAAATAGAAGTGATCAGATTTGTTGGGTTTGAACTGAAAGATGTTTTCCCAATCATGTTTCGAATCACAAAATAAATTCATCTCAAGTTTCTTATTAACCTAGAGAATTTACTAGCAAATTAAGTTTATTGCTATGTCGTCGTTGCAATAAACACCTTAGTAGCAAAAAAACTGCATGACGACCCAAAGCTCACTGCAACAGTTCAGATCCTGGTGAAATTCCTGATGTGATAAAGAAATTGGCAGAAACTGAACAACTTTTGATATTAAGAATTATACCATTCGAAGAGATTTGGATTCATAGCGCAAGCTGTGCTTTTTGTATTCTTGAATTTAGTGAACATTGCTACTACGATTCCTCGTATATTTGAAACCCTTGGGTGGCTTATAAATACCAATCCTCTTTATCAAGAAGAAATTTAGATAATGATACACAAAATATTTCAACAGTCCTCGTCACAGATGAAATTCTAATAATAATAGAGTAATAAGTATTCTAAAACTTTTATAATAATTGATTATTCGATACGTATTTTATCCTACGAGTTCCTTGAAATCAAGCCAAGACTCAGATTTTTAATGCGAACTATATAAATATATATATATATATATATATATATATATATATATATATATATATATATATATATATATATATATATATTTATATATACATGTATGTATTAATATCATATAATTGGAAAAACTTTTCTGGAGTTTGTTTGAAACCAAAGAACTTATCTCACGAGCTGCTCTCTATGCCGCTGGTGCAGGAGCACTGATGAAACGGTCGAACACATATTATTCAACTGTGGTGACTTGACTTGGTTAAGGTAAACACACCTAGGAAATCCAACACCTACTATTTCTATAGTGAGACCCCTCCTGCCAGCCTCGCTATATTTTTGTCTGAGGATCTGAGTCTCTCCAGAACGATGCGGATGAACAATGGGCCACTGGGCCTCATTTCGGCTGGATAAGCGTTGCACTAAGAAGAAGAAGAACTTATCTTCGATTTGACGTAGAGACAATTGAAATCGATTGAAAAATTACTAAAGTTCTTGGACAACTAACTTCAGATTTTTAGCCGGTAGGTGTATATCAGTGGTAAAAATTCCTAAGTACATATATAAGAAAATTTCAAGGGAAAGATGAAAAATGTTTTCACAAATCATCATTCTTGCGGTGAAATGAATTAGTTCATCAATAAAATTAAACCTTATTTATTTCTTAATACATATCACAATTCGACATTTATTTTTTTTTTATCTCATTTTTCTGGTTTTTTGTCAGATCTCACTTTATTAATGATAGTTCCAACACCCTCGACAGCAAATTCGGCACCACTAGCAATTGCGTTTCCAGTTCCTCTTATAACGTTTCCTGCTGTCTTGGCAGAAAGAGTTTCATCATCAATGTCAATGACATGTGACTCATTGTTGAGTTTGGGGCAATTTGCTTGGCTTATGATTGAAAGGTCATGAGGGTCAATTTCATTCTCTGATAGTATATCTCGGAGCTGAAAAAAAAATGATACGAAATGATTGATGGATTTTTGTTTTGAACACAAATAACTCCTCAAGAAGGACGCTTTATTTTTATGTTTGAAAAGACATTATTTCTCTTGGGACTACATTTGATCTAATTACTTTGGATCATCGTGATGTAGATTGTTGCTTCAGAAAGGCAGTAAATTTATTTGTTTTATCAGTGTGTTCATGTTTAATTTCTGTACCCTGCTTGAAGAATTTGATATTTTTCACAAGCTCTATAATAAATCCAAATATTCATAATGAACCTGCCCTCGATGTATTTCTATTGTGAATATTTACTAACATATTAACTGAGGTCGATTGGCTTGGAATGTAGCCTTTAAAAACCAGGGTCGATTTGGCAAACAGGGTATTTCAAAATTGTAGCTTCAAACAAAAGCGAGAGATTCCTCCAATAATTTTAAGAAAAATATCCTATATATATGGGCAAACGCAAACAACAAAATGCTTTATTCTCGAAATACAGGGTGTTAAAGTTCTTTTTTATAGCACTCACCCTTCAAAAGAAATCGTATATTGTGCAACAAGTGGGGAAAGACCAACTTTTCTCGCGAGTGTGGAAGTTTGTGGCACGAGCCTGAAAGGCGAGTGCCGCAAACACACGACCGAGAAAAAAGCTTTCTCCACATGTTGCACACTATACTTTGCCTACAACTGCACAAATTTCAATAATTCAAGTAATGAACTTGATTCAAATCAAAATGGCCTTCGTTGACAGTATGTACTAATTTATTGCGTTTCCATAGAAACGACTCAAAAGCGCAATTTCATTGGTCTACCAAGCGAGGTGTTGGCAAAGTGCCGTGGGGAATGATATTTCCAACAGTATGAGCAATACATAGTTTTGAAATTGAGTAAGCTGTGAAGAATACACTACTTGTCATAGCAGTTGTAGGAAAATTATTTTGAATATGACATAGATATTTTAATTTGAAGTTTTCATCATCGATATGCTTTTTTTGAATGCAAATCTACAGTGATATTTTTTCTGGAACAGTGCCCGCTTCTTTCCTCCAGAACTGTTTCTTGGTGAACCACTGGTAGTTTAGAAAAATATAAAAAACTTTGGTCCAGTACTACATTGTTTGGTTTCTTGTAGTCGTATTTGATACGAATTTCGAGAAATAATTTCAAACAATTCTCTGGTGATCCTCAGGAAAATCCAAATTATTTGAAAGATCTAGTTAGTAAGCTAAGATGACTCATTCAATTTTGGTACTCGAGAAAAAACCTTATTCACCCAATCTGTAGCAAAAACTCGTTAAACTAGTTATCGAAGAAATCTCCCATTTTCTTCGTCTGTACCACCAATTTAGAAACATTCTATATTAGTCTCACCTTATTCCTAAGGAGATTATCGATCCTGCTCATATATGTAACAATCTCTTTAGTGGTCACATCAGGAGCTGGCCTACAGAAGTGTGCCTTCCTGAAGTACACAAACTCTGAGCATTGTCATGTCATACCCATTGATAGAGTTTTTTGCTTTCATTTCGAAAACGGTTTTTTTCATACTTACACCGTTCTTGATATTGAGTATTCTTTTATAATACTATAATTCAACTATACATTTACCTTTATAAGAAGGTCCTTGTCCAAAACCTTATCCCTTGACAAAATGGTGGCAGACTGTCTGTTAGCAAAGGCCAATTTCTGACAGGTAAATATGAGGGCATACGAATCGTAATCGGTGGAGATTATTGTGAAATTTGATGATCCAGCCACATCTGAAAATATTGAAAATCAAAAATTACTTGGAACTCAAATAAATAGTTGTTTTTGTTCAAATTGTCTGCCATTCATTAATTTTCAATTGATCTATCTAGACAGAACAGAGAGAGATGGACAGTGCGGACGCTACAGTGGAGACCACGCGAAACAAAGAGAAGTCGAGGCAGACCACAATGCAGATGGGTAGATGATATAAGGAAAATAGCGGGTAGAAACTGGGAACAACAAGCCAGGGACAGATATGAATGGAAAACTATGGAAGAGGCTTACATACAGGAGTGGATGATAGAGGGCTGAAAAAAAAAAGGAGATTGTCGATATACTCACTCAATGGAAACTTGACAGACATCTTTGCTGGAGTAACAGGATCTGGAACGGTGAGACGTCCAGTGTATTTGTAGACATGTTCTATAGGAGTATATTTCAATATGAAATGTTGACTTGTTTGGACCAAATCATACTCATAAGGTTCATCTGTCTTGGAAAAGTTATATACCACGCAGGAGCTAGCGGTACCTGTTTTCTCAATTGCATACCAAATCCCCATCATCTGGAATGAGAGGAACGTAGGAAATGTTTAATTTTATCTTTATTTTATTTTTTTTTTAGAGTGAAATACTCATACCTCCAACCCATTTCGAGTAAGTTATAAAATTAATTCGATCTTTTATACCTAATGACAATCTGAGCGCTCAGAATTTGGCTATGAATCCATTACATCACAAAAGATCTAAAAATATTGATGTTAGACATCATTTCATCAGATATACTTTATTGGATAGATTAATTGATCAGTATACAAGCATAAAAATATTTGTAGATAGCTGATATACCTAATGACCTACTAACAAAAGGTGTTAGTTGTGGAAAGCATTATGTGTTTCAGGAACATTTGGAATTGTAAAACAAAGTTATTGTAACAATTCAATTGAAATTTTGTGAAAGTGGGAGTGTTAATTTGTGCCCAAAAGCTCCATCTCACTCTAACTTTCTACAATAAAATTTAGTCGAGCCATAGCACTCAAGAACGAAGGTGCTTAATTTTTCCCTCTGGTCTTGACCATAATTACCAAATATGAAATATTCAATAATAAAAATGAATATATACGATGGGGGGAAAATCCAAAATCTTTTAAAAGGCTCAAATCTCATAGAAGATCTTCTGTGGACGTTTGAACAACTATAAATTGTTAGGTTTCATTTTTCTGTCGCCACGTTTGAACAGGCATAGTTCCTTGGGTTTTTTGATAAATAGACTCCATTGCTAATAAACGCTTCAAACAGAAACAAAAGAGGAATGTTTTTTAATATTCCCACTGAAAAACATTATTCAGTATTTGAATAATGTGTACCCCTGGTTCGGCAGGGGAGGATCTCATAATTGGCCATCTCGCTCGCCTGACTTAGGTATCTACCAATCTAATACGTTTTGTTTGAAGATCCTTGAAGCAGGATATCTACGCAGAGGAAATACGTAAAGAATATCTAATTAGAAGAAAAATAAAATGTTGTAATTAGTTAATAAATATATAAAGGAATAGTTGATTACCAAACCTAAACCATGTTTCTTTTATTATTTAGGAAAAAAGTGGGAAAAAACCGTTGGAAGTGATTGATTGATCATTGAGAGTTGTAGTTCCTCAACTACCATCTGGTATAGATCCACAAACAAATCGGTTAAGATACCGCACTGATCTTCCTACTAAGTTCAAGAGCATGATCCATGATTTTTGAGAATAAAAATTAAGAAAACAGATATGAAAACAATAATTTCTAAGAAAGGCGTTATCATAGCCATAAAGTATTATAGCTCCTCCGGGAGCTCACCTTCGAGAAAATTTGATTTCTGTTTGTTTCATGTCACGATTTTCTTTTTTTTCTTTCAATATTTTCTTACATTGTAAAATGACTGTATTTTGTTTTGAATGTAGACTAATCATGAAATAAACATTATTACTATTACTATTACTATTACTTAAAATTCCGTAAATATGAATTTGAAACGAACGATCCTGGGTTCGTATTATGGTGCTGAATATTAATTCTTCTTCTGCAGATGTTATCCTCTATGGAAGTTGGTAACAGGGCTGCCACCAGGTCGGGCAAAACAGACATTTTGCCTGGGCGCCAAATAGACAGAGCGCAAAGTTAGTATGAAACAAGAAATACTTTTTAAAAATAGAATGTTTTCTCAGTGAAAATGCCACTTTTAAGTTGAATAATAAAATATGTAGAGCCAATTTTATTGAAATCGAATAGACGCCCATAACTAGTTAAGGAAAAACAAATAGGTACTGAAATGAACCTTGAAGCACTGAGTCATCTTTTTACTAGACTTATGGACCGTCATACTTTTAAGGAATGTAGGACGTTTTTTGAGGAAATCGAAAAAATGTCCTTCGATAAACAGGACATAGTGATTTTAAGTTGAAAAATATGATCTCATATGAAATTGAAAAGATGCTCTAGAGAAATAACAGAGGCTTTTCCAAAGAAAATTCAGATAAATTAGGTAAAGCATGGTGTCCAAATGTCTGGCGGCAGCCTTAGTTGGTAATCACGTTGGTTCAATCACTTTATTATTTGAATTCATTAAATCTTTACCCATTGATATTTTTATATATTTTTTTCGAGTGTTGGATTATTTTGAGATAAGAGAGATAAAAAACCATACTCTAAAAACTGCAGTATGTTTCGTTCAAATATAAATTCACAATTCATCACTTTATCGATTGACACACCAATTAACACTTCCAGCATTCCGAATTAAAAACAAACAATAGATTGAAAAGTTAGAAACATTGAACTTCTATGATTTACATCTTCATATTCAATGTTTTTTAATTATCTATATTCTACTGTCTACCTACATACAATCAGAAACATTGGATAATGATATTATGACTATCTAGGTACATATTTTTTTAGGCTGAAAATGTAAATCTAGTGAAATTTCTCACCTTTTGCATATTAAAACTTCTTTGAGGTTCCACATATGGACATGATCCTAAATGATAACTATGACCGTTTGTTGTGGCAAGAAAAGCCAGGCAAGCAATTGAAAACAACAACGCTTTGAACATTTTTAATACGGAAATACTTAATAGTCAACTAAACACTAAACTGAAGAATTGGAAGAGATATTTAATATATCCACTTAGAAGTTATAACGCGTACTGTAATTTTAGTCTTTCGAGGTTGAAGTTCTTAGGGCTTCTGGATGACGAATCCTTGACGATAAGCTCAAGTGCAGAGGCCCTTAAAGAATTCAAAATATTTTGAACGAATATAGATTTTGTTATCAACTAGATAATAATTATTCTATTGACTATTTCCCTCGTCTTGATTTCCACCGATAACAAACACTCAATTTTGAATTTCAAATGATTTCTAGATGAAAAAACTGTTTGACAGCACCTGTCTGCAGTTCATCAGCGGAAAAACTTCATAGCTGTTGTCACCAAAAATTGAAATAATCTTGTCAAATAGTATTTTTCCTGTGAAAAAAATTGAAAAAACACAAAACAAAGTAATATTTTTTTAACCAAAAGCATTCATGCAGGTGCAAAAATCCTCGTGTTCGACTCGAATTTTTGTTGCCACCATCACTCATGCTTCTTATTGAAGTATTATTCAGCAACATGTTTTTTTCAATTTTTCTTTGAAAAAATTCGATGCCCTTATGATATTGCTTCTGAATATATTGCCTCCGGTTTCACAGAAGGTGGAAGCTCACTCACAAAATGAATTTTAGACCATTTAGAACAACCTTGACACTTGATTTCTGTCAGACTGATCAACAGTAAATCATTGACAGAGCTATGACTTTTCCAATTTTCACCGGACTTCGATGAAATTCTTTTAGATATTCGGATGAGTCATTTCGTATGCTCACGGGCAAAGGTGAGATTCCCGGAACTTCAAGATAATACGGGGTTCCAAAAGAATGTCAGCACTCTTGACTCTGGCTTGCAAGATCTCCTGATCTTACATGCTTGAATTATTTTTTGAAGGGTCTCTTGAAATTAAGTCTACTCTGAAGAAAACACTGAAACGTCTGAAACTAATTAAGCGCATTCAGGCAGCTTGTGATGAGGAACAAAATTGCCAAAAAGTGAGGAAATTTGTAGTGCATTGAATACCAATATCTAAAAAGCTTACAGAAGAAATGTAGAAATTTTAGAAAATAAGTTTGAACCTCGTTACTAATCTTCTTGATTTTTTTATCAGTACATTTTAACTTTTTCAGATATCTTTCCATTGTTTAATTTTTCATCAAATGAGCTAACTTCTATCTTTTTTTGAGCTTTTTTGCACCTAGGAAATGAAATTTTCCAAAACCTTATTTTCTTAGAATTAAATAAACCTATTTCTATCGTCAAATATATCTACTCAGACATTGCTTTTGAGTCTCTCTTTCGAAAAAACTTTTAGCTACTGTTATTAAATGCTATCTCGATTTTCAATTCACATTCAACACGATAATTATATTTCAATAAAGTTTATGCGTCACAATGTGCTCAAAAATCATCTTCAAGAAACGAAGAAACAACACATATCGAAAATTTGTGTATTTATGTATTGTACTTGTTTCTAAGATATTTGGACATTTGATTGTTGTTCGAAATGGATCAATCCATTTACAGATTAACAGATTACAGATTATTGATTTTGATGAAATCAATAATCATTAACAACAAACGAATACTCTAAGGACCATTTTCAGCACTGATTCAGACTATACAGCATTGCTCAGCATTGCACTGAAAGCATGTACAGCTATTCAGAAAACACACCGATTTAACATAATTAAATTAATTGTTTTTCATTGAAATTGAAAGGCTCCTATTCTATTTACACTTTTTCATTGTTAGAGAATTTCGTACATTTTCTGCTTGAAATGCATATTAAGTGTTGGGTGATTCCCTAGTGGTTCCTATCTATGAAGGAGGAAATATAAACCTACCTCAAAATTATAGACCCATATCAATATTGCCATCTCTATCTAAAGTATTTGAGATCATAATAAAGAAAAGATTGGTTGGGTTCTTTGATAAAAATAACATTTTCTCGAATCATCAACATGGTTTCAGGAAGGGAAAATCATTCATATCGGCAATATGGGAAGTTATTAAGAAGACTACTACTGCTTGGGATAATCATGAAATAGTTGAATTGATCTGCCTCGACTTGACAAAGGCTTTTGACACCGTCGATCATGACATTTTACTCGAGAAGCTGGAATATTATGGTGTTAGAGGGATATCACTCGATCTGATATCTTCGTATTTGGCTAACAGAAGGCAACAGGTTGCGTGGATGGATCGAAGGTCGGCTGTAGGAGTCATTGGTAAGGGAGTGCCGCAGGGTTCTGTCCTGGGACCGATGTTATTCCTCATTTTCATCAATGATATCATAGATAGTATGGAATGTTATGGGATCACCTTGTATGCTGATGATACCTCTGTGTTGGTTAAGGGTTCAAACCCGAAAGAGATTCGTGAGAGGGTGAATTTTGTGTTTGGGTAAAAGAATGGTTTCAGGCAAATAGGTTAAAATTAAACGATTCAAAAACTCAACAAGTTTCGCTTTCACATGCAACTCAACAAGTATCCTCTATCAAGTTACTCGGACTACATCTGGAGAGTAGGTTGGGTTGGAAAACCCATATAGATGTCTTAACCCGAAAGTTGTCAGCGGCACTTTTTTCGATTCGTAGGATAAAAATGTGCTCTTCAGACGAAATAGCTAGGTTAGCGTATTTCGCTAATTTCCATTCTTTGGCCTCATATGGAATAGTTTTTTGGGGGGAACATCGGAAGCATCTAGAGTTTTTAGACTGCAAAAGAGGGCAATTAGAACACTTTGCGGCCTTCAAGCCAGAGACAGCTGTAGGAGTTCGTTTGTATCAGGGAGGATACTTACAATATCAAGCATGTATATCCTAGCCTGTTTAAAATATGTTCACCAAAATATTGAACAGTTTCCAAGAAATATGAACAAACATGCTTTCAACACAAGAAATAAATCTGCTCTAGAAATACCTTACCATCGACTTACCTCATCCCAAAAGTTCATTGACCATTGGGGTCCTGTTTTTTATAATAAAGTTCCAAATGCTTTCAAGAGGTTGGATGAAAAGCGATTCAGTCTGGAGATGAAAAAGATGCTGTTGAAGACTGCTTTCTATAGTGTGCAGGAATTTTTAGACAGTGATATTTTTACATGATTTCTATTTAATTAAGACTATAATGTAATTATTGTATTTGTAATGTGTACTTGTTATATACCTTATATGTTGTTATATTCATATGACGTCTTTCTATATCTTTATAAAGAGAATAATAAATTATGAATTAAAAAAAAATATATTATGAATTTTGGAGGGGTCATGACCCCCTTGATCCCCCTCTGGTACCGCGCTTGCTCACTAGTTTTATCATATTAAGAGTAATGGTACAGGATCAAATGATCCTACAAGAAATGATAATATAATTAAGTACTGTTTTTATTTCCAACTTTTATTAAATCAAAAGTATATTGCTTCTTCAGAATTTTGTCCAACTCGGATATTCCTGAAATTCCAAAAGAAATGGTACAATTAATTTTTAATCATGAAGTTTCTTCACAAGTTTCTCATTGATCCTTCATTCTATTGAATTAATATTTGATATGATGAATATTTATTCATTAATTTCCTTCTGGAAGACATTAGTAATTAGTAGAGGACGTAGTTCTTATACCTACTACATTGGAAAAAAAATCAGAATTAGGTGAAACTTTCGATATTTTATATTAATTTTTATAGAGATTTGAATATTACGAAATTTGAAATAAAATAACTGTTATTTAATTTCGATTTGATGGAATTCTCATCGAGTTAAGACCCAGTCAATCCAATACTTGCTCTCCAGACATTTTAGCGCAAATAATACTTCCAAGTAAAGAAATTAGGGAATCACTGAATCATATCCTAGAACTCACTCTCAAGTCACTTATCGTCTTTCTCTGAGAAGATTAGATGTTTCCGTCCACGTTATCATTTCATTGGAATACATCAAGAATTGATCTAGAATATTTCATGATAACTAGTTCCAAGAATCATTCACTATCAAGTTCAGGGAAATCTTGGAATCAATTAAGTGATATTGATTCCTACATTAATATCATAATAGCGTTTCGAATATCGAAAGACATTTGATTAAGTTGAAAATGGAATTTTTGAGTATGAATCATTTGACAAAATTAAAAATATGAGAATCTAGTATGGGATAAACATTGCAATCTGTATTTTACTCATTCCCTTGTAATGTAGGTCAAATTCCAATATCAATTTCAGTAGCGATATTTCCGCAAGGTAGCTACTATTGGAATTCATTGTTGAATTACCAATGATTTGTTACTATGTCGTCAATGATAATTTGTAAACTATATTCTGATATATAACTATGCATATAAGCCGATATAGGCAGTTCCATAAGAGATATACTAGAGAGTTCTAGATTCGGCATCATTGTTTCTTCACACGATAACTTGTGTATCTCGTGTAATGTAAAAGTTGGTGATACTATGAATAAACCTCATCTGTTACTCCCTTGAGTGTGTGTCTTATTTCACCCTGCATGTACGATAAGACTGGTACCTGGTAAGAACATCACACACTGTTGAAATGATAAATAAAATTCTGTTAATTAGAAATGAAAAACTATTGATCACTAGAATTGATCGAGAACAACTGATTTCAGAATGGAGCCAATACATTCAAAATCCTCGACACTATTATAGGGACTGTATTGTCTGCCGGAAAAATGGCATTATGGGAGTCGCGCCACACTCTACTACGGCCTGGCTGGTTATGAGGATCGCCACGTTGCAGCAGAGTCACCTCTCCACGATGGTATGGGAGGGTGTCTTAGGCAGAGATCGCTGAATTGCCCTACTGAAGAGTCCACCAGCGATCTAGGGACGAAACACGCCTTATCCTTAGGGAAGGGCACACCTACGTAAATTTGGCTCGAGAACGTCCCGCCAAACTACAGAATGCATTCTCCGCTAAAACTTTTTCATTCTTTTCTTGAAACTATTTAAAGGCAAATTGTTTGTTAGAGAAAGAATTTTAATATATAGTTTAACCGACATATGGAATGATCTTTTTGAAATTAATCTACAGAAATTTGCCCTGATGGGGTCCCTTCCCTTAATAGGATACTCATGGTGATTTCCATTTTGGATATATTCATTTTCATGAACATGAGTATAAATCAATGCATCAAAAATATAGAGAGAAAGAAACGTTAATATTTTATAATTAATGAATGCAGTTCTATAATTTTCCGATATGACAATCATGCAAAAATTTTAATAGCTCTTCTTTGCAGAGCAAAAATTCTACCACTTGAAGAGCAGTTTCCCCAAGTCAAGGGTCCGTAACGCAATTCAGCCTCAACCAACGATAAATAAGCTACTTTTAAATCCTCATTAGATGATCTTAGAGACATTGGTCTTAATAGGAAAATATTTTTCGAAACTTTATCAGTCAACAGGCCAACGTGGAAATCCCAGCGGATGACAGTTAGTCCAAAAACTTTGTACTAGCCATATAGACTAGATCCATATTCTTGAGTGAGAAATACAACTGAACTGTCTTCTGGTCATTTGCAACTAGCCCATTTAACGTAAACCAGTCAAAAACGTTGTCCAGCGCAGCAGCTTCTCCCCCCAGCACGGTAGCTAAGTTATCGTCGCTACAGGGATAGAGCTATATTTCCTGAGAAAAAAGGAAGGTAAATAATACAGAACCCAAAACGAAGCCCTGTGGTACACCCAATGAAATTGTTTTCTTATCAGACCAATTATTGTTATAATACACACTTTGAAATCTGTTAGTTAGGTAGGATGAAATGAGAGCACAACTAACCCTGGAACACACATATGCCTCAAGTTTTCCCAGCAACAAACGACTCGCCACGCAATCTAAGGCCTTCGCCAAATCAATAAAAAGCGAATTTACCAATGGTCCTCAACTGATCCATATTGAATAGATTATACGAACCTCTTCACTAGACGTATTTCGCGAAAAACTACTCTAGCTGCACTCTCGTGGTGTTTCTCGAACCATGTCTCGTGATTCGGTGTATAATCGAATATTTTACATGCTCTTGTGATATTATAACTGATCATTCACCTCGAAATATTGTACTTATTGATGACAAATTATCTTCTAGAACACCTTCGATAAGACAGGCACTAAAGGAATTGGTCTATATGTAATTTTCCAACTTCCCCATGTCTCCTTTTTTAAATAAAGGAATAACCTAAGACACCAGGCAATCCGGATAAGTATTACAAGCAATACACAAATTGAGAGTTCAGTTAAAGGAGCTACTTGGTTATTTATGTATTTTTTATTGGCACAGAAAATACATTTTTACGTTTCCCTTCGTTTAGTTCTTGTTGTGCCCTTCTTCTATGTCATCTCAATTTTTGTCTGTAGTCTTGTATTTCGTCTGTCCACCAGTCCGTTGTGTCGTCCTTTCTTTTTTTTGCAATGTATTCAATGCGTGTTTCTCTATATATTTCTTGCAGTCGGTTTGGATTAATCTCCAATTCTTCCTTGGTGTCAACCTTCCACTCCTCCATCTCCAATCTTTTCATCTGTGCCACTTTGAAGTTGTCCCAGTTTGTGTTGTTAAAGTCATAAGTCTTGTGTTTCTTTGTTGTCTTTTTTGAGTAAGTTTTTAATTCGTAAGTAATGTTCTTGTGTAAACTTAATATTGCTTCTTCCAGTATCGTCCATTCGTTGATTTCTACTCCTCTTGTGATTGTTAAGTCAATATAGCTAGATCCTCGTGGTCCGCTAAATGTTGGTCCTTGTTGTTCGTCATTCTCTATGTCGTATGCGTTGGCCATGATTTAGTAATTTATCTCCTCTTTTATCGTTCTTTGCTCTTCCCCATGCGTAAAAATTGATTTTGAAACTATTTTTATAAGGTTTTCCTGCACCTAAACCCCTTTCAGTAAGATTTTGGCCATTACTTGTAGTTGATTTTTGAAAATTAATTATGATTACTCTGTATTATCCAGAGTTGAAAATTTTTTTCTGCATAGAAATAGTCGATGTCTATCCGAAAAACCTTGTCTGTATCGGTGGCGTAACTGGTTTCTTCATTAATTACCAACTTCATATTTTCAATTTTTTGCTATTTTCTCTTGAGTGGCTGAAGTGACCTGAAGAAACTCATCATTATTTGACATTTTGATTTCATTTCGAAAATTCATATACAGGATGTTAATATGAAAAAAATAAATAACTTTGGTCTCTATTTTTGTTTTCGTATATATGAAAATAATTACAAATTGTGCTTCTAGTTATTCTATATACATCACAAAAAAATATTTTGAATACATCTTCATTAAGTCCCTCAAAATGAGATCCGCGTCTGGGGTGGGCCACCCGGTATAAACTAATAAAACAATTGTTCATCTGAGCAATTTCTGATGATACCTGCTGTACTGTACTTTCAGACGGGTTTTGCTGAATTCCCAGGCTGTGCTATCTTCTCTTTACTGTAACTAATACCTATACTTAGCATTTTCCGGTGGCTTTCAGTGAACCTTTTTGAAGCTAGAGTACAGCGACCTTACGGTGCCACTTTTTATTCAATGGTTCACTGGTTGTTCTGCTTCTCGGTAGACTTGTAGAGGTATTTTGCCACTATCTGGGTTCTTTTTAAGACGTCGATTTATCGGAATCTGCTAATGCCCCAGTCCGAATCATTTCACTCTTCCTCTGCATCAAATATATTGTAAATCTTATGTTGCAAAAAGAAAAATCCCTTCTCTAGAATATCTGGAGCATAACAGATGATGCGAAAAATATTCCAAATAATTCCAAGCTGAACGGAGCTTCGGTCTCAACTAATGAACAGGGATCAAGATCTACTCGGAGATAGCAACGACATAAAGATTGAAAAATAATTCAGGTATATGTATATTTATTCATAGTTAGATCACAATTATGAAGAGTCGAGTATTCTAATATAATAGATTTCAAACAATAAGAAACACAAAGTTTCATTCAAGAAAAATTTTATGTATCAATTTGGTATTAGGAAATTTGTCACCAGTTTTGCACTTTCCTTCAAAGTCATCGGAATTAAGAGAGAAGACCATAACGCCTCCAAAACCATTGTCTAGCACGAACTCAGTCTGTAAAGGAAATATACATGAAAATAAGAGTTAATTGCAATAAAACAATAATTTTTTTCTAATGAAATATTGTCACGATATTGACACAATTCGATTGCTACTTCAATACCAAGTCTGTTGGAATAATATATATTGTCATAAATGTGTCAAAGGTGCAGAACGTGGATCTGAACCCAACTGTGCTACGGCAGAAACTCCATGCTCCGCTGTGGAGATGGAAGGTGTATTTTGAAGAGATCACTGAGTGCAATACTGACAATTCTATCAGTGATCTTGGCATTAAACGCCCACCTTAGAAGTTGGCTTGTGAACGCCTCGCGAAACAAAGATAAATATAATTGTAGAAATATAGATGAAAGTATAAAATGTACAAATGAAAATTTAACAAATATTATGAAGATGAAACAATGTGAGCAAAATGTAGTTATATGAATCTCTGAGAGAATTAATTAAAAAATGTACATAAGAAATAAATCAACATAAAAATATATGACGAAACATATGCACATGATTGAATGGTTCAATATTCTCCTCTTTACTCTCTCTTTTTGGGGATAAATTATTTTTTTTCATAATTGTATTAGATTAGAAAAATTCCAGTGTTGTTCTAGATGGTTGTAACGTTTTTATCGTGTTACACCGAGTTAATTTGGTTTTGTCCAATTCCACCCTTTCTATGAAAAGAGCCTATAGACTCCTTCACTTGAAAAGGACTCAGGGGATTTTTATGGAAGCTTTCGACCAGAAAGATTTCTATTTTCATTGTTTCGATCAATCGTTTGGTGAGATAAATTAAAATGTGTACCTACTAGAAATATATCATGGAATTATTCTTTTGGGTTATCAATTTGAATCATAATTAGGACCATTATAATTTGTATAGAATAAAATTATCATGAAGTCTCCTATTTCATACTGTTACATATATATGCAGAATGCAAAAGTATCAAGGCGAAGTCCAGCTCTTGGAACTCGACTCAACCGCATACAGAAGATCAAAACAATCCTTCATAAAAACACTGAAGGTAAAACATTATCAAATGATTAACCCGCTAAAGTATCAAAAATATGTGAGCCAATCAATTTCACAACAAGCATCAACTAAAATTAAACTGAGTTGGGTCGCGAGCAGTTGCCCACAAAACTTTTTGTTTAATTCGTATATAGAGCTGGTATTTAAAAAAATAGGAATGCTATGAAAAATGGTGTAAATGTAAATGATCGGTAAAACATGGCTGATCCGAATCTAGACAACATGAGTCTACCTCTATGTCTAACAGGAACATCATGCACATCACCCGAAATACCTATTAATTTTTCTACAAAGTATGAGACTGTAAAAGAATACAGACAACACCAGGGTCTCGATTAGGTACTTGCGAGAATTAGTGTTAAAAGCATGTTGACATTAGTATAGATATCGAAGAGCAAGATACGACTTCTTCACAAGTCAAGCGTGATCGATAAACCTCAATCTGCAATAGAATATCATTCTGAAGTTTCTCCAGCATTCGGAAAAGGGAATGAGCACACCTTCAACTTCAAATATGATCTGATGATATATAGTCAATATAGTCAAACAAAACAATTAAAATTACTACACCTAATGAGGAAATTATAAATATGAAAGAGAACAAGTTCCAAGAAAATGCCCATGATGGATGTTTCACAGACAACCATAGAAGTGACTTATCTGAACTGACTGTCTCTGTGGGTTGGTGGTGATGGTTTAAAAACCACACAAACCCCCGGAAACTCAACAGTGTCATAAATGCCAAAGCTTCAACATTGCGCAGAGCAACTGTATCGGATGTCCCAAATTCGTTGTATAGTGTCTCAGATCCCCTTTGAGATAGAAAAAAAATTATGGCACATTTTCACGCTCGATTTTTGAGAGAATTAATTTGGTGTTTTCAATCAATAAGAGAAAATTGTAAAATGGCATGAAATGAAAAGTTCTCATAACTTCTTTATTATTAGTGCTATCAACATGAAACAAAAACATCCTACAGCCTTTTCTCTTATAGCTCGAATTTGCAGTTTTCACCAATTAATTCTCTCAAAAATCGAGCCTGAAAATGTGCCATAATTTTTTTTCTATCTCATACACTGGACGCAAAATGCGACACTAAACTAAGGCTGCCATACGTCCCGGTAGGTACGCCGGTTTGGACCATTGAGTCCCCGTGTCCCGGTTAGTTATTCAATTGTCCCGGTCAGTAATTTGACCGGTATGAGATTCATATTTCCTTATATAGAGTAGGTGAAACAAAATTTGTTTTCATGGAATCTCAACGGATTCCAGTAGGAGAGCGGGGCTGAACGTGCCGATTTTGACAAATTCTCATATGATTCGGATAAGAAAAGTACTATTTCTGAAAGAAGTAGTTCATCATAAGCCAAATTTAATCTACAATAAGAATTCACTCACAGATTTGACACAATTTCAATGGTTTTCAAGAAAAGGTCATTTTTTTAAGCAAAGTCGGGAAGGCACTACCAACCCCACTTTGGGGCGAGTTGTGCCGTAGCTGAGGTCGGTTGTGCCGTTGATAATTAAAGGTGTTTTACGTGAATGAAAATTAATTTAGGATTTAAAAACACAATTTTTTTCAACAATATATTTATTGCTTATACTTTTAACTAATCAACATAACTTAAAATTCAGTTATATATAACAATAAGCATAATAATAAAGAAAAACATAATATCTTTACTTATTTAGCTATTGCAAATATAAAAACACATTTCAGTCAACAATTTGAACTTATTTTTGAACAAATGAGATCAATTATTGAATATATCAGTCTCTCAGGACTACATTAAAAAAAATAAAGAAGATTTCTTCCGAATTGTAAATTAAAAAACTTATATTTGGTCTTTTAGAGAAAACAAAACCAGTTACTCTATAGATGACTGATCAGAATAGCAATTTGGACATACAAATGCTGGGCTTTCTTCATCGTCAATACATTGTGAATGGGCCCAATTCTTGCATTCTATGCATTGAATCCATTTTTCTCTAGGGGCAGAATTAGAATATGCGTCACAACATATGATGCAATACCAATCTTGTTCCTCATCAGAAGTGTCATCATCTTGCAAGACTCTTCTCTTAGCGGGGTTCTTAGTCGTTCTTTTTGCTTGTTTACCTTGTCCCGTGCATTTTCCTTTACCCTTCTTTGTAGTTTCAATCTCTTTTTTCTTCTTTTTATTAGCATGTTCTTCGGCCAAAGCATCCTTCTCTGGAGTGTCCGTAAGAACAGCTGTCTTTCTTTTACGTCCTTTATTGCGTCCAACTAATCGAGGAGGTGCTTTAGGCAGTGGTCTTATGAGGTCTGGTGAGAAAATTATTGTATTTTCATCTCCCGCGTTGTTATCAGCTGATGATTGAGGAAGTTGGAAGCTGCAACAAGGGGTAGTCTCCTGAGAGCATTGACGTCCCACATGTTCTGGATTACCTGATGGTTCAACGCTGCAGTCGCTTTGCTGTAGAATTGATGGAGTAGTCTCAATCTCTATATTGCAGCCGACATTATTTGAGTCATTAAGATATTCAGCAGTCCTTTCTTGATTGTTTAGAGGGACAGGAAAGTGGTCTGTATCTTGTGAGGGTCGATTTTCTGGCATCGGGCGGTCAGTGACAGAAGACGGCGCATAATCTTTGTCTGTGAAGATATTTGGGTCATAGGGCCAAATGCCAGCCTTTTTAAATGCGTTGCTTATATTGATAGGAGTTGCTGCAAGCGGCAAAGCGTATTTTACAATACCTGGTATTTCATAAATGCTCATAGTTTTCCCGGGATTAGTTCTCAGCCAGTTGTTTTGAGCTTTAGAACAGTATGCTTTGAATGGGCCGTTGACACCAACATCCAGGGGTTGCAGACGGTGGGTGCAGTGTGGTGGGAATGATAATAATATAACAGAGTTTTTCTTGGCCTTTTCGATCACATCAATATCAATATGAGATGAATGATTGTCTAGTAGTAATAACACTGGTTCATCAGGACTAGGCTTAGTATGCTTTATGAAATGATCCATAAACACTAAGAACTCTTTGTTTGTCATCCAACCGGATTGATTACCAGCCCCAATACACTCAGGAGGACCACCTCGGATAAACAGGTCCTTAAATTTCAAACGCGGGAAAACAAACATCGGCGGAATCGAGTTTCCCAGAGCACTCACCGCTAGCTCAACAGTGACTAAAGTTCCACGTTCAGATGAAACAATTGCTCCTACTTGCTTTGTTCCTTTTTCAGCCAAAATTTTTTTCGGTTTTAACACAGTTGTGACACCAGTCTCGTCCAAATTCCATATACGTGAAGGAGTAAGATTATATTTTGTAATCAAGTCGCCAAGTTTTTCGAAAAATTGATTTACATTATATCTGTTGAACGAGCTCGCGCGTCCGGCACTGGTAGCTTCTGGTGTTCTTATTGCAAGAGTAGAGTTCCTCTTCAGGAAGTTTGTAAACCAATCCTTGCCAGCCTTACCATTGGTATGCCAAGATGGTGGGATGTGTTGAACATTAAACTTCACGGCACACTGGTAAGCAAGTTGTCGTACTTCTTCTGGTAGAAGACCAAAATAAATAGAGGCACTTTTCAAAATGTACTCAGACAGTTGTGCCTCTTGATCTTCACTAAACACCATTCTAGATTTAAAACCAACCGAAGGAGTAAGTCCACTTTTAATTTTTTTGACATACCTTTGAAGAGTTGTATGGCAAATTTCCAATTCACGTGCAACTGTTTTTAATTTACGTCCATCCTTGATGACTGCATCAGCCGCTCTTTTTAGAAGATCTTGGGATGTAGTTCCCCTTTGAGTTTTCCGCTTGTAATTCCTCATTCTGTCAAAGACAATAAATACAGGATGAAGTATCATGGCAAAAAGTATTTTATATCTTCCACAAGTGCTCGCATAAACTTAAGTATTACAGAAACAATGAAGGTTGCCGTGGGGTTGGTTGTGCCGCGGCACAAGCAGCCCCCCATGAACGGCACATTTTACCCCGTTTATGCGAGTGTGATATTTTGCCCTACATATAAATATCAAAGCGCTCTAAGCATTATAATCATACTGCATAACAAACTAGGATAAACGACAAACATTTTACTAAAACTTTCATATTAAAAGGACGAAAAATGCCAGCTTGTGACCAAAAAGTATTGAGACGAAAATATTTACTTACGTAGAGCTCGAATACACACACATGCACTGACACCCTGTCCCTTCGGCGGACGGAATTAAACTGGCATGCGCATGTCCCGGACTGTTAGGCATTACGTGAATAACTGCTATCTTATATCTATCTCTTTCTGTTTACGAGATATTCGCGTCGGCACAATTTACCCGCGGCACTTTCAGCCCCGCTCTCCCCTAATCATAAATCTGAAATGATGTTTCCGTTGCTCAAACATTATTTTTCAGAAACCGAAGGATTGAAAATAAAATGATCAAAATTGGGCACATGTCCAAATAAATCGTCTTATACAATCACTTTATTTTGTATTGAGTCCTTAGAGGACCTTATTATTTCCATATAAAATATTTTCGCTGTCAGTGCGGATAACACAAATAGGTATTTACTTCGAAGTAAAAAAAAGTCGAGTTTTTTTTAATAAGAAGAGATTTTTTCAAACAAAACTATCGGTTGTCCAGCGCATAGACTTCACACAACAGCTTCCACTTCCGCCGATATGATGTCAATTTCTGTGCAGTCTATTGGTCTTAAAATTTTCAAATATTTTTAGATATTTTCTGTAAGGATCGAACGATGGAAGGTTTTCGTGAGTATGCAGAAACATCTTACAGCAATGTACTTTCTTATTCTAGAATTCGATGGATTTCACTACTTCTAGCTATTGAACGCTTGCTGAAGCTATGGGTGTCATTGAAAAAAAATTTCTTAGCTGAAAAAAGGGCCTTAAAAGCTGTAACCGATTTTTTTTTTCGACTCTTTTTTAGAACTTTATACTCTATTTCTACACAGTCAAGCATTTTTTATTGACAAACCGATTGAAAAATCATTAATTACTGTTATTAAAGTACAAATTAATTGAGTGGATAGGTACTGAGAAAGAGTTGAATGGACTCGGCCAATGGCCACTGACAAAATTCGATATATTTGTATGAATGTTTTTGAATGCTGTTCCTTAATGAAATCTAGTAGAAGAAACTGTAGTATATTGAATGGGAAAGGTTTCACGCTTGAAGATTCCGTTTATGAAAAATGTATGTTCCTATTTGAATTATTTCATTTTCGTAGAAATGTCAGGTGAGTGCAAAGCTAAAATCATACACGATAAATAGATATCATTTCTCAATAAAATAAAAGAACATGAAATAAAGACGAATCTGATCAAAATGTGCCAATATGTTCTCGCAATTCTCGAACACAATGTTCATGTGGAACGGGTGTTTTCTTTTCTATAAGATCTCAATAGTGGTTTAAGAACGAAATTTATAATATTTATAATAATAATTTATAATTATGTGAGAAAAAATTACTTGAAAAGGCCAAAACTTTGAAATATTTAAATGGGTTAAAAAAATGGCACCGAGGATCAAGCCTAAAAAAAAGGTACCATACCTACTTGTTTATTGTTATTATTTCAGTGGATATGTCCGAATGAATTACCAAGTGCAAAAAAGTCAATAATCCTAGAAACCCTGGATTATTATTGAATGAATACCTCTCAGATGAGGTTTTAATTTTTGTGTGGTATTTTAACCTATTTCTGTGCCTCTTCTCTCGGTCGATGTTCCAACATTTATGGCAGCCCTACATAAACACAATTCAAGAGAGTTGAATATCGCCTCAAAACAAGGCAAGTCCCAATCAGCAGCCTGAAAGACACAGTCTGCTCCCACTTCAACCATTGAGGGATGAACTAGAAGACTCTCAGGAGAACCTCAATATCAAAAAAAAAATCAAATCTGAAGATATCACACAGGGATTCCAGGATCCAGGGATACAACCTGAACTATTCAAATCGTCCAACCAGAAACGAAGGAGAAACAACGAATAAGTGAAGTAAGAAATCACATACCTATTATACACCATCAGCAGCACCGACTCTATAACAACTGGAAGTAGCAAGTATCGTAATAACAACGTCGATTATTCTTGTTGCAAACCTGTTAAATAATTGCTTTTTACCTCTCCAGCCATATATGATGATGATACTTCTATCATGACCAGGTAAAAACACTGATTTGCAAGCAAATGCTTTCAAGATGACCTAGGTCGTATGAAAGAATGGTGCAGGAATTGGCTAATCAAAGTAAATTGCCAAATTGTCTTCGTTGCTCTGTCGTTGCACGAACATGTGCACGCCAATCTTATAAAATAATATAGAACTTGTAAATAACGATTCAACGAGATTCCGCGTCCTATACACTAAGTTACAAATCATTCAAAATAAATTCCTCTGTACCGCCTTCAACGTACCCTGTTGTTTTGTAATGTCAAGCCCCAACATTAGACGAACCTACCACCGATGAAGGAATTTCTTCATGAAATCGCTCCTCAAACTCTTGGGAAAGCGGATTAGTCACAGAATCCCTCTACTAAGACGAATTTTCTACCAGATACAAACGTACAAAAAACAAGTTTGGAGAAATATAGTGTTGAGTTACAGTCTACGACCGAGAAACATCTGAAAGTGCCTAAAGCAATAGTGAACGAAACATTATGTGAAAACCCGATAATACCGCTACTGAAAAACCCGGAATTATCTGACTCTGTTGGATAATCTGGCCGCGACAGCCCACAGTTTTGTATAATAGAAATATATTTACGAGTATTATTGTGTTATAGACATAGGCAAAACCAGGAATGAAGGGAAACTCACTTTGTATTTTATACTCTCTTCATTTTCAAACGAGACCCATTCAGTTCCATTAGTAACATACGGACTTTTCGTCTCTTTATCAAACACGGGAGTGAGATTTTGACTCTTCATGAATTCACATATTGCTCCATATTTCGCTGATCCACCCACACCTAGAACTCCATTACCAATGGCTGGTGCTCCTAAATAGGTTTTCTCAGCTGATTTTAACCTAAAAAACATTAGATATTAATATTAAAAAAAATGTTTGAACGAATGCGCTGATAATATCAATTTAGAAACGAATCTGCAATTTTTAGGGAGTAGTTCTATACTTTCTTGATACTGGGGGCACTCACACCTATTCGAACTTGAAAAATCAACTATTTCGGCAATCGGTCATTTTTCGTTTCTCCAATAACAAACAATGTTTAATTAGATCTAAATCGTATCTAAATATTTCGTGAAAACTACATTCATCATATTCTGTAGTATTGAATTTCCTAGTTTTGGACATATAGTATGAGCACATTATTGAAATTTGCGCCAAATCTTCCTTCCAGAAATTCAAAATCTTTCTTTGCGTTAACATTTTTAAATGAATATTTCTGAACCCATCTATTCCATGATTATTCCAAGCCCAAGAATGACGTCAATCATTACGATGGATTGTGAATTCTGAATCATTATTCCCAATATTTTTTCAAAGAAAAAATTTTTCAACATATGAAATTTTGAAAAATTATCTCAAAGCTAGTAACCTAGAAGGATTAATAGGCAAAATTAGACTATCGATTCGTTAAATATTGTCATCAAAAATTTTTATTTTTCAGAGGATTCCCAAACTACAGAGAAAGAATTTCGCATTCAAACGTAGAATAATAATTTCAAGCCTGAAATTTCTTGAAACTTTACCAAAATCATAAAAATAGAGATAAAATAACGAAGAAAATGATCAATATTTCCGTAACAGGTTAAACTAGGTGGCAAGGTTGAAATTGAGTTTATATGTTTAAAATAAACCTTCGACTTTTCATTCTGAATTTGAGGAGGATTCTGTCATCATACTCATAATAATAATAATAAATTTTGTTCTTCCTTTTCGAAATTTCAGAAATTTATAGGATAAGTCATATAAAATAGTATACCCATTCAAAGAAAACAAAAACAGATTTAATGAATGGAGTCCTTAAGGAGCTCATCAACACTATAGTAGCATCTTTTAAATAATAGTAACTTTCCATTCATTGATTTTAACTTAATAGGCAAACGCTTGTACAATTTAGTGACCATTAAAGCTTGGTGAAGACTCATATTTAGCTGTACGATGTCTGGGGAAGGCTATGGTAACAGTATGGCGTGTTTCATACCCATGAAGTTTTATTTCCAGTTAACATCCCATAAATAGACTATCTTTACATTTTTTCAAACAAATGGGGTTCAGAATCAGTACTTACTTATATGTATGTGCGTAAACAGGTAGCCCAATGTTTATTTTTTCTTTGTTCAGTCCTTTTCTCACCCAATAGTTCGATGTATAATTGATGTTTTGAGTTGCGAAATAGAAGAACTCATTTGATCTGGCATATAAAGGAGCATTCATACCTGTCCAAGGAGTCAACCAGGAGTAGAAATTGTAGTCGTAACTCATTATGTTCACGAAATCAACTAATCTGAAAATGTATGATCAACTTTCCATTTCTCTGCAGAAATAATAAGCAACATCGAGATAGATCATTGAGTAGGTGATACAAGAGACTTAACTGAATATTGAATACTTCGAGATCAAATTAGATCCGATATTATGACTACTGAAAGCAATGAAGCTGCTGGCATCGCTTAATATAGCTGTTCTGACGAATAGTACATCAAATCAATAATTGGCACCAAACATTTATCAGTAGTTCAGATTTAATAAATGATCGTTGAATACAAATCCAGCATTAAAAAAAATAGGTTTAATTTATCATTAGGATTATGTTATAATTTTGTAGATATAAATAATAATATAAGTATATGGGTAATTAATAGAATTTTCCTTTTTTTGAAGTGTCAAGTTTCTAATGACGATGTTGACTTCATTACACCAGGCTCCCATTTTCGAGCATTCAGAGCGCCTTCTAGTCGAGTAGTCAAGTTTAGTCTTTGATTTACAATCGGGCGGCCGAATACCGAGCTGCCAGACTGTAAATAGACTAGGAGCCGGCTTCCAAAGAGCCTGGTAAGTGGTAACGCTGGGACTCCACCTAAGATAAATCTAGAGAATAAGACCACAGTCGAGACCAAAACTTATACCTTGTTGAGATTCCACATGCAGGTTTATCATTTATATCAAAACTGGCGTCGACTTCTTTAGTCACCAGAACTGCTGGTAAAAATCAAAGAGTTCTGGATAGAACCTCCCAACTCACTACCCGAGTATATGTGGCTGAGTTTAACATTGCCGAAGTCAAAATAACCAACGGCTCTTCTACATATGACCAGACACATTCTCGATCCCATTCTCGAGACAAGAAAGTCTTCTACATACTGGATTTTGTGGGAGGTTACAACCAAATTCGCGTGTTCCAAGACCACCATTACACCAACCTTCGGATTCTTAAAGTACCCCTCTCATGAGGTTTGGTTTTTCCTAATTCACAGAATAATGACAATGAGCTGAAGAGATATTTACAAGGTAACACAGGACTCCAAAAAATGAAGCTACATGCATCAACCAATTCAGTATACAGCGTTCCATTTATATAACTGGCAAGATATCTCCCCCTATTCCTATGAACAGGCTTCGATACCATCCACCGGCTAGAACATCTTGGTACTATAATAACGAGTAACGACCAAGATGGTCGAGCGATGACTTTTACGGCTTTCAGTGAATTCGGATTTCATGAAATGGGCCCACATCTGCATAATATGTCAAAAAGAGACACGTCACTCCATATCACTACAAGAACCATCACCAACTTCATCATCATGCCATACTCCGAGGGTTTTCGATATTGCCTCTCTTATGTCTTCTTTTTGCATAAGCATTGGAATTTTATTCCCTACGCCTCTACTATAATTTCTCCCATTTCCTATAGTTGTCTAATTCTAGAACTGATGGATTGAAATCACGCAAACCTTTATGGACTAATACCTTCCTTGAATCCAATGAAAGCGACAAGGAAATTTGGCGTTCGGGATGGACTTCTTCTAACATCTTCAACAAAAGTCTTATCGTTGATCCCTCAGAAAAAGTTCTAGGTTTCAATCTTCCTAGGAAAATTTGGTGTATGTTGAATCGACTTAGAACTGGTCATGGTCGTTGTAATAGTACCCTCTTTAAATGGCATTCTATTGATAGCCCACTATGTGAGTGTGGTGTAGAAGAGACCATTGACCACTTGGTGAATGATTGTCCGATTTATAAATTATGATGGTTTCCAAGCTATCCATTCAGTTTCAGATTCTTTTTTAGAATGGGTAGTTAACTTCAAATCGATATAATGAAAATTAATATTTAGTACTGCTTTCTGCTTCTTTTTTTTTTGTTTTAGGATCCAATTGGAAATTATAGAGTCGTCAACCGAAAAGAGAGGATAAAGAAAATTTTGTTTTGGTTGAAGAGGAAGTCCTTCAATATAAATTATGTTAGCTTATTCTGTAAACGTTTACACAAACCAGTCACTACATCGATACGGGGAGATAGAGTTTTTGCTGAGGTTTTATCTATTCTCTTGTATCATACGTTGAAATGTATGATGCCCCGTTACATTTCCTCTGCTAATACTGAGATTCATCGACACATATGCTTGATTGTTTGAAATTAATATTTTGTATTGCTCTTTCTCAAAAAAAAAAAATATATATATATATATATATATATATATATATATTGGAAGACTTTTCTCCCTTCTACATGTCACTATTTTCTTTCATTTGATTCTCTGAAAAAGGTAATTCCTCTTATCTGTCTTCCTTATTTATGCTCTTTCAACGTCTCTATTGTCTTCTTTCTTTTTTTGTTGACTATTTCCTCAATAGTTTCTATTTTCAATTCTTCTCTGATTTGTTAATTACCACTGGGCGCCAACCGCTGTATTCACTATGCTTTACAACTTCTTTTTTTTCCACTTCTTCTTAAGACTTTTATCTTGTTATTTTCTGTTTATCCAGCCTCCTGTGACGTAGATGTCCAGCTCTCATGCCATCTTTTTGGTGGTCGGCCAGGAGGGCGTCGAGTGTTGGGTCTTTCGTTCTTTGCCCACTTTGCCAATCGATCAATTCCCATTCTGTCTACGTGGTCCCTCCAGTTTCGGCGTCTTGATCGTACAAATCGAACAGCATCCTGAACCTTCAACTCATCCCGTATGACGCTGCTCCTTATTTGGTTTCGTAATGTTACTCCCTTAATTGTGCGCAGGTTTCTCATTTCTGTAGATCTAAGTAGCGACTTTGTTCTGGCTGTTTCGGCTCGGGTCTCAGCTGCATACGTTAAAATTGGTCTTACCACTATCTTATAAATGCGGACTTTGCTTTCTGCTGTCATATGCTTTACTACTGAACTTTCTTATTGTCTTATGTCTTTCGTATTATACCAGGTTACTACTCCATACGCTATGCTTGGTATTAGCACTATTTTTATTATCCTCAGCTTGTTTTCTAAAGAAAGTTTACTTCTTGGGTTGAGCAGCGGGTAGAGCCTCCCGTGCAATTGCCTTGCCTTTTTTCTGCTTTCTTCTATTCGTTTGTTAAAGTTCATTCTTCCATCTAGAATTACTCCCAGATAATTTGCTTCCTTTTTCTATTCTATTGTCTGATTTTCTATTTTGATGTTTCCTGCTTTCTCTTTCTTTACTGTTGTTTCTCCGAAGTAGATTGCAACTGTTTTTATCGTATTCACTTCGAATCTCCATTTCTTGAAGTATCCCATCCATTTATCTAGGTCTATCTGCAACTGCTCAGTATTGTTTTCCGCATTCTACTATGATAGTTAATAGCGGTGTTATCTGCAAACTGGGCTATCTTGCATCGATTCATTTCTGGCATGTCTGTCATGTATAAATGAACAGAAGTGGTCCTATCACCGATTCTCCAATTTCTCTTCCAATTTCTCTTAACTTTTTCTTTCTTCCAAATTAAGATTATGTTTGCCGTTTACCATTTGTTTGGATAATATACTTTTTTTAATATGAATCTGACTATTTCAACGGTTTCATCTCTTGGTAAATTTTTAATTGCTTGATTTTGTATTCCGTCTATTCCGGGTGCTTTTCTATTTTTCAATGTTCTGATAATTTCATCAATTTCTTCTTCAAACACTTCTTTTGGATCTTCTTCCATTTAATTGTGATCATTTTCTGTTATATTTTCATGTATTTCAACTGATTGGTTAAATTGGTCGTCGTTAATTTTTGGATTCGGTTTAAATTGAAGTTCAAGTGATTCTGCAAACATTTCTGCCTTTTCTTCATTTGCAATAGCTACTTGATTCACATTCTTCTGTTTTGGTATATTCGTTCTCGTTTTCCGTCCAGATAGTGCTGTCGTCATTTTCTACATTGATTGATCTTCCGTATTTGTCCTTCTAGCTTCTTATCCCAGTCTTCGTTGAATACTTGTCTGAGTCTGTTTTTCACTTCATTGGTCAATTCATTCAGTATAGCTTTGTCATCGGGTTTCAATATACGTCTATACTGTTTTTTCGCCTTTTTCTTTTCCTCTAATAATATTCTCACGTCTAAAGGTAGCATTATTCCTTTGATCTTAGTGGACTGTGTTTTAGTTTCGACTATTCTTTTTTCTAAAACGTCGATTGCTTCGTCTAACTCTTTTCTGTTTTATACCATCACACATTTCGTTTGGAGGATTTCTTTGAATTTTACCCAATTAATTGATTTTCGGTGCGTGGGTTTGTCTGTTCCAATTTCTAAGGACGAGATCACTGGGCTGTGACCCGATGAGAGATCCATCATGGTTTCTTTTTCATAATTTGCAGATACATTTTTCATTAATGCTATTTTCAATACGTCCATCGTACCTGTAATTTCGTGTACATTAAAGGAATCTTCTGGATCTAGTACTAACTACTACATTTGTCTGGTTTAGCTCTCAGTTCATTTTCTTGGGGATTTGTTTTCCTGCTATTCCAGTCAGGGTGCATTACAATTAGGTATCTATGTTTAATTATAATAATAATAATTATAGTAGGTTTTTTATTACGGAAGAAATTTTCCATATCGGCTTCTTTCAAACCATTATCGGGGATCGGTATACAGAGTAAATGTTTATTTCATCTACTTTCATTTTAACTCATACCCCTTTTTCTTTGATATTTGCTCTTAGAACTTGTGGTAGTTCGTAATTTACAATTCCTCTTTTCACAAGATAGCTGTACCTCCTCCTCTTCCATGTTTTTTGTCTTTTCTATACACTTCATAATTTCTTATTTTCAATTCTTTGGTAGGCTTCAAATAGGTTTCACCCAAGAGAAGAAAATCGATTTCATTTTCTTCCAAGAATAGAGTTAATTCTTGTCTCGTTTGGATGACTGAATTTGCGTTCCAGACCGTTTCGATCACTATCGATATCTTTCATAACTATAAACACATCTTCAAATTCTCCGGCGTGTCGTTGTCGAACAAAAAAAGCGGTACCCAGATAGAACCTTGAGGCACCCCAAGCTCAGATTATGCTCGGTAGAGTAAGACCCTTACGAACGCAACTCTACCTTCAGGATAACTATGTATCCAGTCATGAAATCCTCTCCTGAATCACAAGTTGTCAAGAAATTCAATATTCTGTTGAACACCAATTATTCAAACAATTCAGAAAAACAACTGACAAGAGAAATGCTTCCATAGATAATTCGTAATATCAATAAATTAAAATGCAAGAACGTACCTATTTATTTCAGGAATATTATATGATACTTCTACTATTGTAATTGGAGCTGCCACTGCTACGGAAATCAGGTACTTCTTCATTGAGTTATTGATGTTCTGTCGAATATCTTGCAATAAGTGAATAAAATTAACTTTTTCGTTGTTGAACAAATCATTTGGAAATTCCCAGTCCAAGTCAACACCGTCTAAATCCAAATGTTCAACAATGTGTTGTATAGATTGAATAAATCTGAAAAAATTGTCATTTTTTAAATCGAAATATATTTTGAAGGTAAGGTAATGTTGAGTATCTATTATTTTTTAGGTTAGAGTGGGCCAACCGAAATCAATTTCTTACTGAGAACACCGAAAAAAAATATTTTCCATATCAGTATTTCAATTAGTTCCCGAATCTGCTCATTTGGTTAGATAATGTTCAATTTAGTTGAAAAAGGGGCTCATTATACATGCATCATTTCGAAATTTGCTTGGAACGTGTACTAAGGTGTGATATCTGCAAAATTTCACTCAATAAAAAGGATAACGAGGGGATTATTCAAAATAAAAAGAAAATGATAACAGACATCCCTGAAGGAAAAGAGACGTCATCACGGTGAAAAAGTGTAATGATCAGGACCGGTGTTAGGGGTGAAACGATGAAGCGACCGTTTCAGGTGGCTCTATTTGAGGGGCAGCAATTCAGCCATTTTGCTGGCTGCCCTTCCATATTTCATACTTGATTTTTGGAAATGGCCTAAGGTTGTTACGCTCCGCTGCGCTCATCAACATTTCCTCGAATAAGAATCTCCAAAACTCCTTAACTAAGCCGCCTGTGTAATAAATAACAAATGGAAGCCCAACCAATATAAACAGAATTCTCTATTCCCCTCATTGAAAGAGGGATAAAATCATAACCACATAGTCGAAAAACAACACTACCTTCGCTTTCGAAATAGAATAGAATAGAATATATATTTTTTTTCAATAATTATTGCAATATACAAGGCATATAGGGCAGTATACAAGGTATAACAATAAAAATGAAAAAAGTCGAAACCACAATAAGAAAAATATTAATTAAATAATTACTATGTATGATAATCTTTACAGAAAATTTCAAATTCATGCAGACTGTATGGTTCACACTTTAATACGAGATCATATATTGTTTTCTTGAAAAGCCTGTAGTCCATGATATTCTGGATCTCCTTTGGCAGTTTATTAAATAACTTTTTCTACATTCATGCAAAAAGCAAAATTTTATTGAACTATATTTAGTGGAAAAAGAAGTTCTTTATTGCACTAGTGCAATAAAGTTTTTATTGCACTCATCTGTCATTCTACTTCAACGTGCTGTCATCATGACAAACAAATATTTCAGCCTGAAGGAAATAACGATGTACAGTTACCACTTGGTAACTGTACGTTTACAGCAGTAACAAATCAAGAAGTGGATTTAAAAAGTAGTTCACTACGAAATATTTATATTGAAAATTGCACCAATTGTTCATTCACTTTCAACAATGAGGGTAAAAATAAAGTTTGAGTTAAATTGTTCGTAATGTATTAGTTCCTGTTTCAATACAAATCGATATTATTAATAAAGTATTCAAGTTGTGCTTTTCGCAGAAAAAATGTTGTATGCAACTCGCGCAAAAATTGTTTATTGCACTCGACGTAAAATTGTCCGACGAGGCCGTTAGGCCGAGTTGGACAACACGTCGAGTAAACATTCACTTTTTGCACTTTTTATTATTATTATTATTGTTTCAATAAGAGTAGAGGTACAAATACCTATAAACTCAAACTTAAAAAAAATAACATTCGGAAACTAAATATAACTCAAAACAAAAATTATGGTTTACAATGGGAAAAAAATTAGGACGTATCATTCTCGAGGTTGGGTAATCCATCGGTCATATCCAGGGGCCTTTTCAAGAGTAATAACATCTTAACTATATCGGGTGTCCCAAACTCGATGGCCTATTAGACGTTTCTGGAAAACTAATCATAATTTTGAGCTGAAAATTTGCATATTGGGGTTTGAGAATATGATCTTTCTCCCTAAAATATTTTCAGATCTCTACAACTTCTGGTTATACCGGAAACAGACTACTACTTCAGCAAACCCTATACCTAAAATGAATACTTCAAGAGTTATCGGGGAAGAACTTCAAATGAGGAAAAACCGCTATTTATAACTGTGGGAATAACTGTCTGTTACTTCCGTAAAACACAGAAAGAAAATAAAATTCGATGTTTCCATAACTAAACTTGACATATCAAGAATTGTAATGAATTGTAATTGAAAATTGTCTTGGTTTATGGATTCCTCAACAATACCAACAAAAAATTAATTAAAATTCATGAAATGTAAAATTTAGTTATCCAAACATCGAATTTTATTTTCTTTCTGTGTTTTACGGAAGTAACAGACAGTTATTCCCACAGTTATAAATAGCGGGTTTTCCTCATTTGAAGTTCTTCCCCGATAACTCTTGAAGTATTCATTTCAGGTATAGGGTTTGCTGAAGTAACCCCCACTATTTGTGTACGTAGAATCGACTGAATTAATAAAAAATATAGGTTCTAATTTGAAAATCTTGAGTTTTGATGAATTTGAGTTGTCCAAGTTCATGATCCTCTTATAAACAACCTGTACATTTTTGGTCCAAGCCGAAAACAGTCTTATAATACTACGTACTTGCGTAAACGAAACAAAACACATTTTTTTCGAAAAAGGCTTTTTCTGCTGAAATATTCAAAAAAATGTGATTCCTCATCGCCACCTTTTTTTCATAAGAATCCCAATAACTCATGAACCGTTGAATTTTTACCCAAGGTATGGCATATTGCCGAAATTGCCATAAAAAAAGCTATCTAATGATGCAATAATATACTGGGTGTGCCATTTGAAATAAGGAAGTAGTAGTCTGTTTCCGGTATAACCGGAAGTTGTAGAGATCTGAAAATATTTTAGGGAGAAAGATCATATTCTCAAACACCAATATGCAAATTTTCCGCTCAAAATTATGATTAGTTTTCCAGAAACGTCTAATAGGCCATCGAGTTTGGGACACCCGATATAGTTAAGATGTTATTACTCTTGAAAAGGCCCCTACATGAGTCCCTATATCCCATTGCAAACATTGTACGTAAGGCCCATTTTTGCACAAGGAAGATCTTCTCTGCAGAAGAAGTACCGCCCCAAAAATGAAGCAGTATACGATGCTAAAGATTGATAATCAGCATAATAAATAACTTTTAGGACATCTAAGTCGACTTGCTTTTTTACTACATTCAGTGTTTAAATTATAAATAAAATAAATAAAGTTGTGCAATATGAGGAAACCATTTCAAAGCATTGTCCATTTCAACACCAAGAAACTTTACTTGTTTGCTAACTTCAATTATTTGGTCTTTGTAATGTAATATATAAGGTGGAATCCAGTGCGTTTTTTCGGTAGTGAAAAATATACACTCCGTTTTTGGCATATTCATTACAAGCCTATTATCAATGCACCACTCCTCCATTCTAGCCATAACAGACTCCAATATAAGTGTTGAGAACAATAAGTTTGTGGCTGGTACCAGGATGTTTGTATCATCAGCATATATTTCCGTTGGTAGGTATTTCGTTATATCATTTATGTAGATGACAAATAGTAGCGGTCCCAAAATGCTACCTTGGGGAACTCCTATAGTTGACACGAGTTCATCCGAAGTGTATGTGGTTCCATTCACCATAAAAGACACCTTCTGCTTCCGGTTTGTGAGGTAAATTTTTATGATCCAGTTGTTTGTCTCTTATTCCACATAGTTCCATTTTCTTCAACAATCTTTCGTTATTCGCTCAGTCAAACGCTTTGAATAAATCAAGGAACAGGGCAGCTGGAATTTCACCTCTTTCCAATGCCAAGACAATTGTGTGTGTTAGTTCAAAAATTGCAGGTCCTTTATTTTTGACGTTGACCCATTTGGCTGTTGTGCACAACATTAAACTTTTTTGAAAATTTCAGGATTCTAGTTGCTAAAACTTTTTCAAACATTTTGGAAAATGAGGTCAGCAGACTGATTGGTCGGTAGTTTCCCAAGTCAGTTTGATCTCCTTTCTTATGTATAGGCCTGATAATTGATGTTTTAAGTGCATCTGGAAAAAACCCACCTCAAAATATGAATTCATAATATAAGCAAGGGTGGGAGCTATAACAGGAATAGATTTCTTAACAATACTCATGGGAATTCCATCATATCCAGTCGAGCTTTTGTTCTTCATTAATTTTGCTGCTGCAACCACCTCAGATTCCCCAATATCAAAAATATAAAAGGAATTCGGAAGACGTGCAGAATTATGCCTGTATCCAACTCTGGTTGACGAATTATTACACGTTGAAGGAGCCATATTGACGAAGAAGTTATAAAAATCATTTACCATTTTGTGCAAATTTTCCTGGTTGATGTTATCAAGACTAGATTTAAGACTTCTCTTAGTGAGTTTATTTACTACCTGCCATGTTGCCTTTGATTGATTCTGTGCATTTCTTATGATTTCGCTGTAATTCTTTTTTTTTTCAATGTTACAATGTAGGAGTCATATATTTTTTATCTTATAAACATTTTTGAATTCTTGTCTTACTTGAGAGACAGTGTAGAGTTTATTTAAAATGTTTTTCATTTCTCTAATTTGAGCAACGTTTCTGAATGAGTATCCGGAATATCTCTTAACTACATATTTTAAGGGGGAACTATCCTCGAAGATCTTCCCAAAACAGTCTGAGAAGTAATTCCACATTCCATTATTCTTTTCCTATCGAAACTGTTAATTTTGTCCAATTTTGCTTGTGATAAATTCAGCAGAAAATCATTTATAAACTTCTCATCAATATCTCATACCCAGTTTTTTTGAATCTTTGTATTTTCAATTATAGTTTGAAAAGTGAATAATATTGCCTTATGATCAGATATGTGATTTTCAATCGTACAAGGGGTGCCATCAATATTCGCCAGAAAATTAAGTATCTGAGGCAGACCTCAGTCTCCTCCAATCAATAATTCACAATTTTCCTTGATACATATCTCTAATATCGCTTTAAGCCTTTCAAAAAAAAATATCTACATTACTATGTGGTGGTGTATTAGGCCTATAAATGCAAACACCAAAATATTCGAATTTTTGAGATTTACCTGACCAGCAGAGCACTCCACAACACGAGGCACACTCAAAGAATTTAAATCATCCCTTCTGCTATACAAGTTCTTCTTTGCTTTTCCAGTGTTCAGTAACCATCAAAACATCCAGCTCATGTTCACATGCAAAAAGTTCAGGGGAATTCAGATAGTTTCCAATTGACTGTACGTTCTGGTGAGCAACGGAAAGGGATTTATATTTACTATTTTGCCATGTTAGTTTGTCCGTTTCATTCTTCCCGCCCGGTGAAAAAAATTTCGGAAATTAAATTCTCTCAACGTGACACCCTCCGGCCAGCATTCAGGACTCAATAGTTTCCTAAATAATTGATCAGAGGGAGCACCTACGCTGAAGGATGAATTAGTGCCCTTTGTTGGCAGTTTTTTCATTTCAAAGTCATCAACGCCAGTTGAATTCTTCAGGAAATCCTTCATGTCTTTCTCAGTTACATCATTTCCACTTATTCTTCCCGCATACAACCATTTTCTCCTTGGAGCACCCTTTATCTTGTTGTTCAGATCGACTGCTTTAGATCCAGTGCACAATACAGAATTATTATGTTTCATATTTTTTTCTTCATTACCGTTCTCCATGCATATTGAGTGTTGATTTCTGAATTTTCAAAATTTACAGTATTCCCCATATTTTGATTATCAGCATCAAGATTTATAATCTCATTCATTTTCCTCCTCTGAATGTATTCAAGTTCTACCAGTGATCTAGATTTCTTATTCTCATGATCATCGGTTGCACCATCCTGTGATTTCAATGCGTGGTGTTATCCATTTTTGATTCGGGTGCTTGTAAACATCTGTTTGTTTGTGTTTACTTTTATTGGGAATTCCCGTTTTTTCATTGTCAACTCTTATCGATGACATCGGAAAGTTATCTGCTCCACATGTTTTCGAAGTGGTTATCTTCTGGGTCTTCGCATTAACCTCACCTAATCTTTCTAATAGAAGTTTATTATTTAATGAAGAACTTTATTTGGAAGGCGATGTATACATTTCAACATAATATGGTAAATCCGAAACTAGTAGTACGATTGTAATATTCCTCATAGGAAGAACAAAGTTATTGATGCTTTTTCAGTAAGGGAGCCAAAAAATTATTTGCTCCAGGCGCAAAAATTACTCGCGCTGGCCCTGGTAAGGATGAACAATACTTGGAGGAGAACAACAAACAAACGCAGTCAACAACAGGAACCAGCCGTGTTTTCCATTGGCAGACCAAATGGGTTTTCGCCGTTTTCGGGCAACAACCAACTTCAACACGTAGATAGCTAGAGCTACCTGACATCCGAGTCCAGGAAAAAAAATGAGTAAAAGATGCCACGCAGGTAGCTATAGCTGTCTACGTGTTGAACTTGGTTGTTGTCTGGAACCACGAAATTTTCCAAGAAACTTGAAATTAGGGATTCACGGCTTGGCTTGGTTTTCATGTTACTTGGCTTGAGCTTGACTTGATTTCAAGTCAAGTAGTTTTTCAATCTCAAGTCAAGTCAATTATCCACTTATCATGTACCTGAATCATATCAAGCTACTTGATTTTGAGCAGTTTTATTGTGTAATATCACATCAATGAAAACATTATGTAATGAGAAGAAACCTTCAAAAAAACACTTTTATTTATTGAACTTATTGTATAAAAGAACCATAAATATCAACTTTTTGAAATAGAAACATAAATTAAATCATAACAAAATAAAAAATAATTAAAAAAATAAAGTTTCTTTATTGAGAAACCTCCAGGATCTAAGACACATGAGGTATTTTATTTATTTGTCGCCTAACCTTTTGCGGCTTTTCGTAACTTGTAGCTCTGGAAAATTGTCTTTCAACAGGAGCTGAAGATGCTTGTGAATTGTGAGCACAAAAGAGGTCGATTATTAAATGTGTGTTATGAAGATACCTGTTGATATGAGAATATGTCTCACTACTTTTAATTAATTTTTACGTCTAATAAGACGTATAAATTAATTAAAAGTAGTGAGACATATTCTCATATCAACAGCTATCTTCATAACACACATTTATTATATTGATACTACACATTATTTTAGAAATTGAAGTTCATCATTATCACATTTTACTATTCTAAATGAATTTCCATCAAGTGAAGGCCTGATTAATCAAATAAGTATAATTATTTGTCAAGAACTACTTACTTAGCTCTATTTTCGGAAGTCTGGACCATTTCTGGAAATCCGAAGGTTCCTCCCCCACCTCCAACAGATAACATTATCTTCAAATTAGCGTTTGTTTTCTTCAAAATAACAACTTCTTTCATTATTTTCTCTTGTTCTTTGGAAATAACAATTACACTGTCGTTCACGGTCAAAAAACCAACAAGTATATGGGTGCATAGTGATGTGTTGATATTTACTGGTTGCAAGGAGTAGTAGGAACTTGGGAAGCTGTAGTAACAAACTACTCTCTTCGAATCATGATAGTTGGCTTTGTTTAAAACCGAAGATGAGGGCAGTATAAAATATATTAGGATGAATGCCAAATCCAAAAAAAAAGTATTCTTAAAATTGAATATTGGTATCATATTCCTGAAACACAAATAATAAAGAAAATTGAAAAAATTTAAGGTTATTTTGTAGGTATTATTTGGTAATATTTACCGGAGAACATTGAATGTTTGCTCATTATTAGTAGCAATCAATACTATTCAAACTAGTTTTGAATTCATATTAGAATTAAGAAAATACTGGCCAATAGCTATGGCGTAATCTCATCTTTCGCTCAAGGGAATACCTATCGAATACTTAATGATATAATCCACCGATGACAATTTCGTGGTCAAATTCAAACATCCTTTGGAGATGGTTGCAACCCCATCAGGAATTTGAATAGGGAAAGTGGGTAGTTTTGTAGCACAAATGTATGCATGGATTCAAAGTGCAGTTTGTGTTTTATTAAGTGAATATTCACAAAGTTACATGTTTTTTTTTATGAGAATATGTTACTAATAAAACTAAATGAAACAGAGATGTTCTAATTGATCGTATAATTTCTATTCGAAGGAAAATATTTCTAACGAACAGTATTAGTGAGAATTCACCACCAACTAGAACCCCCTAGGTGTCCTCTATTCACTATTCAAGTTTTTCCAAGTTTACCAATAAAACAGCCTGTATATATACAGATGTTTTCTTGTTGATAGTATTTTCATTTTTATTAATTTTATGGTTCAAGTCTAAGAAAACGTTAAAATACTCCAAAAGGGAAAAAAATACCAAAAAAGATTGATTCGAGGGATTATTCAAACTAATAAGAATGAAAATACTATCAACAAGAAATCCGTTACACAAAAACTGAACAATATTTATCACAAAAAAAAAGAAATATGATTTTTACGAATTTCCCAATTATCACCAAAGTTATTTCATATCATTCACTCAATTTTGGTGAGCAAAATCCTCATCTTTGTGACTGGTTGATCTGTCTGTACAATTTTCAAAGATTTTGATACAATATCAAATAATATGTGAGTATACTTCTGAGAGCCGTCGAAGCCAAAATGACGCCCTAGGTAGGGACCCAATTTACCACCCTAACAGAAGTAGGTAAACTAAAAAATCATTATCGAGAGATGAAAAAATTTGAGGCATCTCTTTGAAAAATTTTGATAATAACATAGGAGCAATTTATCAACAGAAAATCAATCAATTTTGAACCTGTACAAAACAATCGAATCCATTTTGGGAATGGTAAGAAAAAATGAACCTTTGTCCTTTTTTTCATATTACTCGCATTATCTGATCCATGTGTTTTTACACTTTTAAGCGATAGCGTAATTTTTTCTAGTTTGCTGGCCATAACTTTCTTAAGAACTCCTCTGGCCGTCTTTCCTAAAATACGAATCCTAAATAATACTCTTTGATTCAAATAAGAAAGTTACTTCGTAGGTATTCCCAGCGTCAAAAAATGCTTACAAAATAAAGAAATATGAAGCGTACTTTCATTAACTTAATTCGATGTTCGTAAAATCCAAAGTTACAGATTTTGAAGCATTAAGATTATGATAACAATCAATTCGCTTATACATTAAACGATTAAAAAATGTTAAAATTGATTGTGGTAGAAAATGAAAACACTCCTTATTTTTCTTCAGAATTATAGGATGAAAATTATGAAATAGAATAGTTTCTCCGATATCTTGCATTCTTCTGAGAAATCAACATTCTGATTCGAAAATTGAAATTAAAAAATTTTCCTGAAACATCAAGGAGACACCCCAAAAACGGAATAGAGGTCAGCAAATTTTATCAAAGAAAACATCGACAAATAATAAATACAAATGACTGACACTTGCTAATGAATGAAGAAAAAAGGAAACATCAACCAGATGAGTAATATCTTTTAATATTCATATATACTTGGAAATCGTACTTTTTTTTTTTCCTTCAAACATCGACAAGCTTGAAGAATTTCAGCTTCAGTAACTAGTAAAAAAGTATAATGAGAGCGGATTACGCGTCATCTAAAATCAAGGTCGTAGCCAGGGGGGGGGGGAACTGGGGGAACGGTCCCCCCGCCAAATGGCCCGGGCACCTCTTAAATTTTGCCGGCCCTCCTAGAATATGACATACTAAGGCTCAAATACTTACAAGATCAGCAAAAATTCTAACTTCAATACAATTTGTGAAAACCCATATTAATGAACGGCAAAAATTGACGTCCCAAAATGGCGGAAGTGTCTGGGTTCCACATTTTCAGTATTTTGATAATCTAAAATTTCTTCCCCAAAAGTGGGGCCTGGATCCGCGCCTGGTCCGATGGGGTCCAGACTGTGGTCCAGACCCCCGAAATTTTTCAGAAAAAGAAGATTCTAATTTCACCTGAAAAACTCCGAAATTGTACAAACATCTGTTATTTTATTGCATATTCAGAGGTATTTGTCATTTCACACGTTCATTCGATATACATTTCCTAAGCATCTTTTGTAGTTCTCCAGTTATTTTCCATTTCTCGAAAAAAATAACTGACGAGCGGAGAGATCCTTTTCCTCCCATAAAGGCCTCAAAACATATTTGAGAAAATCCACAGGTCAGGAGAGACTGAATGGAATAAACTGAGTTCCACAGGGAAATGAATATTGAGGTCATTGATTTATTTGAATTTAGAAGGCTCGATATCATTTTGTGATATGGATGAAACTATAAATATTTCATCTATATTTTTTATGAATTTATTTTATTTTGTAACTCCTTTTTATCAAGTAATCGAATTCTATTACAAGCAATGTCAAATATTATCCTATTAATGAATCGGCAAAATTGAAACTTAGTTCATACAATCATACAGATTATTATGGTTTACATTAACAAAGTCAATCATGTGATATTTTCTAGTGGAACGATTCTGATATATACCTAAATGATATTATTCAAGGGCGGATATCATTTTTTTTGGTGGGAGGGGTAATAATGATTGAGTGGCAATGAATCAGGTACACAACATTTGATCACCTCAGATAAACTTTGGAATGAAAATGTTTTCAAAACTAAAATACAAAAAAAAAACAAAATATGACAAAAAAAATAATATATGAAATACAAATGAATGAAATTCTCTCCTACAATCAGATAGCAAACAACATATAATGGCAAAAATAATAATTGTATCCCGTCATCCCGGAGACAAAAAAAGAGGAATAATAGGGACTAATAAAATTTAACGATATGACAAAATATCTATATATGCAACAGTTCTATTATTTTTTTCAAAATGATTATTGTTGCTTATGCATAGTGCCAAATCACATAATCTCTCCTGAGTCATATTTGACCGAAGTCACCAGGGCCGTCGCTAGGAGGTAGGCAGGGTAGGCGGTCACCTAGTGTGGCAAAATTCAAGGGCGGCATTTCAAGCTAGGTTACAAAAATCACAAACTACCGAATGAAATTCAATTCGGTCAGCAACAACAGGAAGGAATACCGACAAATTTAATTAACATCAAAAACCATCAAAGGTGCCGCATTATGAATTGTACTCATAAATATCCAGATGTGGCGTGATCCCCTCATAGTGCTGTTTACGAGTTAATGACGCTAAAAAAAACACATGCACTAATCAGGCTTGTCGGCGTTCGCTTTAAGTTGGCTAATTTTATTGCCACTTGGGGTTCTGGATTATTTTCTTTTCATTTCCCTAATCGGAATATTGATTTCACAGAATGGAATGCAAAATATAAGAAAACGATTGCATTTCATCACTTCCAACTGATCCTTCCTAAGAAATATAAGAATTATTTCATACCACATTCAATTATTTTAAAATATTCATAATTTTTTACATCAAATTGATTAATGTTGGGCGTGGGCGCATTCGAATTAAATGATGGTTCATCCGCATCATCCGAATGTTTTATTCGATAATCTTTAAAAAAAAAAATTTCCAATTTTCAAAAATCGAAACTGAGCTAGAAACCTGAAACTGCAGGGCGCACTCTAGAGGGGAGGCAAATAATGAAGGGCGGCATTAACTACTTTTTCTGGGAAATTTGGATTACTGGAAGATCGAATTAAATATTTTTTTTTTATTCAAAGGAATTTCACTAATGATTTTTTTATCAAATATACTAATCTTATCTCCATCTTAGCATCGTGAATATCTCCATCTTTGCATCGTGAATATCTGTAGCATCTTAGCATCTATTCGAATTTAAAATAATGGTTCATTCGCATAATCCGGTTGTTTAATTTAATCAAATCAAAAAAAAAGAAATGTTCGAGCGTTATATATGTAGTCAAAATTCAGCAGAAGGATTTGAAACATGAATTCTATTCATATATTTTATCATTTATTCATTAGAATTCAGTTGAGCACGTTAATGGTTTTACATTCCACTTATCCTAAATCATCTATAGGATTAAAATTTAAATCCATAAAAATAATTACACTCAAAATACATTTTTTGGTTCCTAAAATACTTTTTATAAAAAAGTGTGGTGTTTTTCACACTTCCACACTGAATCTTTGAAAACAAATTCACCTAACCAAGATATTATTATATCATCAAAATGTCTGATATCAGCGATATTCAGGGTGATTCACCGCGATGGCCTATTAGGAGTTTATGGAAAACTGATGACAATTATTGGGGTTTGAGACAATAATCTTTCCCCCTAAAATATTTTCAGATCTCTACATCTACAACCAAACGGTTATACCGGAAACAGACCCCTACTTCTTTTATTCAAATGGCACACCCAGTATATTTTTGCATCATTAGATAGCTATTTTGATGACAAAGTTCATAAGTTAATGGGATTCTTATGGAAGAAATGGTGGCGACGGGGATTCACATTTTTTGAATATCTGCAGAAAAAATTCCTTTCGAAATAACCTTTTTTATTTAGGAATCTTCAAATACGTAGTATAATTAAACTGTTTGCAGTTTGGATCAAAAATTTACAGGGTGTTTATAAGAAGATCATGAACTTGGACAACTCAAATTCATCGAAACTCAAGATTCCGCTAAGTCGAGAATCCCTAAAAATGATTCACAATGAATAGCAGATTAACAATTTTTTTTTTTAACTCCAAATATTAATTCTCTAGCACAGTTTCCACACCAAAAATCAGCAGATAACAGAAGATGCGATACGTATTTTACGAAAAGGATGTAGGTATGATCATTACAGCAATATTTAAATGGTTCCATTAAAAATACCATTAATGCCACATCGTTCGTTTTCGTAACTTGGCCCTTCCAATTTACGGTCATACTCATAGTACTCGTGACTATAAACACAACTATTTTTATCATTCATTCCATAGCTGATTAGTTAATAAATTCTTGATTGGAATTCAAATTTCCTATTTCGTTTTGAACAGAAGTGGACATATAGAGATTCTACACATTTCTGAAATACCAGAAACGCTTTTGCAGTTTTATTGTTTTGATATATGTAGCTATCTTATTTCGGAGACGTTTTTTCTCTCACTAGTCTCTAAGTTGCAGTGCAGCATATTTAGATATATCTGCCTATATACACATATGTGGCAGAAATGTCACTTGAATAAACGAACGCTCAAAAGCTTTCGAATTTATTTATTCATTAATTTTTCACTGAATATAATATTCTATAAGATAGTAGAAAATCATAAACCATAATGAAAAATTTGCCTTATTTTTTACCAATTTCCATGTATATTGCTCTCACAGTTTTCGATCTGGTTTTTTTATTCCGTTTTCGGATTTTAAACATTTTAAAACGTTGAATACAAAAATTTCAAGGAATTAACTCGGACAATTTCAAAGGATTATTATTGGGAAAATTGATCCGCCCACTTGCAGACTCTTTTTTTAAATTTAAAAGTGCTATTTGCATAGAAATTTATTAAAATAAAATTGTTTTCTACACCGTATTAATTCTACCAGCTGTAAAAATTGAGCAATGAATTTTAAAGGCAGAAAATGAAAAAATCGAATTTCAAAAAACCTTCACCCAAAAACTCAAACAATTGACATTTCAGCTGGATTCATTAGTTTGAGTTAAAATACCTTCTTAAGGACAAGAGCTTTCTGGTCTTTTTCAAGACATTGAATCATGCTCCGCTCGTAGAACCGCCAGTGGTTTAGGCTCTCATTCTCTGAATTCAACAAACTAGCTACACCACTGGTCATGAGTACGGTTAGTGAGAGTAATATAGTGTATTATTCAATAACTACTATTAAATAATGTATTATCTCGAACTTTCATTACCTTCAAAAAGTTATTTGGGTATCCAGAATTAAATTATAGAATTGAACACTTTATGACGAACATTCATGTATTGATTTTCAAGACTGGACTCCAGCCAAATATAACTACTTCACTTCACGATGACACGATACAAATAGGTATAGTCTGAATCAATTAAAATTTGTACGGGTGTAGCCACTTTAGTCCCAAATTCCGCTAAGATCACAAAGAATATAATATCGACAGATTTTAGCGGGGATAAACTAAGGTTTATCCCCGCATTTGATTTTTTTTTGTGGCAAGGTGTTTTGACAACATTAATTGTAGTACGGCATTCCTCAACAAATGTTTTAGAGATTAATTTATCAGTATGTTCAGTATCAAGAACGGAGAGCATATATTACTGATCGAAGACAATATATCTTCAGAGAATATATGTCTGGTGAGAGTATCACTCAGTGGCGGATCAACTGGTACGCTTAGTATACGCTGAAGCGTGGGGCCCTAAGATCCACAGGGACCCCGATCGAATCAACTTTTTTTCAGATTGAAAATTGGTCCTGCAAATGAAAAATATTGAAATAAAGAAGAATAACGTGTAAATTTCCCCAATCACACGCAACAAGACCCAGAGCAAAAATTCAGTTGCCAGTAAAAAAATCAAATTAAATCAAAATGGTTCCGCTTCTGCATGTTGTCTCCGATTTTTATCTTTCTACAATAAATAATGAATACAGAGGCAATAAAGTTGTGGGTATTCCTTTGAAATCTAGGAACATACCACCGTCGATATTGTGTGGAGGAAGGGATGCGAAGTGAGACACTTGTTTGGCATTTCCTAGTTCTAAATATTTATCATATCTATTTCAACGTATAATGCCCTATAAATGAGCAATTTATTTTCAACTTTGTACTTCAAATGCGAGTGATATCATTTTTTTCTGAACTATAAGAGGTGAGCTTTTTTGTTTCAGTTGTCAAATTTAGTTATTGAAACATCGAATTTTAGTTTCTGTATTTTCCGGACGTTACAGACTACTCCAAACAGTTAGAAATTTTTCCACAATCAAAGTTCTTCCTCGATAACTCTTGAAGTATTCATATTAGAACACCTAGCCAATATTCAGTGGCGGTTCTACTATACCGCAGGGCCAGATGTCATGGGGGCCCGGAGGGCCCACGCGGAAGTGGTAACAATATGTTTGAAATTGTTATTATATTCTGATACCGCGAATAAATTATCACAATATATTCTCCAGTCTTACGACTCTTACTTTGATGTGCTGCAAATGTTCTACCCTCTGTGTGCAGTACCTGCACGTTATTATTTGTCGCAAGCCATCCTACTCCAGCCCCTAGCCGACTTCGTTCCAAATTGAAGCTTTCAGCTCATCACTAAGGATTTTCGAACTTGAAATTCATTAATAGTATATTCTAAAGCAAGTTGCAGATGGGCTTCTATTCCAACACGAATGGAAAATTCGAACGCATGAGTGTTGGAATTGCCTTCTGCAACGAGTATTAGACGATATTTTCTCTATTTCAGTCAAGTTTCATGAAATATTGCCGAAATTCAATGGAAAATTGAGATTATATATCCTAGTGACATTTATTTTGTATCTTGACAGTTGGTGTGACTGTCACGAAGATTGACAGATTATGGAATTTGAATTTGAATCGTTCGTATCGAATTTTAAAATGATTTATAATTACGCATTAAATTCGTGAATTATGTCTGACGAAATCGATTTAACACAACCAGAATTAAGAGAAATTGCGAATAATGTTGCAAATCATTTCACAATACCCAAATTATACATTATGTTGACAATTATTGACGTTTGTTTGAATTTGATAGGATTGGAAGCCTGAAAGGCAGTAGAGACAACCACAAAACGAAAAATATAACTGAAAATGATGCTGTAATGAGTTCATTACAGTAGTGATTTTAGAACTCTAATGAACTCATTACGATACTGAAATAAAGGAAATTTATTTACGGAATAAAATGTCACAAGGGAGAATAAGTGAACTTGCAATATTATCCATAGAAGCAGAAGAAGCAGCTGCACGGGAAAAATCCATTTTTATAAACGGATTTGCAGATAGGAAGACAAGAAGAAGAGATTTTCACTGAGTTTATATTATATACATGTTTTGGTTATATTTAATGATCATTTCCAAGGGATTTTGATACTATTAATATCAATTTTTTGATCATATGTTATGTACTTTTTTAGTGATCTCAATTTGTTCCTTGGTTTTTTTATATTTTATATTATTTCAAAGAATTATACGTTTGTTTTGAGATTTAAATGTAATTTCTCCCAGTTTTCTGAGAAGTTGTTATTTATTCACAGTGTTCGTAGGTGATTATAGCATAGAAGCAGAACGCATATACACAACAAAATTAATAAAATTCACCTGAAAACTAGGGGCCTTGGTACAATTCTCGCGGGGGGGGCCATAAAACCTAGACACGCCAATGCCAATATTTTTTCTGCTACCCAAACAACCAGTGACGATAAAGTGCTGGACTACCTAAACGCTCCATGTCAGCTTTCACCACCACTGGAAACTCTTACTCCTTTTGAAATCAGTTAATAAATAAATATTCTGTAAACTCATAAGGCACCAGGATATGATTTGATAACGGCTGAAATATTGAAACATCTACCAAATAAACCTTTGATACTACCAACGACTATATGTTACGGTTATGTTACTTCCCCATTCGATGGAAACACGCTCACGTCATTATGACTCAAAAACCTGGAAAGGATGTTACCTGGAAAGGATGTAAGGTAACATCATATATACCAATATGCCTTTTACCTACTCTATCGAAATCATTTGAGAGACTCTTACTAAATAAAATAGAAAGAGAGTGCATTCAGAATAGCCTGATTCCCGATCATCAGTATGGATTCAGACAGAGGCACTTCACAATCCAGCAATGCCATAGAGTAGTGAACAAAATAAGAAAAAGCCTAAAAAAGAAATTTGTTCATCTGTCTTCCAAGATATTGAACGAGCATTTGATAGAGTATGGCATATCGGTCTTTTATACAAAATCAAGAAGCATATGACGGACCCGTTGTATCTACTTTTACTCAAGTGATAGGTATTTTCAAGTGAAGGTAGAAGATGCATATTCAGATTATTACAATATTCAAGCCGGAGTAGTGTATTGAGCCCCATTTTGTACCTATTCACAGTAAATATACCACAAACCATCAACACTTTAATAGCAACCTTCGCAGATGATACAGCTAAAATGACATCAGATGTCGAACAGCATCTAATAAACTCCAATTACTCCTGAAGTGGTTTATGAAATGGAAGATCAAAGTCAACAATAGTAGGTCTGCACACATTACTTTCACACTAAGAAAGAACACTCGCCCCCAAGTATCACAACCATATTCCTAGCACCCGAAAATCAATATCTAGGGCTTCATGTGGACTTGGATTGGAGGGCACATATCAAGACCAAAAAAACTCAATTGAACATGAAAGTGGACGAATGTACTGGCCGTTGAATATAAAATCCACCTCGTGTATGTCCTTTTTTGAAAAAAAAATGAGATGATCAATGCAAAGAGTAAATATTGTTGGAGTGAATGGTTGGATTATATGATTATTAACATAATTTATATTTGTTACTGTGCTTGCAGAGTTGCAGAGACATTTTTATCAAACATAACAAATTCCAGGATTCAAACCTATTACTGTCGTTCTACGATGTTTAAACTTACTTGATCAAAGAAGCCACCGATTTGAGATTTATTTCTCTCGTCTAACTCAGTCGATCTCCAATTCACCTTTGGTTCATTGGTTGTTTATGAAAATTATTGCATTAGTCAGAAATACATTCGATTAATTCAATATCTGATGATTGTAACATTTTACCTGATTTCACTTTTTTGCACTATGAAGTTATTATTCATGCAATTTTTAATAAATATATATATCACTGGTACAACTGAAAATCAATATAAGACTCTGTCGAAATTTCTAATCTGCATCTGAGCAGAGATTGTCAACTGGCCTATTAAAATATGTTTATCTATTCAAAATATATCAGAATATGTTTACTCTCCCAACGAAAAACTGAGAGAAATTAATAAAGCAATATTCATCATGAATTGAATAAAGAAATCTACTAAATTTGATTAGATAAGCATTAATATTTAATCATTTTTATCGTCCTATCTCTTAAAGTGCAAGGCATTCCTCTTCACTATGTTTACGTACTTCTTTCTGTTTGGCTAATCAGTATAATAGACATAGTTGATTCTGTAGGGACCATTTATAATTAAGTGCTCCAAAAGAGTTATCAGAATATAAAGCAATTATTATTTATTCGCCAATATAATATGATAAAATATAAATGAAAATAAAATATGCGAAAACGGGAAACGGTAAATGTTCACACGATTTTTTCAATTTCTGGAGTTGAATATGAAATACAAGTTTTTGAAGTCTTTTCATTGTAAAAAAACGATATCAAAGAATTCTAATACCTCAAGCATAGATAGACTAAACTCAGTGAGTCATCAGAACCAAATATTTAGAGATTCACGGCTTGATTCGATTCTCAAGCTACTTGACTTGTTCTAGTTCTAGTCAAGTAGTAGTTTTTCAATGTCAAGTCAAGTATTTATTTATCAAGTACTAGAATTATTTCAAGTTACTTAATTTTCAGCAGTTTCATTGTTTAGTGTCACATCAATAGAAAAATGATGAAATGAGAAGGAACCTTGCAGAAAGTACTTTTATTTATTAAACTCGTTGTATAAAGAACCGAAAATACAAATATTAAAAAATGAAAACACAGAACTTAAATCACTATAAATAATAATATATATTGAAATAATTATATAATTAAATAATGATCGACTTGAAGTGGTCTGGGTTGGCAGCATCCGGATAGGTTAACAAAGAATACTGCTCAGTGTCAATAAGGAGAAACAGTTCCCAAAATTGCCGCCTTTTACATCCACAGCATGGTGTTTTCTGGCAGACCAAGTTCCTTCACGTGTTGTGTTGCTTTTTTGTGTACCAGGCCGTTTACACTAGGTATGCTTAAGGGTATTATTGTCACCTTCTTCAATTGCCACATTACCTTCATCTTGCGTGCCAATATCTGGTAGATGTTTATCGCTGTACGTTTTACCCAGATTGTGGTCTTGTGGCACCGCAAAATCTATAATAAGTGCTGATTTTTCCGCCTTGTTCCAAACAACCATGTCCGAACGATTGCGCGCAATCGCTTTATCGGTGAGCACCATGACGTTCCACTATATTTTTGCGTCATCATTTTCTAGGATTGACTGAAATGAGTATTTATGATGGGCGGTAAAATCTTTGATTAGATTTTCATTTATACTCATTAATTGATGGACAGCCTTACCCATATTGTTATGCCTTTCTGAGTATTTTGTCTGAGCTATTGCGCCGCATCCTGCCGTTAAGTGTTGTTATGTTTCCTGTGCTGTGTTAGTGGGCTATCACGCCAAAGTAGCATTAGACGTGCAATTTGCTGCCAGGGAGCAGGAAGCGTGCTACTTATTTTAAAAGCCATATAAATATATGCAAGGTTTTACACCGGCGTGACGCCGCAAAAATGCGACGTGGCATCATGCGACGTGCGATTTGAATATAAAACGGGTCTTACACATCCTGCAATTGGTGTTTTCAACCTGTTGCTTTAAAATGTGCTTAGTGTACATTCTGGTGTTGACAACCTGATCCTGAATTGCCCTCAGAGGTAAGGTAAACATTAGAGCTCTTCAAGTCTACTTCAGATTGTTGGAGGCTGGCGTAAAATCTTACAAGTAAAGCTTTGTTTCTCCACGTAAATTTAATCTGTTTTAACGTATTTTTTGTTCCAGGTACTTCTGTATTCACCAAGTCAAGGTGTGTATAATATCTATCCCAGACAGTTATGGTCATAATTCTTCCTGAATTGCTGCATGATTCAAGAAACGGTTACTGAAAAGACATTCATAGAGGATATAAACTGAAATTTTATAAAAGTTATGTTGCAAGTGAACCTAGCGTAGGGCAGAAGTGGGCATGCAGTCTGGGGCAGATGTGAACATGTCCACATGTGCCCCGGGCTGTTCAACTCATAGTAAAATAAAATAGAACAAAAACACGATGTATACTCTAATTATGTTACAGATATGCTTCGAAAATTGTCAGAATATATATCAAAAAATCGAATAAGGCGGAAATACCAGAAGATAAAGTGGTTCAAGCCCTCTCGCAAGCACTATGCGACCTAAGAAACAAAAATGGTTCCATAAGAGAAGTTGCAAGTAGAAGACAGAACACATCATCAGTAAGGTTTTTGACCAAGACACATCCGGAAGTGATATAGAGAAAGTTTGCCAAGAATCAGATGATAGTCCATTAGATGAAGAAGAAGCGGAAATTGATTGGGATGGATTTAGCCTTCATATAAATGATTTTTTATTGGTTAAATTCATGACAAAGAGAACAGTGAAGTACTTTGTGGGTCGTATAGTTGAAAGAAATAAAGAAGGCGAATATCTCATTAATTTTCTGAAACTAACACCGGGACATACATTTTTTTGCAGAACATAAAGATGAAAGTTGGGTTAGCTTTGAAGATATTGTCACAAGGCTTCCACCTCCGTTCGAGAAAACAGGCACTGCTAGATCAAATGCTTTGTTTAAGTTTCGTATTGATTTCATGAATTATAATTTAAAATGAATGCCACAATTATTTTGGACGTATAGTACAGAATAAATGCATTTATGAAGACTTAGAAGCAGTTTATTTGACTTGTCCATTTCTACCCCGTAATATAAGTTGCTATGTCCGCATGTGCCCCCTGAAGAGGCACATGTGGAGAAATAGCAGCAGTTATTATTTTCTCTTGTAGCTGGAAAAAATTTTAAAGCTAAAATATTTAAATTTCAGTATAAATGGCATAACTCATCTTCTTAGTTAAAGATTAAAATAATAATTGAATGGAATCAATTTTCCAAAGATAAAATTCCAATAAGATGAAAAATGTCCACATGTGCCTCTCTTTTCCTTACATGGAAAATCTGAATATCATAATTTCAGGTTCTATTTGAACTAATTAATTATCGAATTTCGAAATTTTTTGCTCTTCAGATGTATTTTGTAGCACCCATGAGACCTCGGTAATCTGAAGAGCAAAAAATTTCGTAATAGGGTAATATTAAATTAACTTGAATAGATTCTTAAATTATGGTGTAATCAGCTTTTCGATATACATAATACATATTCGATTTGCATTTTAACCTACTGCCAGTAAGGGAAGAATCTAGTAGTAGGTACCCATGAGATATCGGTGATCTGAAAAACAAAAATTTTGTAATAGGGTGATAAATTAGTATGAGTAAAGCCTAAAATCATGGTGTAATCAGATTTTATAGAGGTACATATTCGATTTGCTTTTTTCACCTAATACCGGTACAGGATGAATGTAGTATAGTTTATTCAAAGTCACTTGAACTATTCCATAAAAACTCTTGGCCATAGATGCCCCTTTGGATACCGCGATCTGCAAAATACCGGGGTTTATCTAAAAGTATTGTTAGGCAATAAATTCACTGGGCCTAAAGGAATTTCTGGAAACTTGGACAAACCTTGTATAATTGAAATATCCATCTTCCTCCAAGTGACTTTGGATATACTATACCCAGGATATTATTCGTTTCCTAAAATTATGGCGTAATCAGATTGTTCATAAGAAATCGATTAGTTCGGTGGTTTTGCACGCCTAATAGTTACCGCTAAACTAGTAGAACCCGCGATTTCAAAAAGCCTAAAATCATGGCCTAAAAAATAATAAAAATTCGAAAATGGTTCTGCTAGCTTAACGGGGGTTATATTTTCGGAATTTATACATATGTACGTACAATGGACATACATATATTCGTTACATCCAATGGACGTCAACATTTTTACGTACAATGGACATCCATTCGACCATTCAATGTCCGTGGAATTTTGGCTTGAAATGATCGTAAAATGGATTAAAATTAAATAACCTTGAACTTGCAAGAAAGCACCTGTGAAAACTGAACTAATGTTAGAATTCACGACAAAAACCAATTTCATTCTTTTCCGTCAAAAACGATGTTTTCCTGAGAAATAGCGATAAGTAAGTTCTATGTTCTGCGAACCGGGTCACCAGCATCAACATTTCAAACGACTCTACGCAGTCATCAATCTTTTCCTTCCTTTGTCTATGGTAAATATAGTTTTCATTTCATCAGGCACAATACACCTAAATATAGAATAACAAAAATCCGTCCACCTTCCAGAGATTTTCTCAGAATCTGTGAAAGCATATCTTCAAAAATTTTTGTAAATTACATTGATCTCAATCTATAAAGATCAACATTCAAGAATTGTGTTCTTCTGATCTATCAGGAGAACAGAATTCTTGAATGTTGAAGGCTCAAAATCAAAGAATTTCTCAAAAACTTGAAATTTTCTCACCATACAGAAATAAATATTTGTTGGTTAGTTCTTGTTGAATAATGGCAGCAAATATCTGTCAAAATAAAGGATCTTCAAGTAAAAGTTGATTGCCGTACCTATTATAAATAATTATTTATAATATTTCAGATTTAAAATGTGTATTGTACATGTCAAAATAAACCAGATCTTTTATTTATATATGTCTTATTACTTATTTTTATGTTGTGACTCTAGAATATTAGCGAATTGTATTTATAATATGGAGATCAGCTGATTTGACCCATTTACAAATTTGTGTTTTAATATTACAGATGGCGTCATCTACCCTTGAATTGAATTTTTTGACAAGTAGTGAACTCAGACGTCACACTCACAGACTACAATTTCTAATTTTCTATTAGTCTGTGTTCACTCACTACTTGTCAAAAAAAGAGTTGAAAATTGAATGCAAAGCAAATAATTATAGTGAATAAAAACAATTGGAAATGGCTTATTGGAATTCCTCAGAATCTGGAATTTTGAGAAAAAAAAAGAAAGATGATGATTTGGAAAAGCTACTAATATTTGGATATGCTTGTAAATTGTTTAGAGATGACGAAAAAGCTTTACATATTGATCAAGGAAAGCATCTCATACCATGGATGGGCAACGAAAGTCTTAAAATTGATAGGTAGGTGGATGGTTTTCATTTAATATTCAATCTAATGTGCCGCCCTTATCTGTTTGAAGACTTTCCGAGTATTTTTTTATAAAAGAACTTCAATTATACCAGTACCAATCAATTCTCTGTTTTTTAAGTCAGTGCTTGACTAAACGTCTAGCAAATTCATTGAATATTTCAATATGATCATAAAAACATGGGCATGAACAAATGTTATTAAGTTCACATGATAATTAGTCCACAATAATTATTAAATAAAATGTTCTTTTAAATATTTAAATTTCTGCATAACTATTAGCTTGCAGGGTTAAACGAAGGAAAATAATTTATTTTCTATTATAAATAATATTTCTATTATATTACTACATAACCCTTTTTTCAAGCACCCTCTAAATTAATGTTCACTAAATATTTAAATATTGCCTGATAATTTTATGTCCTGATTTTAAGATATGATTGCCGGGGACATCTATCAGATTTGAGTAGGTATGAAGCAAGTCGAGAAGATTATGATACTACTAGATGGTTAGGTCTTGATGAACATGAAAGAAAATTAGAACAGTTATGTGATGAAGAAAGATATTATTCGCTATTGAACAATGAAGATGATGAAGACATGTATAAAGGTATTACTTGTACTCAACTACTCATAAATTTGTGCTTATTGATTCATTTGATTAATTATTTTCAATGAAGAAGAGGAATTGAAAAGAAGTCATACCAATGAATACCAGTACAACTATGATGTTCCTACTAATCCTGATGAAAAAGAAGTGATTTCAACGGTTTCAGAAAATGATATCGATGAGAAATATGTACCTTCACCAGACTTAGATGTTCCTGTTGATATAGCAATTGTAAGTTTGCTTTGATTCTCCTATTATAAGATTTTTCATTTTTTAAAATTATTAATAGCCTAAAACGATGAAGGAATATACAAGAATTGAAAAAACTGCTATATTTGTGTCGACTCAAGGACCTCAAATGGAAATTTTGATTAAAGCTAAACAGAGTGACAATCCACAGTTCAGTTTTTTGAACCAGAATGATCCTTTATTTAAATTCTATAGACATGTTCTAGACATTGTCAAAAATAGAAGATTCAGGGCCAATGTTGCTAAATCTGGTAAGAGATAGTGAAATATCATTAACATTCTTTGATAGCAACTCTTTTTATTACCACAAATTATTTTATTATGTGTTAATATTTGACAATGCATTTCAAATACCTAAAAAAAAACATTAATATATGCTTATAAAAGCATATATCTTTTATTATTCATTGCCAATATAATAAGAATGCATCACAATATACTAACATTAATAAGCATATAATTAAAATGAAAATTATTTATTAGTAAACAACAGTATATAAACTAATACAAATATCCATTTTAATAATAACAAAAAAAAATTGCCAATGGATTCGGTACAACCTATTACTTTCTAAATAGTCAGCTCTCCATAATGTTATTTTTTCCCTTGTAACACTAGTATTTCCTGGGTGTGAATTATTTTGGCGTTATCTTCATCATAGGCAGTGTGGAGCAGTATAAAAAAAATTATTGATGGCAGTGTCCAATATAACTGAGGAAGACCATTTTTCAATGAAGTTTTGGAGCCTAATATATAAATTCCATCCCAACTATAAAAGAGAGCTGTTCGGCTGATGAGCAAAAAATGGAAAAAATCCACTTTCAAAACTCCATTTCTCGAAAACTGTTCATTTTTGAGCTTTTTGGCTAGAGATACATTTGATCATCCCATCAAAAATTCAGCCAAATTCACAAAAGGCCATTTCTCTAACTAAAAGAATGTGGTCCTTTCACCAAAATCTGATTAGTAGACCGTAAAATATTGAGATTTTGGGTATTTAAATATTTAGTAAGAGTTGAAATTTCATTGTTGACTCAAATATCCATACCAATTTTAATCATTGGGCTATAAAACGCGAGATATAGAAATCCTGGAGTTTCGACGTTTCTCATGGTGAATAGAATTATGTTAATTTACAAAATCCGCAATGTAAATACATCAAGATATGCATATGTTTCTAATTTAATCTGCTTTTATTGAAATTCAAAGAATTCCTCAGTACCATAGGGTTCACAGTTCTTTATGAAATTGAATTTTTTTCCTTTTCAATTCATTATGGTTCCAAATAACATGAAAAGTGTTGGGAGGGCTGTTGAAAAATTTCATGCACTTGTATGTCACACAATTCTCTGTCATTGCCAGGCGATAAAGGGGATAGAAATATGAAATTTTTGCCTGGTATTATTGGCATTCTTGTATTAGGAGAAGAAGAGGGAGTTTTTGTGTAGAAATAAGAGACACTTATATATGTGTAACCCAATAACCGTTAGTATGTCATTAGATTTAAAACGACAGCTGTCATGATATTTCATACCAAGCATAGTTCTAATTGTCATCTTTTGTGTTATGAATATTGTGTTGATATATGAACTGCTACCCCAAGTTATGATTCCAAAACTGAGCAATGACTGAAAATTCGAATGATACATAATTATCAGAATCAACTTGCGAACTCATAATAAACAGGGTGTAATTTACTGATGTTAATTTTCCATTGAATTATTCATTGTGGTTCCACCACTTTTACAGTCAATAAAGATTCCAAGTAATTAGTATTCTGACTGACGGAAACAACCAGCACACATTCGGTTTTATCCAAGTTAATGATCAACTTATTTTTCGTGCACCAAGTTCTAAATGCATCAATGGCCAACTCTCAATTCGAGGTTGTTTCCTTATAATACGAGACAGCTGTAGAACGCTGGTTTGTTTACGGTCAATTTGACAGTTTCCTTTTGGCGCGTTCCACTCATAGCAAGGACTCGACGCTCTAGTGCGCTGAGTCCCGGGGTGACACGCACCTTTCTGGAAAGCTGCTACAATTTCAAGAATTGCTTACACAGGTTATAACTATAATGCATGATACATAGATACAAAATGTCATAAATAATAAATCTGTCATAATTATAGTGACTTAATTAGACAAAGTGGCGACAATTCGTTCAAAGTGAGTCTAATAGCTTATTCGACTGGCTGCACCAGTGCGAATTAATTCGAGTTTTGTTCATGCTAATTTATGTTCGACTCGTAGTGAACGTAAAAAATACAGTCTAAATTTATGTTCGGCAGGTCATGTACAATTTCAGGGCAGAGCAAATGTATATTCGACTGGTAATGGCGCTCGCTGTCAATTCGAATTTTTTAGTACTGTACATTTCGACAGTACGGGGTCCTGTCATAATTCATTGGTTGTGTCAAGGTTAAGTTCAAATTTTGAGATCGAAAATTGTTGAAATGGATGGAGCCTCTGAAATGGATATCGATAAATCACTAGCCATGGCCGTTGATTTTCTTTTATCTTCAAGTAGCAGTGACAGCGAGGTCGAAAGCGATGAAGATGTATTAAAGTTTATAAAATCTATAAATATAAAAATATTCAAACCTAAAATTCGAGAATACCTGAAAATTGTTGAAAAATATTCTGATGCCGAGGTACTAATCATTTAAACCTAATAAAGCACTGACGTTAAGTCAGGAGCTTTTGCGCGCATGACCATAGCCAGAAAAATTTCGAGTTCAGTACCTACATGGATATTCATGTACTGAACTCGCTCAACGCTGCTTTGCCCACAAAATATCTGTTTTTTGAATATTCTAATTGCTCGATCCACACTAAATTCTGCACGAATATTACTAAAAGAAAATAAAATAAAACACTTGATTATAAAGGGTGTTTTTTTAGAGCTATAGAACTTTAAATTGCAATCAAACAACGATGGATTATTCGATTGACATGAATTTTATTCATCCGCAAGGTTATCTTGTGGCATTACATTTTAAATATGATTTCTGGCATATGACCGCCACGGCTGGCGCACCAATATTCTCCTCTCTATGTAATATGTTGTACTTGAATAAAGTTTATTTATCCAAGTAAGCAATTTCATCTTTCCCTTTAATAGTAATTGTATTATGAAAACTGACATGTTGTTTGAATATTGAGAAAACCTACCTACATCGCTGATAACGCACAAAATGTCCCCTTTTTCATTTTCTCGCAATTTATTATTCTGATCGTAAATGAATTCTTTGAATATAACATTCATAATTAAATAATATTCGTGTTACTTTGAAAAGCAATTCGAATTTCAAATTCAAATCTAGTCGAATGACAGCAAATGACCACAGAACACTCTGCATAAGCATTGTGCCAGTGCAGTGCCACAGAAGTTCGCATTACCTGCATGCTCCTAGTTCGAATCAGAGGAGTGCTAAAACGCCCCAGCACCGAGCGAGTGCTGTTCAGTCGAATGCGCTATAAAAATGGCGAATGGGGACATAGAACACAATTGACTAAACTGAACTGACACACGTCAAAATCGAAATGATTGGGCCTGATAGTTTTCGATTGTATATACAGGGTGTGGCGTATTTAATGGATAATACTGTACTGGCGAATAGGGGACGTCATGGCCGACCAGAAAATGTAAAGTTATGTCCAGTAAAAATGTTATAGTTTTCGAGATATCGGACAATTTTATTTTTTTGCACCTTTACTCACTAAATTCATTGCTGTGATCATAAATCTTGTTATTTCTTTGGGCATTGTTTTTTATTTTACTCTCAAATAGCTGTACTATGAGATAAACTACCAAATTCCTACCATCTTGCTTAATTAAGAGAAAAAAAGTATGATAATCCTCATGTTTGCACTTTTTAGAAAAAAATGAAATTGTCCGATATCTCGAAAACTATGATATTTTTACTGAACGTAACTTTACATTTTCTGGTCGGCCATGACCTCCCCTATTCGCCAGTACAGGATTATCCATTAATTACGCCACACCCTGTAGAATAAATTTATTCAACTGAAGAATATTACAGTGACCAAAAAATGGGCCTTACATTACAAAAATCAGATAAATGGAGAATGTAAATAAAAAGCCGCCATATTTAGGCTCAGCCAATAAAAAACGAGACCACGCTTGTCGCCACTGTGGTTTATTGAGTCACTATAGTAATAATTTGTTAATAGCGCTACCTACAGCTGACTTAACGAAACTTAACTTATATCCTCAAAATTGGTGAAACAAAATCTAATAATCATACTAAGTTTGCATCATCGGCGTTAATACACAGTTGGTGATTTAACCCCCGCAGGCTTACTGGTTGATCGTTTCTGTAAATGATGAATAGAAAAGGGCCGACTATACTACCTTGGGGAATATTGTTCGTTATGCTCATCAGGAAGCTAACTAATTATAAAGAGTAGCTGACAATCTATTACAACGTAGTGCTTCAATTTTCCCAACAATCTCCCATAATTAACCCGGTGGAACCCCTTCAATAAATCAAAGAGCAAGCCCAATAGTAGCTTGTCACTCTCCAGGATATCCAAAACGGTCCGAGCTGAGTCATTTCATGCACAGCAGTATAAATAATAATAATAATAATCTTTATTTCTTATGTTCAATATACAGGTCTTATAACAAATACATATTCATTCAAAAAACCCAGAAATATAATAGTTTTGTACTTCTACAGGTAACCTATTAAAAATTTTACCACCCATATAATACATATTTACGAACTTCAAAAATGTAGATTCCTACCAAAATGAGTATTTTCAAATCTTTGAAGGTTGCCCTACATGATTCTTGAAAAGGAATCCCTGTAATTAGTCTTATTGCATACTTTTGCAGTATGAATACTCTTTCAACATCAGTGGTACAACCCCAATTTAACAAACCATATCTCAAGTGACAGTGCTAGCAAAATAAATTGCCCTCAACGAAATGAATCTCGCCATCAGGTATCTGAATCACTTTGTCTTGGTACCCTCAATGAGAGTTTTCGAACAATTGATCAACAAATTATTCTTTTCTGACCATTCAAAAATATCATTGTAAGTATTTGCATCAGAGATTTTGACTTGTTCTATATCAATACCAGAAACGAGAATATTTGTATCATTCGCAAAACATACTATATTACATGAAGATGAGTTCTTCACAAATTTTGCGAGATCATTACTCAAAATCACATACAGCTTCGAGCTAAGAATCGTAATTAAAAACTCTTTTGAAAATACGAGCACGCCACTGGATTCTACGTAAAAAAGTGCCTGTATAATGTTTTTATTTCAGAGCTCAATCATCAGTATTAGCGCAATTTTTCCAATTTTCGCTTATAACTCGAAAACAATAGAGGTGGCCAAAAAAGAATACTACCCTTGTTAGTTTCTCACAAAAAAAGACCGAGAATGGGGTATCAGATTTTGTCTATCTCCTCTGGTTTAAAAGTTGTAGTGCTAAAACATCGAAATTTGCCCACCCTGTACAGGGTGGGCAAATAAGCGAGGTAAGCGGCTATATCTCAGGATCCACTCATCGTAGCGACTTGCGGTAAAAATTTATATCACTAAAGTGTCCAAGAAAACACACTGGAAATTGTTTTGAAGTTCATACCTCTACCGCTACGGGCGTAATAGCTATCGTCGAGTAGAAAAATGAATTTTATTCGAAAATGTTTTATATGAAGTTGAAGAAAAAATATCATCACTGTAATCCTTGTAAAATTCTCTATCTTGTTGAATTGTCATTTTCGATTTGACGACATCAAATAAGGGTAGGTGAATCGGAGAAATCTGACTGAAAGAAGTGCCTGTAACTTCAGTTTGGCTCAACATTTTTGAGCAAATTAGAACTCGTCTGAAAGATAATATCTTGTTGATTGAGGACAAAATATACTAATGATAAATTTGTTTTTGCTGCTTTCGATAGGGGGCGCTAAGTCATAAGTTCATTTTTTTGTTCATTTTACTTCGAAATTTCAAATGTAATGATAGGATTTTCTTCACAGAAACAGAAATTCCATCAAATTTGCATGAAAAAACCTGCAGGTCGCAAAGCAATAGTTTCAGGCGTTCTGAAGTTATGGCCGAAAGAAGATATTCTTCAACTGATGCACGGCGAAAAACCAAATTTTGTCTTCAAGTTCTGACAGAAACAGAAATCCCATCAAATTTGTATGAAAAACCCAAAAGCTCGCAAAGCGATAGCTTCAGGCGTTCTGGAGTTATGGCCGAAAAAAGATATGGTATATAGTCCCTTCACTTCACGTCCATGGTATATAGTCCCTTCACTGCTTTGATCAGATTAGTGTTTATGTTCCTTGCTTTCAATGATTCCCAAAGCTTAGTAAGAGGAACGCTATCGTAAGCCTTTTGTAAATCCACATATAGAATGTGCAACTCCTTGTTCACCGCCGTGATTTTTTCAATGACCTGTGTTAGGCAAAAAAGGTGGTCCACTGTTGATCTTCCTGCTCTGAAACCGGCTTGTTCTTCTGCCTCAGTATCCATATATTCTCGCTCTATTCTTTCCTTTATCACTTTGCCATAGATTTTACTCACCGTGCACATGACTGCGATGCCTCGGTAGTTGTCGCAGTCCTCTTTACTCCCCTTCTTATGAATGGGTGTCTGGTAGAATAATTTCCTCTCATCTGGTATTTGTCCAATATTTATGCATTTTTGGAGAAGCTTGGTTAGATGTTCGAATAACTTAGGTGTGCCATTTTTTATTAATTCTGCAGGTATATTTCCAGGTCCAGGGGCTTTTCTGTTCTTTAACTTTTTGCATGTCTCCTTTAATTCTCCAACTGTAAGTCTTATTGGTGAAGCGGTGACTCTTATGGCGTCCGTTTCTTCAGATGTGTCCATTTGCGATTCTCGGTTTTCTGTGAGTAAGGAACTGAAGTATGTATTCCATTTTGTTAGTGAAATGGGCGATATGATCTCTTTCTTGTTATTTTGTCGAAGAGTTTTCAGAAGCTTTCAACTTTGAGCTTCTGGTTCCTCCTACATACGTATTTAATCTGCCACAGCGTCTCTCTCAGGTTTCATTCTTTTTCAGCGTAATCATTTTCCGAACATTGGCTTGCAATCTCTTGTATGATTCTCTGTTATGGTCGTTTCGCAGCTTAGATATCTTTGATATGCCTCGTTTTTTTCCTTGATATTTTTTCTTCGATATCCACGTCCCACCAGTAAGGTCTCAGACGTCTCTTGACTTCTTGGAATCCCAATGCCTCCATTGCTGCTTCATGTAGACAATCTTTGATGTAGTTGTAGTGGTCTGATGTGTTGGCGAAGTCTCTGGACTGCAGTTTCTCGTCTAATCTTCTTCTGTATGAGCTTTTGGTACTTTCCTGGTCCAAGCTCTCTAGGTTGTATTTGATAGATTCGAGTTCTTCATATTCATCAAATTCTTGAGTTTGCGGATGTGAAATTTTATGAATAAAGCTTATTTTCGCATTCGGAAGATAGTGATCGCTGCCGCATATTGCTCCTCTATATGCTCTGACGTCGAGAATTCTCAGATTAGTTTTTTGGCGAACGATAAGGTAGTCAATTATAGATCGCAAGCTTCTAGATGGCTTATTCCATGTATATTTATGGATGTCTTTATTTCAAAATTTTAATGTTTAATAATCTTATGTTTACCTTGGTTTATTCCCAAATTTTTCTTTAAATTGTTCAAGAATCTGATCCAATTCATCTTGAGTTATAAGATATCCTCTGTCATGGCATAACTGAAACAAAAAAGTTCTTACTAGATAAAAATACCAAAAATAAGTTCATAAACAGAAATATAACCATACCTGCATTGCTGTTTCACGAATTCTCCATAATTTGTAAGTTTCTTCTTCATCATTCATCTTAAGTTTTTTTTTTTAATAAGCGAGCTCTTACTTTTAACAGCAGATCTACTATACTCGATTTATAACCAAAATGCAGTGATGACTGATGAGCAAAATATTCTGACACAGAACATTGCGCGATAATTGATCTTCTTCTTCATTTTAAGAATGTAACGTTTATTATTTCTAGGTCGTACCGTGATTTTGTCTTATGGCGTTCAAATTAGGACTGGAACTCTTTCGTCTTTTTATATTCGAATATTCATTCTTAAATTTATTCGAATAATTCAGTCAAAGAAAAATTCATTCTTGATTATTCTTGAGTAGTCATGAATATTCAACTATTCATTGATTATTCAGTGATTATTAAATTAATGTTCAGTGAATATTCAATGATAATTGAGTGATTATTCCGTGGATATTTATTCGTTTATTCCTACAAAAAAATCTTGCCACCCATGGCAGGACTGAATCTTCGGTAATGACTATCATACTACATAAATATTTTCACCGATTTATGTATTTAATGAACAGGTAATACTGAAGAGTTTACTGTTATTCGATGCATATTTCGTTCTTGGAAAGTTGGAAGTACCCTGGTTACACCGAAAAACTGATGAAAGTAGATTAAGGGCGAGTTCGGAAAGTCAACGTTGTGAAATGCGCTAGACAGCGCTGAACCAGCAAAATGTCGGAGAAAAAGCGCTACATTCTGTGCTGAATTACAGTGACTTAAAAAAACACAGTGCGACAATTCGTTCAAATTGAGCCAAAAAATGGCGAACCATATGGCTTTACCAACTTAATATTACAATTGACTGAACTGAACTGACACTTTTTCAAAAAACCGCCATCTTTAGGCTCAGCCAATCAAAAACGAGACCAAGAGAGTCACCTCTGTGGTTTATTAATAGCCTATTCGACTAGCTGCACCAGTTCGAATTAATTCGAGTTAATTATGTCATTTAGCTTTACAAAAATTTGAATTAATTCGCACTGGTTCAGCCAGTCGAATACGCTGTAAGTCACTGTATGCTAAATCATTAATTTACGTTGAGATTACGAATGCTATTTCAATGGCAGTTCAACTTAATGATTAAGTTAATCGGTTTTATTTCCTCACATGTAAGTATATTTATTCATTGCCTCAAAAAAGCAAATACATACTTATTCAATAAAATTAGAAATGGAACCGAAAGATCCAAAATCAATTGCAATAAATACCAGAAAAGAAAACAGTAATTTATGAAATGGATTATGGAAACCAATAACATTATGTACGAATCAGTCTATAGTTTGAGAATACCAACAAAACAAATCAAAAAATATATCATTAAAAAAAGAAATGGTGCTATCATTATTTGTATGACATTGCACCAATTAGATTCAGATTTGTCTTGTGTCCCTGTGAATATCTAATTTGACAATTTTGTATGAAGCAAGAGAGTAATAGACTCAGAATAAATGAATCCATAATACTCGAATATTTTATAATTGTATATTTTGTCTAAATCCCTCAGCTATAATGTCAGCTTCAATATTGGTAGAATCACGTTGCCTGATACAGATATGTGTGGGCTTAGACGACTCTATTGGTTCAGCGCGAGCACATATAGAACAATATTTGTTTCCAATCCCCAAGAAAAATATTTTTCCAGTTTTCGTTCCTATTACATATACCTAAAACAAAGTATTGTCAACATTTTCATCAGCAACTATTGTGAAGATATAACCCCAGACAATTCATCCATAGTTCATGTATCATAAATCATGATATTCATATCGTCGGCTAAGAGTGTAAATCTGCTATGTCCATAATGAACAATTTCACAGGAGACCAAAAAAACCGTACAGTGCATCCCATTTTGGGTGAGACTCCCAGGTTTCTCGCTTGTTATTTAAGATAGAGCCTTGCGGTTTTCACGTTCCTGTCCTACTTTTTCGTGAAACTCAAGTTGGTCTAATCAGATTTTGCACAACTGTTTCCGTTCAAGAGATACAGGGTGATTTTGGAAATTGATACTTTTCGGACCCCTCGTTTATCTCCGAAGTTATTAGAAATAATGCTGAGGTGAAAACTACGTCTGAATCAGAATTCTGCGTAGAATCCAGTGGCGTACTCAATTTTTTTTTTCGGGGTATGGTTTTGAAGATTCAACACAAACCTATATTTTTTTTAATGGAACACCCTATATATCATTACTTCCTTGAATTCGTTATTTTTTTTCCTTCAAAATGATGTATGATACTATGTAGGTAGGATGTTCAAAAATGTTAAAAAAAACACTAAAACATCAAATAATGATGATTTTTTGTAAATGGGCCATGAATTTTCTATGTTTCGATAAAAGGATTATTACTTTCGATTTTTAAAAGTAGTAGGTCATTGATGATACAAACATCCTTGTTGTTATTATGGCTACTATGCATGTGGGAGCATTGTTTTATCAAGTAGGCATTGGAGGGAAAAAGCCAATCTGATTTAGCTGTCATCGCTATGAATTATTGTTATTATTATTGATTCTTCTTTTATATGGGAAATCCATTGTCCATTAACAAAAAATCATCATTATTTGATGTTTTAGTGTTTTTTTTAACATTTCTGAACATCCTACCTACATAGTATCATACATCATTTTGAAGGAAAAAAAATAACGAATTCAACGAAGTAATGATATATAGGGTGTTCCATTAAAAAAAATATAGGTTTGTGTTGAATCTTCAAAACCATACCCCGAAAAAAAAAATTGGGTACGCCACTGGATTCTACGCAGAATTCTGATTCAGACGTAGTTTTCACCTCAGCATTATTTCTAATAACTTCGGAGATAAACGAGGGGTCCGAAAAGTATCAATTTCCAAAATCACCTTGTATCTCTTGAACGGAAACAGTTGTGCAAAATCTGATTAGACCAACTTGAGTTTCACGAAAAAGTAGGACAGGAACGTGAAAATCGCAAGGCTCTATCTTAAATAACAAGCGAGAAACCTGGCTGTCTCACCCAAAATGGGATGCACTGTACACAATGAATTTTCATTTCGGTGTGTCTAAAATTTGGTGATCATTTTCGTTGTTTGGATCATTGCCTGTATGTAGCCGGGGGTCATCTTTTATTGTATTTATTATTTTTTTTAAGTTTTCTCAACGCTGAATTTTTTACCAATGGTATAAGTCTCCCGATATCTTGTTGGATGATATGTACTTTGTCTTCTAACCTTTTTCTGCGAATATTGTATATCATATGGATTTTACTGTTATTATTTTTCACAATAACAGCCGAAATATCATTTCTAAATTCTATTTATCGCGTGATAACTGTTATTTGATGGTGTATAAATCCATACTAATAATCGATAATAAAAATTTTTTGAAACATGTTTCTATTAGTTTTGAAATTTGTACTACTACATCTTATTAACTCTCTAAATTTGACTCAAAAACATTTTTTCATTGATCTGAACTTTTCAAAGTCAATTTAAGATGATTATCAACCATATATTAGAAATTGTGGGGTGTTTCTACTAAATATTCATTTCTTTTTCTTCAGATTTCAATGTATCCTCATCTCCAACAAATGAGAATAGTGACCATTACCTGCATCCAAGTTTGGTATCATCTGCAACTCCCAGTACGGTAGGTTTTTCACAACTCCTTTATTTAATTGTATTGTTAACTAATAAATTTTAGACAGAAGTTTCCAAAAAATCTTGAGAGCAGTCTCCATCATTTGTAATTTTTTTATACATCTTTGTACATATAGATTTTATAATTTTTTGTTTATTTTTTTAATAAACATATGAACATAGCATACTGTGTTGTTATTTTTTCCGAGTACTAGATCAATTAATAATACTCTTCTTTCTGTTCACAGGGGTCCCTCGTTACCATATGGTTTTAGTGATTTTTTCAGATCGCTACATTTGCAGCAGCAACTTAATTTCTAACAATTTTTGTTGTGACGTGTTTGTTTAGCATACGTATTCTATTGCAGTTCACATATTAAATGGTCATATATTGACTTTATTTATGTATGAATTCAAATCTAGGTTGTGGATTGTCTGTTGGTTTTCTTTGAGTCTTTTACTAGCCCAATAGAAATTGAGCTTGATTCTTATGAAACAAATTAATGACGTCAAATGTTCAGTGAGGGTATGTCAAAGAAAAATTTGGTTGGGAGCTGAAGCTCTAGTTCAAAAAAGACGTATTTTGGTGGTACTGCGTAATTATTCACTGCAGAGTAAAAAATTAACATTGCTGAAGTAGAGATGCGGACTCATTAACAAAACCTCCACAGAGAAATTCTCAACCAGTTCTCTTAACTTGCACAAGGTATAGGAAGAGATGAAAACATTCAATCTAAATTAATTTAGGTGTAAGGAATTGAGGACATTCATTAAGGATTGTTATTGATCCATAACCAATGCTTCATTTAAGTAATGACATTTCCTCTACAAATTATTTCATATCAAATTTTAATGCATTCCTACAGTTAGTTTACGTTTACAGTATCAATAATTAAAGGTTGTGCTATATTAAAACCAAACATAATATGAAATAATCTAAACAAAATTACCTGTGGAAAATGTGATTAGTAGATATTTTCCATTAATGTTTTTTTCTTTTTTTATATATTTCGGCATCGACGAATAAGATTATTATCCGTTATTATTACTGATTGTCACTAAACAATTTATATATCTTATGTATGATCTACTCACATAAAAAATTTAATATTAGCGGGGCCCAGCAAAACACAATATAATTTTCGCGCACATGTTGACATTCTGAGAGACAGTATAGAAGAACAATGAAAACTCACATACTTTCCACCATACTTTTTTTCATAATTGAGATAATTCAAAAAATTTCTATGACATGAATTTTAATGATTTTCAACTGAATATATTGCTGCCACATGTTTGGCATCTAATTTGAATTGTTTTTGTGATACCTTTTCTAATATTCTGAGAAAAGCTATTACCATGTAGAAATCTTCAAACAAAATCTAGGAGAGAAATAACACTGTTTATTGTTTTGACAGATGGTACAACCCACAATACCTAGCATTCCATACAGACCAAATGCAAACTGTGCCTATTCACAACTAGTCAGTAGAATACAAGGTACCACTAAAACTGGAAGTACCGTCCAACCTTCCAAAAATTCAGCTGCTTCAGAGGACCAGGGGATCCAAAACATGCATTTAGAAGATGGTGTCCAACTAGATGTGACTAATCTGACTTATGACCAACAGCAGCAATACTATCAGTACTATATGCAGAGACATTATTACGAATATTACAAACATCTATTAGAGAAAGGTTCTAGTGAGTATAATATTTTATGAGATATTTGATGTATCTGTTCATCTTAAGTGTACTGTGAACTCAGAGTAATAAACATAGATAGAGGGAGTATATGTCTTTTTCAGTAAAAAAAATTTGTCCCCAACATGAGCAATGAAAATTGACATGAAGCGCGCGGAAATGAAAACATATCAGTGATATGATATTTCACCCAATTCCATTGGCAAATTGACATATACTGCTCCACAAAAGTTAAGGAAGTTCAAGGCTTTTGAGACTCTTCCGATTATTTTCAGAAATTTTTAAATATGGTAGATCTAAATTTTTACTCACTTATCTAAATAATGTGTTTGCCCATTCCTTTATGAGTTCCACAGTTTCAGTTAAAAATTTATTTTTAGTATTTGTAGTACAAAATCAGTTCATTAAAAAAATTAGTTCAGTAAAGAGTATGGCCTCCTTGAACATCAACCACAGCTTGACAACGCATATACATACTTTAGATCAGATTGTTGAAGCAGCCTTGATCAATTTCTCTCCAGAGTTGTGGTAAAAGCCGTCTGAGTTCTTGATGAGTAAGAAACAATGGAATAATGTTGTCATTAACTTGGTATATGTAAATTTTTTAATTTGCATATTCATGGTAGCATCAAGCACCAACAATTCTGTACGTCCATTCAAACAAATCTCCCCCCTAACAGTAACTGTACCACCCCTAGACAGATGAAATTCCTGAACCTATAAGCGATTTCTGGGAACCAGAGGATGGGTCCATACACGAACACGCCGACTATCCAAAAACCGTCCATATTTCGACTCATTTGTGGACAATACAGACCTCCATTGATTGTTCCAATTCACGTGCTCATTGATAACTAATGCATAAAATGAAAAAACAATAACTGTGCTGAAATCAGTATAAAAATACCTTTAAATTGAGGTATCACTCACCCCATCTTCCCTATTCAAAAATTGGGGGTGGGGGTTGTAGCAGCAAGGGTTGAAGCGCTATGCGTCCGTAACCTACATCTTAAGTTGTCCCCCTCGAAACAGAAATCGACCTGTCCGAGCATTTCTATCGAAAAACTTTATTTCGTCTGTAATCTCGTCTGTTTCGTTTTCAAATGGCCACCCTGTATATTGATCAAGGGAGCATATTATTTGGTTAATGAATTTTGGAGCTCAAATCTTATGATGCAAATGTTGATCTCTTTAACTATCTGTGATTTTTACTTCGGCATCATTGAGCATTCGTATTTTCTGTATTTGTGATCTTGCATATGTATATGTGTATACAGGGTGTTTCAAATTAAGTCGGCACCATTGCTATTATTTTATTATATGTTATTATTGATGCTACGATGTCGGTTAAATGGGCAAAATAGTAACATTTTTAGTGGTCTTCTCGATGCCGAAAACAAAACAAAATTGATAGTCGCGTTGTCATAATATTTCATAAAATTATATTTTTTCAATGGAACACCCTATATTTTTTCATGCATTTCGATTCGTAATAACATTCTCAACAACAAAGCTCATTTGACTATTTTTCGTAAAGGTGAAAATAAGACAGTTGTGTTAATAGGAAACATTTATAACAAACTGATTTGATAAAGCGCTATAAAATATCGAGTAAATGGTCAAAAACACCGCCTTCTTGTTGAACACATATTTGGGCCCTTCTATTGACACTATTGATTCACAAAATGAATGTGGCTAGCGGAATGGCTTGTATATATATTTAAGATGGAAATTATCGTTTTGTCTATTAATATCAAATAGCTTAGTGGTGTCGATTGAGTGGTGCTATATGATGATTATGGGTTTCACGAGTTCACATCCCAGCGCACTTTTTTCTTTTAACTGTCTTATTTTGCTATTAGTAACAAAATATTGTCATTCGTATAAGTACAAAAAATGGTTGTTTGGACAATCGTGAGGTTTATTCGACAAAACAAATAAATTTTTTGTACTAGTGAAAGAAATAAATATTTCGAAATGAGTCACTCATTTTCCACTTTAGGAAAAAAGGTTATATGAGCTTTGTTGTTGAGAATGTTATTACGAATCGAAATGGATGAAAAAATATAGGGTGTTCCATTGAAAAAAATATCATTTCATGAAATATTATGACAACGCGACTGTCAATTTTTTGTTTGTTTTCGGCATCGAGAAGACCACTAAAAATGCTACTAGTTCGCCCATTCAACCGACATCGTAGCATCAATAATAACGGAGTTAGCAATGGTGCCGACTTAATTTGAAACACCCTGTATATGTGCGTTTGTAATCATTGATCTGATCTGTTATATATTTATTTAATAAGTGTGAAATCTTTCAGGATGAGTATTGTAATATGTTTTTCTTATACATATGTACTTATGTTATATTTGATATATTCCTAATTCAAATTTATGACTAGTGATTTAAATATTTTGATGGCCTTAAATAAACTATCTATTTTCATAATGGCGATGAGAAGTTGCATAGATAGTTGTATCAGTATGTGAATGTTTCTTCAAAATATTCTAACTACGCAAGTTGTTGGTTCTGGTTATTGTTAGATTAAGAAAATGTATTGCGTTGTTTTTTCATTTTCAGAAATGAATTTATTCATCGGGTGAATGTTATTGATAAACCCTGTAAACAAAGAGACTTGTCTATTTGTACCTTTGAAGCAACATATAATATTGTCTACGTATCTATACTAATAAAGGAAGAATTTCGGCATAGTGTTAGATTGAATTTTGGATTCCAAATTATTCATGAAATATCAGCTAAAATTGAACTCAAGGTCTTACACATATAATCAACCCCTTGTGGCCAATTCTAGCTGAAACTTTCTTCTGTAATTTGGAATTCAAAAGATTAGTGGAAATTACTTTGTTTTATTATTTCATCTAGATAAATTTTCTCATTCAATATAAATTTTTATCATTTCCAGAATATTATCAGAAAATTTCATCACGGTTTATTTTTTGAACATTTCCTCAAAATATATTTATGAATTTTCTATTATCTGTTTATCAATGTGAAAAGCATGGTAATGGAAGGAACTAAACAAATAATATTTTTTCAGGTGATCCCTCTTCTAATCCTGAGTCAGTGGATCCCAATATACAAGCTTTCATCCAACAAATGATGTATTCCCAATATATACAGCAAAGTCAAGCTCAAGAGCCTCAACAACAATCATCAAATCCTTATGCGCAAATTGTATCAAATTTATGTAAAGAAATGCCACATCCTCCTAATTTGAAAACTGATATATCGAAGGATCCTATCATATATAGCGAAAGAAAAGAACCTGTATCCATTTTTTCTGCAAATGAAACAAAAATCTCAAATGGCGAAAATTCTAATGAGAACGCTTGTAATCTAGGAGATTCACTAAGAGATGATTCTCCTAAAAAAGCTGCATTGTCTTTAATACAAAACTATGCTTCTGATTCTGAAGAAGAAGTAAGTGATAGTGAACAGGAGTTGAGAAATTTTAAAATACCAGATGAAGAGACAAAAGTGGTGATCGACAAAATGGCAGGTTATGTTGTGAAAAACGGTGGAGATTTTGAGAAGATTGTTAAATCTAGACAAGATCCTAGATTTATATTCCTCAAGGAAGACCATGAATTTCATCAATATTACCGACACAAAGTAGAAGAAGAACATATAAAACTGAGAGAAAAAGTTAAACCTAATGAAGAAGCAGAAATCAAAGACTTACTGAAATACAATGCTGGTAAAATCCGAGAGAAAAAAATAATAGGTTAGTTTATTACATTTTTGCTTATTAAGTAATAATTGTTCCTTCCTGAAATATATCCCAGTTCATGTTTTATGATTGTCTTCATTATTCCATCTTTGAAATACTCCTATCGTAAATTATATTGATAACTGAAATAACAAATGATAAATTCCTGAGAAAAAATTATATCTCTTAATTTTTAGCGCCAGTTAGCTTCTCTATAAAAAAACCTAAGGAAGAACCACCAAAAGAAATCAAAAGCGCGCTTCCAGTGGATGAAGAGACGGACGAAGAAGAAATTAACAAGGAAGAAACTATACCACTGGCTCCTGTAAATCCTCAACCTCCAACTTTAATCTCTAGTAATACTACAAAAAAACCATACAGGATAGATACATCATTAATTTCTAGGGAAAAAGAGAATGAATCTAAATCGAATGTTTGCACATTGAGCAATCGTTCGGAAAATAAATTTGAAAAATTGGAACAAAACAAGAGTGGTAAGACAGAAACACAAGATAAAGATCAGAAATCTGTCACTGAGAAATGTGTAATAAAAGAAGAAGAAAAAAGTATTGTCCATTCCAAAACGGAGAATGCTTCTGAAAAAGATGATCCAATTTTAGAGATGATTGATTTGACAGAAGATGAAAAGAATATTGATTCAATTAGAAGTAAGTTTTCAATTAAGTCATAAAAATGTATTCAATAATATTTTCCGTTTGCTGAAAACAGAAAGTTATTTCAGAACGTTGCACTCCGAACCATTCGCTTTATCATTTCGTCAGAAAGTAAGAAATTTTTGGAATTTTGAGTTGGAAATGTTCTTGAACGAAAATCTTCGACTCACTTATGACGAATCCGTCCTCAAATTCGAATTTGGCCGGGCTTGTGTCCGTAAACATGATAACCCACAAACAAAAAAAGGTGAAAACTTTTTTGTTTTTCAAAATACCGCTGCCAAATTTGTTAATGGACAAAATTCAAGTAGAGGTTCCGTAAATATATCCGTTCGAAATGTTGTTTCTCTGGTCATTTCAAAACTTCAAATGAGATAAAGATGAAAATTTGTATTTGGATGTAGAATAGCAATTTTAAGTGTCCATGCGTCAGGGGAAAGGGGAAGGTAGCGCAAGGGCTCGACGCTCTGTGTACTGAAACAGTAAAAATACTGACTGGTACGCTTTGGAGCTGTACTGAGGAGCTCCGAATGGTGACTGAAAAAAAAAAAGTATTCTTTGAACATGGATGAAAGATTTATTTATTCTTTACTTTGTAAAAAAAGCGTTCATTTTTAATTATAATATTCATTTCCTAATTGGCTTCAACATATAAAAACATAAGTAAAAACTTCAAATATAAAAAGAGATTTTCATAATAAGCTAATTAATAACTATTCTATTTCCAAAATTCTCAGATTCGTGTATGTAGCTGAGGGTCAACCAATGCATGTACCTATTTTCAAACCAATCCTTAATTTCTAATTTTTTGGTTCAAAGCTAAATACTATCTACGAAATTTAATTTAATCAAAAAAGGCATCAATTTTATTATTTGGAATGCCCAATTTAGTTTCCTCTATGAAGATATATTTATTTCCTATTCAGAAGCCTCCAATTTTCTTTTGTATTGTCCCGAATTTAAAACTAATTTGTGTTCGATATAACCTCGAAATCTAAAATTCCTATCCCACAGAATTTAGCGTACTTCATTTCTTCATCTTTATATTAATATTATTGTAATCCATGGTCCACAGTTCGCACCATTTACTTATCTAGACGGAGTGAAAGGTTAAGCACCAGTGTATCTGGTTAGGATTTACCGAACGCTTTGGGGGCTTACTGTGGGAATGATGCGAACTCTGTGGCATATACCTATGGAGGGTAGAGATCTCTACTTTTCATACATATAATGAACGCAGTAACAGAATCACAGAATATAATATTGATAAATAATAACAAAATTTAAATTTATTTTGCTATGATTCTTTCAAATATGTACAATATTTTTTACTGCATTCTTCACCTCAATTGTTTGCAGTTTTGGAATTATAATTTTTTCAATATTATTATTTCAATATAACCCCATAATTGTTTGTATGTGCGATTCAGTGGCAGGGAGCTAGAGTTTGACTCAGAAAAACTAGACTCAAATCTACTATTTTCCAAGATTTGATAAGCCTTTTGTTTTCAATTAAGCTTACAAGTTAAAAAGTGATAAATAACCTATAGTCTAAAGTTTGCAGTCTTTTGGATTTTTATTGCTACTTTTTATCAATCAACCACCTCTCCCTCTCTCGAAATTTAAAATTTCATGATATCAATTAGATGAGCCGTTTGGGCATGAAAAGGTTGAAACCAAACGAAAATAGATTCGGATTTATTATATCAATATGGATAGTTACATGAATTTTTTTTCAAAATGCATATTTTACAGATGCAGATATATTTGATTTGAATCCTGAAAAAAAAGGAGCCATCAGAGAAAATCGTGCATTACAGCTAGAAAGAAAACGAAAAGCCTTAGCTTTTCTGAAATTGAAATCTGCTTTCAATGATATAGACCATTTACCAGACGGTGGGAAAACTATTCCTACCATTGATTTGTCTAACATCCAATCGCCAAAAAAGAAATACATATCGTCAGAAGGATCTGATGATGACAAGAAGATACGTTTTCGAAAGAGGTTAGTAATCTTAACACAAAATTCATGTTTTTTATGATAAAATAATTTTTCAACAATATTTCGAAGCATGTTACATCTTTATGTTGTCTTTTTTGCACACGTCACATCAAGAGTTTTGTTTGGCTGCATAACTAAATTCTACTTCCAACCTATTATAACCCCTTACCGCGCCATTTTTTTTTTGTTTTGCTATTTTCTTATATGTTCTGTATTATATACAAAAGAAAGTTAAGAAAAATCCCGCCGCAAATTTCCCGCTGAAAAAGCTGATATGATTTGTGCCAAATATGACACAAATTGCGGTTAAGGGAACTAAAACATTGTACTTATTCAAATAAATTTATGTAAAATAGGTTGTAATACAGTGAAATTATAGTAATTTCCGTAACAAGTCCGGAAAATAGGGTTTTTTTGGACGAATAGACAAAAAAAAAGTCTGTGAGCCCAATAAAAAATTGAATACCCGTTTTCATTAATTCAATTTCAAACTAGTTATACCTATATTGTATTTCTCTCAAAAAATGTGAACTAAATTCAAAATTTGCAATTAATTTTATCTAAATATTTCAGAATTTATCAATATTTTGAATATGTACCATCAACTTAATCAAATCAATAAACAATAATGTCAAGACCTAAATGAATTGAGACCAAAACATGAACTATAGCCGCACAATAACGATATACAATTAAAAAATGTATGACAAAAAATGGCTTTTGTTAGTTTTATGACCCCTTCGCCACTGTTAGAATATAGTCACTATACTGAACGCTGAGAAGCGAGAGTGCTGAAAGTGGAACAGGCCGCGTTTACGTTTTTGAACCAATCATTTGTTGGAAAAATGTTGAAAAAGGCCTCTTCCAAATTTGGCACAGTACGCGGTAAGGGGATAAGATAATGTGTTCAGTTTTATGATATTCTTTCAATATATCTACAGAAGTGTACTTTAAAATAGACAAAGGCAACTTTTATGTTTCACATAAAATGAAATTTCATAACTTATATCTATAAAAAACTAGTAAAATCTTTTTTATTCAACCAATCGAATTTAGTCATATTGCATATTGTATCATATACAATACAAAATAAAATTTAGAAAAATGCTTTTTTTTCAGTACCTGTCATTAAAGAATTAAAATATACAAATTCAAATTTGATTTTCCGGTAATCAATTTTCATTTCCAGAAGTAGATCGAAGACAAGGAATTACAGCCACTCTAAAAGTTTTAAAGATAGTGAAAAAAGCTTAAGTAGAAAAGATAGAGAAAAACATAGAAAAATTAGGGCTCCTAGGCTAGATAAAGACTACGATAGTGAAGAAAGCGAGAAGGAAGATGGTGAAATGTCAGATGAAACAAATGACTCGAGATCTAGGAAATCATCACACAAAAAGAAAAAATCCCACAAGAGGTAAATTCATATCATACTATTGAATTTATGCATAACCCAAGGAGAAAAATCAAGTATCTTACCTAATTTTTTATTATTTTCTATTTATCGCAAAATGTATCAATTCACGATACTATACATACAATATAATTGTACTCCAAAACCAATGGGTAATAATTCCATATTTTGAAACTGATCGCGAATTTTGAACTAATAAATAATCATAAAAAGAAAAAATGCAAAATAATCTTTAATTTTCAATAATATATAATACAAGCTTCTGATTGCAATTTCGTTCGTGGGGAAATGTCGAATCCTTTAATGACATTGGACAATTGTATCTAGAAGGTTTTAAATGTCTTTGGAACCAGGAGTTGAATATGTGAAAATACTTGGAAATATGTTGAAAAGGTTTTTAATTTTTTTTTTGTTTGGCTTTCACTGCGTCATTATTCAAGAATTTGTTCTCATGAAACGTTAAATCATGAATATCTCAAATATGGTACATTTTCCCAGGAGTGTAAAAAAGTAAGTATTGTGAAATATGCAGCTCCAAAAAAACCTGTAGAAACAACAAAAATCAACGTGAAATTGACATAAACACAAACATTCTAAAAATTCATATTTAATTTTTTGTCCTATCATCCTTCTTGTAACGCCCATGCTAATTTTTTTTTGTTTAATCAATAATAATATTTATTTTAAGAATGATCATCATACAAAATGAATGGAAAACAGGTCAAGTTTCAATACTCAAAAAGTTCATAAAACACTATTAACATTTATATTATGTATATACTTGAAAAACATCTTTAAATTCATTAAATGTATATGGTTGCCAATTATATCCAATCTCTTGTTAAAGGTGAACTCAACTGTATACACATTTAAACTTTAATTATTAGTAGACTTTTGTCTTTAATTCAAACTTATATGTATATCAACATGAAAACATAAACATAAAATATTGAACAATATCTCATCAATTTTTAAAACACTTTCCTATGGATATATAAAAATAAATAAGAACCAAAAAATTTAATATCATTGTTTAAGAAAATTTTGAATTTATTCATTTCAATCATGTCTGATATGATCAAATTTAGCATTGGCCAGCAATGGGCTTTTTTTTCAAGATGTCCATTTTCACTTCATCTTCCTCATAAATTGCAATCTTACAAATTCTAGTTTTTCCTCCATGATGGGAGTACCCAGTAAATTAACTTTTTTTTGTGGTACCTTTTTCAACGTTCTCATTCTCCTCATCAATTTTTAAAAGTTTTCTCGAATCGCCGATTTATGTCCAATCTTGAGTTATCTCATTATAATCCCTGTTTGTGCTTGGATTATCATCGGGTTTATTTTCAAGTAATTGGAAATTCTCTTCGCTTTTGTCGATGCCACAAATCATTATTTCTTCTTCATCAATATCAATGACATGGACGGACGCTTTTCCATTGATCTCAATTATAGCATCATATAGATTGCTTAAGGTACGGTTTCCTCGGACACTCCGTCGACCGTCACGTTTCGTGGACTTTATCTCGACCAATCGCAATTCTAGCAATTTCCTAGCTGGACGGAGCCTGAACGCTCAGCTGATAGCCGCGGCTAGACCGCGGTTAGGTCACAGCGGCTTCGTACAGTTAAGCGTGTCTAGAACAACGGTGCAAGGCACCGACGTGATCGGCGGCACCGTACATGCGTATGTAGCCTACCAATAAATTAGTCGCAGTCCTTCTAATTCAAACCACTTCAGGCGGCAAGCGCTATCCTCTACAGCATACGGCCATAGTATAAGGAAAGGATAGTAAGCCAACCGCCGTTTGACGGCAAGGAAATAGTCACCAGGGGTCGCTACTGTAGTTGGATTTCGTGACTACCCAAAGTGGAGAAGTAACTAGATAATAGATGGCGCTGAATCATGAGCTATAGATGGCGCAGAAATAATACGATAATTCATTCAGTGTCGTGGTTGAAAAAGGGTCGCATGACATTGCCAACAATTTTTATGTTATTATTAAGTTACCACTACATTTGAATATTCGAATATTCATTGAATATTTATTCAAAATATAGAAATCTTCTGACCACTCTATTTCAAATATTTTAGTTCTTCAAAATAACACCAATTTTTTCAGAGGGCTCCACTTTACGGACCAATTTTTGACAGTAAAATTCGAGTTAAACGTGAGTACAACTAGATGGCGCTCAACATCAACAAAATCGAAAAAAGCACTACACTGGCTTACTATCCTTTCCTTATACTATGATACGGCCTAGACGTAAAGGTCAACGGAGGGTCCGAGAAAACCGTATCTTAAAACTGGTTAGGCCTTCTCCTTGAAGTTCTTTCCCTATCACTTCAACACTATTTTCAGGAAGTAAATTATAAGTTCCTCCACCTGTCTTTATTATGTTCCTTGTTTCCTCTGAATATTTTTGTTTTGTCCTATTCTTAATATTGTTAAATTTTTCCTTCAAATTTTTAAAAGACATTTCATTTCGATAAAATGACAACTGTTGCTCTTCATCTCTTGTAAAATTCTCCGATCTTGCCGTCTTACAAGCAGAAACTTCCATTTTGCTGCAAGAAATATATTTTATAAATACCATTTAACAAATACATTGAAACATTTAATACTTACATCATTAATCTCTCCGAATAATCATAAATACCCAAAGTATTCATCTAAAATTCAGTAACCAAAATTTCCTAATGTAAACAAATTTTAGGTTGACTTTAGTTTTTTCTTTTGGTGTTATCCAGATTATCCAGAAAGTAACTAGAATCCATGGGTCGAAATACTTTTCAAAACATAGGCAATTCTAGTTACTTTCTTAACTAAAATCATCTCGTGGTAATTTGACCAACACTGACAAAAGTTGTTGTGAAACCCAAATCAGCCCAACCCATGGTTAACAGAAAAGCTTTTTGTCAAATTTCTAGAAAGTTAACTTGACCTTGTAAAACCTGCCCACAATGTCTAGGTCGAGCCGGGATTGTCATCCCATGACTCAAAAGAAAGATATCTGCGCATTGTGACAATGGCATTCATGGACTTGACTCTCAATCTCTCTCTAGAGACGGAAATTCCCAAAAGATACAAACTGGAACCTTTGGAGAATAACTGTCCCCTTCGAGTAAAAAAGGGACTAGAAAGCTTAGTAGGCTCAAGTTCATGAACCCATTGGCAGGTTAAAAAGCGAAGTACAAGGAAAAGATGTAGAGTATGGAGAGTTGAGATGAGGAGAATAATCTTTCCGTTTTAAAAATGACCGTTGAACTGACCCAAATTGTAGACGCTAGTGTAGCTAAAGGGTGAATTTCATAGGAAACGTCATAAACAACTGATGGAGATAAGGCAATAAATACACAAGGATGAATATATGTTCGCCTTTTTAGATTGGTTACCTTTCTTAATTCGTTTTCCGTTGGACACTTTCTCAACACTTCTACCATAAGAGATTATTCTCCTTATCTCTACCCTGCATAATGTTGAGGCTAGAGTAATAATCAATTACCGACGACATTCGAAAGATGGTCATTGCTAAGCAGAACTGGTCTCTCAAAAAAAAGCTAAGCCTCAGTGGCTTAGTGGGAATCTTTATATAAACATTGAATAGAGGAGTCAATTAACTTTATCCAGCCTCAAAATCCGAAGTGAAATGGCAGCCAGAATATTTCCATACTCTGACAAACTGACCATCTTATGCTCATGGCAGAAAACAATAGGAAAACTCAATTTCTGCTTAAGCAGGCGATCCACTTCTACGAGTCTTGCCAACTAAGAATGATAAACCTGAAAATTCCGAGGAAGGCCAACCAAATGTTAAGACGGGCAAACAAAGAAAATGCTGAAACTACGTACGTACATCATCAACGGGCCCGTAATTGCGTTAGTGAACAATGAACTCTATACAGTCATCATTTTCTTATTTCTCTATATTTGTTGCTGATGGTTTCCATTGATGTTTGCAACCATATTTCTGTGGTCTCCACGATCGCAATTGTGCCATATATGAAAAAACGCTCAAAAATTCCGACTAAATATTCATTTTCATCAAATTTGCATTAAAAACAAAAGCAGACAATCAAAGAATGAAAAGTATCCTATGTACCGCAAAGTTGTGAATACATACTTCAAAATAACTCAGTGATCATCCTAAGAGACAAAAAAGAAATGGAGAATATGACACGAATGTGAGGTGGAAAACATAAACCGATGGGAACGTAGACGAAGAAGAGTATAGAATGAAAAGTCTTCTGACGTGTTCATTCATAAGGTTGGCAAAAATTGACAGAGATGATAACCCAAAAACTCGAATGACTCTTAGGAAGAGCTTTAAATATATGGAAAAAATGCTGATATTCCAAGATATCTGAAAAGTTAGAACAACTTAGGCCTTCATTATGTAAAAGAAGAAGAAGGAAAAAGTTTTACACTAAAATGGGCTACACTCTACCCAACCTGGACTTGTCGACAGCCCACCTTAGTCAGGTTGGATGTGAAATCGAGCTGTGTGTAGCTGTGTCCGCCAATCCAAAAGTCCAACCAAGCAACCTAATTAGATCGTGTGTATCGGTGACGGGGATCGTTTTCTACTGGCAAAACTTTTTCCATTTACGCATGTTGGCAATACCAACCAACATATACTTTAATTCGCGAAATTGCCAGAGCCTCAAACTTAATTACCATTCGAATATATCATTCAAATACTATTGATTTTTCTTACTCTATTCTTATTGAATTATTTCTGATTTTGGTGACGTGATCAACAAAAAATTGTATGAAGCTCAAAATTATAATTTTATATCCAAGTTTCATATCATTCAATCAATTCATAGCCATATAAATTCAAGAATTTGAAATTATCAGGATCCCTTGTCGAATTTAGCTCATTTAGAGCATAACCGCGATATTCGAGATCAGAATCTACTCTAAAAATTTCAAGTTTCTAGATAGGTAAATCCACTCGAGGAAGAATGTCTGTCGTTTCTTGTCGCAGACACGGACAACTCGTCATCGGTGAGTCGAACCTTATCGCTCGAGGTCGAGACCATTAGCGCCCCAAACATCGTTACGAAATGATGGCACTCTGTTGGCAGAACGGATACCATGAATTAAGGACTCGTATCAAGAGGTTTCAATTTCCTGAGTGCCTTCGTTTGGGATATACAGGGTGATGCTCATCTTATGAGTGAAATTTCACAGTTCAGTAACTAATTAACTAACTAATCGACCGAATAATTTCAAATTTTGAAGTTTTGTCACCCTTTACTATCGCCTTTCTTCAATATTTCTGATATCGAGTAAATCAGATCCGGTATAGGAAAATTTCAGACTTTTCCTATTTTTGTGAATATTGGATCTTATTGTACGTGAACGTTATGATTTTTTTTCCGTTTTCGTAACCACAAAGAATTAATTCATAATCAAAATATTACAACTCTGCTTGGCACTAATCAATAAACATTCCCTCATGAGTGAATTTTTTTAGTTCAATAACTCTTCAACTAATTCACCGAATAATTTCAATTTTTAAAGTTTTGACATTCTTCACTATCGACATCCTTCAATATTTCTGAAATCGTGTAAATCAGATCCGGACTAGAAAAATTTCAGTTGTTTTCTATTTTTGTTAATAGGGTCACCCTGTATATGTATGTAATTCTATAATTATATCATATATGATAATATCCATTAAAAAATTATGAATTTCCACCGAAATTGTGATTTTTTTGAAGAAATTAATGGTTTGAATAGAGATTAATGAATATTTCTTGCCTTGTTATATGACACATTATGGTGAGCGGATAAAATCAATTAATATACTAATTTTTTTTCAGGAAACGCGCTAAGAGTAAACATAGTTCCAAAACCAAAAAGAAATTCAAGAAAGATATGAAAACTGTGCCTTCAAGTTCGAGTGATTCAGAACAATCAATCCATAGTTAACAACTCAAATATACTGTGATGTTAAGTTTGAAATTCCAAGAAAACTATAAAACTGTATATAAATTGATTTATGAATAAATACAAAATTTTTTTAATTTTAATTTTGTATTTTTTATCTCCTTGTTGAAGCTGGGAGTGTACCGAGCCATCAACTGGAGCTTCAGCTGAGCAGAAACTCATAATTACCGTCGATTACTTGGGACTTGCTCATAAAATATTGAAATAAATCATAAAACCAGTATAAGTTCAATCCTATTTTGATTGAATAATATAAATTTAAATAAATCTTCAAAGTGTGGGTTGTGGTCCTTATAGTGTGACTAAAGTAGTTCACGGCCAAGGAGAAATTAGGGAAATAAAATAACGGGATGAAAACACTCATTCAATTTATTTCAACCCACTACGAATGTATGAAGAAGATGATATTTAGATCTTATCGATTTTAAGGGTCGCTGGACACTTGGGTCGTTGCGGCTCGTTCGCAGGTACTTTTTCGCCGGTCTCGGGAACAGATCTGAAAATCTTCACTCTTCTCGTTGTCGGTGCAAGTGTTGCACATATGTTGTAGTTGTAGACTGGACTGAACTCAATTGAATTATTCGCCCTGAAATGCCGAGTTTTATGGGCATTCAGGCCGTTCTCCATTCGACCGTTAGCAAAGCCTTTTAACAGATCCCTTAGGGGTGTTGCTTTGATCATTCCAACTTTTTGCACCGAGTTCTTCTGTTTTTAGCATTCTGGTTCGAAATTTAACTCAACTCGAATATTTTCTGGAATCTATCGATTCCCTACAAAAGAAAAAATCTAAATACTTTTTTGCTAATGTACACTTGTTGATGGACATCTATGTAATATTTGATTTTTATCATTATATTACATATATACTCACTAAGTCCCAGTTGCTTGATATTCCTGTTGAGATGATAATTGGAATAGTTTTAGATGATATCATTACCACTGACACTTTCTCTGAAATTCGAGGTCCCTATATTTTGAAATTTTTTCGACCTCCTTTTGACGCAGGTTGTTGTTATTTGGTATTGCTACGTCGGCGGGTAATGCTGCCTTTTGATGTTTATGGACTAGCAATATATCTGGTCTGTTGAGAGGGACTGTTTTATCAGTCAAAACTGTACGATCCCAGTACAGTTTATAGCGTTAGTTTTCCAGGATGGTTTCCGGTTGGTAGTTGTAGTATGGCACTTTTTCAGAATGAATTAGTTTTAATTTGGTTTCCTTTTTCTTGGTGTAGTATCTTTCCTACTGCATCGTGTCTCTCTTAATATCCATTTCCTGCAAACATTTGACATCCTCCCGTGATATAGTGGATTGTCTCATTCGTTGGACACCCATAACGGCATCGATCGTCAGTAATAAGTTCGATCCTTTAATTTCTCGTTGAGATCACTTGATCTTGGATGGCTAAAAGAAATCCTTCCGTTTCTGGATACATCGCACCTGTTGTGAGCCAATAGTTCGACGCTTCAATGTCGACATGATCCTGGTTCACATCGTTGAAATGTCGTCCATGTAGGGGCTTTTCTCTCCATCTTTGCAGTTTTTCGTGGATTGTCTGGGGGTTGTATGACAATTGCTCCTTATGCAGTTGTGAAGGTGTTGATTCGTCTGCTTCACAAAGTACTTTGTAGACCTCTGACGTGCCTGATTTGTCTTTGAAGTATGTTCGTGGGCATTCAATTTGCCCATTAGCAAGTTCCATGATGTCTGGCAGACATCTGCCTCCTTTAGGCAGTGTCGTCCTCTCAATGCTACTTTTCGGATGGTGCTTGTGCGCTTTTGTCATCAAGGTTCTCAAGTTTGCGTTGCAGGTTTTCTATATCTGTTTTGCTCCATGGAATTATACCGAAAGAGTATGTTAGCATTGAACATGCATATCTATTGAAAGCTCTCGTCATGTTCTTGCTGTTGAGGTTTGTTTTCAAAATTTTGTTGATTCTCCTAATGAACTCAGTTGTTAAGTCTTCCTTCATTCTTTGATGGTTTATTCGTCGGTTTTGTTTCATTCCTAGGTATTCATAAAGATCGTCCGATTTCATTGCTTCTATCTCCTGTCCATTGGAAAGAGCGATCGGTTCATCTTAGATTTTTCTTCGCACTACTTATTATTATTATTAAATAATGACAATCGCCTCGACAAGAGAAATATCAATTCTTGGCTACAGACTACTACGATAAGTAACAATTCTTTCTTACATACATAATGTTATTTATTTCAATGCAGAGAAACGGTTTTTATTTTTTAAGCGAAAACTGTGCATCGGATTGAAAAAAGTCAAGTGATCAACTTTGATAAGAATTAAATGATTAGGAATTTTAAAAATAATCTTTATTTAGAAAAAATCTGTGGCGTGCCATCAATGTCTGCCAAAATAGTCGGGTCAAATTACGTACGAACGCCACTGGTGTTTATTACAAAAAGTGATACATTTGTAGGATTTCACATATGCCTTCTTATGCGTTTCGTCCTTGGCACACACACCGGACTCATCAGTGTGACTTTGGTATATTTGTGTGTGCCGTGTCACAGACACTTGGGGAATTTATTATTATCGAGAGCCGCCGGGACTCGAACCCGTGAGTCTACACTCTTAACCTCTAGGCCACTGAGTGCTGTGTTTATTGTTGCTATGTGGAGCTTTATGAGAAGCCGCCACATGACTCCCTCCCCAGTGACGGAGAAACGAAACTTATGCGTGTTACGAGGTCATCGGTGCAGCCGGGTGATTGCCGCCTAATCAGAGCTGCACCTCGCGGCATCGTGCGGACGGTGAATGCCGCCTATTTAGGTCCGCTATACCGCGGCAGGCCAAGGAGCACGTATTGCACGTCATGGGAATGGGCGTCTAGAGTTTCGTTGGAAATTGCATTTATATGGGAGCTACGTATCAACCTTCTGCTTTCCAGGACACATCGTTAAGACGGCCATTCCCATCACGTCGGGGTCACCAATGTAAGATTTCACATATGCCTTCTTATGCGTTTCGTCCTTGGCACACACACCAGACTCATCAGTGTGACTTTGATATATTTGTGTGTGCTGTGTCACAGACGCTTGGGGAATTTATTATAATCGGGAGCCGCCGGGATTCGAACCCGTGAGTCTAAATTCATAACCTCTAGGCCACTGAGTGCTGTGTTTATTGTTGCTATGTGGAGCTTTATGAGAAGCCGCCACACATTAAAAAATGCGTCTTGATTGATAGTACATGTAAGACAAATTTCATTAAAATATCTAAAGTGGTATTGTATAGATATTAATAATAAATGATTTATTTTTGAAAACATAACCACCCTGTATCTCAAAAGGTAAGCCGTTTAGGACATATGTTCATATGAAGTTTTTTCTTAAATTGGACCCAAAAATCACCCCCATAAATATTGACATTCAATTAGAAAACACCCTGTATATTTGCTCATTTTGTGATGCGACATGAATACTGATTATCTTAATGATAACATGATGATCAATTATGACATTTATACTCATCCTACTTACCGTTAGTTAAACCATAGTATTTCCTTTCTATATACTATGGTTAAACTTACGAAGAAACTAAAGCAAAACAACTTGAACTTTCAAGAAAGCGCCTGTGAAAACTGAAAAAGATACACAAAAGATAGGTGAGAATTTACGCCGAAAACATATTTCAACCCCTTGAGGAATGAAATATGTTTTGTGTAAAATTATGATACAGTAGTATAGTATTAGTTTCTATGTACTACCAACCGGGTCGCCAGCATCAACATTTCAAACGACTCTACGCAGTTGTCAGTCTTTTCCTTCCTTTGTGAATGGTATTCTTCAAACATATATTGTACCGAAATTTCATAATCCGCGAATGATTTTTTCAACCGGTATATCGATGCTACTTTTGATGTTTTGGAATCGTTGTGGGTAATTCATGTGTGTACGAAACGTACAGAAAATCTTATTCATATCATAATTTTCTATTAATATTCATACGAAATAATTTCAGAAGGTATTTCATATTTCTTAATCAAACGTAGATTGAAGGATGTGTGTCTTCTATTTGTTTATTAAATCCTTAGAATATAGATAGAAGGAACGGAAAATAATCATTCGAACCCGATCCCGAATACAAGAGAGATGAAAGCTTAGACGCGCCAATCACAATTGAGCTAGCCGAATTGAAAACGTTGCCAGCTCTATTTTCAGTACGAAGGAATGAACGAAGGAGAAGATCAAAATTTTTCCGACAATTCAGATAAATTGTCGATGTGGCAACGTGTTCTGGCTTTAGACCACCTTATTTGGCTAAATCTTCATTGTTCCTTGTTTTAATTATTTTGTATTTCCATTTATAACCATTAGAAGTGATATTAGATATGCCTAGCAAGTGTTTTTTGTGTAGTTTCACAATTGTGGAAGGTGAGATTAGTCTTCACAGGTGAGTTCCATCCATAGGCGTGCAGAATCCTGATATTTTTCCTTAAAGCATATATTCAGTTATAATTAAAAACAATCCAAAACTAATTTATACGATTAATAAATGTTTCTTAAGACTTCCAGCGAATCAACTTGAACGAGAAAAATGGTTGCAGACAATTTCTTGGAACCGAACGATGTTGGAAAAAAAAATTATCTTTGCTCAAATCACTTCCCTGAAGATTGCTTCCGACTAATAAACCTAAAAAAGAAGTTTATTCCAGGAAGTTTGCCTTCTCCTTCTGAAATCAAATTGGAAATACCTTTGTAAGTTGTAACGAGAACTTATTTTCATAATTTGTCGTATTTATTATTAATTCCATGCAATGAAAATCTTCCTCAGAATATCATCATAGAACATAAAAACATTTGTAGGATCTACTCAGAAGGAAATGGAAGTATTGAAGCACAGGACTTCATTGTTCATTGTTGAATAAATTGTGAAATCAGATTCTTGAGAAATTTATAGAAAATATTTTATATGAGAAAATGCAACAGAAAAGAAGATTTCCTGCGAATTCCGACTGCCCTTCACATCTTGAGAAATGGGAAATAATAATTTGAGTGTTAAATTGAAATTCATACAGCAAAAAATATTTTATCCGTACCTATTTATGTTTAATAATTATCAGAATTTTTTTTTCCTAACTTCACAACGGCTAAATCATAAAACTGAGAAAAACATTGACCTTTTCTAATTACGAAAGAATTTTCTTAAATAAATCACACTGTAAACTATTTTTGAGCACCAATTGATTATTTCGAAATAGATCAAAATATGTTACGCCACTGCCATAGACGCCGGTCAGACAAGGAGCTACGAATGTTGGCATCAAAACAAATGCTTCAGTTACAAGGCGATTTCCATTCCTCTTATTAATGTTCTAAGATAAAATCAGCATATTCATTTCCGTTCGAAGTACGTTAACCAGAGAAATACCAAGTTACTTTCATATTTCCGGTGAACTGTGGAATTTGTATTGTATCAATAAATCTATTGTTATCATATTTACGCTTGGTCTTGACGTCACTAGAATTATATTATAAATAGTTGTTAGTTTCAGAAATAAAGTGCATTTTACACACGATCTGCCTTTCAGTCATAACCCTTGAGTCCTTAACAAATCCTCTATCTTGAAACTCAAGGTAAAGTTGTGACGCTACCCCAACAATGTGTGATTGAATTTATTTGAGAAAATACCCAAAATAAACTTTTACTTTTTAAGAAACCAATACATAAAAATACAACATAGTGATTCCCAATATTTCTGCTTGGAATCATCTCGAAACTAAGTTTATCTCTGGGACCTCCTAATCCAGCTTCTTGAAGGTTTCTCCAATTTTCTTTTCGATATCATCAACAATTGATTTTGCAGATAGGATATTTGGTGTAATATCCAGTTTGAATGTATCTTCAGACTTCTTTGTAGGACAATCATTATGATCTATTTCAGTAATTTCTGAAGTACTGAAATAATTTAACTTTAAAGTTTCTTTAATCTGAAAGAATTAAAGAAATCAGTTTGAAGTAGTAGTATTCAACGGAAAAAATTATATTTATTATTCTATATAGGGTGTCCGGATATAATGTCGAATTATTTCATTACCTATATAGTCTTGAATGAGCACATTTTCTACGACTACGACTCTCAATTGTTATTGCATTTATTTTGTTATATCTAATTTAGGAGCGGTAGAGAGGCCGCTATAAGGCCTATAAGGAGTTACTCCTTATACTGGAGCACAAGATCTTATAGAATTCTCGTTGAAAAAATGAGATTCATTAAACGTTTGCAAAAGACAATATACCAATATACACTAAATTGAAAGTGTTTCGAAACAATTCTCGAGAAAAAAGATATTCATTCAACAAGAATTATATAAATCGACTTCATGTAAATATGAATTACTCCAAATTTAATTTGTATTGTATTCATGATTTTACTCAATAGTTAGGTCTCAGTACTTCGTATTCGAGTATCATTTTTAAATTCAATCTCTGATCTATGATAATAATATAATAAATATTAGTTAAAGGTTTTCAGTGTTGTTTTCCTTACCTTTTTCGTATATAATCCATCTAGTACAGTGGTTCTAGATAAAATAAAAATTTTTGATTCCGAGGTGATCCCCAGTGAAGAACATAAAAGAATTCCAGCATAATGGGAATAATCTGTATCGAAAACAATCATGTACTGTGATGGGATACCTAAAAAATTTTACAGGTTGGTGAATCACAATTTTAAAATATTCAATATTTATTCATATACGTAAAGAAAGTATATTTCTTCAATTCTAATCTAAAACTTGATAATAGATAACATCAAACATGTATGTTGCTCCCGCCCCGTAGATGGCTGTCTTCGTAATAACTGCCAATTACCAAAGACATAGTCTATGATAACCTTTGAGTAGAGTATCGAATATTTAGTATTTCATATTCTATAATGATTTTCAAACAAGATGTCGGTGGTGAGCAATAAAGCCGATAGTGGAGACCCGGGGGGTTGCAAAACATTTGTTTGAGGTCCTAGGAGATTGGGGGTTGTTTGACCCTTATTCCCTTTTTTTGTTATCGGATTGATTTTCAGTGTTAATGATATCTATAATCAATGTATATTCTTGTATAACACAAGAACGGTTGATATTACTTTTCCACAACATAAGCTATCTCTATCTGAAAAAAATTCATCATATATGTGCATAAAAATTTTCAACAAATTACCCCAGAATATGAAAAATATTGAGAACTATAAGATCTTCAAGGCAAAAACAAAGAAATTCTTGATTAATATGGAACCCTATTGTTTGGGGGATTACTTTATATAATCAAATTGTAAAACATTGTAATTGACACTATTTTATTTTGTATTTTTTCTGTGTATGAAAATTTAAAATCTGAAATAAAGAATATATCTATCTATCTATCTATCTAATACAAATTTTTTTCATTTTATATATTTATAAATTGATTTTTTTCTTCCCAAATAAAATTGAATTGAAAATCTTGAAAACAAAATGTACCCACTATTATGAAGTTTTTATTAAATTTTCAGGCTGATAGACATTACAAAAATTATCGTATTCATTATGTTTTTCTCCAGATATTTAACATCATTTATACTCTCAATTAAACTGTCCATTTCTGCATTATCTTTCCTTTTGTGCACTATTTGATTCGAGCCGAAAGAAATTGATGACGGAGTCTCTTGTTTGACATGGCTGATATAAACAATGGTTATCAATGTATATCTGTGAAGTAAACAATACAGTTTTCAGTGGCGTACCCAAGGGGGGAATAAGGGGGATATATCCCCCCCAGAAGGAATATCCATTATTTGTAACAACCTTATATATCACAATCTTATTATGAGTAAGCAAAATTCTTTGGAAAACTTCTTCAAAAGAAGGAAAATTTGTTTTCTTTATCCCCCCCAAGACTTATGTCTGGGTACGCCACTGGCAGTTTTGTATGTCTTCTCATGGAATAATTGTGAAGAATTGAGTTTTATAGATTTTCAATAATAATCCAAATATCCAGTAATATTCACAACAAATTTTACTGCATAACGAAGTGATGGCGTCTGCTTTTGGAAATAGTTTGTATGTGGATAGTGACACATCTGGAAGTGGAGGAAAAAAAATTTGATGTAGGCTAGATGTTGATGAAAGCTGTATTAATAGTGAAGATGAGCAATAATCAGTAGAAAAATTTGTACCATAATGTAGCACTGCTATTTCAAAGGAGAATATTTTGCTCTACTTATCTGGTTTTAATATTCGCAAAATGCTGGCCGAAGGTAATTGTCTTAACTGCAAGTTAGGGTTGGTTGAAAAAACAACTGATCATTCCTACTCGTTGCCTGACAAATACACTCATTTGTTCATGTGAAAATTTAGGTGGCTTGACCCCATGTTTCAAATGATGTGTTTCGTGTGGTTTTTGAGACTAAATGACATTGTTTATTTCAACGTTCAACGGTCTAAAATCACATATGATTTTAGGCCGTTGAACGTTGAAATAAGCAATGTCCTTTAGTCGGATTCGGCCAATGCCTAGATAGTGATTCATGTGTGACGTTTCTCCACTATTGAAAAAAAATGGAGATTTTTTTTTACAATAGTGTAAAAAAAATCTCCATTTTTTATTTATTTTCAACTTTTATTTTATATTTCTTCTTGAAATCGATGTATTCTTCCTATAAAAAATTATAATTGTAATAATGAAGGCTTTTATTCTAAAAATCCAGCAAAAACTAATAAAAATGATCATATTAAAAATATATCGCTTGATAATTGGAGAACCTCTATATTATAATGGGTATAAACAGATAGTCAATCACCCTGCCAATGATCCTATATCATTCATAAACCATGTCAACATCAAACGTCCAAGACAACTCGTTTTAGTTACCTTCCTGATAAGCTCATATTCAAGGCCGGCGCGAGCAATTGACAAATTCATCGAAGGACAATAATTTGTCGATTTCATCAAAAATTTCCTCAATTGTTTAAAAGTAGGACGATCTATAGTTGAAAGACGACGAAGTTCTTAGAGATGTATTTTAGTAGGTACCTATTTGTATTTTCATAACTAGTTGAGAGCGTCTATTCAATTTCTTCAATAAAATTGGTGCTTGGTGATTTTTTAATTTCAGTACAAAGTATCACTGAGGAATCGTTTTTGTGTCAAAAATGATGTCTTGTTTTGTTAACTGACTTTGCGCCCCTGCAATTTGGCGCCCCGGCAAAATGTCCGGTATGACGGACCTTACGTTTAATTTGACAGTTTGGTTTTGGGGTGATACAGTCATAGCATAGTATAAGGAAAGGATAGTAAGCCAGTGTAGTGCTTTTTTCGATTTTGTTGATGTTGAGCGCCATCTAGTTGCACTCACGTTAAGCCTCGAATTTTACTGTCAAAAATTGGTCCGTAAAGTGGAGCCCTCTGAAAGAATTGGTGTTATTTTGAAGAACTGAAATATTTGAAATAGAGTGGTCAGAAGATTTCTATATTTTGATATTTTTTCTGCTCTACAATAAGAATTTACGCCAGTGGCGTGTATTTGTGATAAACAAGTACAATGCTACAAGTTATCATGAAATCACTAATCAGGTCCAGTCGTCATGAAATGATATCTCTAGGTTTTTTCAGGATTTATGAATGGAATGAACTCCATTTTCCGGAATATCTATATTGCAATTGAGTGTATTTGAAGAATATTCGATTGATATTGTTTTGTTATAGATTTAGTGAGAATAGGTAAAGTTTCTATCAACATTAATTTCCTAATGTCGTAAGTTCCAATGAAATTTCTGAAAAGCTATATTTAGCATTTGACAGTTGGTTTCGAATCATTTTTTCCCAACCTTTAACGATTCTTAGAGTTATGTATTTTATTATTCGACTGTAATAATATTTTTCGGCAACCGTCCGGGATGTGCTCACTTCCCGGACGCTTTTTCTCTGAGAAAGTAGCATTTCCCGGCCTAGTCCGGAAAGTACGTACTTCCCGGACTAGGCCGGAAAAGAATCATAGAATATATAGCAACCGAGATAACGGCTGACAGTTCATATGAAATTAGTTGTCAAAAATTTGCATGTTTTTTTATCGCAATCGCAATAAAATATGGAAAGCAGCAGCGATAGTGTTATTTTACATGGTTGCCGAAAAAATATTGTACGCAACACGCCCGAAAATGGTTTTTTTGGACTCACAGACTTCCAGGACTCGCTTACGCTCGTCCTGGAATTTTGTCTATTCGTCCAAAAAAACCCTATTTTCCGGACTTTTTACGTAAATTACTATTTCTGACCGAAAAATCAGCCCATGTTTTTATGAATATTTGAAGAAAAGTTTACCTTAAACAACCAAATTATATTGAAAGATCTCAATGATGTTGAAAATAAATAAAATCATGTTTTATTTTTATATTTACCTTATATTTAAAATTGAAATGAATATTTTCGGGTTGTAGTTTGTGGATTGAACATATCAATGGATTTTTCATATAGCTCAGGAGCTTGAAATATTAGAGGTTTCCTAGTAATACATCTTTTTTGGTAAAAATGAAGGAAAAAACTTGAAAATTGGAAAATTCATTTTTAATATCAAATAAAAGAAATTTTATAAAAAAAAGTTCAAGAGTTGGTAGAGACAGATGGAATTTTAGTTCTTCTATACATACTAAGCAAATAGCCACTCTTAGTGCTGTGCAGTTTTTTTTATAAAGTAAATAAGCTACTTTATTAAATCCAAGCTCAACCATTAACGAAGAAAGAACTGAAAATGATTTTTTAAATCAGAATCGTTGTTATCCGTGTTTAATTAAAACTCTTAGCTCTCTGGTTAACATCAGTTCTACAAGATCTTGTTCTAAATCTGTTATTTATCCAGCATTTGAGAAAGGACCTATTGCCTCAATCCCTTCAATATTCAAGTAAATGGTAACAAGTGAGTATCAAGGTGAATTTAGATGTCAGAAATACATTAAAGAATTTAGGTACGACCAGGTCAGAAGCTTTCGATTTCTAATTCAATAAAAATTTAGAGAGATTTCCTCAATTTTTACTGAATTAGAAATCAAAAGTTTCTGATTTTTTTTTTGTTCTTGGAAGGAAACAATATGATGTATTTTTTCGATACTCTCTATCATTTGAATTCAACCCGCACCAATTCTTTACAAAATAATTTTCTATGGGAATAAAGCTTTTCCGATATAAGACACTATACGATATTGATGAGGGTTATTGAGTCTCAGTGCTGCCCTGATGATAATGAATTTGATGCTTCGAAAAGCACACAGTTTCAGTCAATAAAACCTTGTAATCATGAAGATACTGAGCGAATGCTCTTGCAACCATCAATAAATCATTATGAATTAACTGGCAATTATTTCTTTGAAGTTGGCAAAAATAACAAATTGGGAGAAATTATACCGTATAGAATATTTATGTTCACCAATTTGCATATCATATTTCAAAGGTATTTGAAAAAATTTTTCATATATAAATTGAATATCCACAAGTAAATAAAACAAACAGAAGAGAAGACAAATTAGGTAAATATTGCCAGCCAAAATTATCCAGTGGCATAAATATAGGGGAGCGATCTGATACTTTTTCTATTCTAATTCTACTCCACTGACTTTTCTTCGAGAAAATTATTTCATTTCTGAAGTTTTATTAAAAAAGGGTTCTTTTTTATTGCGCATCTGAAATAGCTTCTGGATGTTTCAAGTATTATTTTTTTTTTAATTATCCAATCAGTTTGTTGATTCCTCAGAGGAATGCAAAATATACGAGAAACAATTTCATTTTTCATTTCACGATTTCTTTCTTATCCTTCTCAAGAAATATAAGAATAGGCAAAAACAGCAAAACCATTATTTCTGGTATTTACCCTTATTTTATAACAAGAAAGGTGAAAATAGCATATTTACCCAAGTACATGTTAAATTCTATAGAAAAACTACCGCTCAATTGATGTCGGCAACTGGACTGAGGGGTGGTTTTTGTTCCAACAACCTGACCTTCAACCCTGTCAAGTAAATCAGAACTCAATTATCACATTTAGACCACAAAAGTACCCAAACAGTAGCATATTTTGTATCAGCTTATGGGGTGCGTCGTTATTTCCTATCATTTGAAAAAACATGATCAGTCAAAACTCACAACTATAAACATAGTTTTATTAAGTACCTACTAATCAGAAACTTTTTAGAAATTCGGGGAGCGATCTGATAGTTTTTCTATTCTTATTCTACACCACTGTCTTTTGTTCGAGAAAATTATTACATTTCTAAAGTTTTACTAAAAAAGGGTTCTTTTTCATTGCGCATCTGAAATAGCTTCTGGATATTTCAAGTATTAGTTTTTTTTTCAATTATCCAATCAGTTTGTTGATTCCTCAGAGGAATGGAAAATATACGGGAAACAATTTCATTTCACAATTTCTTTCTCATCCTTCTCAGGAAATAATATTAGAATGGGCAAAAACTGCAGAATCATGATTTAACCTTATTCTTATAACAAGAAAGGAGAAAATAAGATATTTACCCAAGTACATGTTAAATTCTATAGAAAAACTACCGCTCAATTGAGAGTGAGCAAAATAGGTACCAAATGGTATTTTATGATCCGGTTGGCCGGTCCTGAAGGCGGCCCTAGGTCGTAATGCGTTCAATAATCCTTCTGACCTTGTAATAAAAGAAATTGGAGCTCAAAAGATAGAAGTGTCTAACGACAAGAGATGTAATAAACCATAACAGGAAAATTTGCCGCCTGGCATTTCCTTATCATTTTAAGATAAATATAGTTAGTATGTTTCAGGATATACTGAAATACAAATTCAATTTAATGCATCCTCAAACCCTAAAACAATTTTCATTAAAAAAATTGCATAAAAAAATCATCCAAGTAGACTAGCAGTATCATTCATTATCGCTCATTGTTCCAAATTATCGAGAAAATTAATACCGATCATCCAAAGCGGAGCTAATTTTCGAGACTAATTCTCAATCAAAAACCTCATTTTGGAAATCCATAAATAATTTTCATTACATGACAACGTTCAAAATACAATTATAGATCCTTATGTAGACGCAGTAATCCTACGCTGGGACACAGCAATACAATCTAAATGCAATAAATGCATTCATTCTCATTACAGGTATACAGATACAAAAAGAATGATCGAGCGGAGTTTGAGAACATTAAATCCTCCAAGAATACACTTCGTCCTCAATTCTATGAATGATTCAAAACACTTTGTTTTTCTGATTCAGTTTAGTTAGAGGAGGATGTGTGTACATTTCAAGACCCCAGGTTTAAAAGAATAGAAAGATTCGTCGGTTCTCAATTCAGAATAAAAAAATTTTGACCACTGAAATAGAGAAATGTCTAAAAATCACAATGCATAGGGAACAGAAAAGCAAGGTTTCAAATGAAAAAACTTTGCCAACGATTTAAAAGACGGCATTACATTTCGAATGTGGAATCTTATATTATTATTTTTAGAACTCTTTATTGGTAAATTCATATGTTTGAATCTTATATTCAATTTTTATATTTTTTTCATTGATAATATCCCAATTCTAATAATATTTCTTCGGATGAAACCACTTTCTACTATTATATGAATAATTTTAATTCAATTGTATCTATCAATTTGTTTTAATTATTCCTGAATAGAGAGTTAAGTGATCATTCAAACTTTTATCGTAATGCAAAACGCAATTATTCGAATAAATATTCAATAAATATCCGAATATTCAAATGTAGTGGTAACTTAATAATAACATAAAAATTGTTGGCAATGTCATGCGACCCTTTTTCAACCACGCCACTGAATGAATTATCGTATTATTTCTGCGCCATCTATTATCGAGTTACTTCTCCACTTTGGGTAGTCAATAGTGTTCGATATATGCAACCCGTAAAACACTGGTTCAAACTACAGTAGCGACCCCAAGTGACCAGTTCCTTGCCGGTTGCCGGTTGGCTTACTATCCTTTCCTTATACTATGGTCATAGGGTGTGAGGCTCTAGTTCGCCAAGCCGCAGAGTGACACGCACCTGACTGGAAAACTCCTACAAAAAAATGGCTTCACAATCTGTCTCACTCTTTTACAACTTTATGCATGGACTCACTCGATCCCACTAAAACCAGATTCTTAAAGTTAAACATTTTTTGCCCAATCCAAGAAATAATATAGCAAAAGTATTAAACCATTTTGAAATCCTTCTTGATAGCGCTTACTTTCAAAGTTACTCGCCAAACTGATGTTATAAAATTTTTTTTAGCAGAGTTAGTTAAAGTTGGGTAAACTATTTATTTTAAATACTTGGTTCAACAAAAACTGACATTATCTTTAAAGCTGGAGCCGTTGGCTTAGAACAGGTTCCGGGCCCCCCCTAACTAACAAGTATAAGAAGGAAAAAACCACCATTTTCAAACAGGCCATTTATTTTTTGTACTCGATAGGGTGAAGATCGTAGATTTTGAGAAACATTATTTCAAGCGATGTGTGTCTGAGATGATTGACATTTTCTTGAACAACACGGTTATTTTGAGAACAGATACTCAAAACCTGAGTGCAATTACTGCAATATATTCCAATGTGTTGGAAAATTATGGCTGAATATAGGTGTTTAAAGTGTCCAGAATTCATGCTTTAAACCTCGGTCAATCAAAGAAGGATTTTTGAACGCATTCTTATAATTTTATGAATTGGTATTTCATGTTGCCTATGGTTTTCGGAAGACGGATTATTTTGAAATCTGTTACTGAGCGGTCTTTCACTTCTTCATTTCGTTTTTACCTACATTTAGAGTCTACTTTGATTTTTTTTCAATCTTTTGTAGCCCTAATGAAGAATCAATAAAGATTCAAAACGTTGGCAAATTTAATAAAGGTTTATTGTTCTTTTTTGCTGTTTCACCAGTCGTCAAGCTGTGATTACCTATTTTGTTGATTGATTACAAGGACGAGATTTGAATACCAGTCGTATAATATGTTAAAGAAAATATTGACTTCCTATGGACCTCGGGATATGTTAGCAACCCTTATATTCAAATTATCCGCCTAATTTACAAAATTCATACCTCCGAAAGAACGCGTCGGAGCATAACCATATCAGCGATGTGAATACACAGTAAAAAACTACCTCTGGTCTTCTAGGGAAGTTGAACCACGATGCATTTGACACTGTTGAACTTTTTTCATGAATTCCAAATTTCATTATTTTTTTTTACTTTCGGTAAACTCGGATATAAAAAATTTCTTACCATAAAGTGATTTTTTGTATCTAAGTTTCCATAAGTGTATTCAGAATTTATATTCTTTTCTACCGAGTTTGAAAGTAGTCATACTTACTCCAATGCCATCGAATTTTCATACCAGCTGGAATGCTCTTATCAATAATTCTTAAACGTCCAGTTCTTGTAGTAATGTGTTGTATCGGTAAAAAATGGTAGCTAACTGTTTGCTCAACACTAAATGGAGAAGAAGAATTAACTGCTCTGAAATCCATAGATGCACATAATATGGAATTGTCATCTCCTTGAACTATATACCATAACCCCAGAAACTGAAAAGTAACAAAATATTTATCTTATTAGATCAATCATTGAAAATAAGGTACATATCACACACTAGAAACCACCAAATCAATTTGTTTTTCATAATACCAATCATCGAATTATATTCCAGATTCTTCGTGGTTCCGAACGTGTTCTGCAAAAACATTTTTTTCCGTATGTCGTAAAGCGACAATTGACCTCATGTTCTTATAGCGCGTTCGGCAATAGCATCCGAGAGCGGACGGATATTTTAGTCACGTGAGCACAGATATGTGGGATATTACAGATTTATCTGTAATAAACGAACGGTACAGAGCATCCTGAGCTTCAGCTGTTATGTCAGTTCTTTGATGTGGCGCCCTTCGTGCCTAAATGAAATGAAATAATTAGTAAAACATAATCAATATTCATAATATACACTTTTACTGTCTTGCCTGCTGAAGAGGTGTTAGAAATTTATGCTTTTTTTAACTATACTAAGAAGTTTTGAGTTGATTTTGTTTTCAATATTGAAAAATACGGAAAAATTCTGAAGGTATGGACTTTAATATTATCAATTATTTACTGCAAGAATTTCACAAATTCATGTGCTATGTAGTTGGTTGCCACAATTCATATTACAATAAGAAAAAGTAGCTCGAGAATGAAGGAAAGATATGGTGATATGGATTATTAGTGTGAGAAGAGTTTGATAAGAATATTTGAGAAATGATAGCAAAGTCTCTCATCTAAAACTTATTGTAGTGCTGATCATATTTTGAGAGAAATGGCAACCTGAAGTATTCCATGAAATATGCAGTGCTCATTTTGTGTGAAACGTGAGAAAAAATGATCATGAGACAACTTCATTTAACCCAAAGATTTGTAGAGGTTAGTTTAAATTATGTTATGTACGTTTATCTAATCTCATTCTCATATTTCAGAAGTATAAAAAAAGGATACCTAATTCCTCTACAAAAATGAAAAGATATAAAAAAAATGGTCTGATCTAGTAGAAAGTATATTTCCAAGGAGGAATCACTTCTAAAATCTCCATTCGTTTTATGAAGACAAAAATGTTTCAATAAGAAGGAAAAAAGGAATTTTCATGTCAAATTGATCCAAGTGATTTGGAAGATGATATCTTTTTTTTTTCATCAGTAATTTAATGGACTATGGTGCCAAGGGAATGTGTGATGGGATAACTTACTGCCATAGGATAAATAAATGATATGTAAAATCAATGCAGTATTTGATAATAATAATAATTTATTTGCACACAAGAAATTCATAAAAACATACGCCATCAAAAGTTTACATGGCTTGTCAATCAAAAAAATCTTAAACTATAAATGAGTAGTATTAATAGTCATTGTAATGAAAACATAAATATGTTTGTAGTTACAAATTATCAAATAATATTTACAAAAATGATTCCTAAATAAATCACTCAACCTGTATATTATTGTATGATCCAATAGCAAATCTTTTACTCTCTTACTAATAACAACTGGACTCAAATTTTTCAGTAGTCTGGAAATTATAACATGTATAACTTCAGACATGTATGATTCGGAACTTTTCTTATTCTGGATGGTCTTATTACAGCATAATTAAGGCTTGGAAAAATATCTTTCTAATTGAAAAATTTTAACTTTCATGCTACACAATGTGTAAAGCATATTTTTAAAATAAATCATTTCAAACTTTAAGAATTATTTTTTTGTGAATTCTTCATCAAATGGCTCACTAACAGTTTTGAACGTCTTATCACCAGATGAGAACACTATAGAGTCGCAATTTTTCAAATTCATAATTGCCATACTTAATCAGACTCTAGCATAATGTTTATTCATTCTTTCAAATTAGCTGGCTTTTCCTCTTCTCAAATATTGGCAATGGTGCTCAGTATTTTCAGCAGAAATAATTTGACCTGAAATTATAAACAATTATAAAAATAATCTCTATAACTTACTAGAAACTTACCAATGAATAGACATTTGGTTTCCAATAATTTCACTGACTCCCCATTCTTGAAAATAACACCACTCAGAAAAGAAACAAGCCTCGGGTCCAACTGACAAACTTCAAGTCCTTTTCCTGAATATAGTATTTTTTTCTATGAAACTTTCGTATGATAATAAACTATTAGCTGACACAAATATAGATATAGTACCTTGAATACACTGATCTGGCTTTATATTCCCAATTGATTCCATGCTGGGTATATTTATTGGCGAACAGGACATTTATAAAATACTTCTGGGACACTGACGTCCCAATCGATACCCTTGAAGGAGTAAATTTCTTCTGCTTCATGTATTACATAATTTCGATATAATAAGGTGGAAAATTCACTGAAGTCTGTCTCATTTATTTAGAAGTAATGAAACCAGTCCACTTCATATATTGTAAACATGGTCAGCTTTTTTAAAAGCTTGGCCTTTTTCTTCATATCCCTAGCTTGAATGTACATCCACATGCACAACGCTTTATATAATTACACGAAAAAATTATCTGTCCCCAAAGTCTTACTAATGATATTGTCCAAAGTCACCACCAGATATCTCATTCCAAAAATATACACACTGCCTATTCATTTGTTATCTGCATTCCATACCCATAATTTTATTTAAAATCCAATTAAAGAAGTATAACAAGTTAGGTATTGAAATTTTTCAATACAAACTACGACGAAATGTTAATTTTTATAAATAAACAAACATCAAAGACAAATAAAATCCAATAATCCATAGACAAAGGTAAACTCTGTGGATAAAATCGTTTTGCTAGGTCGAAAACGTCCGACGAAAAAGATTGACATCTGATTGCTCAGATATCTTTGCCGAACGCTCCAGATTTGTATTCCCCTCAATCTGGATGTAATAAACGAACGGTTCAGACAAGTCCGAGTGGTCCGAGGTAATAACCGAACGCGCTTTTAGTTCGAATTGAAAATATTTTATTTGTTGCAACGTACATCATCCCATTCGGTTGGTCCAATTGGTATGACCCTCTGAGGGTATTATCGTCTTTCGATTTCGAGTGCTTCACGAATTATCCTACTTGTGAGGGTTTTCTCTGCAGTGATCGTCTTGCATCTTTCAAAGTCAATGTTATTGTAATAAATCGGAAATTGGTAAAACCTTCTAAATTAAATCGAACCAAATTCTACGCAGTGCGAGAGGTTCGAATTATCGATAATTCATAATTAGATCCTTCAGCAGTATCTTTGTTCTGTATCTCAAGTATATTGATCATTAATGCCACATAAATTGAGTGGTCAACATGGTTTTTAAATTTGTCTTTCAAGGTTCAATACGCAGTTATGATGATCTGATTTATTTGAACGGAATAATTCTTGGAAAAATATTTGGTATATAACATGAAATTGCTTTTAATTCCCTCAACTAAGCCCCTCTGTAAGAGATCAATTGGGAAAATGGATTAGGAAAATTAGGCAGTATCGATCGGGGACTCAGGGAAGTCAATAGTAACGGGAATAGTACGTCGGTCGCGAAACCGGACTTAGAGCAAAGCAATTTTTTTGAAGATTAGAGTTCTATTTTTTTTTTGGGAAAATTCCGTAGATGATTTAGTTCAAGGAACTTCAAGTATTTAAGAAAGAAGAAATTGTTTTACTCTAAGAAATACGAGTTAGGTCAGACTCAGAAGTAGAAATATAGGGGTTTTTGATAAAGTTTCAATTTTGTTTTGATAAAGAAATAGATTAGCTTTGAGTGCGTGATTCGGGGGTGAAGTGAATAAAAAAGAATTACACGTCTCGTGTGAAAAGTTGAAAAGGAGTTTATTGAAACTAGGTATACCAACCTAGCCTCATGGGATAAGGGAAGTAACAGTTTAACGATCTTTTGGTTTTTTTTTTTTATTTTTGTCTTGTTGAGTAGTCCTGATTCTCCCAAATTCAATGTTCAATGAATAATTAGTGGATCATTTGAGATATATTTTTCTGTATTGAAAGTTTTGGCCGTTGAGTCAAATAGTACAAATTTTTGAATATTGGAACTTTGATTTTTAGCTTTATTATATTTGATTTTAAAGAATCAATTGAGTTTGATTAACCTGGAAATATAATCCTGTCCCCAAGAAAGAAAAATCAACAAAAAGACCTGTCCCTAGTGCGACGGGCCGAACCCACAATAACATCATATCTTTTTTATTTTTAGTCAGTGGAAAGCCGCTCTTCCATTGACACATATATACCCCCAAAGAAGGGGTTTATTACATTATGATATGTTTCAGAGTAGTCGAGTAGTGTTTAAATGGAGCAGATGATGGATCTCCTTGGCATATTGAGGGTTTGTGCTCATATACTCTGTTATACGTCTGTTTGTCCTGTGTATGTTCTAGGACATGCGGAACATGGTATAGTATATCCAAAGTCACTTGAACTAGTCCATAAAATCGCTTGGCCATAGATGTCCCTTAGAAGTAGATACCGCGATATTGTAAATACCGGGGTTCATTTGAAAGTATTGTTAGGCAATAAATACTGGCCCCAAAGGAATTTCTGGAAATTTGGAAAACCCTTGTATAATAGAAATATTTAGCTCTCTCCAAGTGACTATGGATATACTATATCTCATATACACCTTGAGACTCTTTATCGATTGTATCCTTTGGTGTTCGTAGAAATTTGGTTATTTTATTATCGGCTGTGAAAACTATCTTTATATCCTGTTTTTGTAGGATGCTACTGATTTTGTCAGTGACACCTTTAATAAAAGGTAGGAAAGCTTTCCTACCTATCGTCCCTATCGATATAAATTGTCTGAAATTATATACTTCCTTTTTTCCTTTATTGGCTCTCTTATGGAATAAGTTTTTTTGGGAGGTAGTCCTCAGGCTAGTCGAGTGGTCATAGCACATAATTTGGATATAAAGACAATGAATCAGATGACATATAGATCATCATATCTTCAGCAATATCTTCAAAAAATTAGATATTATGACCACAATAGGTACCTAGATATGTATTCTGAATTCTGTTATTTTTTCGTAAAAATAGATTTTATTTCCTTAACTGTGTGAATAGAAATGCTACCTGGAGGATGGATTAGAATTTTATCCTCCTCGTAGATTATATTTTGTTCAAGAGAACTGAATCTGTTCCTAAACCATAGTCCATATTAGAATTTGAAATGCATTGTAAAAATGAAATTTGGAATATCTTTTTTTATAGGTAGAATATCTTCTTTTCTGTTGTTGGGTTATTTAATTGATTTTTTCCGAATTCTGATCTGTTTTTTATTTGTTTTTTATAGAAATTTTGAGAATAAATATCTTAATGTATGTCTTTCTTTTTTATGACGAAATTATGGAGTAATCCCAAATATAACACAATTGTAGAATAATTTCTCATTTCATCTCAATATTCTTTAATTATTTCCTATCTAGTTGAGCCTTAATTTATTTCCAATAATTGCATTAAGGCTTTGATAGAATTGTCACTCCTGGTTCAAATATTAGTGTAAATTTTTATAACTGGTCATATGTTGATATTTTGTCTTAAATTTGAGCTTGTGTGTATATATTTCTTTTTCTTGTTGACACATCCTATATACCTTTTAAATGAACTTATTATTATTATTATTATACCTTTGACATGTTGAAGTTCTGGAACGCTTTTATTTTGGGACAGTCGCCAAAATTATAGGAAACACATTCAACATTTTCCAATATAAAAACTAAAGTTAGAAAACTGCAAGCCAACTTCACCATCTTCAGAAACGATTTCATGAATTTGAATATCCGAATCACTAATGAGTTCACTTTATCAACTATTACGATATCGTAAGTAGTTCATAAGTTCATTGATACCAATTATCTCTATATGCAAAAAAAAAATTAATTCTATTACAATGTTGAAGCATACCATCCACCACCAATGATGAGTATAGTGTACAGGGTGGGAGAAATTCGTTGTCTTGTATAGGTATCTTGAGAACTATCGGATTTAGAACAAAACCGATTTTCGATCTCTTTCTTTCTGACTAATCCTGTAGCATGTTGCAAATTCTTCACTGTTCTCTTGCAATATTATATAGTCAACAAAATAAGAAAGTTGATGAAAATCTGGCCGTAAGCCGCAATGCGTACCTATCATTGTGCATGTGTACCCGATGCAGTAAAATTGTCATTTTATTTCTTTTCCTGGTTTCCTCGAATGAATGATGTTGATAATCACAGCGAAATTCATAGAATTTTTTTCGTTTAATATAATGATAAAACACCTCAATGAAGGTTTTTTTTGGTATTTTTTTGTACTAAATTCCTGATTGGAGTTCCTGATCAAAGCTGAAAGTTTGAATATTACATTGAGAGTTCCTCGTCGAAAGACAGCCCAACATAATTTGTCAATTCAAGCCGGAGAATTTACTCTCCTTGCTATTGAAGAACTGTCAGATTTTATCAACTTTCGGTGGAGGGAGATTGGCTCAGTATATAGCTAGGACTTTTATCTCTTCAGGGAAGTGATTTGTAAATTTGCAAGATTCATTCCTCATTCTTGTACATATATAAATTTCGGAATCCCCTTTACATGCGGTGTCTACTTCACAAAGTCCACTACTTCAAGGCGAGATTCTACATGTGATTTTCAACAAAAAATGCTATATATAATACATGGTCAGTGTTGGTAATTTGTCAGTTCAACTTTTTGTGTTCTTCAAAAGGAAAGGAAATCTGGTTTGAATAATTCATTAATTTTCGTTGTAATATGTTGGCCATGATATTGAGGCCGAGAACAAGCAGCTAGTGCAAAACTAGATATTCCATTCGAAAGATCACTAAATGGGGTAGTTTTTGCTGAAAAGAAAACATGTTCACAGTCAGTCCTTTTCATCGATAAAGCTATTGGAAAAATATGATTTATATTGTTCACCTTAGAATGGTTATTTTTATCTGTTTACCACGCATGCAGTAAGAAATTAGTAAAGTATGTATTACCTATATCTGATTTTTCACATCCACATTCCACATGACGCTGTGTGTGATCGAAAAATGATAACCAGACTACCTATCACACCACAAGATACAATGGGCTGTAGGGCGTGCAAAGTTTCAGGTATTGCTTCGAAAACTACTTGAGATTACAAATACGTGTGCGAAAGGATATGGCAGTATCTATATATAGATAGATAGATAGATAGATTAACTTTATTTGATCCATTATATCTTACAGATGTGAATCACGTTACAACAACAAATTAAAAAAAAAAACCTATAACCTACTATTTAACTTTAAGCTACAACCTATCCTAAAAATCCTTAACACTATCTAATAATCAATTACTCTAAAGTTCATTTAAATCTTCATCATCCATGAATTCTTTAACACTATAATAACCTTTTCGAAGCAAAAATTTTTTTAACGATTTCTTTTGTTGTACAATATGCCTACTTTTAAAATATTGAGGTAATTTATTCCAGATTGTTAGTATATAATGGGTAACATTTTTCTGTATATATGTGCGTTTTGGTTTTTCAACACTTAAATAGGTCTTGCCCCTAGTATTATATTCATGTTTTAATTGGAAAGATTTAAAATCATTATAATTATTGATTATATACATTACGCTTTCATATATGTATAAACTGTACAAAGTTAGAATTTTATAAGCAATGAAAACACCTTTACATGACTCATCAGGTCCCAATCTAAAAATACTTCTTAAACATCTTTTTTGAAGAATGAAGATTCTATCAACTTCAACCGAATTCGCCCAAAAGATTATTCCATACCTAAGTCTGGACTGCACATAGGCATGGTATGCTGTCAGTGCCGCTTCAATACCAATCGTTCTCGACAGGCTTCTCAATGCATAGCAATATCTTGCTAGGCCTGTGGCCACATGTTCGATTTGTGACCAACAATTTAGGTTCTGATCAATGTACACCCCTAAGAACGATATGGACTCTTCAGCTGCAATATATTTATTTTTATAGGTAACATTCAAAGCATCCTGTTGGCAGGGGCGGATCCAGGGGGGGGGCCATGGGGGCCATGGCCCCCCCCTCGCGGACTTTATGAATATAAAAGTGTATCCTGAATCATCGAGAAAAATGCACTTATTTAGTTTTTAATATTTTTTTCCAATAGATAGCTCCGATCGGATTCCACTACATGTCGTTAGAAAGATGAGATTTCGTACCACATTATCTTTTGCGACAGTTTTGTTATTAGTTTACTCAGTTTAGTTCAAGCGCGCGTTAAAGATGGACAGAATAACAAGGAAGAAATACGTTATATTTGAGTTTTTCTTCGATAAAGGCGAAAATGCGAGCCAAGCGGCTGAAAATTTAAATAGTGTTTTTGGTCTTGATACTATAATAGCCAATTAAGCGCAATTTTGGTTTCGTCGATTCCGTTCCGGTAATTTCTATGTCAAAGATGCATTACGCGCTGGAGACCAATTGACGAAAATATCGACAAAATCATGGACATTTTCTGGTCCTGTTTCCATTGCTCAAGAGTTAAAGATTGCACAAAAAACCGTTTGGAACCATTTGCATAAGGCTGGTCTCAAGAAGAAGCTAGATGTATGGGTACCAAACGAGTTACCGCAAAAAACTTCTTGGACCGAATTTCCATCTGCGAATCGCTGCTGAATCGCAACAAAATAACCCTATTTTGGAAACGGTTGGTGGCTGGTGATGAAAAGTGGATGACTTCCGACAACGTCAAGCGAAAACGGTCCTAGTAAAAAAGCGGTGAGCTGTCGGAAACAGTCAGGAAGGTTTTGCTATGTATTTGGTGGGATTGGCAGGGAATCATCTACATAAACTGCTCCCCTAAGGCACAAATATTGACTCGAAACTGTACTGTCAACATTTGGACCTTCTGAAGGAAGCGATCGCCCAAAAGCAACCAATAGGAGAGGAATTGTGTTCCATAGGGACAACGTAAGGCCACACACATCGATAGTGACTCGCCAGAGGTTCTTATGCATCCACCTTATAGTCCGGACCTGGCCCAAGTGATTACCTCTCTTGCTGTCCATGCCAAACAATTTTACTGGTGAAAAATTCATTTCAACAAAGGCTCGTGAAATTCGAATGTCTCAATTTTTTGCGAATAGCGACTAGGGCTTCTATGAGGGAGGCATAAACAAACCTTCAAAATAGCAACACGTTAAAGAAAAAAACGGCGCATATTCGACCGGAATTGGATCATTCTAACTGTGGTAATTGAAATCTTGATTTCTATGCAAAAATAATAATTTTTTTCTATACCTCATACTTTCTTGTGCCATGAGTTTTCTCATGAAATAAATCTACATATATTCATGAAATTGTTTGAACTTGTGTTCTGTACTACAAAAATTTTGAAAACTGAATTTGATATGATATACTAAAATACATCTTTCTATAAAAAAACACGTGTCTCGATAGATACCAACAAAAAATTCCGCTATTTTGCTAATCGATATGAGCCGTGACTTTCTATGGCCCCCCCCTGTATTAAATCATTGGTGTAGATTATGTACAGTAGTGGGCCTAGTATCGAGCCCTGAGGAACACCTCTCTCTATTTGAATTGCATCAGAGATTATTTGTGTACCATCTATTCCTTTTTCTACCGTCCTTTGAATTCTATTTTTTAGGTATGATCTGAATAGCTTCAATGCAGCGCCTCTTATTCCATATTTCTCCATTTTTTTCAGCAATATCTCATGATTCACTCTATCAAAGGCTTTTGATAGGTCCAAACAGAGTGCCGCTGTTTTTTTATTTCTGTTTAAAGATTTTATGGTTGAATTTAAAGCTTGATATATAGCATTTATTGTTGATCTTCCCCTTCTGTATCCACATTGTTGTTCTACCAAAATATTTTGTGCCTCAAGAAAGTTTATGATCTTATCAAAAATTATTCTCTCAAAAATCTTATTCAATATATATATATATATATATATATATATATATATATATATATATATATATATATATATATATATATATCTGAAATGCCTTGGCAAATTCTGCCCGGCCCTAAGAGATACCAACCCTATAAGGTGAAAGAAAGGAAATATATATATATTTAGGACACTCAATAAGAATCGGAAAAAAAAATGAAACAGCAGAGATAAAAAAAAGATCAATCAGGCTAACTTAGATGGCTTCTGGGACCGTATTCTCGACAAGTGATCTTTCAAAACGTATACGTTCTTTCAATGCTAACAACACTGAATGAACGTATACGTTTTGAAAGATCACTTGTCGAGAATACGGTCCCAGAAGCCATCTAAGTTATTGCCTGCGGTAATATGCAGGCATCGAAAACTTTCCTTTTAAGGTTTATTGGGATGTCGTTATTCCTGAATATATAATTCATCTTTCCGGGGACCGTATTCTCGACAAGTGATCTTTCAAAACGTATACGTTCTTTCAATGCTAACAACACTGAATGAACGTATAATGAACGTATACGTTTTGAAAGATCACTTGTCGAGAATACGGTCCCCGGAAAGATTAATTATATATTCAGGAATAACGACATCCCAATAAACCTTAAAAGGAAAGTTTTCGATGCCTGCATATTACCGGTAGCGACATATGGCCTGGAAACTATGGCAATAACTAAGAAGACCGCAAACCAGCTGAGGGTGATGCAGACAGCGATGGAAAGAACTATGCTCAATGTCAGTCTTAGAGACAGAAAAAGGAATGAAGAAATCCGACAAAGAACTAGAGTCGTAGATATTATGGCGCGTGTTGCAGAATTGAAGTGGCAGTGGGCAGGACACGTGGCTCGACAGGACAAATCGAGTTGGACATATTATAAAGTAACACACTGGCGACCAAGAACGACGAAACGCAGTGTACGTAGACCACAGAAAAGATGGCTTGATGATATAAAGCGGTATGCGGGAAATATATGGTTTCGGATAGCTCAGGACAGGACAGCATAGAGGAACATGAAAGAGGCCTACATCCAGGAGTGGATAAGGGAAGGCTGACGAAGAAGAAGAAGAAGAGGTACCCTCTGACAATATCCTCGCTGATATCAATTTACTAAAATAATAATGAATATTATACAGCAAATTCCTACTCTTCATAGATACGGAGTTATGAATTTTTGACCATGTTATTCCAGTTTCGAAGCCCTGATTCGAATCTCTTCGACGGATGTTAATCATAATTTTTTTATATTGATAATTATTATACCTATGTTTTTTTTCCATATGTGCTTGAATATTTGATGATAAAAATAATATAATAAAACCATGTATAAAATTTGCAGTACTTTTTTAAACCGTTAGAGTAGAGGAAGATGTATACTTTTGGAACGTACGGCTGAATTGTCCTTATTTGATAGTAAAAATATGGCACTTTCATTCCCATTAACGCCCACTATTTTATTTCCTCAGTCTATTCCTAAAAATATTTGGGCTATTTTTTCTGAAGATAAAATATATAAAATTTTAAAAAATTCATAAATTTTCTTTTGTGTTTTTACTTATCATAAATTTTGAATTTCCTAAAGCTCAGTTACACTTGTAGCTACACTATATCGAATATAAATTTAATTATCTATAATATTATTGATATACTGAACTATCTAAAAACTCTGGAATAGAAATAAAAAATATTTTCTCTCAGGTAGCACTCAATAAAATTCACCTTTTTCTGAAAGAAATTTTAGATAACATGAAAATCTGTACCTTACAATTCTTAAATGTGATTCATTTAACTATTTCAATACTATTCTCATCCGAATATCTCAATATTTTTTTTTTTTTAAATAAAAAGCGCGTTATTCCCTTAGCCATATCAAGCTATTTCAATACTATTTCCATCATAATAGCTCAATATTTCTTATTGAAAAAATTAAAAACGCTTTATTCCCATAGCCATTTAGCTATTTCAATAATCAACTAATGCGAAAAACTCAATATTTCTCCAGAAAAAAATTAAAAACGCGCTATTCCCTTAGTAAATTCGCATTTTCTGCCTTTCTACTTCCATTCTTCACAACACCTCTCTCTCTTCGATAGTCTACAGAGCAACAAATCTTTGCAGAGCAGAGCGAAGCGAGTAGAAGCCACTTGAGCATAGAGTAAGTATATACTTGTTCTATGCACTTGAGGGCCAGTCCATTGTTATAGGTCTATGGTTATTATAGGTCTATGAGGCAAACCATTTCGTTAAATATTAACGCTAGATGGCAACACCAGCGAAACCATATTATTAAATATAATATTGGGCATTCATTGTAAACCAGAAAGAGCCAGTAAAATGTTTTCTCTAATTCTGTGGTTATTCCGTTCATTCTTCCACATATTGTAGAACAAAATCGTGCGAGAATATATCAGAAACGCACAGTTTTCATGGTTATATTTTATTATTCTATGTTGGCACTCCGAACTTTCCGCTACGGCTTTATCTGTCAATTGACCATATTCACCGTCGCCATATTGTTATGCGACAATACCAACTACCCAGTGTTCCCAACGGAGAAATATTGAGTTTACTAGAAAAATTCCACAATATAAAGTTTATAAGTGAAGTTTATGTGTACCTTTTCTGGCTGCTACGCCAGATAGGCTTGTTTGGGACAACATTGTGCAAAAATTTCACCTTTTGGAAATAAAAAGATTAGTGAAAGGTGGTTTTCTGAACAAATTAATTGTGGCCGAGTGTATAAATGAATGCTTCGCTCCATTTTTGGAAATAGTCAGTGGAAGAATAGTCTTTATGGCTGATAGTATTTTTGATATTAGCGGTATTTTTGTAGTAAACTCAATATTTCTCCGTTGGGAACACTGGGTAGTTGGTATTGTCGCATAACAATATGGCGACGGTGAATATGGTCAATTCATCAAATTGCCTCAAAGAAATCAGTTCTGCCAACCAACATTTTTCAATGCAAAAATCACTAAATTATATTTATGGAAATATTTCATTAATTTCAATGAAAATGCAATGAACTAGAGAAAATAATGTATAATACTCGTACAGAAGGCTCATTCTACCACTCGTTCATTCCAAAACTCGCCACTTCGTGGCTCGTTTTTGAATTTTGAACTCGTGGAAAAATATCAATGCCTTCTGCACTTGTATTATAAATAACTATTCTTAACTTGAGCGGATGAAAAATATCTATTTTTTTTCAAATAATAAATGGTTCTATGAACTATTGGTTTTTTTTTCGGATGGCGCGGATTTTTGGACATACAATTCGGATTATTCAGTGAAGTAGTTGAATTTGGTTCATTGACCTTATATCAAATGTGATATTAGGCATTGAACTTTTATTAATTCTATGGATATTAGGTCTATGACTTGGTTTTATTAATTCTATGGTAAAGCAGCATTTTAATCTAAATTCTGTCATCTGTGATCTCTATTGTGATATTAGCAAAGGCAAGTACGGTGTATTTTAGGTTATTTCGTAATTTAATTTTTTTATAAATAACGATGGCAGTAAGAACGCAGTACGAAAATTCCAATGAAATAGGAGTTTTTACTCGACTCACCAATAGTTATGCTCTGGTAGGCGTAGGAGCCTCAGAAAACTACTTCAGGTAGATATAAAAAGTTAGAACACGTTGTGTAATTTTTTAATGTTTTCTTTTATTTCATAGTGTATTGGAGGCCGAATTATCGGAGACAATTCCGGTTATTCATGCATCTATCGCTGGATGTAGAATAGTTGGTAGACTTTGTGTGGGAAATAAAAACGGCCTTCTGGTTCCCAATAACACATTAGATGATGAACTACAGCATTTGAGAAATGCACTTCCAGAATCCATAAAGGTTCAGCGAGTGGAAGAAAGACTTTCTGCTTTAGGCAATGTGATTGCCTGCAATGATTATGTTGCACTGGTTCACCCAGACTTGGATAGAGTAAATATATTTGTTGAAATACTCAATATTCTAATTTTGAACTCTAATATTCAAGTTGTATTTTATAGGAGACAGAAGAAATAATAGCAGATACACTCAAAGTTGAAGTGTTTAGAAATACTGTTGCAAAAAATGTATTGGTTGGTACTTATTCAGTATTGAGTAATCAGGGAGGTTTAGTGCATCCGGGTTCCACAACAATTGAGATTGATGAACTCTCATCATTGTTACAACTTCCTTTAGTGGTAAGTCAATTAACTAGGTAATCTTCAATTGATAATTCTTTTGTTTTATTACTAATTTTGTGAATTTTTCAGAGTATTCCATTAATCAGAAATAACACTGATCGAGATGAAATTTTCCAGACTTACCAATTTTTTTTTTAAACAAATGTTATTGCAGTGTTTTCACTGAATATTTGTAATATAGACCCCAATTGGTAAGTCTGAAAAATGAAATGTGATCTCAATCAGAGAGGTATTTTTTATTAATGGCTTATTCTAAATAATTACCCTAATTTCCTTGATATAATTCAATGTCATTTATTGCTGAAGTATAATTATTAAATACATTTAGGCTGGAACTGTTAACCGAGGAAGTAACTTGATTGGTGCTGGTTTGGTGGTAAATGATTGGTGTGCCTTTGCTGGTTTAGAGACATCAGCAACAGAACTTACAATAGTGGAATCAATATTTAAACTAGTGGATTCAAAACAAATGTCGAGTACTTATATGAGGGATACTCTGATTGAAAGGTAATTAATCATTTTACAATTTAATAAACATATTAAAAAAACTTTTTTTTTTTAGCATGTCATGATGAAATAATTTTTTTATGACTGAAGAAGAAGAGTATTTATATATATAACAATAAAATCCAAATTTGTTACTAGTTGTTTTTTTTTATTATTTATACTAATTTACAATCCACTTCATCAAATGATGTTCAATCCGGAGACATTGATGGCCACCCCACGTTTTAATTATCACAGATAATTATGGATAGCCACTTGGTTGATTAGCCTTGTGAAACTTCTGATGATTTGTTTTAGTTTGCTTAGAAATTCATATATGATGTCGTATATTTATGAAAAGTGTAAAAAAGCAATTTTATTTGTTATAGCAATTGTTATGGTTTACATTAAAAAAACACAAGTCTGTATTATAACATCAAAACTAATGTCAATAAAAAATAAATGAAAACACCAATAGATTCTTCTGATGAAATTGCCTGTAGAATGATTTTATTCCATGTTTATAGCACCAGTAATAAAGAAGTTATGAGAACTTTTCATTTCATGCCATTATCCAATTTTCTATTATAGCTTAAAGACGGTTTAATTTATTAGGTTGAGGTTTTCACCATATTCATTCTCTCAAAAAGCGAGCCTATTTATTAATTTTTTTCTAGGTCAAAGGAGTTCTGAGATACCTTCACTAGACAACGAATTTGGGACAGCTGATACAGTCGAACATTGAAAGTGAGATGCCCATTGACATTTCTACTTATTAGTACTAATTATATAAATAATTCGTTTTATTGCGGAAGATATTCAGGCCAGGATTTCATCAGTCGACAGTTGTCTGGTCCTTCCCTGTACAAATTGTCTGGAAACCCAAATTTGGGTTTCCAGTTAGTTGATTTTTATAATTGCTTACTCCATAGTTCTACAACCTGGTGTCGGTTTTGGCCGACTGTACTATTCGCCTCCACTTTTATCCTCGATCAGTGCTGGGTCTTGTTCTATCCCCATAGTCCTTAGGTTTGCTTGGTCTTTGTACAATTCCAGTAGTTCCTGATTGGTTCCTACACTATATTACTGTGATACTAGGTTCCGAAGCAGTCCAAATATCTTGTGCAAAACTTTTTTCTCAAAAACTCTCAGCTATGAGACAGTTGGTTTTATAAATGATCATTTTTGTTCTCCACCTACTCATTATGGGTAGCAAACTGATCGGTCTGTACAGGGTGTTTCATTGGTAAATGTACATACGTTAACCTGAGGTAGAGCTACTCTAGACGAGTCCAAAAGACCTATATATGATAGGTCTAATCTTCCCCATAGCCAAGATACAGGGTGGTTTATGAATTTACCAATATTTTCAATTCCTTATAACTTTTAAACCACCCAGTATATTTGATTGATATTTGAAATGCACAATTCATGCCATCAGGTATATCGATTGATCTTTGAAATAATTAAAAAATTCAGTTCCGTATTAGAAAAATATGGAACTTTTCACAAGCTGAGATTCAACACCCTGTATAGTGGAATATTGGAAGTCGATGGGAATATTCGGAACGAGCAGTAGATTTTAATGTACCGCACGTCATTCAACTCACCGAAAATTTTGGCCAAAAATTTTATTCAATGGTGGAATTTCACTCTTCAGAAAAATCGTACATTGAGATCAAATTGAAAAATTTTCTTGTTCCACTGATTGAATATTTGTATTTCCTGATATTCTGTTTATATTGGTTGAGTTGTCATGTGTTATTTATTGAACAGGCGGCTTAGTAAAGACTGTTTGGTAATTTTTATTGCAGAGAATATTGATAAACGCTGCGGAGCGGACCAACCTCATGTTGTTTTTAAGAACCAAGACTATTTTTTTTAGAAATATGAAAAGGCAGCCACAAACTGGGCTAATTTGCCGCCCTCGAAAAGAGGCTTAATTTATGAGTGGTTTATTGCTTTCTGAGAAATTTCAAAAGATGTTTGCGCTTTTATTGTCTGATATGCAGTTTTAAAATTGAATCCCGCAGAATTTCAGCGGGATCCTGCATTTGCATTTATAATTGGGTATGACGCATAATGAGTTTCGTTGGGTGTTCCTTCAATTATACAGAGAATAGACTTTATTTATATCGTATGTGGTATACATTTTACAAAAAGGAGGCTACATAGCTCAAGCACATCCAACACTATTTAACCATATCCAATATATCCTCCGAGGAGTGAAAACATTTGAATTTTTTCGAAAATACGCACTTGAGAGCATTTTTTTTATCTCGATCTGAATATAGAAACTTCAAGATGAACAAATATTTTAGGATCAAATAAATTGTCCAGTTCCTACATATTCTCAATTAACTGCATTGATGAAGAATCCCACATATTGGTGCTGATCACCAGGTGTTTCAATGTGTTTATGGTTCTTACAAATCAATATAGCTAAATCTAGAATAATGATATAAAAAAAGATCTGAAAGACGAATAATCTGGATTTTCTATGAAGCACCTAACATTTTTTTGGCACAAATATACCTTCAAAACCAGAGATGTATAAAGTTAGGAACTAGAACATACTGTTCCAATAGATAAATCATTTTTATTTATAATAAGCATTGATAATACTTAAACATGTTTGGTATGACTATTGAGTTGAATTAGAACACTTCATGTAGCTGGAAGCCCTTCTTGGAAAGAAAGTGTTTTATTACTAGTAATTTGTTCCTGTATATCTAGTGCTATAGCTTTATATTTTTCTGCTAATTCTGCATTCTTTTCCACACCTGAAAAAATTAATAAAGATAAGTTATAAAGTGAACAAAAGTGTTGAATGGTAAAGATGTGTTTTCCACTAAACCCATCAAAATATTGATGGTGAGAATACAAAAGATGGCAGGTCTGTGAATCTTCTCCAAAGGGACTTCAAGAGTCCCTAATGATGCTGTTATTGGTTGATACCCCTTAATCTGGATAAGTATGTGGTATTTCATATTGAAAAAAATAACCCAAAGATACCAACAACTATAAGGTAGATGAAGTCGGTCCAAACCTTTATTGTGATCTTGGTCTAACAATGACCCATGATCTCACAGAACAAGTTTATAAAATATGCAAATAGCCTATCTATTTTATTAATCCTTTCATGGCTACAACCACAAAACATCTGGTCTTTTGAATAATACAAATGTGTACACGAAATATTATGAAATATGCCGCAGCATGGTAGAGTTCGAAAATGAATGATTGTGGTATGCTGGAGTCTCTCCACCGACCCACCGTTGTGCTTCCCGCTTGCATTTTTCCGTTTCGTATTAGGGCCAGCGCCATGGCCCCCCTGAGATTTGGATTGCCTCATTTTTCAGCACAACACCCTCAATATTACTTTCTCAATCCAAAGGGCATGGAAAAAAGGAACGTAATGGATTCTCAACAATTTTCCGGTTTTCAATGACAATCATGGACGCCTTATCGTTTTTCAATAATTTTCATTTTGCTCCCCCTGAGAAAAATTTCTGCGGGGGCCCATGGCCAGCGCAACCAGGTGCTCTAATCCATAAGGGAACGGAGACGCGCGAGATTACTCCGTTCCCATGTGGTTTGCGCAACTTATGCGCTAGTTGCCTGCCTACTCCGAACACGTCCGAAAATGTTGCGTCCGCGCAGTCCCTGTCTTCAAGCCATGCGTTTATCTGTTTGATCATTTTAATTGTGTTGTGATCAAGTCTTATTACAATGGAAATTATTTAAGGTCTCATAAAAGAGTATGATGGTGAATGCCGAATTCTGAAATGTCATATGACGACGTCATATGTAAGCGAGTACGTATTCCTTTAGCGCAGGTTTTATCTACGTATAAACCTGTGCAAGAGGAATAAAAATATTTATTTGCTTGTGAAAAAAACGACCCTAATGGTTGTTTTATGCACCATTCCTAACCCCTAAGAACTAAAAACCAAGAACTCTAACTAATTGTTGGTTTATGCACCATTCCTAAGAACTAAACCTAAGCATTCAGTGGCGTTAATGCACTCTCTTGTTAGTTCTTAGTGAAGGAAAGCACACATGCTCGAAATTCTTTGTATTTGTTCTATACTTTGATGTTTGACATTGATATTGATTGTGAAAAAATAAAATGTAATTATTTTCAGATACACCGAATACTTTTCATCGATGAACATCAAACGGTAGACACTGTCACTTGTCATTATTGAAATTCTATGCAACGCATGCTCACTTCTTTATTTGAACTGAGAGTTCTAAGTTAAAAGTTGATCAACTTTATAGTGCTAGCATTAGTTTATAGTTCTTAGGTGAAGTGCATAAACGCCCTCATAGATTTGTTAGCGTTTTATTCTTGGTTCTTAGGAATGGTGCAAAAACCTATCATAAATCTTTAATAGTTCTCGAAATGCTTTCAGTGAGCATCTAATTTGGAACACCCTGTACATTTGAAATAAACACACCCATAAAGTTCAAGGCATTGTTACATAAATTTGGAAATGACCTATTTTACAAAAATATTAAGTCAAAAGTGTGCTCGCAACTTTACATACTTGAAGCATGGTCAATAAATGTGCGAGTTGTGCAAACCACACAGGGAACGGAATTGTTTCGCGCGCCTCCGTTCCCTAATGGATTAGATTAGAGCACCTGGTTGCGCTAGCCACATAGGAACCGGAAAAATGCTACCCGCTTCCCTTACGCACTTCATCGTCCTAATAAAGAAAGCAGTTGACTACTTCGACGAGTAGATCAAAAATATTTACTCCTGAAGCTGAGCCATGAGTTTTTCAGAACATCTATAAAACTGGACTTTTCACTTAATAGGGTTTTCAACCCCAATCCCTTCCGATATCAATTTTCGAAGCAGGAACTGTTAAAACCTTTAAAAACAGATGGAGAGTTGCGTCTAGACAAATCATACCAATGACTTGCATGAAAAAATAAACTTTTTGTTATCGATATTTTTCATGAATTAAATAGGTAATCATTAGCAGTTTAATATTCATTCATTTCTATTAACTTCAAAATCTTCAAATCCAAATTTCTTTCAAACTTTTTCGTATAGAGCTTTTCTATATTTCCTCACAGGGCCCCCGCAACCGCGCGTTCAACGCGTGCACCGCACGCGGGCGCCACTCTTAAGGGGCGCCAAAATCTCTTATAGACCGCATGAAAATTCGAAAGACCAAAGATTTTTGAAAAAGATTTTTTTTATTTTTTCAACAATTTTAAACGTGCTAAGACATCTTTCACACATCCAAACAAGTTCCCGAACGTCACAATCCCTATAAAATAACCTCGGCCACAGATTGCAATTATACGATTCTTTTCGAGTAAACAAATCATAAATAATCATCCCTTTGTCGGTACGTGATTTCTTTATGGACCACCTTGCACCGGACGGCGGGCACCATTTCTTCGATCATCACTAAAACGCATATGGTACACATAAACAATCATAAATACCGAAGCGATAGCTTTTAGCCAGGGGAATTACTGAAACTTTCGCCACCATCTGTAGGAAAAATACTACATGTTACAGAGAATTTCTGAAACTACCAAAATCTGCTTGCTATGCTATAACAGCAGAAACCTATCCAAAGAATAGTTATTTTGTTTCGAAACGTTTAGGGGTTGAGGTCAAGACGCAAAAAATTAAAATACTCAGATAATTGGAAAAATTTGTATTTTGTGTAATTATGGTTTGTTTTACTGTTTCTTGTTGTGATTAAATTAAATTTTATGAAATGGTAAGTACCTATCCACATACAGTATTAGCATTTCTATTAGTCTATACAATTCGATATTTTTTTTTTCTGTTTAAAATGGTGCACATCCTAAATTAGCCCATACCTATATACTATAATATTATTTTTCTGCAACCGTCCGGGAAGTGCTCACTTCCCGGACGCTTTTTCTCTGAGAAAGTATCATTTCCCGGCCTAGTCCGGAAAGTACGTACTTCCCGGACTAGGCCGGAAAAGAATCATAGAATCCATAGCAACCGAGATAACGGCTGACAGTTCATATGAAATTAGTTGTCAAAAATTTGCATGTTTTTTTATCGCAATCGCAATAAAATATGGAAAGCAGCAGCGATAGTGTTATTTTACATGGTTGCCGAAAAAATATTGTACGCAACACGCCCGAAAATGGTTTTTTTGGACTCACAGACTTCCAGGACTCGCTTACGCTCGTCCTGGAATTTTGTCTATTCGTCCGAAAAAAACCCTATTTTCCGGACTTGTTACGTAAATTACTATTTTATTTGCTTCAAATAGGGAAGTATTGTTTGTAATTGTGAAAAAATTGAATCGACTTTGATATTTTGAATTTGTTTCCTGGGGCCACCATCATATTATACTTAATTTTTTTTTAATATGCACCCTGGATCTGTATTATCTATTTGATGTTCGTAGCCGTTTGACATTCTAAAAAAATTATATTTCACCTTTGCCAAAAATTAATTATTATAACAGGAACAGGGTATGTGCTTCAGATCGGTCTTAACTTATTATTATTATTAATATTAACTCCATTTAGGTTTAAAGGCTCGGATTTAAGGTTTAAATTCATAAAAATGAAAACATACGGGTTATTCTCAAAGGGATGGCGCAAAGTAAATCATGGGTGAATGTCCTTACCAATTTTGGATCAAGTTTTCCTTAAATTCTAGGAGCCATACAAGAGAAAACGACCTTCTGATGCAAAATTTCGAGAGCAAAAAAAAGCTAGACTTCAACAAAGGGAGAAGATGGCTGGGAGTATGGAATAATATTTTATAATTATTAATAATAATATTAATATTTTAATATAATATTATGAATAATTTAAAGAAGAATAAAGCTCAGGTTTTGAAAACTCTGCAGTTTCATTACAAAATTAAAATAAAATGCGGTTTTGATCGAATGCTTGAATAAAATAATGAAACATTTAAAAAATGTATTTTGCAACAACTGACAGCATAAAGTTCTTAAGGCATTCAATAAAGGTTGCTGATAGTTTTTTTGACCCTTCTACAAATAAATTCCTAACAAAAACTCAAACATTTTTTGCCGATTATCCTGCGACGTTTTTCTCCACTTTCCCCCCTTAAGGGGCGCCAAAATATTTTCGGCACGCGGGCGTTGATGACCCTTGCGGGGGCCCTGTTTCCTCATTCAAGTTTTAAATTAACGCGTTTATTATAAACGCCACCACTTCCTCCGCGCCTGTGCATTCTTTCACACAACACATCATAGAAACAGAAATAATTAGTAAGTGTGCGCACAAGAATATCCTTCCATGGTCCTTAACACGTTCACTGCGGCACGTATCCCCGGGTGCATGTGTTGAGTCTTAAAGTTAGTGCGGCACAAAACACGAGTGAATTACTTCAGTGCGAAAGCCATAAATAAGTTATTTTTATGCCGATTTTAACGATGCAAATAGCAAATGATTTCTATTTGTAAATATACTTATTCGAATATTTATCACAACACATGTCCCCGGGGATACGTGCCGCACACAACTAATGTTTCATTAGTTTGATGCGGCACATGCCTCCCGGGGCATGTGTCAAACGTGTCGTTCCTTGTTCATACTGAGAAGTTCGCCGGGTAATTTATTTTTGTTCGGATTGTACAGGGAAACCTGTACTTAAGCAGTAGCTCAAGTTGATTTAATACTGCACATTCATAATTCTGTTCTCTGAAAAAAATATGACGATAATATGTCTCTTAATATTACAACTATGAATAAACTACCTATGAACCATTTTGAAAGATGATAGTCTGACCAACAATGTTTATTATTTTTATTAAACAAAAATACTTGAAAAAAGAACAAAATGACTTGATATTTGTTAAATTCTGCCTGGAAGTCGAACTAATACTAAATAAATAAGGGAACTGAATTTCCATCTAGTCCTTGCGCGGCACCAGGACACCGGAGGCAAGTGCGGCTGAGTCCTTGAGTAGATTACTATTTCCAAAATGATTTCCAACAGTTGGTACATCGAAGATTAGATTACCCCTTTGTTAGATAGAGCCCGAAAAAAATTTTCACACGTATCCCCGGGGCCATGTGCCGCACATTGAAATGGGCAAAATCTATAGTCGAAGTGAACGTGTTAAGTATCGGCCGGTAGTTGTACCATAATGTAAATAATTCTTTATAGTATGGTTATACCATAGTAAAAAGAATTCCTTATACTATGATTAAACTATCCTTCTACTTCTCTTTGCTTGTATCGAAAATTATGAGCACCTAGTTGAGAGAATTTCCCACATAATCAACCTTAGTGATTTGGTCATTCAGATTGCGTTAATTCTAAATCAAATAGGTTCTGATTTTTTAAATACCTTCTGTTATGGATTGATATAAGCAGAAATGTTTAAAAGTAGTCCGTGAAACGATTAATCACTAGATGAATACATAGGTAATTATATAAATACACTGCTCAACAATTGATAGGGATCACTTACTTGTTCTAAATTTATTTCTGAAATATTCGCCCCAAGATTATGAATTTAGTCAGATATCAGAGTATTTTCAGTTGATAATATGGTTCACTTGAGAAAAGAATGAAAAAATGGAAAGTTGGAGAGAAAAAAAGACTTTATTAGGAACACTCAAAATTCTGTGTTTGAATAACATAAAAATTTTATGATGAAACCACAAGAAGGCTGGAGTTTCGGTTAAGCTAGTACCTAGTTGGTCCCCCACGAGCTCATCTCAAGCATTCTACCCTACGAGGCATACTTTCGATCAAACGATTTATAAAATTTTGGGGCAAATTCGTCCAAATATCCCGTAAAGCGTTAGAAAGGTCCTCCAGGTTATTGATCGGTTGTTCTAGGGTTGACAATTGTTTAGACATATCAGTCTAGACATGTTCGATGCAATTCATGTCTGGGGAGCGAGCTGGCCAGTCCATCCTATCAATAGCATGAGTTTCTAGCGCTTCATTAACCAGACGACTTCGGTGTGGACGGGCATTATCGTCAATTTAAATGAAATTCTCGCCCACGGCAGCCGCAAACGGAACAATTATGGGTTCAATAATCATATCGTGATATCTCTGGCTGGTCATGGTGGTGTTCTGCAGAACAACCAACTCTGTGCGTTGGTTCAAACAAATGCCTCCCCATACACATATAGAACCTCCGCCAAAAGCTGTTGTGGGTACCATAAACTGTTCTGCATACCTTCGACCTCTTTTCCTCCAAGCAAGAATACGTCCATCGGAGTTGACCAAACGAAATCTAGACTCATCCGTAAATAAACATCGGCTCCAATCTTCAAGTGTCCAATTGCGGTGCTCCTCAGCCCATTGCCGTCGATGAACCCGGTGTTCCCTATTCAAACGGGGATGTTGTACCCTCCTACGTGCTCTCAAACCACGAACATGTAGTCGTCGTCTTACAGTCTGGTTCGAAATTAGAACTCCTGTTGCAACTCTCAGTGATCTATTCAGCCGCGACGCCTAGCATTGAGGATCAAAAGACGATCTTGGGCAGCTGTTGTATTGCGCTGCCGACCTCCCCCATGAACATAAGCTACTGAGTCGTTTTGGATGAACCTATTCCAAGCCCGACTCACGACACTTTGCGAAACATTCAACATTCAACCGCCGGGACACTTCTCGCTGGGACAAACCTTCCTGTATCCACCGTATGATTTGGTCCAGTTGCCAAACGTCTTCTCGGCATGACTAATAAGCTGATATTGTTCTCATTTCTTCAATTATTGTCACCTTATGTGTTTGAACGAGAGAAAAAAACAGGTTTAATAACAAATACCACATTGCTTTTCACTCCACCTGTAACAGCCTACAGATAATAATCGATTTTGTGAACAAGAGCCGATGAAGTGAGGAAGACTTTGATATAATCAACTCAAAACATCTTACTTTTTCCTTAGAGAACATATAATGTACAGATATTCACGAGATAACTTGAAAAAAATACAAATGAAGAGAAGTTCATAAGTGATCCCTAGCAATTGTTGATCAGTGTATATCGGGTGTCCCAAGGTGAGTGGCCTATTAGATTATTATGGAAACTATTGATGGTAAAGATTTCAAATTTTGTGGATAGATATTTGGCCAGTTAAGGTACATTTTTAAAATAATTTCACATTTCCAGTGTTGCCGGATGTACGACAATTTGGCAACAACTTTGTTATTTTAAATGGGACATCCGGTATTTCTATTTTTTTATGATACTCCATAAAATATTAAATCCATTCACTCTTACTTTTCCATCCCTATCTTCAACGGTTTTTGAGTTATTAATTATTTTTCGAAATTTTAGATCAAATTGGCGTATTACGAAAATGACTCTAGTTCGCTCAATATTTGAGATTTAAGTCAGAAATTTTGCGAGTCCTTAGATATTGATCTGATCTGTGTCACTGCTTTTGAATTATGGTTGTCAATAATACAGGACGGACCAAAAAAAATCATCATTTGCCAAGTTACAAAATAGTAAAAAAGTCTGTGTAAGTGAATAGAAAACTTGTAGAATGTGTTGTACTGATTCCAAAAATTGAAAAATATACTAGGTGTCTAATTTGAAAAAATAGACTTTTTTACAATTTTGTAACTTGGCAAATGATGATTTTTTTTGGTCCGTCCTGTATTATTGACAACCATAATTCAAGAGCAGTGACACAGATCAGATCAATATCTAACGACTTGCAAAATTTCTGACTTAAATCTCAAATATTGAGCGAACTAGAGTCATTTTCGTAATACGCCAATTTGATCTAAAATTTCGAAAAATAATTAATAACTCAAAAACCGTTGAAGATAGGGATGGAAAAGTAAGAGTGAATAGATTTAATATTTTATGGAGTATCATAAAAAAAATAGAAATACCGGATGTCCCATTTAAAATAACAAAGTTGTTGCCAAATTGTCGTACATCCGGCAACACTGGAAATGTGAAATTATTTCAAAAATGTACCTTAACTGGCCAAATATCTATCCACAAAATTTGAAATCTTTACCATCAATAGTTTCCATAATAATCTAATAGGCCACTCACCTTGGGACACCCGATATAAGTGATATTCAATGAAAAGTATTACATATTAGAACGATAAAAGTATTTTTGTATTAGATTTTAAAACAATATATTTACCATCTCCTTTTCTGTACATCTGGCTCAAGTTAGCGCAGCTATAAACGTTTCCTAAATTACAACCTTGTAGAGCATACTCGAAAGCCTTTTTCATATCCTTTGGTACCTGGTAGCTTTCAAGACCTGGCAAGTTTTCTCCTTTCTCTTCTTTCTTAATTCCAGATATGTACATTCCAGAAAGATAATAACAAGCGTTTGCATTATTCAAATTACAAGACTTCTCTAATAGTGACATGCCCTGTTGAAAATATTCGTAATTAAAACTTATTTATATTCATGAAATGGAATAACTGACGCCTTCTTTTCAATGAATTGTATTCTCGCCCTTCATTATATTTTTTTTCTCTACCAGAATTACCAGAATCTGATACGAATGGATATATCCCTATATAGATATAAGATCCTTTGTAGGTATAATATTCGAAACAGTGGCGACGCCAGCTATCAACAACAGGGAGGGGTCAAAGTAATTCGAAATTAGAGTTCGGCTTATTTTGTAGTCCTTTTAGCCTCAGTATGTCAAATTTAAGGGGAGGTCAGCCGAATTTTTGGGCTGCACCCCCCTAGCGTCGCCACTGATTCGAAATAAAAAAAAAATGTTTGGTTTTCGATTTCAAAATGTCGGCTCGCAAAATGCATTTTGAACACTCAAATTCTCAGTGTTTCTCGTCTGTCCGTACAAAGTATATTAGGAATGTCATAATTTTCATTAGAAGTGACATCACTAACAATTCCAACTGCAACCTCGACATTCGCAATTGTTCCTTGGAGAAGGGAGATGTAAAGATAACAACTAAGATTAATCTTACAAGTAATGCTTTTCTAAATTTTCATTTTCGAATTACCTGATGCTTTTTAGACTGTCAAATGAAAAATTTTGTTTTGAATTTTCAATCATAATATTTGTCATAACTTTAAAATACGATAGGATAAGATGCTTTAAGATAGGTTTACATTGATAGTGAATGGCGACCTTTGATTTCATTAGTATTCACGCGAATAGTATAACGTATATTCGTATTTCATGAACGCGTTTACCAATTGTATTTTATTTCTTCATCGGCAAAGGAAACGTCGACAAGCCCTAATAAGTTCAGCGTCAATCTGGATATTTATGACTATGTAATGTAGGTCAAATTCCAATATCAATTTCAGTAGCGATATTTCCGCAAGGTAGCTACTATTGGAATTCATTGTTGAATTACCAATAATGTGTTACTATGTCGTCAATGATAATTTGTAAACTATATTCTCATATATAAATATGCATATAAGCCGATATAGGCAGTTCCATAAGAAATGTGCTAGAGAGTTCTAGATTCGACATTATTGTTTCTTCACACGATCTCGTGTAATGTAAAGTTGGTGATACAATGAATAAACCTCATCTGTTACTCCCTTGAGTGTGTGTCTTATTTCACCCTGCATGAACGATAAGACTGGTACCTGGTAAGAACATCACATGGCGATCCTGCCAGTCCCATGCAGATTTGGTTGATAGAAAAAGGCATACTACCTACACCCAAGACGACATCACAGCTAAAACATGGGTTCTTCTAAATCTAAAGAAGAAGAGGGCATCATCACCCAAGCAGGCAACAGCGGAGGCACTACCAACGAGCTGAAAGAGTGGACGACCTCAGAATTTTGGGGAATTGCAGCTTTCGTAATGGTATGTGAAGGAATTGCTAAGAAAATACACAGGGAGATACGAAGAAGCCTAGAGTTGGTATGAGTGAAAAACCATAATAAATTTTTATTGTTTTTATTTTTGTGATGCGAGATCTTTTTGATGGTAATTAACTTTGTCGATATTCCTGCTACAGTGACTTGATAGTCTCATCAAGTCACTGTAATTCCTGCCAGTTGTCATAGCTCTCTACATTTAACAAGTCTGGCCCATAGTTTTTTGCAGGAGACCGGTTTGTATACACGTGCTTTCGTTTTTTTTGTGTTTAGTGAATAATTTAGTGGAAAATAAAGTGTGAAATTTTGCAATATAGTGATTTCAGTGCTTTGATAGATTCGAATGTTAGTGCAACAGTGAATATTCTTTGGATAACTTTATATTCGTGAGTACCATGTGAGTGCGATCATAAGCTTAGAAAGATGGTTAGGAAATGTTGTGTTTCTTTCTGTAAAAGAAATTATTCCTCTAAGGAAAATGATGCTTATTTCAGTTGTTTCAATTTTCCAAAAATGAGGAAAGATAGCTTCTATGGATTTAATACATACAGCGAAAAAATTTCACATTTTGGACCTTGTCGTAGTTCTTTTAATCGATAAAATTTAAATCAATTCTCGTCCCGATTATAGATCTAGAAATATTATTGGGAGCGCCATCAATTCAACCAACGATTTAGCCGAAATGGTCCTTTCTTATATGATCAGTTCAACTTTCGGAAGTACAAGAGAAATTGTTAAATTATTATCGTTTTAAAATATAAAAGATAATGAAATGGAAGATATTACAAGAGGCATAATATCATTCGTTCAAAATTGAGGTTCTTGAAGTTTTGGCTGTCATTACATGTAATCAACCAATCAATCTAATTCTAATGTTCATGTAGGTAGGAAAGTATACGAGTATCGTAATATTGAGTTAACACCACCCTGAAATATCGCTAAGGCTCTAACTAAGGAAAAAAGAACTAACTCGTTCATAAAACAAAACAGTCAAACAATAACATCTGATGGAGACAAAGCGAAAATATTCGCAGAAAATCTAACAAAACTGAAAACAGGAAATTTACAATACAATTAGAACGACACAACAGAAAAAAAATCAAAAATAACTGAAAATTAAGAATCGACGAAGTAACAACTAAGGAAATTAAAGGAATAGTTGAATATCCAAAACCAAAAAAAACACCCGGACCTGATAAAATCAACAAACAAAACACTAACCAGACATCACATCGAGAAGATAAGGAATATCTGTAACGCCATTATGAAAACTCGCTACTTTCCATCAAGATGGAAAATTGCAGAAATCATCATGACCAAAACATGGAAAATCAAGAAAGAAAGCAATAAATTGAATTGAAATTTGTGTCAAAAAAAACGAAACAAGCATTTATTTTCTTAATTATTGCGAGATAAATTATTATTTTCATAAAACAAAATTATAAAATTCGAATGTGCGCCATGATATGTTGAACACCAATCAGAGCGAATTACGTCACGCATTACTAGTTAGGATACGCTAGAAGCTTAGAACCACAGATTACTTATGCCCGCCACTCACGAAGCGTTTCTTCCAGCGTTTGGTAGCTAGCGTCGAAGAGATTCCAGTCAGACAGCTCGGGACACGGCCGTACGAGTGTAAATCAGAGTATGAACTTGACTGCCCGACTGGAATCTCTTCGACGCTAGCTACCAAACGCTGGAAGAAACGCTTCGTGAGTGGCGAGCATTAGTCTGTGCTAGAACGGTCCAAATATTCGTACCCGAAGCTCGAGGAAGTACGAAGCAACCGATTCACGAAGATACCCGAATCATCGATCGGATTGGGACTTAGAACATTAATAATCTATCTATATTCTAAGGCCGCACCTACATTAGGTCCGCATTTCTCCCGATCCGATCCGATCCGACGTTGTCCGATGGTCGGACGACGTCGGAAGAAAAACAAACACCTTTATCTTAATGTTAGTGCCTACAATTGAAATCGGATAGTGTCGTGAGTCGTCGGGAATCGAGAATTCGGAAGCTTCGTTTCAATTGTAGGCACTAACATTAAGATAAAGGTGTTTGTTTTTCTTCCGACGTCGTCCGACCATCGGACAACGTCGGATCGGATCGGATCGGGAGAAATGCGGACCTAATGTAGGTGCGGCCTAGGATTGGGATATTTGGTGCGTTTTAGCGTATACTGGTCAACTGCTGCAAGCTGACGTCACTAGCGACGCCATGACACTTTCACGCGTTTTGGTGCGAATTTTAAATCTGAAAACTTAAATGTAATTTTTGCCTACTAAAACTTTATTATATGCAGAAAGATTTTCAAAAATTTGTCATCTTGCCTATTGTCCGGATAAAACGGAAAACTTTTATATGAAACGTACAACGCAATATGTCAATGTACCGGGTTTTTCACCATAATTTGACCCCCCCCCCCTTCAACTTTGTTACTGAAAGAGGTACAAAAAAATGTTTTCTACAAAAGTTTCACGAAATCGGCTAATGTTTTTTAAAATTATTTAAAAAAATGATATATATATAAAGACTGGGCAATATATTGATTGCAACTTCATTTTTTTAAATGGAATGTAGATTTTTCTATATTTGACTAGCTTTTCTTCCCCTGATTTCGAATATATAACATATTTTTGTCCTATCTCTCTTGTTCTGAGTACCACAGAGTTTCAAATTTTAAGAACCACCTGGCAAGCTAAGTAATAAGTTTTCAAGGCTACGATAATTTAAAATCCCCTTTTTTGAGTTATCTCGTTGGCAACGATATATGACATACGTTTGTCATTGAATGAAACTATTCATGGAATATGCACTACACAGAAGCGGAAAAATTTGAAATATTTTCACTTTATGTGAAGAACAATAAAAATAAAAAAGCTACAAGGAGAGAATATATGGACTCTAGATACTAGTAACTCAATATCATATAAGAATATATAAATGAAAAACAAGTCATTGCTTTGGCACCTATATTACATCGATTGTATATATATACAATCGATGTAATATAGGTGGCAAAGCAATGATTTGTTTTTCATTTATATATTCTTATATGATATTGAGTTACTATTAATTTTGTTGCCCAATAAATAATATTACCCCATGCATTTCTTCAATTTTCATAGTTGTTTTGCGTATTTTGAGAAATTTCCATTGTCCGTGTTTTTCGATTATCTGGTAACCGTTTATTTATTTTTATTTATTGAAAAAAAATCGTTGTTATTACTTTGAATTAGTATTTAAATTCTCATTCTAACAGTAAAAAATCAGAAGGTGAGAAAATAAAAAAATTTCCTTCATCTCTACATCAATAATGCATTTTAATTATATTTTTAATTCAACTTTTTGATTTTCCCTGTTCCCACTCATTTCAACTATAATGATGATCGAAAGAGCTCGTTTTTTGTTATACAGTAGTATGCGAGGTAGTATGGCTATTGTTTCGTTGCTTCTATGATATGAATCGACTGAAGGATTATTAATTTCCGAAACTGGTAACTCAGCACACATTTCGAAATCAAATTCGCTATGATCATGGGCTTCAATATCATTGCACTAACCTATATCTTTACCTCATCCATAGACCTAATATCCATGGACGTCGCATTAGAGAGAGAAGTTGGGAGAACGAATAAGATGGAACAACTTGTGGGCTGTCTGTCAACTCTCTTGATTTTAGAGAAAGGGAACAACATAATCTCTCTCCCAAAGGTTATTTGAAATTTGAATTTATAACTTATCTCCACATTATAGCCAATAAGAGTTTTGTTGATTCCTAAAAAAAATTTCTTTTTTTTATTTCATTGCGATATTAACGAGTCCAACTCATTGTTAAATTAAAACCTGTTCTATCCCCACAATCTCAGTAAGTAATTTTATTGCTTTTAGATCCTTCACAGATTGCCCACAGTAGCATCTCTTTTCGTATCAAGGGAAATCATGAGTTCTTCTCTCTCTAATACTTTCTCCTCTACGATCTCCTGAAAAATCACGTGACACTCGGTCCACGGATATTAGGTCTATGACCTCATCCCATCAATATTATTCCATAATTTTGTTGATAACTGTATTTCAAGCAAATTAGTCCCCAAGAATCTTGCTTTAAAGAAGTCAACATTAAGAACTCACTTTTAAAATTGATTTGAAAGTAAAATGTACTTGCCTTAGCTACATCTCTCACTAATCTTTTATCCTCGTTATCACAAATACTCAGTAAGCCTTGGTGTAAACATGAAGCATCATTCCCTAATTCACAACCTTTGTTAAAATAATCATATGCACATTTGTAGTCAGATTGCCTCACTCCTTTACCCAGTAACATATATGATCCAAATTTCAAACAACTCTTAGGATACTTGTAATCATCACAATTACTTTTATAAACTGTGGCTGCTTTTTCGTAATCCTTTTTGATTGATTCCAAGTAATCTCCCAACAAATGGCATACTGAAAAAAACTATGGAGGTTACTTGTGTCGCGACATTTATTTATTAGATAATCGAAAAAAGGTTTAAAAAAAATTACTTTCTAAAATTCTTTCGAGTCTCCTAGAAAAGTCATTTAATACGAATGAAATAGTGGAAAATTCTTCAGAAAATGAGTAGGCCTAACCTCACCTTCCGGGTTTTTTTCACTATAGCATCCAAAACGATATTCAATACCAAGATTTTTAAGAAATTCTTTCACATCCTCTTCAGACTTGAAATCATATCCAGCCATTTTCAAATATCAAATTTCATTACAATTCAAATAACAAATATTATTGTATGTAAAAAAAATGGTATTAAACCTGAAAGTGGACGTTTAATTCTGGAACCATAGACATTTAATATTATTTTATGTCTATGTTCTCTTATGACATGTTCTGTAAAACGATTCCAAACACTTTTATATCGATTCTTTAGTTACCGATACCTTAAAAGTATATATAAAGCGCGTTCGGTTATTACCTCGGACCGCTCGGACTTGTCTGAACCGTTCGTTTATTACATCCAGATTGAGGGGAATACACATCTGTAGCGTTCGGCAAAGAAATCTGATCAATCAGATGTCAATCTTTTTCGTCGGACGTTTTCGACCTAGCAAAACGATTTTATCCACAGAGTTTACCTTTGTCTATGAATTATTGGATTTTATCTGTCTATAATGCTTGTTTGTTTATAAAAATTAACATTTCGTCGTAGTTTGTATTGAAAAATTTCAATACCTAACTTGTTATACTTCTATAATTGGATTTTAATAGTTATTTATGCAACAAGTGCAAAAAGTGAATGTTTATTGCACGAGTTGCATACAACATTTTTTCTACGTTCATGCAAAAAGCAAAAAATGATTTATTGAGGTGGGCACTAGGTGAAGGAATATGAAAATTGCAACTTGAATACTTTATTATTAATATCGATTTGCATTGAAACAGGAATTGATACGTTACGAACAATTTAACTCAAACTTTATTTTTACCCTCAATTTTGAAAGTGAATAAACAATTGATACAATTTTCAATATGAATATTTCGTAGTGAAGCACTTTTTAAATCCACTTCTTGATTTGTTACTGCTATAAACGTACTAGTACTTGGTAACTGTACAGGGTGGGCAAATAAGCGAGGTAAGCGGCTATATCTCAGGATCCACTCATCGTAGAGACTTGCGGTGAAAAATTTTACCACTAAAGTGAACAAGAGAACACACTGGAAATTATTTTGAAGTTCATACCTCTACCGCTAGGGGACGTAATAGCTACCGTCGAGTAGAAAAATGAATTTTCCTCGAAAATGTTTCATATGAAGTTGAAGAAAAAATATCATCACTGTAATCCTTGGAAAATTCTCTATCTTTTTAAATTGTCACTTTCGATTTTACGACATCAAATAAGGATAGGTGAAAGAGAGAAATCTGACTGATTGAAACGCCTGTAACTTCAGTTTGGCTCAACATTTTTGAGCAAATTAGATCTCGTCTGGAAGATAATGTCTTGTCAATTGAAGACAAAAAATACTCATGATGAATTTGTTTTTGCTGCTTTCGATAGGGGGCGCTAAGTCAGAAGTTCTTTGTTTTGTTCACTCTACTCTACTCCGAAATTTCAAATGTAATGATAGGATTTTCTTAACAGATACAGAAATTCCATCAAATTTGCATGAAAAAACCTGAAGGCCGCAAAGCGATAATTTCAGGTGTTCTGAAGTTATGGCCGAAAGAAGATATTCTTCAACTGATGCACTGCGAAAAACCAAATTTTGTCTTTAGGTTCTGACAGAAACATAAATTTCATCAGATTTGTATGAAAAAACCAAAAGGTCGCAAAGCGATAGCTTCAGGCGTTCTGGAGTTATGGCCGAAAGAAGATATTCTTCAACTGATGCACTGAAAAACTAAATTGTGTCTTCTTTCGGCCATAACTCCAGAACGCCTGAAGCTATCTCTTTGCGACCTTTTGGTTTTTTCATACAAATTTGATGGGATTTCTGTTTCTGTCAGAACCTAAAAACACAATTTGGTTTTTCGCAGTGCATCAGTTGAAGAATATCTTCTTTCGGTCATAACTTCAGAACGCCTGAAATTATCGCTTTGCGACCTTCAGGTTTTTTCATGCAAATTTGATGGAATTTCTGTTTCTGTTAAGAAAATCCTATCATTACATTTGAAATTTCGGAGTAAAATGAACAAAACAATGAACTTCTGACTTAGCGCCCCTTATCGAAAGCAGCAAAAACAAATTTATCATGAGTATTTTTGTCCTCAATCGACAAGACATTATCTTTCAGACGAGATCTAATTTGCTCAAAAATGTTGAGCCAAACTGAAGTTACAGGCGTTTCAATCAGTCAGATTTCTCTCTTTCACCTATCCTTATTTGATGTCGTAAAATCGAAAGTGACAATTTAAAAAGATAGAGAATTTTCCAAGGATTACAGTGATGATATTTCTTCTTCAACTTCATATGAAACATTTTCGAGGAAAATTCATTTTTCTACTCGACGGTAGCTATTACGTCCCCTAGCGGTAGAGGTATGAACTTCAAAATAATTTCCAGTGTGTTCTCTTGTTCACTTTAGCGGTAAAATTTTTCACCGCAAGTCTCTACGATGAGTGGATCCTGAGATATAGCCGCTTACCTCGCTTATTTGCCCACGCTGTACATCGTTATTTCCTTCAGGCTGAAATATTTGTTTGTCATGATGACAGCACGTTGAAGTAGAATGACAAATGAGTGCAATAAAAACTTTATTGCACTAGTGCAATAAAAAACTTCTTTTTCCACTAAATATAGTTCAATAAAGTTTTGCTTTTTGCATGAATGTAGAAAAATAAAATTATGGGTATGGAATGCTGATAACAAATGAATAGGAAGTGTGTATATTTTTGGAATGAGATATCTGGTGGTGACTTTGGACAATATCATTACTAAGACTTTGGGGACAGATAATTTTTTCGTGTAATTATATAAAGCGTTGTGCATGTTCAGTTTATTCAGGAGAGCGATAGACATTCAAGCTAGGGATATGAAGAAAAAGGCCAAGCTTTTAAAAAAGCTGACCATGTTTACAATATATGAAGCGGACTGGTTTCATTATTTCTAAATAAATGAGACAGACTTCAGTGAATTTTCCACCTTATTATATCGAAATTATGTAATGGATAAAGCATAAAGCAGAAGAAATTTACTCCTTCAAGGGTATCGACTGGGACATCAGTGTCCCAGAAGTATTTTATAAATGTCCTGTTTGGCAATAAATATACCCAGCATGGAATTAATTGGGAATATAAAGCCAGATCAGTGTATTCAAGGTACTATATTTATATTTGTGTCAGCTAATAGTTTATTATCATACGAAAGTTTCAGAGAAAAAAATACCATATTCAGGAAAAGGACTTGAAGTTTGTCAGTCGGACCCGAGGCTTGTTGCTTTTCTGAATGGTGTTATTTTCAAGAACGGGGAGTCAGTGAAATTATTGGAAATCAAATGTCTATTCATTGGTAAGTTTCTAGTAAGTTATAGAGATTATTTTTATAATTGTTTATGATTTCAGGTAAAATTATTTCTGCTGAAAATACTGAGCACCACTGCCAATATTTGAGAAGAGGAAAAGCCAGCTAATTTGAAAGAATGAATAAACATTATGCTAGAGTCTGATTAAGTATGGCACTTATGAATTTGAAAAATTGTGACTCTATCGTGTTCTCATCTGGTGATAAGACGTTCAAAACTGTTCATAATTCTTAAAACTTGAAATGATTTATTTTAAGAATATGCTCTACACATTGTGTAGCATGAAAGTTAAAATTTTTCAATTAGAAAGATATTTTTCCAAGTCTTAATTGTGCTGTAATAAGACCATCCAGAATAAGAAAAGTTCCGAATCATACAGGTCTGAAGTTATACATGTTATAACTTCCAGATTATTCAAAAATTTGAGTCCAGTTGTTATTAGTAAGAGAGTAAAGGATTTGCTATTGGATCATACAATATACAGGTTGAGTGATTTATTTAGGAATCATTTTTGTAAATATTATTTGATAATTTGTAACTACAAACATGCTCTCGGGGGATTAGTCGACCCCAGCCATGCCAAGGTCTGTGCTGGCATGGTTCACCGCAGCCTCCTCGGGGCGAGAGTTGGACAGTGATCGACTGACAATCACCAATGCGGTGCGACTCCCCATACCCTGCTGTAGTGTCGTGGCTTGGGGTATTGCACGGGGTTTACGATGCCAGGTATGCAAGGGATCAGCACCTTCATGCCTGATATACCGACATGTGGAATCTGATGTCTGTGGTCATGTCTCGCGAGCAGAGGACACATGCCGGGGGATTTGGCTTAACCGCCTGAACCGAGTGTATGAAAGACACAATAAAAACTTTCCCCAAGACAAAGTGGAACAGCGTATGCCGAAGTCTGCGTGGCTAGTGGGAGGATCTAGTCCTGAATATGCGAACTCCAGATACCAGGCGACCTCTGGTTTAATTGGCATTCCAGGGGCATGCGGGGCTCTGCCTTTGGTGACTGAAATTCCATAGCTGCACGTGGGACTTCATATGGACCAGATAGTAGAAAAAGAAGGGCCTAGCACTAGCCCTAATGTGCTAATTGAGGAAGAACAGAGCCTCACTCAGCCTGAGGAACAGGAGGCAATTCCTGACCCCATGGCGGAGGAAATGCTGCTGAAGAGCGGCGATGAAGAGGTCGTAGCTGGCCTTGAAAAGCTGACGGTCAGGAGACCTAGACTCTCCAGGCCGCCAGAAAGAGGATGAAGTTTCTCCTCAAGAAAGGGATGGTTCCTGACGATGCCAGGAAAGAAGCCTCCAAACCAATTGGTCCAAGGCAGACAACAAGCCGAGGGACCAATAGAACTAGGTCGGAGGACAGCACGCCTAAGAGTGCCAAATGTGAGGCTTCAAAAGTCGCACGGTCCTCAGGAGCTTCCAGGGCTCAGCCCTTAGGAACTCCCAAGGTTCCTGCATCAGGTGGGCCCACCTACAGCCAGGTTACCGCTGGTCTGAAGGTGGGGATAATGCACAAAGTTTCCAGAGGTGATTTTGGAAATGGACCAACTAATGGCCATCAAAAAATTGCTAATAGAAGAGATTATTGCACTGGGGAACGAGGACGCCATAACGCCTACGTTCCAGCAACTGCATATGAGGCCAGGCTGGCTTGGGCTGACATGTTCTGTGGAGTGGCTGAAGAGCATACAGCCAAAACTCAAACCTTGGGAGGGAGCTGATCTGAGGATAGCCGAAGAGGCAGAACTGCCTCACCCGGAGATCCTGGTCGGATATCTCCCCGACAGCCATGATCTCTCCAATGAGAAAATTCTCAAGGCGGTAGAGAATCAGAACGCAGGGCTCAAAACCTCCAGCTGGAGAGTCCTTCGAAGGGGACCATCAGTACCCATGCTCGAGTTTGTCATCTCGGCTGATAGAACATCGGTCGAGAGACTTAGAGCGAAGAATTGGCAGATAAACTACTTTTTCGGCCAAACAAATCTTCGCCTTAAGGGAGCAAAGACAATGGCCGAGAGGAGAGGAGCACCTCAGGCCTCAACCTCTGGTCCGGCGTCGAAAAGACCCAAAGGGGAGGTAAAGAAGAAGGTGGTGAAGCCTCCAGGAAATGAAGAGGCCATAAAACCGACCACCAGCTCTGGGGGGAGGGCTGATCCGCAAAGGCGTGATAAGGGGGGGTCCGACGGAAAAAAACCTGTGGTCCCTTCCGAAAAGCCTAGCGGACATCCAACCTCATAAGGGGCAGATGTCTGACATGCCTTCAGATAAACCTCCAGCACTCGAAGGCAGCCTCTAGTGCCTTATGCTGGAGAACATCTAGAAGGCATGTTGATATAGGGCTGATACAAGAGCCCTGGATCAATGGAGGCCAAGTAAGAGGCCTACCAAACAAAGTATATCAGACGATATACTGCGATAAGGCAGTAAGTCCAAGAGCCCTAATAATACTCAGAAGGGGATTAACCTGTCTTCCACTTACAGAGTTCCTGACAAGGGATCTTGCTGCGGCATTGGTTGAGGTGCGAACTGAGAACATCAAGAGGCAGCTTGTTATCGCCTCAGGATATTTTCCAGGAGACGCCATCAGCCCACAACCGGAGAAAGTACAACGCCTCATCGAATGGTGCCGCATGGAGAAGAAACAACTGATTCTGGGCTGCGATGCGAACGCACACCACAAAGTATGGGGCAGCACAGATATAAATCATAGAGGTGAGAATTTGCTTGATTTTCTATTTTCTACTAACATAGAGATAGTAAATGTGGGTAATAGTCCAACTTTCATGAATGCGATCAGAAGGGAAGTAATTGACCTTACACTGGCGACACCTTTTATTGCGGGGATGGTCAAGAACTGGAGGGTCTCAGAAGAGCCATCCATGTCAGACCATATGGCAATAGAATTCAACATTGAAGCAACTGCTTCAGCTGATGTTGAGTGCAGGATACCCAGGAAGACAGACTGGGAACTTCACATAGCCCACATAAGTTCAGATCTGAAGGGCCTGAAATACAACATCAGCTCCAATGAGGATCTGGAGAACGCATCTGCTCACTTCACATCATGTCTGAAGAGGGCATTTGAAAACAGTTGTCCACTCAGGAAGAAAACGATCTCCAGAGACGTCCCCTGGTGGAACAATCATCTTGAAAACCTCAAGAAAACTGCTAGAAAAGCCTTCAATAAGGCTAAGCGAGAAGGCAGCTGGAATGCCTACAGACTAGCCCTGACCAACTACAACAAAGAGGTCAGGAAAGCCAAAAGGCAGTCCTGGAGAAGCTTTTGTGGGGGAATAGATAAAACAGCCCCAGCAGCTAGACTTCAAAAGGTACTATCTAAGGATCACTCTAACCCAATTGGCCAAATAAAGAAGCCATGTGGGGAATTTACGAATGATCCTCAAGAGAGCCTAAGAGCTCTATTAGAGACTCACTTTCCTGGCTCCAGGCAGATTACCAGTGAAGATGGGGCCCCCGCTGGGGAAGTATACAACCCCACCAGGTGGGATTCTCAGAAAGCTGGTAGACTATTCACACCAGAAAAAATTGAATGGGCGATAAAGAGCTTTCAGCCCTTCAAATCAGCAGGCATGGATGGTATTTTTCCAGCCATGCTTCAGAAAGGTGTTGAAGTGCTTATAGCTCCGATAACTGAGCTCTTTAAAGCCAGCTGTACAAGGGGCTATATCCCGAAATCATGGAGGGAGGCGAGAGTAGTATTCATACCCAAAAAGGGGCGAAAAGGCTCCCCGGAGCTTAAATCCTATCGACCCATATGCCTCACCTCCTTTCTCCTGAAGACCATGGAGAAAATAATTGACAATAATATAAGAGGAAGTTTAAAACTCCACAGCAAACAGTTTGCTTATAGGGCGGGTAGATCTACTGTAGACGCCCTTCATCATCTTCTTAGAGAGGTGGAAGGCACCCTCAACGCAAAGGAGATTCTGCTTGCAATGTTCGGTGATATCGGAGGGGCCTACATACCTCCATATGCAATGCAGCCAAAAGGAAAGGGATAGAACCCTCCACTGTTAAGTGGATATCAGCTATGTTGAAAGGACGAACTGTTACAGCCTATCTGGGAGAAACCGAAGTGACTGTGCTGACGTGCAGGGGATGCCCTCAGGGAGGGGTTCTATCACCCCTGCTGTGGAGCTTGGTCATGGATGGCCTCTTGGAGAGGCTTACAACAGGCGGATTTAACGTCCAGGCTTACGCAGACGACATAGTGGTGACGGTTAGAGGCAAGCATGGGGGCCCAATAAGTAGCCGAATGCAACTTGCTCTCAAAATTATTGAAAATTGGTGCGGGGAAGAGGGGCTTACTGTCAACCCCTCGAAAACATTAATAATCCCGTTCACTAGAAGAAGGAATCTCGACCTCAGAGCTCTGGTCTTAAATGGTCAGACTCTGCACTTCTCTAGTGAGTGTAAATTTCTAGGTGTTATCCTGGACAGTAAACTGAACTGGGGGAAACATATAGATAAGACTCTTTCCAGAGCCACGGCTGCTATGTGGGCATGCAAAAGACTCTTTGGAAAGACATGGGGAGTGAAACCGAAAATTGTACTGTGGTTATGTATAACCACAGTGGTGGTACGCCCTATTGTCACCTATGCATCTCTAGCATGGTGGACAAAAACAGAGGAGGTCACCACACGCATCAGGTTGCAGAAACTGCAAAGGCTGGTGTGTATTGGTGTCACAGGAGCTATGCGCACAGCTCCCACGGCAGCGCTGGAGGTCATACTAGACTTGCCTCCCTTACACCTACATGTGAGGAAATGTAGCCTGCTCGAAGCAATAAGAATTTCCCATAATGGAAAGCCCCTTCCTGGGAATTGGGTTGGACATATGAGGATACTGAATCAACTAGATTCAAACCTCCTCGCAAAACCATCAGATATTATGCAAAAGAAAAATGGTCTGATCTAGTAAGATCAGACCATTTTTCTTTTATATCTTTTCATTTTAGTAGAGGAATTAGGTATGCGTTTTTTTATACTTCTGAAATAAGTAGAATGAGATTAGATAAACGTAACATAATTTTAACTAACCTCTACAAATCTTTGTGTTAAATGAAGTTCTCTCATGATCATTATTCCTCACGTTTCACACAAAATGAGCTCTGCATATTTTATGGAATACTTCAGGTTGCCATTTCTCTCAAATAAGTATGATCAGCACTACAATGAGTTTTAAATGACATTTGCTATCATTTCTCAAATATTCTTATCAAACTCTTTTCACACTAATAATCCATATCTTTCCTTTTTCTCGAGCTACTTTTTCTTATTGTAATATGAATTGTGGCAACAAACTACATAGCAATGAATTTGTGAATTTCTTGCAGTAAATAATTAATAATATTAAAGTCTATACCTTCAGAATTTTTCCATATTTTTCAATATTGAAAACAAAATTAAATCAAAACTTCTTAGTATAGTTAAAAAAAGCATAAACTTCTAACGCCTCTTCAGCAGGCAAGACAGTAAAAGTGTATATTATGAATATTGTTTATGTTTTACTAATGATTTCATTTCATTTAGCCACGAAGGGCGCCACATGCATATATCAAAGAACTGACATAACATCTGAAGCTCAGGATGCTCTGTACCGTTCGTTTATTTCAGATAAATCGTGATTGTTTGTAAAATCTGTGGTCGCGTGACTAAAATAACCGTCCGCTCTCGAATGCTATTACCGAACGCGCTAAAGATATTTCGACGTATCAATTTCTATTTTTACTCTGTAGTATGTGACTACGTTATCTGTAACGGATTACTTTGGAACCGGTTACTTTTCCAAAATCGCCGTATCATCCCATCCCTATGAATTTATCTGTCATCTATCTATCCAATGTTGCCAGTAATCCGAATATCTACATTTAAAATTCTTATAAGATTCTGAAACATGGCATTGTTGGTTATTGATTGAAAAATATAAACAATGTTAGTGGAAATCATTGGCTCCTCTAGTTTGCGATTTTAAATTTTAATATACCATACTGTATGATATAATTAATAGTTCGGCGAAAACATAAAAAAGGGTACTATTTTTAATTCAAGACCTTTTATTTTATAGTCATACCTTACTATATTTTATTTTCGTAATTAATCGAACTTATTTGTTCATTGCTAATAATTTTCAGACAAAAAACTGCTGCATTATACTAGGACAGAGACACTATGTCGAAACAATTGATCGCTGGACAAGAAAAAAGAATTAAAGAGTCATTGTTAAATTTTGTGAAAACACACATCCCTAATGCAGACCTGAATCTTATTGATGATATAATTCTAAGTTATGCAGTTGCTATTCTTGAAGATATTGGTGATGACCCAAATTTTGATGTTGAAGGTAATTCACTGTAGGGAAGAAATAACTATACTAATATGTTGAATGAATTGCGATAAGGAAAATTAATAAATTTAAGGTACGCTAGTTTCCAAATTATTTTCAATCATAAAAAGAAAGAATATTAATAAGCTTTAGGCTTAAATTGTTACATTGTATGCAATGTAAAATTTGGAGGCCAAAGCTATTTTACAGAATAGTTACTTCGAGTGATAATCAATCTGCAAAGCTCACTTAACCAATTGATATTTTATGATAATCTATCTTAGGAATTAATATTATATTTTATAATATAATACATTGATTACACTCAGTTTTCAGATACTCATATAAATATTAGAATGATATTAGGAACCTATTTAATATAACACTCTTGGTGTATGTAGTAGGTACATATAACTATTATATAATTTAATAATAATAATAATAAATTTACTCCCCAAAACATTACTAAGAAAATGTACAAGTTGTCAAAAATTCATTCATATTGTATTCTGTCCTGTTCAGCAACAGTGCGATAACTTTTTTCTTGAAGGCTTTTCTATTCAATTTTATGATATCCAGTGACAGCTTGTTGTAGAGCCTCACACAGTCATAGTTGATACCCTGCCGGCTTGCCTTCAGTTGATGGTAAGGTATTTGTATCACATCCTTTTTCCTAGTTGAATAGTAATGATAACTACCATTTGCAAGACAAGATATATATTGATGTTACTGTCAACATTCTCAGTTTCTTGTATAATTCTCTGCAGCTAGTTCTTGTTGGCTTTTTACATATAATTCTCACACATTTCTTCTGTAACTTCAGTAAGGTGTCAATGTTTGTGCTGTTGTCCCACAATATGAAACCATAACTGATTCTGCTATGAAAATTGCTATAGTAAATGATGATAGCAGCCTGCATCGTTGCTTCATCCATGATACTCTTGATACCATATGTCGCTTTCGACAGTTGTTTTGTCAGCATTTCCATGTGGCTGTTCCATTTGAAATTCTGTTGGGAGTATATTCCTAAGAATTTCAAGACTTCTTTCTTGGCTGAAGTTTGGGCTGTGAAGTTTATTATTTGAGTTTTCTCATCATTCATCTTTAGTTTGTTACTTGTAAACCAAGATTTCGCTTGTGCCAGTGAGCACTTGGTTTTTCCCTCAACATCAGTAATATTTAGACCGTGGTTCTAAACACTTGTGTCATCAGCAAATAAGCAAAGGTCAGTGCATATAATATTCTGTGGAAGATCATTTGGGATATTTCCTATTCCATAGAGTTACTTGTTTGCTGTTGTCAAGGTATGATTTTAGAAGTTTCAGCATATCACCTCTTAAGCCATAGGCCCATTGAGCTCTAGCTTGTTTAGTATGGTCTATACAGTCAAATGCTATTGATAAATCACAACATGCAATTCAACTGATTTATTTTGCATCTAAGTGCTTGGTCTACAATATTGAAAATAGCAGTTGTTGTGGATCTATGTTTTCTAAAGCCATTTTTGTGGTTGAGGAGATTGTATTTGTCAAAGAATTTTGTAAGCCTGAAATTAAGTATGGACTCCAGTACTTTAGATAGTGTTGGAAAAATAGAGATAGGTCTAAAGTTCTTCATGTTGTCTTTGCTCCCTTTTTTTGTTGGAATAATTTTTGCAATTTTCATCACTGTTGGAAATGTTCCTTCTGCAAAACATTTATTGATCAGAAGAGTCAATGGTTCTGCAATGGTGATGATTATTTTCTTGAGAATCACATTGCTATGTCCATAGATGTTTGTTTGTTAGCTTGAATCCTTCTGGTTGATACCTCTTTTTCAGTTATTTCAAATAGAAAGAAAGTAGGAATGTTTCTCTCAATTTTTTTCTATGGAATGGAAGCGTGGACATTGAAGAAGATTAATATCAGAAGGATAGAAGCATTTGAGATGTGGATGTACTGTAGGATACTAAGAGTATCGTGGACAGAAAGAGTAACGAGTGTGGAGATCTTGTGGAGAATGCAGAAAGAGGAAGAATTGGTACTGACTATTAAAAAGCGCAAACTGCAATACCTGGGACATATTATGAGGGGAGATATAGATACCAGTTGCTGCAGCTTATTGTACAGGGGAAGATAATGGGCAAAAGATCAATAGGAAGAAGAAGAAACTCATGGTTGAAGAACTTGAGAGAATGGTACAATTGCAACACCTGCCAATTGTTTAGATCTGCAGTATCGAGAATAGGCATATTTTTGATGATAGCCAAACTTCGGAACGAAGATAGCACTTGAAGAAGAAAATTCTTGTGGTGCAAAAGATTTCTTATTTATTTGTATGTGGAGTTATATTCATAGAAATCTCTTGTAGAAAATGGCGATTTTGAGTCTTTTCTATTAGTTGTAATTCCATCAATTATTGCCCATAATGCTTTTTGAGTATTATGAGCTTGCTGGATATGCTGATGATTCGACTGCCTTTTAGCCATTTTCATCTACTCCTTTTACTCTTTCTTGGGTTTTCTCTATATATTGTTTGTGCTTGTATGGTTTGTTGATCTTGCAATGACTTCAACAGCGTCAAGCGTATTTTTGAGTTCCCTCAATTCTATTATGTTCTATGAAATTTTCCTCCTCTGAATTTTTATTTTTATCTTCTCAATGGGGCATGTTATTTCGAATTCTCTGTTCAGTATCTTCATGAACATGAATCAATGACTACCTTGGTAGTGCAGTGGACTGAGAGGTTGGCTGTGGTGCCGAGGGTACCGGGTTCGAATCCTGGCTAGGTCATGGATGTTGTGCATGTCTGGTGGAGGTTTATGAATTTGATAAGAGTCTTATAGTTGATGAAGTATTCGCTGTGTGGATGGTCTAAGTAACCTGGCACATATAAAAGAAAAAAAAAAAAAACATGAATCAAAAGCCTTGTCTGGTATTTCTCTCTCTATTTTCAGAATGGTAGTTTTTGTTATTGGAAAATATATTATCAATACATGTTGCTTCATTTTCCTTAGTTCTTGATGGTTTCCTGCAGCAGTCTGAAAGTACTCATGCTGTTCAAGAGTTCTTCACTTAGCTTAGTGGATTGGTTTATGAATATACATTTTTGAATATCTCTTAGTAATATAATTTTATCCATTTTTTTTTGAGAATAATTCATTTTTTGCCTACTAATACTGTATTTCATTTGTTGAACATTCAAAGTTTATATCTTCTGCTAGACTGGTGGTAATTGTTAGTATCTTTGTTTCTATTGTTTCGTCAGTTATATTTGCGAGTCCTCCATGCTTTCTGTTTACTCTGGAAAAATCCTCTGAAATCTTATACCCCTTTGGGTTAATGTCTCCAAGTGTCTCATTATTCATCCAAGTTTCTGTTAGAATTATTAAATCAGATTTTTTGCCTTGTAAAAGTAGTTGGAATTGGTGTTGCTGAAACATTGTATATTTAGGTTTAAAATGCTCAGTTTTTAGTGATCAGGTATTTTTACTTGACTATTGGTTGTCAAGTCTACTCCAAAGAATGGTGTCCTCTAGAGAAGCTGAAACGTGAGAAAGCCACTCCATAAGGCCAAAAATCCTTGGTGTAAATTGTTTCTTTCTGACTAGTCGGAACTCTTACAATGAAGCTGTTATATTCTTTTGTTTTAGTTGCAAATTTTCAACTGAAACTTGCTGCTTATCTGTTTTGCAACTTTTATGAATGTATTCTTCTATTTGGGTCTCTGACTGTATTTTCATCTGATGGATCTAAAAGTGGAGTTTTCGTCTTTATCACCTATTCCGATGTCAGAACTTCTTTGTTTCCTTTGTATTTAATGTCCACTATATTTTTCCTGGTATTCACTAATTTCAATCTCCAAATTTGTTTGCGCCGGGGTTTTCATTTGATTTCGTTTCCGTGTTTTTGAAAGAACCGTTTTCCATGACAACCGTGATTGAGAAATAGGGTTAACTGTAAGGTAAGTTCCATTTCCTTTTTCTCTTTGTTGAGATGGAAACATTTCTTTGGTTGGTGGTTAAAATGGTATAACATGATGTTCTTGATCTGTTTGATTTGGCTCGATTGCGATTTTACTTTCTTGTTGGTTATGTTGATTTTTTTCTTCCTTTGCTTACGTTGTCCATTATCAGGTGCGTGTCACCCCGGGGCTCGGCGAGCGTCGAGTCCTTGCTATGAGTGGAATAGGGATGTGTCGTTCACGAACGAACGAATCAAAAGACCCGGGTCTTCAGAACGAATGGTTCGATCGGGTCGTCTCTCTGAAAATGATTCGTTCGTTCGAACCGATCCGAATGAGCCAAACTTTCACATTCAGTTCATTCAATCTGAGGATCTTTTAAGACCCAAAGATCCATAGAAAGAATGGTTCGTTATCCGAGCCTAGGTAGATGGGTTTCGGTTTGGACTGACCTTAAAGAGGGTTGTAATAAAATACATCCATTTCGCAAATGAATCATCGACTCGGCACTTGGCACCGGTTTTGAAGGAAGATGATAGATAGTAAAAGAAACTGGGCTCTGTAATTGCACTCTCTTAGATGCACCAATTAGTATTTCTTGAAAATGTTATGGTCTAAAATATTGTTCATTATTTTTTGAGAATTTTTCTAACTATATATTCAAACCTCACTTTGTAAAGTTGATCAAAATGAATATTTTTCGGGAACAAGAAATATTAATAAGGGTTAATATCAGTTTGAGGGATTTCAAATCTTCTGTATTTATTTGGTTGGAATAGATACTACAGGTAATGATCATTAGGTAGTTTTCGTTGAAATTAATAATTCGAGACCTCGTGAATTTAGTGTTCTGTACAAAGTACATTCATGATTTACTTCTACTTCTTCATTAGTCATTTAAATATTCCAAAATCATCAATTTGAACGAGGAATACATAGGTATTAGATTTTGAAATTTTTTCGAAAGGTCTATAATCATCACATGAACCAGCTATCAATTTATTATATTCTTTATGATAATGGATTATCTCCTTTATGTTTATGATTATGTCTCAAAAAAATCTTTATCACAAATTCACGATCCGATTAAAAACATACCGATTAACAAATACAAAGCTGGTATAAACATTCTTTAACAAGAAAAAAAACAAAGAAAGAAAGAACCAGATCTACGGATCTTTGAATCATGCGCAAATCGTACATGATTCGATCTGAGCTAGTGAGCTGAAAAGAACCATTGGGTCAATTGAACGGGTCTTTTGAACCGGGTCGTCTCAGCAATGGATCTGGTTCGACCCGGTTCGTCGAAATTGAACGAACCACACATCCCTAGAGTGGAACGCTCCAAAACCAAACTGTCAAATTAAACGTAAACAAACCAGCGTTCTATAGCTATCTCGTATTTTATGCGAAGTAACCATAGACCTAATATCCATGGACGTCGCGTTAGAGAGAGAAGTCGAGAGAACGAATGAGATGGAACATCGGATGGAAGTCTGTCAACTCTCTTGATTTATTGCCCTAGAGAAAGAGAACAATATACATCTCTTTCAACTCGAAGAGTTGAACGTTAAATCGTTATTTCAAATTTGAATTTAAAGCAAAGAATTGTGAATACTAGCTCTACAAATTTTGCTACTTACGAAGGCAGTGTACTTTTATTTTGAGAGAATCTAGTGAGAAGAAGAGACTTTTTTTAGTGGAATTTTGCTACTAAATTTATTTTGTTGGGAAAGACTTTCAAATTTTTTGTTCTTTTGAGAACATCCATCATGCCTCAAAGTTGCTCAGCATATAACTGCACAGTTAAAAGAAAGAAAGGGGAGAATATAACATTACACTCGTAAGTTTTATCATCCCTTTAAAGCAACGAAAACTGATGAAAAACATTCGAATTTACAGTTTTCCGAATCCAGGCACATTGAGAAATGAATGGATATTGGCTTTGAGAAGAGCCAATTTTGTTCCTACTCAATATTCAAGGATATGCAGCAATCATTTTCAGGAAAATGATTAATCGAAATAGATTGAAAGGTGAAATAGATCATGAGTTGGAGAATGGAATAGTATAGAACCTCAATGCTCAATCCTAATAAATAAATAAATAAATAAATGACGTCTTTATTTCACAAAAGAAAATAGAGAAATACATGAACCCATCACCTAGCAGCGGAAGGCGAAGTCTAGCAGACTGCTATTCAAACTCAACCCTCCCCAAACCGGCAATGAGCTAGCATCCAACAAGTACATAATAATTAACAAGTCAGCAATATATATCTACATATAAAACAAAATATGAAATGTATACCCAATGAGCACCCGAAATCCACAGCATGAAGATTACAACCATACACACCCTTGAAATAATATACATCAATTATTGCTCACACAACAAATACTTTCTAACTTTATACTTGAACTTATTGATATTCAACAATTTGAACTCATTCGGTAGGGAGTTGTAAAATGTTATTGACTGAAAGATGAAACTTCTCTGAAATAAAGCCGTTTTATGTCTCGGCACTACAAATTTATCCTGAAATCTTGTAACTCTCGAATGAACGTTACTATGACGAACTAATGGTATTTTGATAATCATGGATGAATGAATGTTCTCTTTTATCTAATAAAAATTTTCTGTAGCATAATTTTTCTACCTGAAGTAAAAGAAATATTACCAATTCAAAAGATGATTGAATCGAATATTACTTATCTTCACCTATAGCCAATAAGAGTATTGCTGATTCCTATAAGCAATTATTTATATGTATATTATATTTCCTTGAGATATCAACGAGTCCAACTCATTGTTACATTAAATCCTGTTCTGTCCCCACAATGTCAGAAAGAAGTATGGTCTAAAATTTCTCAATTTTCCTGATTCACATGGTAGAAGTTCATCCAAATATATGCCATATTTTATTCCATCATTGAATTAGGCAAATCGAAATGATAAATATAAAAAAGTATGTAAATTTCATTCTATTCAGTTCATAAAACGTATAAATAAATATCATGTCTTTATATCTTTCAATCAGATGATTTTGACATTTGACCATCTCAGAGTAATAAATCACCTATTTTATTGCTTTTAGGTTCTTTACAGATTTCCATCAGTAGCATCTCTGTTCGAATCAAGAGAAATCATATATTCTTCTCTCTCTAGGTCTTTCTCCTCTACGAGCTTCTGAAAAATCACGTGACACTCGGTCCATGGATATTAGGTCTATGGAAGTAACGGTCTTCTTTCTCTCTCACACCTGTCATGGCTCGAAGCCCCGCAAATGCGGGGGGTGCGTCAGGGTAAAGGAGAAGGTAACGCGAGGGCTTGATGCCCTGTTTACTGGAACAGTACAAGTACGCTTCGGAGCTGTACCGAGAAGCTCTTAATGGTGGCTGGGCTGGAGAGTACTATGTTTTGATTAGGTTCTTCTCTCTCTGCCACGCCATCTGCGTATTTTTTTTTTGCTTGGGAGAATTCCATAATTCTTATTTTTTCATGCAGCAGCATAATACTTTCTTGCAAAATTATATTTTTCTCTTGTGCATGCTCTTCAAATTAGTATTTTCAATGTTGAGTATTCTGATGTGTGGATCAGTTTCATTTTCAACAATATTTTGTTGTTGATATTGTATATCAATTGTATTTTTGTTTGTTTTTCTCTAATTGATGTAAGTTTAGTTGGAAATAAAGACAATATACATACATACATACATACATACACCCCTTTGTGGTCACTTTGGAGAACTGCAGAAAATCTATTTTCAAGGACTCGTTCATCCAGCGAACAGAGAGGCTCTGGAATACATTGCCAAGGGAGGTGTTCTCAAAGGCATATAACCTTCAGGAATTCAAAAAGAACGCCAATTCCTACCTTCTTTTCCTTGGTTCTCACCATGTTCTTTGAAAATTACAGGATATCTCCTTTTGTGGGAACCAGAACATAAAAAAAAATCCATACATAAAAACCAAGTAATTGTCTGTACACATAGTAAAAGAACGGACAAAATATCAACGAAGATTGCTCTACCAGGTAGAGCATCGGATTAGTGATTCGGGGGTTGCGGGTTCGAGTCCCGCACATTCAAACTTCGAAAAATATAAAATTTTTATTGCGTCGTTGAAAAGATTTTATATTTTTCGAAGTTTAAGCTTTGCCCCATTTTGAATGCGCCTCACTTATTGCTGTAATACCTGTACTTGCTTGCTGACAATTGCGATAATTTCCTGGACGGGTAATTAATTGTATTATTTATTTGATCATTATGATACAACTTCATTTGACATGCCAGGAAAACCCTGATGATGGTCTTCAATTAGACCGGAAGCGCTTGGTTTTTCACTCAAAATAAAATATCACACAGAAGTACTGCTGATTTATTTATAACTGAACAATTGAATATTACTAACTTTAATAATTCTGGAAACTTTCTTCCTTACTAAGACAAAGTTATCACATAATAGTTTCAATGAGCAAAGTTGAGGTCAAATATATCCCATTTTGTTTGCGGTTAAGGTTTCAACAACTATGTTGTCATTTTCATAAAAATAAAGATTACTTCATCATAACATAGAATAAATAAAACTGTGAATTGAAGATATTTCATATTGTTTACAGAATTTTGCGAAATGATGTCTGCTTACTTCCCAGAATTTGAATCTATCAACCACTCAACCGTGTATGAATGGATGTTTGAACTTGAAGCACAATTAAGGAATAATCACTCAGAAGAAAAGAATACTCTTATAGACCTATCTTTTCCAGAGATAGTGTTGAAACCAAAGATAAGGTAGTTATATCATTATTTTTATATTAAGCGTTCCTTTTATGTATAATTTTTATGAAAATTTCACCGTATTATTCGTGAATCGTGTTGACGCTCCGCCAGCCGTTTGTATTGATTACGGTTGGTGGAACCTCAAGAGTAATCCGCTCAACTATTGCTCATATTAAAATAATACTTATCCGATATGTAGAGTTTACTAAGAATGCGGTAGTTGATAGACTATCGCTAACTACTATTTATTCTAATCTGTTTCTTATTTATTATATGGAAATTGCTATTAGTTTTATATCTTCTGTCTTAAAATACTTTGTAGAATAGCGCCGCTGAGCAATAAGTATTGCATAACCTGCGGCACCATTCTACCGTTCTCCTGAATAGGAGAAGATATATTGCTAGCTATTCAGCTAGCAACAGTTCCGTCGCTAGCCAAACTGCCGCCTTAAGCAGAGACCCATTTTGCCGCCCCAACTCTGCAGAATGCCAAAAATTAATATTGGATAATCGGGGCCCAGCGCCTGCTCAAGCGTTCATTCCGCCTCGGCAAAAATACAAATCAGAACCCTTTCAGGTTTGAGATTTTGTACTAAGCAAAAGAGTGCGGGGTTTAGGGTGGATGTTGGTTTGGTGAATTTGTTTTGAAAGATTCAGTGTGGAAGTGTGAAGAACTCCACACTTTTTTATAAAAAGTAATCAAGGAAAGAAAAAATGTATTTTAAGTGTACCTAATTACTTTTTATGGATTCAAATTTTAATCCAAAAGATGATTTAGGATAAATGGAATGTAAAAAACAATAAACGTACTCAACTGAATTCTGATAATGATAAAATGTATGATTGAATTCAGGTTTCAGATCCTTCTGCTGAGTTCTGACTACCTATGTATAACGCTCGAACATTTCGTTTTTTTTTCTTTGATATGATTAAATTAAACAACCGGATGATGCGAATGAACAATTATTTTAAATTCGAATAGATGTTGCAGATATTCACGATGCAAAGATGTTTAAGATTAGTAAATTTGATGAAAAAAATCATTGGTGAAATTCGTTTAGATCAAAAAAAAATATTAAATTCGTTCTTCCAGTAATCCAGATGTCCCGAGAGAAGTAGATAATGCCGCCCTCCATTATTTGCTGCCCTTTTAGAGTGAGCCCTGCAGTTTCAGGTTCCTAGCTTTCATTTAAGAAAAAGCTTGAAAATTTGTTTTTTTTTTCATTTAAGATTATCGAGTAAAACAATCGGATGATGCGGATGAACCATTATTTAATTCGAATGCGTCCACGCCCAATACTAGTTAATTTGATTAAAATAATGGAGAATATTATGAAATAATGGAATGTGATATGAAATAATAAAGCTTCTTATATTTCTTAAGAAGGACCAGTTGGAAGTGATGAAATGGAATCGTTTTCTTATATTTTACATTCCATTCTGAGGAATCAACATTCTTATTAAGAAATTGAAAAGAAAACAATCCAGAACCCCAAGTGGCAATAAAATTCGGCAACCTAAAGCTTACCCCGACAAGCCTGATGGAGTGCATGTGTTTTTGTTGGCGTCAATAACTCGTAAACAGCACTATGAGGGGATTACGCCACATCTGGATATTCATGTGTTTAATGTATATTGCGGCACCTTTGATGGTTATTGATGTTAATTAAATTTGTCGTTATTCCTTCCTGTTGTTGCTGAGTGAATTAAATCTCATTTGGTACTTTAAATTTCTACACATGTCATTTTTGTTGATCGGCCTTGAATTTTGCCGACCTAGGCGACCGCCTACCCTGCCTACCCCCTAGCGACGTCCCTGGCTAGCAATATATCTCGAATGGCACCGTTCTTATGCGGAGCATAGTTATTCATCTATACTCCGCGATATATACTGCGTTCGATACCATTCCCACCGTGTCCGTGAGCTCCCTAAGCGTTCGGCAAATCACACCGTCTGCACTTTTCTGCATTCGGTAAATGTCAACCGAATGGCACCGGTGCTTAACCTTTCGCACCGCCTAGGTAGACGCAGAAAAGGGTGCGAACTGTGGAGCATAGATTATAATAATATTAACATGAAAATGAAGAAAAGAAGTACGCCAAATTCTGTGGGATAGGAATTTTTGATTTCAAGAGGTTATATTGAACACAAATAAATTTTATATTCAGGACAATACAAATGAAAATTGGAGACTTCACAATAAGAAATAAATTTATTTTTATAGAGGAGACAAAACCGGGCATTACAAATATTACAAGTGATGCCTTTTTTGATTATATTAATTTTCTCTTGAAATCCGCTAGATCGTATTAAGCTTTGAACCTATAAATTAGAAATCAAGGATTGGTTCGAAAATAGGTACATGCATTGGTTGTCTTTGAACATCATGCACGAATCTGAGAATTTTGGAAATACAATATTCATGAATTATAAGCTTATTATACGAAATCTCTTTATATATTTAGAGTTTTTTCTTATGTTTGTATATGTTAAAGGCATTTAGAAAACAAATATTATTATTAAAAATAAAGGTTTATTTTACGAAGTACATAATTGTATCTCAGCGAAGAAATCTTTCATCCATGTACAAAGAATAGATTATAAAATTCCTTTTACTCTCTTCTAATTGGTTTCCTGATTGATGATACATATTTTCGATATCTACAAAATTTCCAACTTTTTCATTAAGTGGTTCATCAACAATATCCTCAGGATTATTTCCTTTCAACTATTTCAAGATGAACACTTGATATCACGAGGAGACAAATTAGATCTAGTCTGGCCGTCTCCAATAATTTCAATCGACTAAATTGCTCTTGTTCTTTTCACAAAACACATTCAAAAATTCTTCGATATTAGCTCCGTTAGCTCCGTCATCGTTCGGCAAATCAAGAACGCACCTATTGCTCCGTGGTCACGTCACCTATCAACCGTTTACACCGCACGCTCCGCACCGGTGGGCATATACCGAACGCAGTAACAGATTGAAGTTATCACTGTGTTGTTTACTGACGATTCGATACTGCACTTACCTAACCAAAGTTGCACAGCTCAGTGGCGAGAAAGTTTCTGGCTACTAGACTGTTGATCAAAAATCAATATTTGCAACGCAGCGCGATCCATGTCATCATAGCAACAGCGGAGAACACACGCCAAACCATGATAGTCATGATTCCGCCCTATACAACTAGCTCGCGCTTCACTACTTGTCCCTTTTTACATCCTCTTCTGGGAAAACGGTAGGTATACTAGTACCAAAAAAGGCACATTCATTCGAAACTTATGAGTTGAAACTTTCTTATTATACGCGGTTGAACGGCATTCGGGGTGGTGATATATATTCGAACGTTGCAATAAACATTACATACACATCCCAGTGTACTGAAAGATCTACAGATGATCTATAGTGGGTGGCCAAATTATTAGGGGCAGTGCTCATATTTATTGAATTTCCAGTTTTCGACAGTTTTTGGGGCAAACAAAGAATTTTTAAAGGATTTGTTTAATTTTTATGGCTACTGATATCATTATTATTGTGCTTGGTAAGTGGCAACACTTGAAACATGGACAAAAATGAAGAACTGGAAGCTGACTGAGCCGGAAAATGTGACAGGAAAAAGACCATAACTCCTCGTACCGATTGAAAAATAAGGGACATGTGCTTGGAAAATCGGAAAAAGTTTGTTGCCTGTCTCACAACGATGATGAACGACGAAGTTTCCGCCAGAAAAGTACGGAAGCGACTCGCCGGAGAGAATCTGAAGGGCGGTCGTCCCACTAAAAAACCACGCCTAACCGAGGTGGCCGTAAACAATATTACAGAGTAATCTTTCAAATACTTTACGGAAGTTGCTCAGAGCAACAATCGATCTATAGTTTTCGACCATCGACAGGACTAACTCTACCCTTCCTCCAGATTATAGGGAAAAAGTGCCCAGAAAAAGATAGTCTAAAAATAATCAAAGGTCTAGCCAGAATAATCACGCAGTTTTTCAACAGGAAAGATGGAATCCCGTCTGGCTTTGAAGTCATATTTGCCTTTTTTTTGAGAGATCTGAGTACATCATCCTCGGTTATCTCAGGAATAGCCAGAGACTGCGTGAAAGAGATGTCAGAGAAATCATTATGCTGGTAGTTGGAAGAAACAATGGAAGCCGAATCAAAAAAGGATGCAAACGCATTGACTATGTCTTGAAGAGTTGATAATTGCCGATTTTGGTAATTCATAGAACCAGGAATAGATGAAGTGCCCCTTATGGTGTTCAAATAACCCCAAACTTATTAGGATTTTCAGATGAATCGCCCTTCTGGATGAAATCGGCTTGCGCGCTATCAATTTCCGTCTTCACATTCTTGACTATCGCCGGTTGATTCGTATTTGCGTAAATATTTATTTTTTACATTCATTTACATAACTTGTAAATCAAGGCGGGTACGAGATCTTTCTTTCAGAAAATCGGGGTACACATTCCGAGAATACACGATGTAGCACTTTATAAAAAGCGTCGCAAGCCAGAATAATGTCCCCGCATTCTTCCCAAAAAAATTAAGTTTGTGTTTAGGAACATGTCATAAAGGCGCGACAAATTAGATCCAATGAAATTATAATCTTCAAAAGTGACTTCCTGAAACTTGATCGGTTTATAATTCGAAGAAATAGAAAATTCTATAGGTGGATGATGCGCATCTATGGAGATGAGAGGAAACAAAGATTCCCATACTACAATGGGACATTTACTGCATTCAAGATCTAATAACCTAGCTTTGGTTGGCATTCAATACCCCATTACACTGATTCAACCCGATAAAGTCCATGAAATTCTCTATGGCCTCGACCCTGACATTGCACAAAGTAGTGACATAATCTGGTTTATTGAACACTCCCAAAATAATTAAGTTAGCGTTATACAGATATGGAAAATTCACTGGGAAATATCGGATTTAGCGTACAAATCTGCAAGTCGCTCTGGCTCCAATGGAACAGTGGAAAAATCGAAACATGAGTGCGATGCTATATCAAATAAAAATCTGGTCTTCGCGAACGGCCGCTGGCAGGCGTAGTGGGGATGTGTTGTTCTGGAGTTTTAACGGTCCGCGAACCGCGATCAGTAAAAGTAAACATTCGCACTCCAAACGTGGTGTGTAGGACGTCAGGCCGTATCGGTTTGATTTTAATGTTATTACGATCATTTTGTTGTGTGTATGCGAGAAATTTATTTGCCACAATAAATGCAACAAATTATTTTCTCAGTGTAAATCAGGTTATTTTTCGCCATAACTGGTTTGAAAATAAAATGTATTCTACATAATAAAAAATTGAAAAACAAATTCTAAAAACTGAGAGATCGACAAATTTAAATTAAATGTTCAAATAATCCACTTTGTTGAGCCAAACAGTAGCCAAATCTATTATAAAGAGATAATCACATCTCTGTGAACAGATTCGGCATAGTTGCTATTTTGGCACAAATTTCGATTACTTTGGACCTTAATTCAACAAGATTTGTCGCTCTGTCAATTTCATGCACATAAATCAAATTTTTCAGATATCCCCAAAGAAAAAAATCATTGGGAGATAAATCTGGTGACCTGGGAGGCCATTTGATCGTGATCGTCATTTGTAGAAATGACGATCACAGATCACAGAAAATGTCGTCCTGAGATATTGTGTGACTGCTCGTGTGTTGTGACTTGGACAGCCATCCTGTTGAAATCAGACAAGATCGAAGTCAATTGGTAGCTGTCGAACTGTCGGAATAATTCTATTTTCTAAAAGCTCCAAATATTTTGCAGCGTTTTGGTTACCATCGATGAAAAATGGCCCAATGATGTAATTCCGCAGTATTCCAGTCCAAACATTAAGTTTTTTAGGATACTGGGTACGCACAGGAATACTCAGACGTTTATTCTTTCTAGACCAATTTCTTACTACTGATGGGTTGTTTTCTATTCAAGGAAAACGATGACTCATCAGTAAATAAGACATTGCTCAAAAATGAACTATTTTCATTTTTTTTTCCATCATCGTTTCACAAAATTCGATTCGTTTGATATGGTCTTCTGGAAAAATCTCCCCAGTTGTTTTAACCTTATAAGATCGATAACCATTTCTCTTCAAAATATTCCGAACAGTTTTATCACTCATATGGACTTGTTCGGCAATTCGATTACTCGAACAAGGTTCACTGGTTTCAACAGCAGCACACACTTCTACCTCTCTATTTAGACGATTTTCATTTATGGTTTTGGTAGGTCTATCAATTCTGCAATGACTACATTGTTGTAAACATCTACATGTCTCGAATTTTTAATTATTTTCGAAATCGCGGATCTTGAAGGTATCGTCCTACCTTCAAAGGCAACAATGAATGAATTTATTGTCTCCTAAATTGATTGACCAACAAAATACCATTTTATTTGTTCAATTTTCTCTTGTGAACTGAACATAATTAATTTTCAAACCGATATGGTCTAACGCAAATCACTTTTGGATTGCTACTGATTCCATCGCGCACGCAAGTCTAGACCGAGAGACTTCAGACCCGACTAACAGATCTCCCACTACGCTTGCCAGTTGCGACTTGCAGATTTGTACGCTAAATCCTAGGTTTTCGGGTGAATTTTCAAAATCAGTATATTATATCATTAGGGGTTGTCCATTAATCACGTGAGGCTTGAAAGGGGGGGGAGGGGTTTGATAAAAATCACGAAAATAACACAAGGGGGAGGGGGGGTGTAGTAAGATATCTCGTGTATTTATTTTTTCGTCAAACGCGCGATTTTTAAACAAATATTAAGCGGCACGGCGCGGCGTGTAGTGACCTTGACTCGCCGTTGCCAGGCAAAGAACGGAGGCCTCACGCGCACGCGCCGCTCGGCATGCAGTCGCCAGTTATTCTGTTGTTTTGGCGCCGAATACATGCGTAAACCGTTACTTTATACGTTTTTCATGAAAACAATGTTTAAAGTAGGTGATCTGTATAAAGACCTTTTCGCCGAGTATAAGAAAGGAAAAAACCTAGTATTGCTCAGAAAGAATTTAATGAGTTGTGAGATCGAAAGAAATTCTCTGCGTTCTGCGCGAAAATGATGACACTGAGTGGCTTGATGAAACCGATGTTGATTTTCAACAAAGCACAGTGCCAACAACTGACCTGCAAGATGCTTATCCAGTTGTTAGTGTTGAAGAATGTCTTGCTAATCCGTGGTCCGAGGACAATATACATTAAATATATTCATGTACTAGTACAGTGCATCCCATTTTGGGTGAGACAGCCAGGTTTCTCGCTTGTTATTTAAGATAGAGCCTTGCGGTTTTCACGTTCCTGTCCTACTTTTTCGTGAAACTCAAGTTGGTCTAATCAGATTGTGCATAACTGTTTCCGTTCAAAAGATACAGGGTGATTTTGGAAATTGATACTTTTCGAACCCCTTCTTTATCTCCGAAGTTATTAGAAATAATGCTGAGGTAAAAACTACGTCTGAATCAGAATTCTGCGTAGAATCCAGTGGCGTACTCAATATTTTTTTTCGGGGTATGGTTTTGAAGATTCAACACAAACTTATGTTTTTTTTAATGGAACACCATGTGTGTCATTACTTCGTTGAATTCGTTATTTTTTTCCCTTCAAAATGATATATGACACTATGTAGGTAGGATGTTCAGAAATGTTGAAAAAACACTAAAACATCAAATAATGATGATTTTTTGTTAATGCGCAATGGATTTCCATAGAAAAGAAGAATCAATAATGATAACAATAAATTTATAGCGATGACAGCTAGATCAGATTGGTTTTTTCCCTCCAATGCCTACTTGATAAAACAATGCACCCAAATGCATAGTAGCCATAATAACAACAAGGATGTTTGTGTCATCAATGACCTACTACTTTTAAAAATCGAAAGTAATAATCCTCTTATTGAAACATAGAAAATTCATGGCCTATTTACAAAAAATCATCATTATTTGACGTTTTAGTGTTTTTTTAACATTTTTGAACATCCTACCTACATAGTATCATATATCATTTTGAAGGGAAAAAAATAACGAATTCAACGAAGTAATGATATATAGGGTGTTCCATTAAAAAAAATATAGGTTTGTGTTGAATCTTCAAAACCATACCCCGAAAGAAAATATTGAGTACGCCACTGGATTCTACGCAGAATTCTGATTCAGACGTAGTTTTCAGCTCAGCATTATTTCTAATAATTTCGGAGATAAAGGAGGGGTCCGAAAAGTATCAATTTCCAAAATCACCCTGTATCTTTTGAACGGAAAGAGTTATGCAGAATCTGATTAGACCAACTTGAGTTTCACGAAAAAGTAGGACAGGAACGTGAAAACCGCAAGGCTCTATCTTAAATAACAAGCGAGAAACCTGGCTGCCTCACCCAAAATGGGATGCACTGTACAATACATGTTTTTCCTATGATTACACTCTTCGTTTATTATTATTGTTATGGCAATCAAAAAAAACTTGCAACCTGGTGTAGACATTTTTATTATGGTCCTTAATTTCAGAATAAAATAAGATTATAGTTTATACCTGTATTTAAATTGAGATAATATTCAGAAAATTTTAAGATTCGTTGTAGGTACTAAAAATACACGTGATGTTGAGAAGGGGGAGGGGGGGTGGTCTTAAACCTCACTACTTATCACCAATGGGAGAGGGGGGGTTAAAAAATGCTAAAAAAAGATCACGTGATTAATGGACAACCCCTTACATATTTCGGAGTCCAGGATTCTTACGTGTGGTTCAAGTTTTCGAAACTATCAGATGAGTCTCATAAAAAAATATTATTTTGACCTCTCAAGAAATTTCAAAATATCATCACTAATTTTCGACTAAGCCAATTATTCTAATTTTTTTTAGAAATTTCTTAGCATCTGAAATCAGTAGACAGTTTTTCTTTGAAATTTTTGGCGCCCTCAGGGTTATCGCAGCCTATCAGAATGCCTCCTTCTTTAATATATTTTACTTAGGAGACTCCCAATTTCAGATCGATAGTATCGATATTTCTCATGATGTCGAGCTAGGTCTTTGAATTCGCTTGTTCAGCATCTTTAGGCTTGATGATAACAATCGATTTCGTCTGAATAATGTTGTAATAGGTGGAAACTTCGTTGATTGGTTGTGGTGTAAAAGATATTTTGAAAAAGCATCAATGTTTTTCGATATTGCCATTTTTCCAATTTTCGCTTATAACTCGAAAACAAAAAAAGGTGGCCAAAAATGAATACTACCCTTGTTAGTTTCTCAGAAAAAGAGACCGAGAATGGGGTATCAGATTTTGTCTATCTCATCTGGTTTAAAAGTTGTAGTGCTAAAACATCGAAATTTGCCCACCCTGTACACACGTTAAACTCGACAATATCTCCTATTTGGCGAATTTCAAAGAAACAATTTTCATCATTTTTTAAGATAGCCCTTCTCTTATTGTATTTATTAAATATTCTCTGACTTCAAATTAGAGACATTATTTATTCCACCTATCTTCTAGGACGTCAAGTGTATCAGAGGTTTCAGATGTGCCAAAGAGAGTTCATAAGCTTTCAGAAGTAAGCGACGGAAGTTCTGTGGATAGTTCCTGTTGTGATTTCGCTGACGAAGTAGATGTTCTCCAAGAGATGTTTCCAGATGTTTGTTCTATAGAAGTAAGTTTATTTTTTCACTTCAGAAAGTTATTGCTAGTTTTATTAGAAGAGTGTATATTTGTGTCCTCTAGGACAGAGGTCGGTAATCTCCACGTGTAAAATGCCAAATTTCCAATGTGGAACTAGTTATACTGATATTTCATTGTTGCTACCTATATAAATTTCACATTTTAGCACAAGTCATACAAAACGCAAAAATATCCTAAGATTATAATTAAGGAGGTAATGAGGCAATCTCCTGAACAAGCTTCAAAATTAAAACAGAAGTACAAACAATTAAAAATTAGTAACCTCACTCATTCAGATATCTCCCCAGTGTTTGAACAGAAGTAAAATAATCACACAACAATAATTCGAATAATAACATTGCCATCAAGGACCTCTTGACAATTTCTTATAAAATTTCAAACAACAAAATCTAGGGCGGTTCTATGATCTGCTCAGTCTTTTTTAGCGCAATAAATCATTACCTCTCATGTTGTTATTATGAGAATACTAATTCGATTGTTATTCGTCCTCATTTTATAAGAGTGAATTGAAGATATGTACTCGTAATATAAGGCAGAATTCTCAGAGCTCTAAAAACATTCTCACATTATATTCAAAATTCATTTGAATTCTTAGGCACTTTCTTTGAATCCGGAAGACCCATCCCACATCCGACGATGTTCACAAGATTACACCATATCTTATATGTGATGCAATCAGAGTAAAGTAGGCAGTGAATTGAGTCTAGTCCTAGTGTATTATCAAAAATAAATGCTTGCCAAGTTTCTTAAACCTTTGACCCACCTAAAGATACACATAATGATAATAATGCAAAACAGAATGCTGAAGACTTCTACAGGAAGCGTATCCAGTCCTGAAAGAAAATGGTATACTATAGTCTAAAAATGTTAGATTTCTCCAAGATAAGGATGTAAACAGAAGTTGCAGTCATTCAATAGCAGAGAAAGAACAAGCTAATTTGAAAAACACTAATGGCCGTACTCATAGTCGGAACTCTAACCCGTGCTCAAGATGTGCTTGGCCAAGACCATTCCAAGCATCGAGTCATGCTTGAGAAGCTTGTGACATAGAAAAACCTTCGGCAATTCTCGATTATTTAATTTCGATTAAAACTAGTAATTTTTGTGTTATCATGTTGCCATATTATAATATACTAGGGAATCCAATCCCGCAAATGCGGAATCCCTCTTAAATTCTGCGGGATCAAAATTGTGGGATTTTCCATGCGGGATCTGCTGGAATCAATTTTAAAATTGCATATTAGACAATAAAAGCGCAAACGTCTTTTGAAACGTCCCAGAAACCACTGGTAAGTTAAGGGAATATGCAACACTAGTTACTGCTGAAACTACCCTACGATTCATGATCAGCAAATCGGAAAGTCATTTTAACTCGACATTGAGTAAAGAAATGGTTAAAGCTTTATTGTCTAGGATAAACGAACGCCGTTCATAAATGACAAGTATGGTACCGTATACAGAAAACCCAGGCAAATATCTGGAATTTCTGGGATAACAGTCAATGTCTACAAGAATATACATTTGTACTTCATAGCAAATCAACATTACGAAATAAAATTGAGAGTCTGTCTGACAGGCGGCAATTTTTTTTTAACTGTTTATTGCATATTTACAATCTACTTATACAGTAATTAGTGAAAGTTATGTAATATTGGTTCATGGCTTGAGTCGGGTACCATCCCTCAATGGTTCTCCGCATAATTATTCTTCGGGCCAGACGTCTTTAGGAGACAAAACACAATCCCAAACCGAAGACCATTTCACATATGCTGATGAGGATCAAGTACCTTCATCTAATTTAGCAACGAGACGTGAACCATAGCCTTTGAATTTAGAAGAGGAATCGTATCATAGTATTCGTACTTCGTGGGTACCAGACAAAGGCTTCTTCTATGGCTGTACGAGCACGACTACGAACAACACTCGACCAGTTATTAAAAGGTGAAATAACCCGTTTTGAATGCAGATGGAATAGGTGGGTACATACTTTGAAGCTGTTTACAATCCCGACCATCGACTTAATTTACACCAATCACAAACGCTCATTTTGAATAACAAATGGTTTCTAGTTGGAAAAACTGCGAGACAGCACTTGTCGGCAGATTTTTCGAGTTTACTCTCGGCAAAACTTGTCTGCTGTTGTCATGAAATAAACACTATTATACTACAGTATGTTTTTAATAGTATGAGACGAGACCTTTTTATGAGCATGTTTAATAGGTTGAGTACAAAGAGTATATGTATATATTGTTAACAATCCCGCATTCTTGAGGATCCGCGGGGTTGATATTTTGGCGCGGGATTGGATTACCTATAATATACATACAACCAATGACGGATCCAAGGGAGGGAGTTTAAAGCGGGTAATCAATTAAAAATTTTTCGTTCTCATTCCTATATTATTTATTATTTCGTATATTCATATTTTACTTTCGTCATATGAGATTTTGAATATTCATTACAAGCCCTGAACATTACCATGGATCCGCCACTGTATATAATATGTTGAATGGAATTCTTTCAAACAATAGGGTCTTCGAAAATCAAGGAAAAATTGCCTCTCAAAAATTACAACATTTTTCTTCTCTTCTGGTATTTAAAGGAATGCAGTTAAATACAGCGTGAGTCTTTGACTTGTACAGATACATTATACACGCATCATCAAAAGTCTTGGCCCACCTATCTACTCTCAACTTGGCGAATGTAATATGACAATTTTTTGTGTGGGGAATCTTCACTATCTTATCAATAATGAAAACAATAAACCAGCAAAAATGTGTTTTGTACGGGAGAATACAAGGGTATTCGAAGTTAATCAGTTTTCAGCGAATAATGAGAGTTGTAATATTGAGAATATTTCGTGGAAAATGCCGGGATCCAATTCTCAGTTTGACCTGGCAAGAATACTCAATACTAGCTCTACATCAAGAAGGACAAGAAGCTTTGTCGATTGAATATTCCATGAACTTTAGTAAGGCGCATAGTGGCCCTTTTCTTGGAAACCGGCTATGTGTTAGTGTTGCCCAGAGACCGGTACCTGGTCGACCCAGACTAACATCTGCAAGGGAAGACCATTACCATAAGGAGGCGGTTGCATTTCGCAAATATATTGAAGATTGAAGATGGCGGAAAGTGTAGATGACGTGAATGATCAGTGCTCTGATATAAGTGCTGATTCTGAAGTGAAAAATACAAAAATTTACAAATTCTTCAAGTGTTGTACAAAGAAAACATGCTCAACGTTAATATGCAAAAATTGTGGTGGTGCATATCACGATTCTTGTCCGAGAAAACTAGTAAACAAAACGGGTCTGTCATTCCTGGACACAACGTATGTGAAATGCTGTGAAATGGGGGAACTAATATATAATTCCAACGGAGGCCGAGAAAATGAAATACTCGACTCAAAGAAGAAAACATCAAAATGAGGTATGAAAAACAGATACTCCAAGCTGAAATAAATCACTTAAATATTTATTGAATGGACAAAAAGAAAACAAAGAACGGCTTTTAAATGAAATGAATGATAAGAACCTAATTCTCAGAGAGAATAATAGATTTTTGATGGAAAGAATAACACAAATGCATACTGAAATTCCAATAGTTAATATAAACAGCAGTCAAGAAAAAAATTGTCCTACTATAAACATCGAAAAACGAGAAAATATTTCATTATCAAAAACTCCAATAATTTTGAAAGATGATAAGCCGGATAATCAGATGTCAAGTAACAGATTGAAGAATGTAATATACAGCAGCATAATGAGTACAACACCGATCCAACAGGTGTTTACATCCTCATTACAGGCATCTAGAAAAGATACATCAAATGACAGTCGACAATACAAAGATGCACGCTCAAATATAAACAAACAAGAAATAGTGGAAGACAAACCGGAAAGTCAGATACAAAAAATGGAATTCAAAAAGGTTACATATAAAAAAAAGAGACCAAAAAAAAAGTTAGGAACAGCTGAAATAAGTGAAGATGAAACTAAAAATGGGTTTTCTGGTGGAGAAAGAAAAGTCTGGCTCTATATATACAGAGTCAACAGGGTAACGACAGAAAAAGAAATAATTGATTATATCACTAACAAACCTGGATTTGACAAACATATAACTAATGTAGAAGAAATTCCAAGTGGTGAAGATCAATTAAAGATATTCCTTGTTACGGCCCCATTAATAAAAAAAGATATAATGTATCAACCAGAATTTTGGCCCAAAAATGTCGGTGTTAAACGATTCGACTTTGAAAAAAATAAGAAATTTTTGAGTGAAAGAAGCGGAAATTTTCAGAAAAGCATTCAAGAGTCCTAAGTTCGAGTACTAGGAATAGAAATGTAGTGGTGAAAAATAAAAACAGAAAGGAAGCTATTATTTGTGTTATTCATCAAAATGTACAGTCAATTGGCAACGTATTGGACAGAATTCAGAGTTTCATTCATGGAGAGGGAGAATGCGAATTCTTTATGGTAACCGAGCACTGGAAAACTGTGGAGCAGCTGAAAACGATATCAATAAATAACTATGATCTAGCAGGGGAGAAAACCAACATGGAGGAGCTGCAATTTATGTTCGACGGGGAGTGAAGCATATACATAGAAGTGAGCTCAGTAAGTGTTCAGTACAAGGTGAGATGGAGTGTGCAGTGGTAGAATGTGAACTTCACAACAGGAAATACATACTGGTATCAATCTACAGACCATGTAATGGAAATAAGGAAATATTGAGGGTTTACTAATTGCTATACATAAAGAAAACAAAATAATAAATTAATGACTTTAACATTGAACTCAGAGCAGAGAACGGGTTCAGGACTGAATTGATTTCAATTTTTGACTCGTTTTCATTGGTGAAACATATATCTGAGGATACTAGAATAACTCATAACACAAACAGTTGTATTGATAACATATTTTCAAATTTAACAGAAACTGAATAGCTCCATAATTTTGAATCATATTTCTGATCATAGTGCGCAGAAAATATGTTTTAAGGTTGAAGTTGATAAGTATGTTAAATATAAACAAATCAGGTTATATTCAAATGAAGCTAAACAAGATTTTTTCAATGAGTTAAGTAACCAGAATTGGTTAAATGTTTTTAGTTTTGGAATTGATGATGTGAATGGACAGTGGAACTGTTTTTTCACAATATTCTCACAAATTTTTGAAAAGTATTTTCCTAAAAAAAAAATAATAGTAAAAAATGAAAATTCAAAAGAAAAGTTTTATGATGATCCTTAAATTTCACAGTCCAAACATCGTTTAGATGTGCTATTTTGTTTGAGTAGCCATGATGTAAGATATAAAACTTAGTATAGAAATGAAAAAAAAAATATGATGATATCTTAATTCAATCAAGAAAAGAATATTATAATAACAGAATACTGGCATCTGACAATAAGAATAAAAGCATGTGGAACATTTGTAAACAAATTCAAGGAAAAATATCTGATGGGACAGAATGTCGAATACATGGTTCCTCTGGGTCTATTTCAATAAAATATAATGAATTTTTAATAACCATAGTTCCAAACCTATTAAAACATTGTCATAAGTCAAACTTTCATTGTGATGTTAAGACTGATACTTCGATGTACTTGAAACCCTTTCTCCCATCGGAAATTTCAGATTTATCAAATAAGTTGAAAAATAAATATAGTAGCGGTATTGATGAAATTCCGATAAACATTGTAAAACTTAGTATAGTTTATGTAAAAGAGGTTTTATGTTATATTATTAATAACTCTTTTAGATTTGGAATATTTCCTGATCAACTGAAAATGTCCATGATAGTGCCAGTTTTCAAGTCTGGAGATCCAGGAAAATTGGAAAATTATAGACCAATTAATCTCTCAAATAGTTTTTCTAAGATTTTTGAAATTGCTATGGCCACTCGTCTTATCAAGTATTTTAATGATTGTGACCTTTTCAGTCACACTCAGCATGGAAACTTAGGGGGTAGATCAGCTCAAACTGCGACTTTTCAGTTAACAACCAATATTTTGAAATTTTTGGAAGAAAATAAACTTGTTGCAGGTCTATTTATAGATTTCTCAAAGGCATTTGACTGCATTAATGGAGACTATATGATTAAAAAATTAGAACAATATGGAATAGTGGGAAGTGCCCTGAGCTGGTTTGCCTCCTATCTGTCCAACAGGTGGCAGTGCGTTAAAATAGCAAAATGTAATGAAACTCGCTTTTCTGAATGGCTAAGTAATGAATTTGGTGTTTTCCAGGGTAGCATCTTAGGGGTGATACGTTTCTTAATATACATAAATGACCTGAGTGATGTAACAAATGAAGTAGAAGATTCAGAAATTATAAATTTTGCAGATGACACTAATATTCTGGTGTCGAGACAGAACACTGAAAGCTTGAAGGAAGCTTGAAGTTCATTATATAGTTGTGTAGAGAATTGGTTTTCAAAAAATGGTCTGGTTATAAACACAAGTAAAACTAATGTAATTGTATTCAGAGCGAGCAATTCAAAAGAAAAACCTGCAGAAGTAAGTCTTAACAACCAAGTCAATAACACTGTTGAGAATACTAAATTCTTAGGAATATTAATTCACGAATTTCTGAAGTGGAATACACATATTAATGATCTGTTAAGAAAACTGAATAGGATGATCTTTGCCTTCAGAGTGGTACACAAATATATAAATGAAAATGTAAAAAAAAATTTATATTATGTTAACTATGAATCTTTAATTAGATATGGTATAATATTTTGGGGTGTGAGTACATCTGTACAATCAGTATTCATAAGTCAGAAAAGAATACTTAGAATATTTTTGAATATGGGGTACCTACCGAGATTCCTGCAGGGACAAGTTCAGGTCATTGGGGTTACTTACAGTCTATGGTCTATATCTGCATGAGTGCCTTCTCTACCTACACAAAAACAAAGTAGAATTTCTTAGAAATAACACTAATTTCACATACAATACGAGAACGGCCAATATAAATTATCCACAGCATAAGTTATCTCTAACAGAAAAAATCCATCCTATATGTGCATTAAAATCTTCAACAGTTTAATTTGAAATAAAGAATATATCTATCTATCTATAAGGGCAAGAGTACCTCGCCTATCACCTGGCCATAGAACTACCCGTCGGCAATGTGCAGAACACCACCAAGACTGACTTTTACCATAATGGCGCAACGTAATTTTTTCGTACGAGTCACGATTCGGTTTTCAAAGTGATAGTCGACGAGAAAGAGTTTGAGGAGTTCCAGGCAGAATAGAGCGACTAGAGAGAGTCCGAGAATTTGTGCCCTTTCTAGGCGTATCAATAATGTGCTGGGGAGGTATAATCTCTAATCCCCAAAACCCACCTTCAATTTTTTAGGAATTGAGTTTAGCCCTTCAGGAAGAATGGAACGATATGCCTGAAAATTTCATTAATGAGTTGATTTCTTGGATGCCTAGGTATATTGGGCAGTTGATTGAAAGAAGAGGTGGTAATACGGAATAATATTGGATTCCACAACTGAATCCAATTTTTTCTCCCTTTTCCTATTTCGTCTCAGCCTGCTTGAAGCAAAGAGTAACAAATAAAGATTTTCTATTAAATATATTGCAGTTGAAATAGAGGAAAATATTCATCTCATTTAGAGCACGTTCACATGACAAGCGCTCAACGCGCGTTGAATGAGCGCTGGATAATTGGATACCGTTCACATGGTACGCGCTTGCCAAGCGCTGAACGCGCGTTGCCGCAAGTTTGAATTCTACATTTTGGTTTGAATCTTGATTCAGTATCAGATTTAGGTGAAAATTAAACAACTTTTTTAAGTTTTGATTGGTAATTACAGATCGAATAGTTTCTATTATTCATCAATTAAAACTGAAGAACTGGTTTTTTACTGAGCCGTATTTGAAAAACAATTGAAAACATGTATTTCGGTAACAAAACATTCATTTTATGAGAATAGAACTAGAGTAACTTTTTCTAGTTACATAGTAGCATATCTTTCAAGACAGAGAAATTCCAGCATCCATTGGCAACTTTGTCGACTTTCTTTGTATCGTAGTGTTCAACTACTGAATTAGTACCTGAAAGGTGGTTGAAAAAAACCCCTGGATCCCTAGGGAAGTCAATGATTTTTTACAGTTTATTCACAAAAGTAATCTACATTCTAAATATGGTTCTGCTCCGACGCGTACTTCCGGAAATTCGAATTTTCGAAGTTTAAAAGGGTTGAAAAAATTACCCCTGGATCTCAAGGGAAGTCACTAATTTTTCCACAGTTTATTATATCGCTAATAGTAATCTACATGCTAAATATGGTTATGCTCCGACGCGTACTTCCGGAGATACGAATTTTTCAAATTAGACAGATGATAATTTGAATAAAAACGTTGCTAAAATATCCCGATGTCTCTAGAAAATCAATATTACCTCCGACGGATACTCTGAATCCTATACGGAACCCACTTCCTAAATAAATATCCGATCTAGTGAATATTTGCTGGAAACGGTCTGCTAAGTTTACACCGGTTTATTTTCAAACGACGCAAAATAACATCATATGTAGAAAAATTATTTGTCTACTATTTATGCAAAAAATAAATGTTTTTTCCTACCATTTCAAAATATCAAAAATAAATATAACACAAGGACAATATCATATAATTTTCTGAAATGTAAATTAAATTCAACACAAAAAGAAGCTTGAATACAGTTGTTTAAAGTTCTCCAATAGACTGCCTAATGAAATCAAAGAAATAAATAATTATAAACCATCTAAGAAGAAGATATTTGATTTATTGTTAAATTTAGAACCATATAGTATAGAAGATTTCGGCTGTTAAGTGGTAGGTGAATGTTATTTCGATACTATTTTTTTTCATTTGTGTTTGTTCTACGTGTATCTCGTGATTTCTAAATAAAGAGCTATTATCATTTTTATGTGTTCACATAATATATTATTCTCCTTCACGGGATATGATGACGATTTCTTCCCAAGCCCGTCTCCTTGAGTTTTTATCTGAATGTACACTACTTGTCATGTCGCATATTACAGAACAATTCTCAATTTCATCTATGAATAATTCAGTATTAGGAGCGTCCGGTTCCATTTTGAAATGATGTCAACAATATTGGAAATTACAGACCTATCAGTCTTCTGAGCGCATTCTCAAAAATATTCGAGAAAATACTATCAGTGAGATAAATTAAGTTTCTTCGCAAATATAATATCTTTGCGAGTAATCAACACGGTTTTTTGAAAGGGAAGAACACAGAGACCGCAATATTTGAAATGGTTGATGAAATAATTTCGGAATTAGAGAATGGAAATCCTTCAATTGGTCTGTTCTTGGATCTCAGTAAGGCATTTGACTGCGTTAGCCATGACCTGCTGCTGGAGAAGCTGTTCCACTGTGGGATCAGAGACAATCAACTGGAACTGATCCGGAGCTTTCTGAGAGGCAGGATTCAGAAGGTAAAAATTGAGCTGAATGGGGAAGACTATTTCTCGGCTGATCGGATTGTGGAGATGGGGGTACCCCAGGGAAGTATTCTTGGTCCCCTACTATTTCTTCTATACATAAATGACCTTCCGTATTGTGTCCAAAACTGTCTGCTTCTGATGTTTGTGGATGACACAAACATCATAGTGTCTAGAAAACTCCTAGATGACGCAGTTGATGACATCAAAGCTGAATATAAAATTTTTTTGAAATGGTGTGAGAATAACCAAATAATAGTAAACTCGGAGAAGACAGAGTGTGTTTTATTTACGACACATAATTCCAAACTGACGTTTCCTGATAGAGTATCCCTGGAAGGTGGCGGAAAGATGTTCCAGTCTTCAACCAACTTTCTCGGTGTAATCCTTGATAGCCATATAAGCTGGAGCTCTCAGGTGTTAAACGTGAGAAAAAGATTGAACTCGGTAATATATACAATGAGAGTACTGTCGAGGAGAGTAGATTCTTCCTTTCTCAGGGTGGTCTATTTTGCCAACTTTCAGTCTCTCCTACAATACGGATTAATGATATGGGGTAATGCTTCTGATGCATCTGATATATTTATTGTACAGAAATCGGCAATACGTATTATGAATAACATGAAATACAGAGATTCCTGCCGTGGTGTTTTTCGGAGGAATGGAATACTAACATTGACGGGGCTATACGTGAAAAAGTGCCTACTCTTCTTCCGGCAGCAAAGTTCTTATTTCGAAAAATTCAGAAATACTAATAGTACAAGGAAAATGATTCCCTTTCATTTTCCACAACACTCTTTAACTTTGACTGAGAAGAATGTCAAATATATGTGCCTGAAATTGTATAACTCTTTACCAAGAAAGATTCAACAAATCGATAATTTCAAAAATTTTAAAAGAGAAATATTAAACTTTCTAATTGAAACTGAACCTTATAATGTTCAAGAATATTTAGATCACTGTAAGTGTAAAGGATTAGTATAGCTGATTTATATTAACTTGTATTCTATTTTTGTTATGATATGTTCTTCTTCATGTATTGTACATTGATTTGGGAATAAAATTATTTGATTTGATCTGATTTGAAATATTTCTGACCGAACGGATCGAAAGAAAATACTTAAATACGTCTCTGGCATCTATCAGCTCGTGCAAGCGCGCTCATCTGAACGGTTAGAAACCTATGATCTCAAAGCGCGAGCCAACGCGCGCAACAGCGCTCTACCAATACCTCCTAGACTACAGACTACTTTCTAGGAGGTATTGGCTCTACGCCCTCTCCATAAAAACGCGCGTTGGCATGTGTACGCTTCGAAGAAAAATTCATGTACTTGTAAACGCGCGTAGTCAAAACGCGCGTTGAGCGCTTGTCATGTGAACGGGCTCTTACAGAACATAGATTGTTTATTCCTTGAGAAATCTAGGGGGGCAAGACTCTTGACGATGTGTGTATTTCAACCCAAGATTCTTGAAGTCAAAAGAAACACTTTTTTCCTTTACTATGTTTTCCGAATCGTTTTTCTTTTCTCAATTAGTATAGCGGGCATTCTGGAAATAACCGAACTTAGATAGAATTTTATCTTTGGAAAAGATTCATCAAATCAAAAAAAAAGGGCGAATAAAGTGTAAATTGCCACAATCACATGAAACGCGACCAGTCCTAGAGCAAAAATTCAGTAAAAAAATTAAATCAAAACAAAAAGGTTCCGCTTCTGTATGTTGTCTCCAATTTTTCTGTCTGCAATAAATTCGCGCAACAGTGGCACTAAAGTTGTCTTCATCCCTTTGAAATCTAGGTACATGCCACCGTCGATATTGTATGGTGAAAGGGATGCAAAATTCAAGACACTTGTTTGGTATTTCTTCTGAATAGTTATCATATTTATTTCAACTGAACGGTGTTGGTGTAAATAGTTTCTTTTCAGCTTTGGACTCCTGATTCGAATGATATCATTTTCTTTCTAAACTATAAAAGGTAAGATTTATTGTGTCAGTTTCATATTTTCGAAACCCCATTCTTCCATATTGTTTCAAATTCCAGGCTTCTCCGATTTTCAAAAATAATTAATTGTTCAATTTCTAATCAGGGAATTATTTTCTAAGAAGGAAAATTTCATAGGGTCTTTTCACTATTCATTTCTACTTTCTACTTAATATTTAAGTACATATTATTGTGAAGAAACAAGTGTATCAGATCTTCTTTTTGTTTAAGGTCCGGAATTTACATCCCCTACGCTTCTTATTTAATTTCTCCTATTTTCTACTGTTGTCTGACCGGGAGACTTTCCTCCCTACTTCATGTCACTTTTTTCTTCTATTTAGTTCTTTGAAAGAGATATAGCCGAAAATCATATTTTTTATCGATTTTCAACAGCCTGTATCTTTTCAACCGAGCCGAATCGGAAAAAAGTGGTAGAGGAATAAAGTGTTTCCTTTGACCTCTGGAATCTTCGGTGACATAGTTAAAATATGGCTTGAATAGATAACAGAGTTTATTCTCCTTGTATTATATTTTTATATTTGATGAATAGTTCCTGATTTTATTGTAAAATAAATATATTTGGTTGACATTTTTCTTTTCCATTGCATTAATGTATGAATGCCTGTTATTTATTTCAAAAATTGAAATCAAACTGACAATTGTTTAAAATTATAATATTAATTCTCATAGCATATTCGACTGACTGCACCAGTGCGAATTAATTCGAATTTTTGTAGTGCTAAAGCACGAATTAATTCGAACTGGTGCAGCCAGTAGAATACGCTATCAGTCTTCAATATGTACGTATATTGAATAAACTCAAATTTATCTGTGTCAATCTGAAATATTTTTGGGAACAGTAATAATTCATTACAAGAGATAATTATTCATTTTAAGTAAATTTCTCCATAATTGGTTATGAATATTGTATGGAAAAAAGGCCAATTTGATTATTTTCTTTAACAACATTTGAAATATGTATATCTTCAGGCTCGATTTCGTCAACATGTTCCCATTTTTCTTTAACAATTCAATGAATTCTAGAAATTATTAACGCTCTTGCTCCTAATCAGCCATATCTTTGTTTTTTTCACAAACACGTATAATTTATTACGATGGATATTTGTTCATTTCAATAAAGAACAGTTATCTATCTATCTCTAAGAACATTAATAAGAAGTACGGAAATTGCTTTGTAACTGATGCATTTGTTTTGATGCCAACATTCGTCACTCCTTGTCTAACGGAACACTATAGCAGTAGCATAACATAAATTGATTGATTTCAAAATTATCAATTCAGCTCAAAAATAGTTACAATGTGATTTATTCATAAAAATTCTTTCGTGTTTCGAAAAGGTTAATGTTTTTCTCAGTTTAACGATTAAGCTATTGTGAAGTTATGAAAACAGGATTCCTCATAAATCAATATTTTCCACGCCTATGGCTCGCAGACACAATCGACTAGCTCCATTGTGATTGGCGACACTAAACTTCCGTCTCTCTTGTATCCGGGATCGAGCACAAATATTTACTATCATCAAACACAAATAATTACTATTTCAAGTAATTTCATAAGATAAAATGACATGAGTACGCCATAATTTATCTATGATACCCAAAAACCTTGCTATTTCATCAGTCAACGATAACAGAATTGTATTTCAAACTTCAATTTCAATTTGACTACTCTGTTGTATAAATACAACGACGCGACGATATTTATTTCTTGAATATATTCATAGGAATCGATGTAAATAAATAAACTAAATTTCAAAAAGTGAAAATGCTTTTTTTTCAAAACATACTTGAGAAATAAAACTAGTGAAAATAGACTGAATGGGTTGGCTCTCATGAAGTTGATATAAAGAGTGTTTTTTTAGAGCTATAGAACTTTAAATTGCAATAAAACAACGATGGATCATTCGATTGACATAAATTTTATTTATCCGCAAGATAATCTAGTGGCATTACATTTTAAATATGATTTCTGGCATATGACCGCCACGGCTGGCTCGGATGTAGTCCAATTTTCGATGACTTTTTCCAACATTTGTGGCCGTATATCGGCAATAACACGGCGAATGTTGTCTTCCAAATGGTCAAGGGTTTGTGGCTTATCCGCATAGACCAATGACTTTACATAGCCCCACAGAAAGTAGTCTAGCGGTGTTAAATCACAAGATCTTGGAGGCCAATTCACAGGTCCAAAACGTGAAATTAGGCGGTCACCAAACGTGTATTTCAATAAATCGATTGTGGCACGAGCTGTGTGACATGTTGCGCCGTCTTGTTGGAACCACAGCTCCTGGACATCATGGTTGTTCAATTCAGGAATGAAAAAGTTAGTATAATGATGGATCTATACCGATCACCATTGACTGTAACGTTTTGGCCATCATCGTTTTTGAAGAAGTACGGACCAATGATTCCACCAGCCCATAAAGCGCACCAAACAGTCAGTTTTTCTGGATGTAACGGTGTTTCGACATACACTTAAGGATTAGCTTCACTCCAAATGCGGCAGTTTTGTTTGTTGACGTAGCCATTCAACCAGAAGTGCGCTTCATCGCTAACCAAAATAAAATGGACGTAGTGCGCGATACGTATTCCGCACAGAACCCTTATTTTCGAAATAAAATTGCACTATTTGCAAGCGTTGTTCAGGCGTGAGTCTATTCATGATGAATTGCCAAACCAAACTGAGAATAAATCACTTGACAGCTGTTGAATCGGTTGCCATCTTGAACAGTAATGCCAACTTAAAGTTATATACCTCGAAAAAAAACACCCGTTATTTAAAAAGAAAAACAGAAGACTTCTTTATAATATGTAAATAAAATCAAATGTACTTGTTCTTTTCTGTTTTTTTATATGGTTAAATATATATTTTATAATAAATATGATTATGGTTATGTCAAGCACTTTTATTCGCATTATTTTCTTGAACCAGTGGCATATACAGAGAACGAGTTTCATATTTTTGCTATATGATGTACATGCAGGCACAATACGCACCCTTATTTATTTCTATTAAAAAAATTATTATTTCTCCCATTATCCTTTTTGTATACGCCTTTGACTTGAAACCCCCCCCCCCCCCCCCCCCCCCCGAAACTGAAACCTGGCTACGCCCGTGTCGGAGTAATAAAGCTACAGGGAGATACCCATAAACTGTTTTGTAGTACGGCGCTGGTAGATTCTATAGGATGAAATGAATTCTATATTTTGTTCATAAATATTTCTGTCCTTTGTAATCTTTACACATCCACGATCGTTATCGAGAAAAACGTCTTCATGTCTTTTTGCCGTAGAATACGGATCTGCTTTAAAAACAGGAGTTACCATTTTAAATTCCAAAGTCAATTCCCTCCCCACACAAGAGTGAAGGCAATGGAAGAGGAACTAGCATAAGTGGGATTTCCCTACAAAATCATCAACTTTTTATTCGAAAAAAATTCACCTAGTTTAGTCATATGGATGCAATTAGCTCATGAATGCGATCAAAGGCTCCTGGCTTCACTTCTACCAGTGCTTTTCTCATTTTTATGTGTAATATATACTGCCATTGTGTAATCCATATGATACATATTAATATTTAATATGTAAAGTATCGTAAATCATTTTCTAAATAACGAGATGAAAATGGTTCTATGATGGTGCCTGATTGGTTTCTACTTTAATTATTTATCTGAGTGACTGAGTCATGGAGTATATCGAAAGTATTAATTTTACAGGTGAAACATTGCTTAACTATTGCCTGCGGGGATTTAGAGAGAGCAACTCAAATCCTCATTGATCGGCAAGAAAGTGGCCAGTGTCTTTCTCCAAATAATTCCCTTACTTTGCACATCAGCAAATCCACCATCAATGACACGGAACTCAAGAACAGGATTATAGAACGCTATTCGTATATTGATAAAGATGCTTTCACTAAAGAGCATCGCCCTGTGGCCCCTAAAGTAGAACCCAAAAAACTTATACGTTACAGAGACAACAAAATCGTGAGTCTTAAAGGAGAGAGATTCACTGAAGTTAAGAAAGGCGAGGACGTTGATGATGTATCCTTAAAGAAGAATAAAAAAGGACAAGTCCCGTAACGTACTGTTGCTTTGAGTATCAGTTTAACACATTGTCTGATTTTATTTATTCATTTGACTGATTTTTTTATATATTTTATATTATGTATTATTGTTATTTTTTTAAATTCATTTCTGTTTTATTCTAAAGGCGTGAATATTTCAAACAGTATTTCTTGTATATTTTCTAGTTACGTTTTTACTTTTTCCGTATTCGATTTTATTGTCTTTGTCTTCAAACATTTATTTTTCTTCATTTTCATCTCATATTATATAAATATTTTTTTTAGTCTTTTATCGTTTTCTACTCAAATAAATTACTCCATACCATTTCTCGAAATGTTATTTTGGCGCAATCTCGAATCTTGTGCATCGAATGTTTATCGTTGTTCGGGGACCGAAGGATTAAACAATGTATTTTCTTCTAGCTATATTATATTGTGTCAGAAGTGTTTCACATTTTATAGATTAGAATTTCATGTTGTTTCATTATGTCTTAAGGTTAATAGTGTGTGTAATATGTTATCGATAAATATTTATCAATTGTATGGCACCTCGAACTAGCTATAAGGAGCAAGTGTATGGTCAGATTTCATCGAGTTATAGGAAAAAGATTCAGTACTGATGAAAACGTACAGAGTTAGAGTTTTTTTACGCAATAAATAGCAAATACTGTTCATTATTAATTTTGACTGAGTACATAGAATACAGAAGTAGAATTCCATAATTAATTCGAAATTGTGTAGACAAAATACAATGGCAATTCAATGGTCCCTGTCATATTCACCGGCGGAGCATGATAACTTTGCCGTAGATCGGTTGGGTTTATGTCTCGAGCAGTGCCGAGAATCGCGAAGCGAGCGGCCCCATATCTCGAGATAGCAAAAAGTCGCCACACCGCTTTCAAGATATATTGTCTTATTTAACGACTCTATAACTGAGTTTTCTGCACTCATACTATTTTTTCATTCACTTTGAACAAATTAAGAATAAGGACTCTTTATGAAATCCTAGATAAAACTGAAGGTATTTAATGGATACGGTCCTCACTTGATGGAAATTTATTATAAATAAAATAAAACAAAATATATTTGTGGAAATGACTTTGTTTTATTCTATTTAGAACTCATGGTATCTTAAAATTGAATGCAATTGTCTAGTTATTTGCTTGATTATCCATTAAGTAGGATTAACTACCATATTTCATACAAGTTCAAAGTTCCTTCTTCAAATACACTCTTATGAAAAATTACTCTGATGGTGAAAAGTTGTTGAAATATGAATTTAAATAATTCCCTTCACAAATTTGTCACAATAAGCTTCCCGATATAGTGAGAGAATTACAATTTCAGAAGAACTGAACCTAATCAAATTGCTCTATGCAGTCGACACCATACAACTTGCTCCATTTCCTTCACAACCTTTTAGTATTATTAACGATAAGTGTAAGACTAGTCAAAAAATGACCATAATGGTATTTGAAAACTTTCAGAGATACGTGTTATTAACGTACCATCTATTCTTTCTGTGATTTCCTCATTTTAGATTTATAGAAGGTTTTGCGTGTAATTTGATATTTTATTGAATATGTTTTGTTTCGATCTATTGAAGCTGAAATATTGTTTGAACATTACATTAAGAGGGTGGGTTCAAGAGAAGACTAACTTTGTTTTTAATGCTAAAATTCCGCGAATTGACTTAACCTTTCCAGTCCAAATTATCAATTATAAAAAAAAAAAAAAATTATACACTAAAAGAAATTCAGATACACTCCATAAACACAAATATATGAGAAATGGATGTTAAAAAGTGTCCTGATCTTTGCAGGACTCATGATACCATATGGCATCATTGGGAGTTACCCAAACATCGACAGAATTTTTATAATTCTTCATTTCAACAGAATAAATATTTATTTGATCTTACTATATAATATTTTATATCGAATGAAAAGATAAAAACAAATTCTGCCTTTTGTTGGGCATAGAGCAATATTGCATTCCATCCATAGAATATGCTGTGACACAAAATTTGCAATGCTGCTTTTGTTCATTGATTTCTAGTGCCTAGGTCATATTTATCATATTTTACACCCTCATTGGGCTTTGATGCATAGGTAAAGGTGAATTTGATGTAGAGGAAGGTCTCTCCCTTACTCGCTGGATGTTATTTTTCTGTCTTGAGGAGACCATCAGCTCTCTGCGATCAGAAGACTATTAGTGACATGTTTTATCATTTTTCTGGATCATGTGCCATTTGTACAATATCCAAGAGTTAACATGTCTACTATATTGAAAAAAAATTCGGAGATAGAAATGCTTGACAGTAAAATTTATTGGGTTAAGTTCCACTAACATATCATGTTGGTCCGCACACCTATGTTAGTGCTGTAGTCTTTGAAAACAACTTGGCGGATTACATCTATCAAAAGAATGGGAGTGGTAGGGATATATTGTGCTCTCAATTTTTATGAATAAAAATGATTATTAATATAAACTGCAAGTTATTAGATGCAAAAGTGCATAAACATAAATATATAACTCAATACTTGAAATGTTTGATGTCTATAGAAATATAAATAAGCAACAAGGTGTTTAGTGGCATCTTGTGATTAATGGGAGCGCTTATTGCTGATAATACCATATAGCATCACGTGGCTGGAAAGGGTTAAGTCTAATGCCTGCCTTCTTCAAAACTTATATATTCCACTAACGGTTAGTTTATTTCTTTGGAATTTGTGGTCTAAATACATTACATAATACATGTATATAACTTAACTGAGTATACAAGGAAACATCTGCAGTTAGTATGTATCAAGTGTATGTGAGAAATACAGAATTTTGAAGTTTCTTCGTCATTCATTGCATAACATATGACTTGTACAGGTATTAAGAATTTGTGTTGGGAGGGACTATATAAGAGTGAAATGTCCAGAGACATTTCTGGTCGCTCTTAACCATTCTGATGTTGTGAAAGATATTTGGGTCACATCTTCTTTAGTCTATATATTCATGCATAGTTCTGATCTGATTAATAGACTTCTAACCCTGTATTACCCTAGTACTTTTTCGTGTCCATATTTCTGACAGATGTCCGGGATGATCGATCTGCCCTTAGACATTTCAGGGAGAAAAACTCAATGAATAGAGCAAAAGATAGGTACTCAGAACAATTGACATATGACTCTTCATACATGAAAATTGTCATCAAATAGATAATAAAAAGGTCTAGTGTGATACGGGGTTAACAAAACGTGGTATCTAACTAGTCATGAATGTTTCTGCATGACTTTTCTGAGAGAATGGAATCATTTCTATACTGACAACATATTATTTCAGCTTTAAATAAGATTTATTTAGTATTATTTTAATTAATAATTTAAATTGCCAAGAAAACTGATTATAATCAATTAAATTCCAAAGTAGTCCATTTTATACTAATGTGCATGTTTCGCCATTTTTAGTCGTATGTAATACAATATCGTATTTCATGTGATTATCTCCAAATAGTTATTTCAATCTTACTCATCTGTATTATTTGATTTCCTGAAATTATTTGTAATTCATCTGTGTCTGTAGATTGTTAAAACTGTTCAAAACATTATATGTTAATCCAAAAGGACCTATTATTACTGCACAACGGTTATTGAATTTCATGTTTGGAATTGAATTGCATGCAGAAAATATGTAATATTTTTATCCCATTGAACTTTGTTGAGTTCGATCTTAAAAAGTTGTAATTTAAGTTCAAATAAAAAAATAATACAAGTCTGGCTACGTGAATTGAATTAAACACTCCAGCAGAGTTTGGATCATTTCGAATTCGAAGCACGACATTTGATTAAGTGGCATTATTATTATTTTACACCCAGAAAGAAGAGTTTCTCCGTACCCGATATGTTTTTACAAAGTTTTCACATCGAAAATGAAACTAAAATCTTTGTGAAAAATGTTGTCAACATGCATTAGGTAAAAACGTTAATGTATTCGGTTACTCCAAAACTGAGTATACTACCGACAGCCGCGTTCACGTCTAGGTATTGACAAAATGAGATGGTCGAGGTCAATGTCAATAGACAACAAAGTGCCACAAGTATACTTGTGGCATTTTGTTCACAACTATAATGTTCTTTCCGGGTTAGAGTCTTTTGTAGTGCATGAAGGGATTAATAAGAGATGTATTCTCGTTGAAGGATTTAAGGGTGTTTATTTCTGAACAAATAAGGGTGGCCGAAGATCCAATGCCTATTAGAGGTTTCTGGATAACTGCGGACCTATTTGAAATCTGAAAAATTGGGATTATGATATTGTTCGACATTCTCTACCGAGATGAAATATTCTTGAAGTCTGAGCTCTTTCAATTATAATTAACATCTAGTTTCAAAAGAATTCACTGTTTCATCAAGAGCATACTTCTAATTGATATTTTAAGCAGCCTGTTACAACAATCAGTAGGTGCTGAAGTTTTACAATGAAAGAGAGTTGAACCAGAAAGCTATCAAATCTGAGGAAATTATCAGATTACATCAAATATTATCACAAAAGTAATGCGAACAATTCTAAAAAAGTTATATAATACAATACATGAATTCTTTCGTTTGCTGCTCCTTTGAAAGAAACGTGCTATTCAAAGTAAAAATTGAATTGGTTAGACTGAATTATGCTTTTTTCATGCCAATAACGATTATTCTCCAAAACGTGTAAAAAATATAGATTTCGATATCTAATAAAAAAACTCAATAATCTGAGTACTGCTCTGAAAATATTGAAATTACATTAATTGCTTTGAAGGGTTGGATGAAGTAAATAAACACACAAAATTTGAACAAAATCGGACTGCTGATTCCCGAGTTATGGAGATCACAAATTAAGGCCAATTTGCATGAATCACCCTGTATCTCCGAAACTAACAGTCTTAGGATACAAAGCAAGTTACTTTTTTGAAAGGCCTGAATGACCTGCATTCACCACTAGGCTATGGCCAGTCACTCATGTTACACCCTGTATATATCGCAAAATCTAACACGGAATAGTTATTTATGAAACAAGTTCAGAAGGCATTGATATTCTTCCACGAGTTCAAAATTCAAAAACGAGCCACGAAGTGGCTAGTTTTTGAATGAACGAGTGGTAGAATGAGCCTTCTGTACGAGTATTATACATTATTTTCTCTAATTCATTGCATTTTAATTGTAATTAATGAAATATTTCCATAAATATCATTTAGTGATTTTTGCATTGAAAAATGTTGGTTGGCAGAACTGATTTCTTCAAGGCAAATTGATGAATTGACAGATAAAGCCGTGGCGGAAAGTTCGGAGTACCAACATATGATAATAAAATATAACCATGAAAACTGTGCGTTTCTGATATATTCTCGCACGATTTTGTTCTACAAGATGTGGAAGAATGAACGGAATAACCACAGAATTAGAGAAATATTAAGAATTTTTTTCCGATATTCCCTTGAATTTCATATGGTTCTGATGGAGTGATCAGCTTGAAATTTTGCACAGACCTTGCTATCTCATATGAACACTCAAAATCTGAACTAATTGGTTTTGTAATCACGACAATATTGAGTTGTTTTTTTTTTCTACAAGCGTGTGCTCTAAACCCTATTTCCGCACGCATTACTCACCAAGAGTCAATTAGCCACACGGTGCGGAAAAACCGGGATGACTATGGTAACGACATGCAGAATTACGTCCTTCATTCAGATGTATATATGAATATTTAATCAAACATTTGAGTTTCAATTTATTTTATGCGCTTGTAGAAAAAAAAGGTTGTTCCTAACTCTTACGGAAAGTGTCTTTCCCGCAAGTAACTGATACTCCGCTTCACGCCGTTCTACATCTACATATTATATATTCTCACTGCGATCAACAGTTTTGAAATTAATATGAAATCAATTTTTCGAAAGGCATTATTCACCATATTTCTAGGTCCTTCCTTCGAAATGTATCGTCTTCAGGGAGACCATTACCGACTCAAAATACATCCATTACGATGAAACGATTTGAAAAACATGCTTGTTTTCTAGACAGTGGCGTATTAGTGTTTTTCAGTCAGGTGCGTGTCACCCCTGGGCTTGAAGCATTGATGCAGCTTCACGTCCCAGCCGCTATGTCGGGAACAGGCCAAATATAAACTGTCAAATTAAACACAAATCGGAAAATATGAAAACTTTGGCGTTTAGCAGCTGCCAGTGTGCCGTAGTCAGTGGGTGTCCGATGAGGTACGGACCCCCCAATTTTTTTCAGAAATATAGTATTCTAATTTCACAGAAATACTTCAAACTCGTAGATTGTTACCACGTTGCGATAGTGTCACAGGGCAAACTATGAAACCGATGATCCAGAAGAATACTTTTGTGCATCATGATTCCACTCATAGATGATTTCATAGACCAATTCCGATTTCCGAGATTCAAAAATCCTAATTCTACCTTATCATCTTTGTATATTTTTATACCAGCAGTTCAGTAAAAACACTCCAGTTTTGAGGAGGACGATTCCATATGAAATCGTGATATTAGAAATATTAACATGTACCGCAGTTATATCCTTTTCCACCCTTAAACGATGTCCAGTCATTAAAAGTATGATGCAAATATTGATTGTGTGGCGCTCAGGGTCGCCAGAAAAAGGATTTGTATTTTTTACGGTGACATTCTGCGGTGGCCTGTGCCCTCGCTTACCTCGCTAGAGCCTTCTTTATTCCACTAAAACCATGCTTCACTAGCTCGCCCGCCCTCCAAATACCGTGATAAAAAATCAATCAACCAATGCATACATTCTAAAAATTTTCTTAAATGCAAATTTGGTCTTTTGAAAATATGGTCTTTAGCATAACTGATTTTAATTCATAATTTTTACTAAATTTTGTTGAAAAAAATTTGCTCTCGTCGGGAGGCCCCATCAGACCGGGGCATTTTGCTAGCCATGCCACCACGCCATTGGGAGCGTTCAGCGGAAAGAGCAGTTGCAAATTTCATCCCTGAGCGCTCACAGATCCTTAAGTGATCAGAGAGCGGTTTTCTAAACGGTTAGAAAATACATAACATCTAAATCCTCTGCTTTGACAGTTTTTACAACGTATTGGGCTTAGTGAGCGTATTTCAAAGTCGTTCAGAAAAATGGCACCCGCCCACTAAACATGTTGAGCATGCGCTCACTGATCAGATTCTTTCAGCGAAAATTCGTCGAACTAATCCAAGTGTTGTGTTCGCTGAACACAGCCATTGTTACTAGATGATTCGCCTTTGAATTATAGTTCTTTGAAACTATGCTAGATACCTGGTCACCTCCGGTGTTGCCTTAGCTTTACGGAAAGTTTTGGATCATCTTTAAAATTGCAAAAAATTACAAAATTATATTAATATATTTACATATATACTCTTTTCATTACAACCTACCAAAAAAATAGTTTTTATAAGTCAATTTGTACATTGCTCAATAATAAATGTCCATATGTCCTATAACAATATGGTCACTCATGAATCACAGTTCCTGTTGGTTGTTCGAAGCAAAAGGATTCGGACACTCTGAAGGATCCACTATTCTGTTCCCCAAGGACGTGAACGCCTCCAATTCTTTGGCCAGTCTCGAAGCCCGCTCTTCTGCCACCTCAATAATAACCCACATATTTTCCCCAAAATATGTGCCATCATGTATGCATAATCTCCATTTGGACTGATAAATGGCGGGTATGTCTGGTGCTTCAAATTCGACCACCAAACGGTAACTCATGCCAGGAGACAAGCAGGGTACCTGAATTCTTCCTGGATGATTTAGACCACAAGGTGGTGGACACTGCTCAGCGTAGCAACCTAGCGGCCATTGCTCTGATCCATTGTTGCTGATTGTCCAAGCTTGCTCGAACTTTGTGCGGGGTTCTAATAATTTTCTATTGCTAGCCTCTGGTTCACTAATCAGAATCATACTTGGTAGAGGACATTGTGACTCTGAGTCGAGGTAGGAACATATGGCACCCTGCAGATTCCAATTATTCATATCTAAAAAGAATGATGCGGTCGAATAGTTGATATTCTTATCTGAAATTAAATAAATAGATATTATCAAATCGATAAAAAAAAATGTAAAATTGATAACTTAAAATGTATATTATATCATGTATTGAACATTAAAAAAACACTAGCAGGCATTACAGATATTATATTTATCACTAAGTTCTAGTCCTTCGATCATCATCTGTTGTTCAATTTCTCTACATAGCGCTCTATTTCCGCAGATCATGTCAAATGTTTTTCGCAATTTTCATAATGGCCAATAAAACTATATCAAATTTTCAATTACAAGTTGAAGAGCTGAAAATAACACAATAGATTTATGCTGAATCGACTTCAAGAGCACGTGCGTATGAGTGAAAAGGTGTATAGAAAAGCGGTCAAGATGTTGTGGAAGATTTTCCTCACTCTGTCTGACCCCATCCACTCTTTCAACTGAACTTGATATCTCTAAAGAATGGTAGCTGAAAATCGTTGTTGAAGCCTGATAATTGCAAATATTTCTGTTTATCGCGAATCAATTCGTACAATTTGACATGATTTCAATTTTTTTTTGCAGAAAGTAAATCACATAAAGGTTGCTGGAGACGTACTAGGGGACGAGTCAATTCCAACCATCCAACCTCACATACAGGGTGTTCTGATTTGTTTCCGACAAACTGAAACGGGTGATAGATCACATCATTTTAAGCAAAAAAGTTTCTATGAACATGGGTCCGGAAATGCTTCGTTTCCGAGATACAGGGTGTTAAAGTTGAAAAAATAATTCGCGTTTTCTCAAATATCTTTCGACTGATTCCAAATAATTGCATGAAAGTTGGTACATAGGGTTTTTTGAGGTGAGAAATTCAAATTTGTGGTCGATTTGGTTGTATTTTCTAGAGGGCGCCACTGGCAATCATTTCGTCCCCCTTTAAACCGTAGCAACTTTTCTGTGCTACCCTGTACGTCATTCTGGACTAAAAAAATCGATTCCCCTGACTTTTCTAGTTAAAAAAGGTATAACTCATTTAAGTTGCTAGGGGCAACCGTTTCAGAGAAAAACGCATTTAAAGCCAAATCCATATTTTTGTAATCTCTAAAACATGTAGAAACAAATTTGTAATAATTTCAAATTAAATATTTTTTAGAAGTAACAATTTAGAACAAAAGAAAATAACATAATAATTTTTAAAGAAGGTGTTCGAAATGTCCACCGTTCTGTTGAATGCACAAATGACATCTTCGAATAATTGATTGTTTTACATTCAACAATTGTTGCGGCAATAGATTTAAAATGGGTATACACAATGACAGATTTAAAGTGTGTTAGGTTCAGATGTCATTAATTATAATTATAGTTAACTAAGTTAATAGCTTATCAACAAATACAGAAAAATGGTATTGGTTACCAAAGGCCCGAACGAAGCATACAAAGAAGAAATCATCTACAGAGAAATAGGATTTTACGGACCTTCGAAGAAAATAAAAACTCAGTATTCGTAAAGCATCCCAACAACGCAATATTTCAGGAAACAGAATATTCAGAACACTTAAAAACAACAATTACATAGCATACCACTTCTACTTATTAGTGGGCAATAGAAAATCCGCATGCATTTCGCCTTAGAAATTTTCAAAATGAATTTAAATTTAATATTTGAATAGGAATAATTTCATGAGAGGATTTCGAAGCAGTCAAAACATATTAAAGAAAACGCGAATTATTTTTTCAACTTAAATACCCTGTATCTCGGAAACGAAGCATTACCGGACCCATGTTCATAGGAACTTCTTTGCTTAAAATGATGTGATCTATCACCCATTTCAGTTTGTCGGAAACAAATCAGAACACCCTGTATAATCATATCGGTTAGCAAAATGCGAAAAGTAAAAGTGCATGATGTTATTCTTATTGTTATGTTATTTTCGTTATTACGGTATGCCGTTTTTACGGTACTGTGTCCTTGAAATTCCTTTGCTATAAGAGGAGGTACTAAATACTTATTTAGTACGCTCATTTTCCAAGTGATGCAATGTTCGTGAAAAATATCTTGTAGAAATATTTTGAACCATCTTACAATACTACCCTGTGATCGGATTTCTGGCCTAAAACTCTACCTTATTCTTATTCCACCAACTTTTTCCCTTTCCACAACTCAAATTTCCACTTAGAGGCGTTCGTTTTCGGTGGACAGGATAGATCTAACACTGAATAATTCCGATCAATATTTATGAATTTTGAGTGAGTCGATCAATCAATATTTTATCAAATTTATGTTAAGCTATCACAATAATCACCAGAGAATCATAATACTCTAAAAGTTGCGTTATGGTGACGGAAGTAGTACAGACAGTTTGAAAAAATTGAATCATTGTCGAAGGCTTTTAACAGGAAATAATATACGTGTTGGGATACTGTGCTAGGGTAGACACCTTTTCATCGACGAATATTAAGAACTATTCTTAGTCGTTAAGCCAGCTTTATAATGCTTCTCATTTGTAGAAAATAGGAAGAATAAATCTTCTTGCTTGTATTTTCAAATCATCGTTTCTACCGGTAAAGTAGGTATAGTATTTCTATTGAAGACTCATGCGTTTATATGGTTTATATCTGAACATTATCAGAATATCTGAGTGCAATCATTCAACCAAATTTTTAGTTTTATTTCAAATTAGAAATAATTGTGCAACTAAAGATTCAGTCAACAGTGATGTGAGTGATGGATGTTCTCCAACACTTCTCTAACATTTCAATAGTTTCTCTTAAGAATGATTCGTCTTTGATTTCGAAATACAAAACCTACAATGGAGCAGACTTGTATTTTTTCCGGAGAGGCAAAAACTCTTTAGTGGGCCCTGGAGCTCGATTATTCCATATTAATTTTTAGCATTCTGCAGGGTTAGCTTCTGCTAGTGCGGCAAATTAGGTCTCTGCCTAGGGCGGCAGTGTGGAGATTATAAGAATCAATTGATTGGGCCACACATCTTACCAAGATGGCTCACGAGTGACCTTTGTTATATTTTCTTCAAGATCATCTACTTGTATTACTCTAACTAATATATGAACATTGCAGGGATGTATTTGCAGCATGATGGGGCTCCTCATTTCAGAGTTTTCGTCAGGAACAGTTTGGATCTGAACTTTCCAAATTGTGGATAGGCAGAGTTGGACCGCATACATTGCTCGCTAGATCACCAGATTTTAATGTCGATTATTTATTTTCATTTTCAAAATTTTAAACGATCTGGTACCAAAATGTTTTTCAAATCACTTCATTAGAGGAGGATATATGATAAATTATAATTTAAGAGAAGGGGATCAGCAAACTAGCAAGTTTGCTTAATGAATATTGTTTTTTGTATTTCGTTTGGGGATATTTGAAATCCTTAGTGTATTTGTCTGAAATAGGAAGTGAGGAATTTCTCTTACAACGTATAGAAATGCATACAAAAAGATTCGCAATAATCCAGACAATAATAAAAAAAGGCTATTCGACAGAATTTGAAAAGGCAAGAATTATCGAGCAAAGCGGTGGTCCTTTCGAGCAATATCTATGATTAAATTGAAATGTTTTATTTGTTCTTTTATTCATGTTTAGTTATTCATTCATTGTTGCTAATTTTGATTAAATTTTTCACAACACAAGCCATGTTTTTCTGAAAAATACTCAAGGAAATTTTTCAGAATATCAGGAAATACAAATATTCAATCAGTGTAACAGAAGATTTTTTCAATATCATCAATGCACGGTTTTTCTGAGAAGTGAGTGAAATTACAACATTTTCTATGAGTTAAATAACGTGCGGGACATTAAAATCTACTGATCCCCAGTGAAAATGTTCTGTCCTTCCCGAATATTTCCATCAAATTCCAATATTTCTCTCAGCTTGTGAAAAGTCTCACATTTTTCTAATACGGACCTGAATTTTTTGATCAGTTCAAAGATGAATCGATGGACCTAATGGAGTGAACCCGTACGAGGTTGCTAGTCCCCCATCGGGCGCCTTCCCAGGGGGCGGATAGGGGCACGCTCAGCAGATATGCTGGGTACCGAGGAAATAAAATACTCGGGGTGGACCAAAACTAGCACAGGACACGACGGTACTCCATGTCAGGAGCGGTACTCCAACAGCGTCTGACCCAGATTGGGCGGCTAATTCCCAAGCCTAGAAAAGCAACGGGAAACAACCTAGGTACAACACTTTTCCCCAGGATACTTACTATGGCTGAAAACGAAAATACAACGGCCCTCAGTCCATGGCACCCCTTAAATGGAAAGAGGGTGCTAAGAATCTCCCGGTCAGCCAGTATCCCAAAAGCTACATCAAAGAGAAGAATAAGAACATGGAATGTACGAAGCATGTTTCAGGCTGGAAAGGCAGCTAACACGGTTAGGGAAATGTCGCGATTAAGAATTGATATACTAGGAATCATAGAAACGCGATGGCCTGGTTCTGCGAGATGAAAGACCATCAGATTTACTATGCAGGAGAAGACAGCCCTCAACATCAAAATAGAGCCGCAATAACAGTAACGAGAGAAGTCGACAGTGCCGTACTAGGATTTGTACCCATCTCTGACAGAGTAGCAATAATGAAAATCAACGCAAAGCCTTGCAAGTTTAATATAATCCAAATCTACACACCAACATCGGAAAGCACCGAGAAAGAGATAGATAAGTTCTATATGGAAACGAAAGAAGCTCACACACGAAAAGAAGAGATCACTCTTCTTATGGGGGATTTTAATGCCAAAGTCGGCTATGGAGAAGCACTTGTCCAATTCTGTAAAGAATTTAATTTTATAATTACGAACACATGGTTTAAACAACCACCGAGACGTCTATATACCTGGAAGTCTCCCGCTGATAACGGAGGACATATAGAAAGGAATCAGATTGATTTTATAACGGTGAACAAAATATTCCGAAACTCGATAACATCCGCAAAAACATACCCTGGTGCAGACGTTCCGTCTGACCATAATCTACTGCTATCCACTTCAAGACTACGATTAAAGAAGATGAAAATATTAAAACCGAAACAAAAGATGAACTTAATAGAAATTTTTTTTTCTCTTTATTTATCAGCAATTAGAAATTTCTAATAGAAATATAGCTGAAATCAAAGAAAAAGCATATGACGATATTGAGCAAAAATGGATGGATTCAAAGAACACCATAGTGGATACAGCAAAATCCATACTTGTCACAGGAGGGAGAAGGAAAAAGTCCAAATGGATGACAGAGGAAATAGTGGACCTCATTAAGGAGCGCAGAAAATATAAAAACAACATCGAAGAAAGATATCGACAAATTCATAGTCTGATTAAAAAAAAGATCAAAGAGGCAAAGGAGGCTTGGTTGGCGGAGAAGTGTAGCGAAATCGAACAACTGGCGGATCAACATGATTCGTTTAATTTGCACAAAAAAATCAAGGAAGCAGCAGGGTTGTTTAGAACTAGATATCCAGGGATCGTTACAAACACGAATGGCGAGGCACCACAGAAGAAGTTGCGAATGCAATGAGGAAGATTAAAAATAACTAAGCAGCAGGGCCCGAAGAAGTTTATGCAGATTTGCTAAAGCTCATGGAACAAATTCACCTGGACATCATTGCAGAGCTATTCAATCACATTTATGAGAGCGGCACAATTCGGAAGAATGGCTAGTTTCAACATTTATTCACAAACCGAAAAAAATCACAGCTAAAAAATGCGAAGACTACAGATCCATAAGTCTAATGAGTCAATACATGAACGTGTTTATCCCAAACTAGAAGAATATATCGGAGAGACCCAATTCGGATTTAGGAACGGACTCGGAACACGGGAAGCATTGTTTAGCCTCAATGTTCTTATACAAAGAGCACGCGATGTAAACTGTAATGTCTTTGCCTGTTTCATCGACTTTGAGGTTTCGATAGAGTTTATCACACAAAACTACTGGAAACGCTCAGACAGTCAGGCCTAGATGACAGGGATATCCGCATTATATCTCACCTTTACTGGAAACAAAAGGCTCGTGTTCGGGTGGAGAATGCACTCTCTGAAGAGTTTGAAGTACGCTAGGGAGTTCGACATGGATGTCTACTCTCTCCTCTACTCTTTAATGTTTATTCGGAGAAACTGTTTAGGGGGGCTTTGGAGAAAACAGATGACGGTATTTTACTAAATGGCGTACTTATAATCCAAGGTACGCTGACGACACAGTCCTGATTGCGGACACAGCTGAGGGTGTCCAGAGGCTAATAAATAAAATAACAGAAGTTTGTAAAACCTACAACATGCGCCTAAACACAAATAAAACAAAGGTCATGATAATAAGCAAACAAGATATTGATGGCCAGTTTTACGCAAACGCATCCCAACCCTAAACGGTTACATCGGTAAACTACTTGAGCACATCTCTCAACAACAAATGGGAACAAATAAATGAAGTTAAGATCCGAATTGAGAAGAGTAAAACAGCTTTTAATCGCATGAGAAGCGTGCTGTGCAATTTAAATATAAGTTTGCACCTCAGAGTCAGAGTTCTCAGATGCTACGTGTTCTCAATACTAACGTATGGTGTAGAAGCTTGGACTCTGACCGACGCTGTATGTAAACGTCTAGAAGCATTTGAGATGTGGTGGTACAGACGAATGCTTAGAATATCATGGATCTATCACGTAAACAACGGAGACGTCCTACAGTGTATGAGAAAGCAGAAAGAAGTTTTAAACCTAGCAACCTTTCATACTTCGGACATGTTATGCGAAACCAGAAATATAGCCTTCTTCAGTTCATTATGCAGGGCAAGCTTTACGGCAGAAGGGGTCCTGGAATATCATGGCTGCGAAATTTAATACAATGGACAGGAATGACATCTATGGAGCTGTTTCAGGCTGTAGCAAATAAGATCAGATGGGCCATAGTAATCGCCAACTTCCAATGAGGATAAGGCACGAGAAGAAGAAGAATGGAATGTACTGGGTGCTTCAAAAGTTATAAGGAATTGCAAATTTTGGTTTATTCCTAAACCATGTTAGCTATGGGATTGATTAGACCTAACATATAAATATTTTGATCTCGTCTAGGGTAGCTCTACCGCAGGTTAACGTTTATACATTTACCAATGAAACACCTTTATACGACGGGAAGGATTCAGTGTGTGACAGTTGTTTTTTATTGGCTTCAGTTGATATGTCAAGTTCAGGTCCTCGAAAAATAAAACTTGCTGCTTCGAGTTTTGATCAACAAATGGTTATTGAAGAATTGAAACCAATTTTTGCATCCAATTTGATGAATACTAAAATATTCAAATGTGTTTTTTGTAAATATCTGAGTGCTGCTTGTAACGATTGCAATGATATGAGCTACGAAGATCGTAGACAACTAATAGAAATGATGAAGGTAGCTACCAAGTTGGTCATCCTCCTCTTCCAAAAAAATTTCAATTGGCGAAAACTAGATTGGAGTCATTGATTATAGAAGTTGGCAAAGATGGATATTATGAAGACTACAATAACGTTCTTTCAAAAATGGTTATCTAACGGGATCATAGAAGAAATTCCTGCTACAGAAATCTTCCTCATCCCCACGTGGTGAAACTGAGTACCTGTCTTTGAAGCGTTCGCCGGAGTGAAGGATGACAGTGTTTGGAAAAAGAGTTGACTTTGATTTGGGATCTGAACCTAGACCAAATAACGAAAAAATTAACTCTTTCTGCTGTAAGTCGAATATTGTATCCAATAGGTTTTGCAGTGCCTGTGCAGATTTGTCTGAGATTTTTAATTCAGAAATCTTGGACTCTAAATTTGAGATGTATCTCGGAGATAACAAAAGAAATGCAGTTCTGCAAGAATTCCAAGGATGACTCAAATAAATATATCTGCCTTTTTTGAAAATACCCAGATGGTTGTTGAACGATTCTGATAGTTCAAACCAAATCGAGATAAAGACAAAAAATAAGAGAGGATTCAAGAAAAAGGATTCCGTGAAGAATATCGAAGACAGTATGTTATTAAAAGAAAGTTACATGTTTTTCGTGATCCTCAAATTGGAGAAGTAGTCTTAAGCTACGTTTTCTTCGGAGAGTCTGTCGACCGCCGCGTCCAGGCCGTCAATCGTCGAGGATAGCGATTTCCGCCTGGTTTGCTAAAATTTGGAAAAGTCGTCGAAACGTGGCGGTCGACGGAAACTGTGTGAGGAAAACGTATGTACGTCGGAAACGATAGTGACAAAAAATGGCTTCTTGCCAATTGAAGGAATTTACTTCTGGTAAAGACGGTATCCAGTAAAGTCCTCTCCAAAAATTATATCCCTTGGAAATGGATATATCGGATGGAAAAACGTCTGGAAGGTTGCAGTCACTTCAATCAACATGAAAAGAAGCCAGAAGACGATTGTGGAGTCTCAAATGAAATTACACGCGTCAGCAGATTTGGGAGAAAATTAGTTCTTGTTTCAAGATTGAAGTTATAACCACATTTTTGTTCTGATATCACCGATACATGTCTTACATGGTCGGGAGAATATTGAGAATTACCCTATATCGAGGGAAGGATCTAGTGTGTAAGTGTTGTTTTTGATTAGCGTTAGTAGAATTGGCTCTTTTCGTGAAAGAAAGACATGATTTTTTTTTTCTACTAAGTCTCCATTATTGATAGATTATAACAGCGGTTATGCATTATAATTCCCCACAATTATTTTTCTTAATAACATCAAGTTGATTGTCCTACTATACTGTATTCTTTATGCATAGATTTTCACTTTATTTCAACAGGTTTAAATTTTCGAATTTTTTTTATCACTATTTGAATTACACCTTGATTTCAGTGTTGTTTCCGAATAGAAAGAAGATAAATTAAGAAAGAAAATTGTATTACAAATTTTCTTACATGGCCATTAATTTTTCATTTTCAGTTTCCATTTTTCTTAAGCAAAACAAGCTTCTTCGATTATTTGATATAGGTTCTCACCTAAAAGTCGTTGTAACTGGTAAATTAGCTCGTCACGATCTGTAGTTCCCAAACAACTGAATTGTTGAAGAAGTGATTGCTCTAGCTCCATAGCTGAAGTAGCATCATCTTCATCCATTTCCATTATGTTGTTTCTGCTAAAAAAATATATAATAAATGGATGGATCGAAAATAAACACAAGCATTTGTGAGCTGAACAAAAAAAATTTAACTTTAGTTCAATTCCATAATTATTACTGTATAGAAACTAATTTTTCATTCGTTTTAATGCAACTCCTCCCCTAATATTATAAGTTATTTTACCGAAATTTCAAGATGTTGATAATTGATCAAATTTTGGGAATTTTATTTGGTCATTTTCTGACTTTAGTTCTTTCAGGTTTGTTTGAAATTTTTTAATTGAACCTTAACCATTTAAAAATTATTAGTATTCAAAATTTTTCCTCAACCACACTAAAATAAATAAAATGACGAAAGCATTGACGTGCTCAAGATTCTCAAGACACTATCAACACGAAATGTTGCACGAACCTTGAGTTTTTTCTATATCGTACTAATAACAGTTTTATGTTTGATTTTATAGGTAAGGGAGAGCGAGGCACATGTGGACATTTTTCATATTATTGAAATTTTATCTGTGTGAAATTGATTCCATTCAATGATTATTTTAACCTTCAACTAAAAATATGAGTTATGCCATTTATACCGAAATTTAAATATTATATCTTTAAAATTTTTCCAGCTACAAGCGAAAATAATAACTACTGCTATTTGTCCACATGTACCTCTTCAGGGGGCACATGCGGACATAGCAACTTATATTTCGGGGTAGAAAAGGACAAGTGAAATAAACTGCTTCTTAGTCCTCAAAAAATGCATTTATTCTGTACTATGCGTCCAAAATAATTGTGGCATTTATTCTAAATTATAATTCATGAAATCAATACGAAACTTGAAAAGAGCATTTGATCTATCAGTGCCTGTAATCGGAGGTGGAAGCCTAGTGACAATATCTTCAAAGCTATCCCAACTTTCATCTTTATGTTCTGGAAAAAAATGTATGTCCCGGTGTTATTTTAGAAAATTGATGAGATATTCGCCGTCTTTATTTCTTTCTACTATACGACCCACAAAGTACTTTACCGTTTTTTTTTGTCATGATTTTAACCAATATAAAGTCATTTATATGAAGGCTAAATCCATCTCAATCAATTTCCGCTTTTTCATCCAATGGACCATCATCTGATCATGGCTAACTTTCCCTATATCACTTTCGGATATGTCTTGGTCAAAAACCTTACGGACGTGTTCTGTCTTCTTTCTTATCGGTATTTTTTTCTATTCTCGTTCCAATGTTTTTTGTTCTATTCTATTTTTTTCAGGTGTTTCGGTTAAAATTGCTGACAATTTTTTCCTTTAGGAATTTTTGTTTGGTGGTGGTTTTGGTAATTTGGGAAAAGGTCGATATTTTCGGGGGTGAGTTTATAGGGATTTTCATTGATGAATTCTGCGGATTGTTTTAAAATAATGGATGATATGATTTTTAGTTGAGGAACTGTAGATGGGGTAGAAGGTGTTTAGATATCTGTTTGAATTAAGCACATGTGGACATGTCCACATCTGCCCCAGACTGCATGTCCACTTCTGCCCCACGCTAGGTTGACTTGCAATATAACTTTTATAATATATATCCTCTATGAATGTCTTTTCAGTACCGTTTCTTAAATCATGCAGCAATTCAGGAAAAATATGAAATCACTGCTTTCTTTACAAATTTCATACAAGTTTCGCTCAAAAGAAACCTGCTGCGATTTTTGCTGTGAAAGTCAAGGACGAACTACTATTGTGGTAGGTTAATTTACCCATATATGCGAGAACTAACAGCAGCGCCAACCGGGCGGTAAATTTGAATTGTCCACATCTGCTTCGTGTCCACATGTACCTCCCTCTCCCCTTATTGGGTTTATCCCGTAAATAAATAACTATTTAGGGTGATTCACGAAGAGAGTTGGTTGAAATATTTCGACGAAAGACTCGAGATGAACACTTGACATTTTATAGCTAAGCTTTGTTGTGAGAGATGAATTCTTGGAAAAAAATGCAGATTCGTTCGACTTCAGGAAATTATACCAACTTTCGTTTTTTGAATGTAACACCCAGTTTTTTATTCATAATATAATCAAAATACTAATTGAATTGTACATTGTTTTAATGTATCACTCACGAATTCTTATAAAAAGACTTCAGATTCGTTCCACTTCCGGTTTTACCGGAAAATATACCAACTTTCGTTTTTTAAAGCTAACGCCCAGTTTTTTCATTCAGAATCAGTAATGAGATTACTCATTGAATTCTACATTGCTTTAATTCATCATATGCATATTTACCCATATTATGCATGTTATTTATTTTAAATATCATAATAATAATAATAGTTAATACAGACGCCCGTCTCCTTAGCACGTTAAGACATATTACGTTTTCAATCTTCCATTTCCATATGGCCACCGTTTTCTTCGCGTGAAGGGTGCATCAAGTTTCCTGTTCATAGTCACGATATGATATTATTCGAAAATGGCACTATAGGTTGGATTATTTCCCGCCATAATTTATTTGAGATAATCAACCAAAAGAGGCATTTTCGAATCATCGTATCGTTGGGTATTGTAACAATGAACAGAAAGCTTCATGCCTAAGAATTTCGACAGAGATACTTTGCCAAAAACATATTATTTTCGATCACAAAAAATTCTCAACATATTTGTTATTCACTCTATCTTTCAAGTGTCATGGAATGATATTATCTTTGATTTATTAGTGATGTATGTTGAAAACGGCAGAACGGCCGAGCATTCAACACAAAATATCCACAACTACCCCAAATGACGGAAGGAAAATTTCATAGATTGAAGATAAATTTCCTGGATCATGGAAAGTTAGTGAGACCTTATATGAGATTAAAACCGATTTTTAAAAATGAAGAGAATGAAATTAACACTCTGAGATATTTCCTAGGTTATCCTCGTATATCCATCGGCTTCTGCTGATTCAGAAATTTTTACGCTTCTATACAGAGAATTCTTTGTAGTCGTCCTTTTAAATTTATTAGGATACATTAATTACAATCAGGAGATTATGCACTTATTGACTTTTGTGAAAGATTTATAATGAGGTTCCAAGATCAGGATTTCTTACAGAAAATCATTTGGACAGACTGATGGGCACAATGTTCGACGGAAGAATATGGCATTTTTGGGATAAGCGAATCCTCAAGCAGTAATGGAAGTTTAAAACCAATTTTAATTCAGAATTAATGTGTTCTGTTTACTAATGGACAAGCGGAAACTTCATTACATGTACGATGTAAATTTGAATGTAGTTTTTTGAGAAAAAAGGGTAGTGGAAAATTTTCTGGATGACTTGCAACTTAATTGGATAAATAATCGTTGGTTTCAAATGAATTGGACGCCAGCTCATTCCAGTAGAGAAGTAGATGCAAGCTAGTGAATTTATTTGAAGATCGTTGGTGGGGAAATAGAAGTCCTTTTTTTTGGCCTGCTCGATCACCGGATGTCACTTCCTTAGAATTTTATTTATGCGTTCGGATCAAGGAAACAGATTATAATTATCACATTTTGAATAACCAGAATCTGAGAATTAAAATTGTTGTGACTTGCGGTGAGTTTGGACCTTTGCGAAATTCTCAGCAACACAATCCGTGAAAGAAGGTATTTTGAAATGCCTCGAAATTGAAAACTTATCATTATTGAATTGTGTTTTTTCACCCTTACTCTTGGAGATAAGAAATAAGAGATATCCTAATAAGAAAATTAGAATTCACGGAATAACCCAGGAAATAAGGCATTTAGAGTAGTACCAGTATACAGGGTGTTTCAAGTTCGACTGCCTATTAGACGTTTCTGGAGAACGGGGCCTATTTGAAATATGAAAATTCGGAATATGACATTGTTCATGATTCAGCTAAAATATTTTCGAAGCTTCGGCACTTCCGGTTATGCAAGAAATGAAAAAAAAAATTTAAGAAAAAACTCTTTTTTCATTTTATATCTTAGATATTATCAAGATTTTCATTTTCAATTACTCCTTCTTAAAATTATTGCGTTAATCCTTATAGTTTTCAAAATATCAAGAAAAAACCGAAAAAAAGAGAGAATTTCCTTAGTCACAATTACTTGAATTATTTTTACTGTGAATATCCTATGCGTATACTCTGTTCACTTTTTCGAACTAGAATGATGAAGGAATATCGTGCATAGGTATATTGAATTTGACAAATATTATCACAGGGTGAATTTTGAACAAAATTTGATCATAACTTTTGATTTTCAAATTAGAACCCTATTTTTTTATGATTGCGTTGGATTCTATGGAGAAAAATAAGGATAATGTCCAAAAATGATTATGCTTCCAAATTCAGTAATTCAAGATATTATATCTTCATGTTATACGTAGAGACAATTTCATTCCATCTGTTTCCAGACAGACTATCAATAATACTGTGATCATAGAAATTTAAATGTCTAATTACTTTACAGATGTGTGTATTCTGGCACATCTTGTGGAACAAAATAGAACGGATTTATCATTCTCTATTTCAGTATCGTAATGAGTTCATTACAGTTCTAAAAACAGTGCTGGAATGAACTCATTACTCCATTGTTTTCAGTTATATTTTTTGTTTTGTGGTTGTCTACACAGACTTCCAATCCTATCAAAATTCAACACACACGTCAATATAATATAATTCGGATTAAGTGAAAAGATTTGCGGCATTATTCGCAATTTCTCTTAATTCTGTTGGTGTTGAATCGATTTCAGCAGACATAATTCACGAATTTAATGCGTAATTATAAATTATTTCAAAATTCGAAAAATTTGATTCAAACTCATATTCCGTAATCTGTCAATTTTGGTGACTCAACAGTCACACCAACTGCAAATATACAATACAAATGTCACTAGGATGTATAATCTCAATTTTTCATCGAATTTCGACAATATTTCACAAAAACTTGACTGAAATAGAGAAAATATCGTCTAATACTTGTTGCAGAAGGCAATTCCAACACTGAATTTCGCATTCGTGTTGGAATAGGAGCCCATTCTGCAACTTGTTTTAGAATATACTATTTAATTGGCAAATTTGTGATACAGAAAACTGTTCTGCCAACCAATATTTTTAATGCAAAAATCACTAAACAATATTTATAGAAATAAAATTCTATAATTTCAAATAAAATTCGTTGAATTAGAGAAAATAATGTATAATACTCGTACAGAAGGCTCATTCTAACACTTGTTCATTTTGAACTTGTGGAAGAATATCAATACCTTCTGCACTTGTATTATAAATAACTTATTATTATTAGAATTATTGGTAGAACTCATCGAATATTATATCAGAAATATCTTCATCATTCAAATGAGAAGATAAATTTCTTGTGTGCCAAAGTAGTAGAAATAATTGCATATTTTAATTTCTATGATCATAGAATACTGCTTTGCAACGCACTCTAGAAACAGATTAAATGAAATTGACCCTACGTATACATAATTTCATAAAATCTCGAATAACTCTTGAATTATTGAATTTGGGAGCATAATCATGTTTGGACACTACCCTTATTTTTCTCCGTAGAATCCAACGCAATCATAAAAAAATAGGGTTCTAATTTGAAAATCGAAAGTTATGATCAAATTTTGCTCACAATTTTCGGCACAATATTTGAAACACCCTGTGATGATATTTCTCAAGTTCAAGATATGCACGATATTCGTACATCATTCTAGTTCGAGAAAGTGAATCGAGTAGCACATAGAATATTCACAGTAAAAAAATTCACGTAATAGTGACTATGGAAATTCTCTCTTTTTTTCGGTTTTTTCTTAATATTTTGAAAATTGTAAGGACCAACGCAAAAATTTTAATAAGGTGTAATTGAGAATGAAAATCTTGATAATATCTAAGACATGAAAAATTAAATTAAAAATAATTCACACAGACTATGGAAATTCTATCTGTTTTTCATTTTTTTTTTTCAATATTTTGAAAAGTATTCTAACAAAAAATTTTTTGAATATTTGGTTTCATTTCTTGTATAACCGGAAGTGACGGAGCTTCGAAAATATTTTAGCAGAATAGGACATCATGAACAATGTCATATCCCGAATTTTCAGATTTCAAATAGGCCCCGTTCTCCAGAAACGTCTAATAGGCAGTCGAACTTGAAAAACCCTGTATAATACACTTTTACACTTGCCCGAGAGATGGCGTCGTGAGCTGCGCATCACTCTGTAAATCGAAACCGAACAGGGTGTTAGTGAATAGGTGCGACATCCTTCAGAAGGTGATTCTGTAGGGAAAAATTATTACATTAGGCTATATAACTTTTTTCTGCAAATGAATATTCCGAGATAAGAGGTGTTTAAAGTTTTACTTCAAACTGACCTATTAAGGTAAAACAGACCGAAGCGGGACACGAACGAAACTTTGGCGGGATGAAAATCAACGGCGGGATATGAAGGAGTGCATACCGGTACGAATAGAACGCATGCGAATTGCGGAACGTTTGCGAATTAATTTCGGTTTGCAGCGTGCAGTGTTTTCCCGCAGTTCGGACAGTAGTCTTGTCTTATTATTATCGCGTTGGTGTGCATGCTATGCAATCTGCCCGCTGCCGCATCTAACGCATCGCTCCCGTTCCTGCTCCCGTCTGTTTATATCTTTATTGCTCTGAAACGAATCGAGATATGCGAATGAAAATTGGTGTTCAAAAAGGTGTGCAAAGAAATGGGTGGTTAATACTAATCATTCTCTCGCATACTGAAATCCATCGGATTTCAAAAGGCAAAGTTCTAGTACGGTTATATGAACTTCTTCAGGAACTAAAGGTTTTCACAATGAGGCAATTGAAGTCTGAGGCCCCTAATATTTGGGGTGTTTTACATGATATAATAAGCTTATTTTGCCAACATTTTTGGAGAGGTCAAGGAAATAACTACACTTCAGCAGGAAAAGCATCAACTATATTTATGGCGAGAGATAAATTAACAGCTTTTCAAAAGAAAATTAAATTTCTGGATTGCCTGTGTGGGAAAGGACAACACATAATGTTTTCCTCTTGTGTATAACGTTCTATAAGAAAACGCGTTTAAATTACGAAATGAAAACTATTTTACAGTGGCGGATCCATGATGATGATAAAGGGAGTAATTACCCACAAGCCTCGTCGTAATATTCATAGTTTTAGAGCCGACTCAGCTTTCAACCAAGAGTAAATAATGCTTTTAGTATAGCTTCATTCTTAACAAATATGACCAGTAATCAAATATGTAAAGTAAACGCTCCAAGATTTTTCAAACGATTCGATCACTAAAACGTTTCTGACTAGTTTTTTAATTATTGTGATATACAGAATTTTTGTTATTGTATGTTGACTTAATTTATTTTTGTGATACTTTATTTTTACCTTGTATAAACCTGGAAATGTATTTTATTTGGTTTTTGCATTAGTAGAATGTTGTTTGTTTCATTTATTATCAATATAATAATTGAAAAAAATGATATTTTCATAATTTCCTTATTGAGCAGATATTGTTGACTGGAAATATATTGTCATCTCCATTTAGTGACATACCAAACTAAATTATTATTTGGTATGTCTATCCAGATGAGATTTGCAGACTCTGTGGATCGGAAGCAGAAACAACCGAACACATGGTATGCAAGTGTCCGGAGCTGGCTGGCTTAAGAACCATTCATATGGGTAAGCCGGTCCTGGATACCAGAGAGGTAATGGCCAAGGCCCCTAAGGAGGTTGTCAGTTTTATTTACGTCATTGACGACCGCCTTGGGTTTCCATGAATGAGTAGGGTAGAGAATAAAAGGTCTACATGGTCGCAGTTCCCCGAAGGCTTACCGAACCACAACGACCCCAGTTCAAATGATAATAATAATGTTTATTCGCAATATATTCATATTTTACTTTTATCATATGAGAATTTTTAACAGTACCATGGGTCCGCCACTGCTAATATAACTGATCATTTAGAAAATCTGCTGAAATCTTTGTTAGATTACTTTACTGAAAATGATATTGAGTGGGTATAAAATCTATTTATTATAAAAAGACAACCAGCAGTGCTGACAGTCCTGAATTATGAAGCATTCATAGATCTTGAAAGTTCATCCACATTAAAACACACATTTGAATCTGTATATCTGAATGAGTTTTAGGTTGGTGTTAGGAGTGAATACTCTGAAATAGCCAAAAAGGCTATCTTAACATTGCTCTGTTTCGTCACAACATATCATTGTATACCAGGCTTTTCAGCCTATGCTTATACAAAAAAACAAGTACAGGTCAAGATTGGATGCTTAGCCAGATATACACATACAATTGTTGGACATAAAGCCGAACTATAAAACAATTATTTATAAAACAGGGAATAAATTTTCGGGTATCAATGAGGCAATATTAAAACATGGAATCTCCTTCAGTCAATACAAATTATCAATCAATCCCTGATAACTTCGTTAGCATAAAATTTTAATTTGAAGTTCACAATGAATAATTCCTGTTCGAATTGGGAGATTACCTTATTTTTCCTACTCTGTTGTTTACACTTCTTCACATTACCTGGTGATGCAGGCCTCGTCTAATCTCAAATTCCTGCAAAAAAATTGTACCATCACTGAGAAAATTTTAAATTTTGAAATGTGTAGATTTGGCTAATAATAAAAAAGTTAGAAATTATCGTCAAAAACAAATTCCCATGTTTTGAAACATAATTTGAAATAATTTGATTCATGGCAAAAATATTCTCAATGGTGAAAGTCAATTTTTGGATAGAAAAAATTTTACAAATCTGTACCTAATGGAAAGTCTGATTTTCTACCAGGATGTTACTTTGATTGAACCTCTCATTTATGAATCTCAAATCATAATAAAATATGAAAATATAATAATCAATCCGCAATTCGGGAATACTTGAGAAGTGCCATTTTAAAAAACTTTCACAAATAACATAACAATACAACTAAATACCAATCAATCCTCACTGAATGCTCTGCTAAGCTAAAAAACAAGACTAGATATAAAAAATTAATAAATTTCAATCGATTTATTTGAGCATTCAATTTATGATATGTCTAGAGGAAGAAGGTGTAAGATAAGGTGAATCCTGTATTTATAAAATTCAACTAAACATACTCACCCCAGTAACACTTTGTTAAGAGATTCTCGAATCTCAATTACAATGCAATTTACCTTTCCCATAAAATCCACAATGACCTTTGTCGAGTTCTGACTGCTGTCAATGATGATTTGTCAAACATTTTCAGTCGAAACTGTCACAACAGAGCAATTTTTAGTGAATTCACCTTCACGATAGCGCAGTATCAGCTGATGTCTGACGTCACCGAACAGCAGCTAGAGTGGAACACCGAATAGAGGTATAGGTATCGATAATAAGAATAATCATATTTTATCTACTCCTATTGAATTATGTATTCAATATTCAACTGCCTTTGAGCAATTAATAGTATATATTAACAAACAGCGTGAGTTATAATAACTCACTACTATAACTCACCATAATAAATCTGATGGATCTGGGCTTCTATTCGATTGGCCGAAAGGGAACATTCTATTATCTGTAATCTGTGGAACATTCCATTATTTTTATTGAGGGAAGGTATGTCTCTTTAATAATTTTGACATCTTCAAATTAAGTTGATACCTATTTATTGTGAATGTTTTGCTGAAAGAGATTAATTCAGAAAGTGAAGATGGAATATTATATACAACTCCAGAAGACATGTAGCTAATATTACTATACAGAATTTCTTAAATTTTTAAGATTGGTATAGCAGTCAAAGCATTAAGTCATCGTTTACAGAGAATGTTCCTTTGGTATATTTTAGCACTATTCATGAAGCATCATCTTTATGAACTTTTCACTCCATGCTAATACTCAATATGAATAATTGAATCAATATAGAGATTTTTTTAAAATTACGTGCTTTTCTTAAACGTAAATTAGAGATTGAAAAGGAAAAATTTCTATTGGTTTTTTCAAAATTCACACTAAATTTTATCAATGAACAAAATGAGTAATTACAACTGAAATTTGTATAGCATTGTTATAAGTAACTATTAAGGTTTGTCAATAAAGTTCTTTATCTGTATTTGTTTCCTAGTATTTATCGTTATAGTCGTAGATAAAGTATAGTATTCAACTTGCTGTAATGTAATAATGTAATAACTCACTTGATGAATTACAAACTTTCTGCGTGAGTTATGACCTACATTACTGCTCGTTGAATAATATACTATTATTTTCATGATTAAAATTCACATTCGGAAAAGAAAACAAGTCAAACCTAAAAAATCTAATAGAAAATCAGCATGTAATATTGACAAATCGACAATCTACTTGATTACATTATATACAGTGATGTCTACAAGGAAATTATAATTCAAATAAACTGTTACTGCGTTCGGTATATGCCACACCATTCGCACCATTCCAAACGTAAGCTCCATTCATACTCAAAAATAGTTCACAATGTGATATATATTCATAAAAATTCTTTCGTGTTTCAAGAGGGTCAATGTTTTTCTCAGTTTAATAATTTAGCTATAATGAAGTTATGGAAAAATGACTCCTAATAAAACATCCAACAATCGAATCAGGATTCTGCACTGCACGCCTATATGGCACGGAGACACAATCGGCTAGCTCGATTGTGATTGGCGATACAAGAGAGATTGAAGTTTCCATCTCTCTTGTATTCGTGATCGAACGCAAATGTTTATTTTCCGTTCCTTCTATCTATATTCTAAGGTCTGCACTAGGGCTGGGACTTTTTCGACTCTTTGTATTCGAATATTCATTCTTGAATTTATTCCATTATTCCAATAATTCATTCAAACAAATATACATGCTTGATTATTCAGGAATATTCAACTATTCGTTGAATATTCAATGAGTATCCATTGATTATTCAGTGAATATTCAATGAGTAGTTATTATTCTTTATATAACCATAACGAATATCAACTCGAGCATAGACAATATATTTCGATTATACGAACCTTTTCACCCGACGTAGTTCGCGAAACACCATTCTAGTTGCGCTCTCGTGACTCGGTGTATAATCGAATATTATTATGCAGAATCTCTTTATATATTTAGAGTATTTTCCGAGGTTTTTCCTTATGTTTCTATATGTTGAAGGCAATTATGAAATGAATATTAATATTAAAAATAAAGGTTCATTTTACAAAGTACATAATTGTATCTCAGCGAATGAATTTTTCATCCATGTTCAAAGAATATATTATAAAATTCCTTTTACTACCTTCTAATTTGTTCCCTGATTCATTATGCATATTTTCCCCAGAATATCTCGTTAACCTGATGGGCAAAAAATTCCGTTATAGGGTAATAAATTAGCCTGAATTGAGCCTAAAATTAGTATGTAAAGCCAAATTATTCTGGGGAGTTTCTTTAGGATTGGGTTCTGCTAGCTTAACGGTAAAGCTAGCAGAACCCAGGGTGTTTTTTAAAAAACGTAAATTAAGAAATTTGGTAATGGGTTCAAACGTGAACCTAAAATCAGCTTAAAATCAGGATGTAATCAGATTGTCGATAAGAATTCGACTAGTTCGCGATTTCTCCGACAATTTGGAAGCATAAAAATTTTCCAATAGGGTAATGAATTAGCCTAAAATTATGTCCTTAAAAAAAATTAAAAATTCGAAAGTGGTTCTGCTAGCTCAATGGGGGCTTATCTATACAGATCCAGTTTTACTAAGCTGTGAACAATAAATTAATTATAACTTTTGGTACTCATTTAACCAATGGTAGGGAAGATTGATAAAGATTCGATGAACAGCTGTGTCAGCAGCACCCCCAAATTGCAAAAAAGTACCTATTCAAAATTCCATAGATCGTTTGTCCAACGTTAGTCCACTTATGTTCACCCAATAATTTCATTTGTCCACCCCAGAAACCGAAAAAAATCTACCATTCGAAATTACGCGAAGTTTGAAGTTGGCACCCTCAAATGCGAATTTTGGGCTCCAATTTCAGGATCGTTTGTCTACCGTATATAGGTCATCCTTTGTCTTCTTCTTCCAGTGTCATGACCGTTGCGATCGTTGACTATGATGATGATGTTAAGTTCGCAAGTAGATTAGTTATCATCACTTTATCCACATTAGCGCGAAACCGTTGTGCTGTTGATTTGTCGATTCAGTCACGAAGTTGTTTTCCTACCTACGCTTCTTTTCCACATTATCTTTCCTTGGATGATCAGATGAAGCAAGCTATATTTTTCTGGATGTCTCATAATGTGTCCGAAATAATCAAGTTTACGGCTTTTTATGGTATTGATCAGTTCAGTCGGTTTATTGAGTCGTCGTAGTACCTCTTCATTGGTCATTGTGTCTATCCAGCTTATTTTCAGAATCCTTCTATAGGCCCACATTTCAAAGGATTCTATTTTCTTCAATAGAGTATCTGTTAATGTCCACGATTCAACTCCGTACATGAGTATGTACAGGGAAAACATAACATCTCAGCATTCTTATTTTTAGAGCGATATTAAGGTCGTGTGTGCAGAACGCTTTTTTCATATTCGTGAAAGTTGTTCGTGCTTTACCTATTCGGCTCCTTATTTCTTTACTCGGATCCCATTTGTCGTTGATAACACTTCCTATCCTAGGTACGTTAGTTTATTTACTCGTTCGAGTTGAACACCATTCACATAAATTCCTTTATTCTGACAGTTGCCGTTTTTATTTATTATCATATATTTGGTCTTGTTGGTGTTCAATATGAGGCCGTATTTATTGCAATGAAAAGTTATTGTCTCCATAAGGTTTTGTAATTGAGTCTCCGAACTTGCAAAAATCAGGGTATCGTCTGCATATCTGATGTTATTAGTTATTTATAATTTTTCCATTGATTAATATACCCTCCGTTTTATCCTCTAACGCTTCGTTGAATATTTGTTCTGCATATAAATTGAAGATCAATGGAGACAAAATACAACCTTGTCTAACGCCTCTTCTGATATCTACTTCCTCCGAAACTCGATCTCCCAAGCGTATGCTCGCAGTTTGGTACCAATACAGATTCGCTATTATTCTAACGTCCTTGTCGTCAATTTCTGCATCTTTCAACATTTGGAGCATCTTGTTATGTTGAACTTTATCAAACGCTTTTTCAAAGTCAATTGCACACATATACACGTCTTGGTTCATATCACGGCATCTTTGTACTAGTTACTATAGTACCTGTGTGCTAAACAGGGCTTCTCGTGTTCCCAGTCCTTTCCTAAACCCAAATTGGATATCTTGGATTTTATCATCGAGTTTCTTGCATAATCTTCCATGAATTACTCGTAGGAGGATCTTCAGTGTGTGGCTCATTAGGGTTATTATACGGTAATCGCAACATTTCCTTGAATTGTTTTTTTTTTGGGGATGGTGATGAAGGTCGAACGTAACCAATCGGAGGGTATCTTTCCTGTTTCATAAATTAAATTATATAATCTTGTGAGCGTCTTGATACTATGTTCACCCATGATTTTCAATGTTTCTATACAGATCTCGTCTGATCCTGCCGATTTTCTGTTTTTTGCTAAGGATATGCCTTTTTCCACTTCTTCGTATGTTATAGAAGGTCCACTTTCTTCGTTCATTGCTTGTAGCTGGTTTCTGTCATCCTTAAACAGTTCGGACACATATTCTTGCCATCTTTATAGCTGTTTCTCTACTTCCATTATTCTGTTGCCGTATTTATCTTCAAGGCTATTGGGAGGTCGTCTTTTCCTTATACCCGTGACAACTTTTAATTTTCTATGCAGGTTGAACATATATTATATATCTCCTTTCAAATTCCTCTAATTCTCCGCATTCTTTTTTATGCCATCCTGCTTTTGCTTCTCTGATCTTTCGTCTTATACTCTTAGGAAGTTGTTTATACCTTATTGTGTTGACATTTTTATATCTTCTTCTGTCTTCCATTATTGCCAGTATTTCATCCGTCATCCAAGTTTGTCTAGCCGGTTTTTCTTTCGACATTAAGTGTTCTTTTTGGGCATTTAGTATTATTTATTTGCACCTGCTCCACAACATCACAGATTCTTCATCTCACATGTCTCATTTTTTCATTCAGTTCGTTCTGGATTGTTTCTCGGAATAGTGCATTGTTTACTTTATCATGGTCTATTTTTGTTTTTTCTGGTCTAATATTAACTTTTTTGAGCCTTACTTTCATTTTTCCGACTAACAGGTTGTGATCTGATGGTACGTCGGCCCCAGGATAAGTTTTTACTGATGTCATTGAGTTCCTGAACCTCATATTTTTACAGATATAGTCTATTTGATTTCTAACTATTTTATCCTGGGTATGAGCAGGAGAAGTCCAGGTATACAATCTTCTCTCAGGTAAATCGAAGAATGTATTTGCAATGATTAGGTTATTCTCATTACAAAATCTTTTGAATCTATCACCTCTATCGTTCCTGATAACTAGTCCGAACTCCCCAAAGTTTGGATCTTCTTTTCCTCTGCCGATTTTAGCGTTTATGTCGCCCATAATTACTGTCATTTGGTTGCTCTTCGTCAGTTTCAATAATTCCTCAATTTGGTGATAGAAATTTTCCATTTCCTCTTCATCGTGGTCGTAAGTCAGAGCATACACTTGCACAATGATCAGATCCACTTTGTCAGTTTTCATTTGTACCATCATTACTCTATCAGACAGCAAAACAGTATTTGTGAATGCTGGCGCAGCTCCTTTACTAAGGATAACTGCTACTCCATTTCTATTCCTCGTCCCATCATCACCTATATAATATATAGTATGATCATCAACTACTGATTGTCCACTGTTAGGCCATCTCATTTCACTAATACCCAAAATACTTATGCTTAGCCGTCTCATTTCTTTGATGGTATTGTGTATCTTTCCGGCTTCGTACATACTTTTAATGTTCCATGTGGCTATTTTATGCGAGTTTATAATTTGAATCTAGCTGACCGGGAGATTCTTAGCACCCCTGTCTCATTTAAGAGACGCCCGTACTCGGGGCCGTTGTATTCATCAGCCTTCATCATAAAAAAAACTAGGGAGAAATAATCAGGTGGTTTCCCGTTGCCTTCCTGATCCTCATGCCGTTGACCATATAAACAGTTCTTCCGCCTTCCAGGGCGATTTCTCACCCTTAGGATTAGAGATAGCCCTTCCTTAATCACATTAAGGTTGATTGCTTATACCGTCGTACTTTCGGTCCCTGCTGTACTTAGCCAACATGATGTTGCCCTTTTTTGTCACATTACAGATACTTATACGTCATCGAATTTTTTTTTTCGATTACTTCATTCTAGAATTAGAATATTGTATTTTAGAGTAGATCATATTTTATTACATTTCTTATAAGATTTTGGCTGAACTTGTTAAGCGCAAATCAACCTCACTCAACGGAAAAATTCGCAAATTGGAGATGCAAAATGATTTTCAAAGAACTGAAGTTAATTTTCTTTAGTAATATCATTTTATAAAAATACAATCTTTATCAAGAATTCAACTAACAAATATTTCAATGAATAATTACGAATATTTTGTATATTATATTTTCAATAATTATAGCTTCATATCCAAAAAATTTCATCACATCATTGTCATTTGAGCCTAACAGCTAACATTCAGGCAGCTATAAAATTATACAATTCTCTCCGGTATCTCGGTATCAATTAGAGAACTGACATTAGTGAAATTCGGAGGAGCAACAAAAAACTAATATTGGAGATCTGTCTATACAACATCGAAGAATTCTTAAATAATTTGCAGTGAAAGTAGAATTAAAACTGATTTCTTTGTTTCATTTCATCATTGCTTTATATTTTTTTTTTTGTACATTGACCATGCTTAACATGAGAGTATGTAAAAGCAAATAAAGTATCAATAATAATAATAATAATATAAATTGGTGGCAATGTTTTGCGACCATTTTCGACCACGTCACTGAACGAATCTCTTAATAGTGACTCAATTAAACTAAGATGCATCTTAAATTAAACATAGTGGTGACAATTCGTTCAAATTGAGCCTAAAAATGGCGACTGGGGGCATAGAACTATAGAACTTGAGAATACCATTGACTGAACTAAACTGACACACCTCAAAATCAAATTTATTGTGTCTTTTAAAGTATTTGACTGTATATGGAACAAATTTATTTAACTGAAAAATACTACAGTGACTAAATAAAATGGTCCTTTCGTTTTGAATAAATACCAAAAATCAGGTAAATGGAGAATTTAAACGGAAAATCGCCATATTTAGGCTCAGCCAATCAAAAACGACAACACGCTTGTCGCCACTGTGGTTTATTAAGTCACTGTAATCCATAGACAAATAAAGAGACCTCCAACTAGAATTTTTGAATGGGATAAAGCAATTGAAGCTGTTCTATCCAGCAAATATTAATATGAGTATGAGTAAAATATGTGGGGGACCATATTAGTGAGGACAATTTTTTCAATACACCTAAAACCAGACTTTTACCTTCATCCCTGCCAGATTTTCCAAATTATGCACTGCTTTAAGATCAGAATAATTCAATTAATTGTGTGCCGAGTACTAGTTTAACAGATTCAAGTTCAGATAGGATCAGAAATAACCAACCGAATACTGATACTGTTTTCCTCTTTGTGAAGAAAATACCAGGCATTTTAAATCAAATTAATATCAAGAAAAAGAGTCATTTAACAAAGAGAAATTTTTTTTTATTAGTACCTAAATGGAGCAGTTGTGACGATTTAAGAAAACGGAGCTATATTTTCATATTGTTCTATGTCTTTCACCTGATATACTTTCAATAAAAGTCTCTTCAGGATCACCATCAATTTTTCACTTTGTTCCAGGTTTCAAAAGGCTTACGTTGGAGTTCTGCCAAAGAATTGAAGATTCCATTCAATCCTTCGATTTCCTGGATATTTGTCAGTAATCACAAAAATAATTATTTTATTGTCAATCTTCAAATGAAATGTTTCCTTCTTTAATATTTAAATGGTACAATACGATATATTTATAATTTGATTCAATTATTTCATTAATTTCTGTTCACAAATATCAATTTGTATAATTATGTGCAATAAAAAGTATGTCAAAATTCGTTGAGTATTATTACTTAAGTAAAAATTGAGTAGGATGCAAAACCTCACTGAAATATTGAAAAAACTGTAATTGATATTACAGTTTTTTCACAATTTTCGGTGCAGGTTTTCATTCAACTTGTGAGTTGTTTCGAATTATGAAATAATAAGGCGCCAAATGCGCAGAATCAACATCATTAGTTCCATACCCTGCCCATAAGGTCGCCACAATCACGCTTATTTATTTTACCGCTGAGTCGTCACTCTTTTCCTCCTTTCTCTATGCTGTAATCTCGAATTAGTTTTGCGCCATCTATAGGTATCTAATCGTTCAGCGCCATCTGCTTTCGAGAAACTTCTCCACTTTGGGTGTTCAATATACGCAACTTGTATATATTATCCTCATATCAAACTACAGTACTGATCCCTAATACAAAAATCCTTGCCGTCAAATGACGGTTGGCTTACTATCCATTCTTTATGCTTTTACCGTGCATACATTTTCTTTTTTATTTTAGCGCCATCTTACGGTTCAATATGAATTGCATTCCAACAGATTTCTATTAGGTTGAATTCAGTATTCGATTTCGAAGCGACCTCAACTTCAATTTGTCATAGGGAGAAAACCGTTACTGTAGGCGTTTATGTATTGTAGTTTGTCATCTCGTCATCTACAAAAATAGTTTGGTTACCTAGAAAGTAGACCTCGACCGATATTTGTGGGACGCATATCTTTCTTGTTAGATTTAGATAGCAAGTGTTGAAGTTGAAAGTGTGAAGTGAACGTCGAACTGAAAGGTACAGTTTTAATAAAAAATGTCTTCGAAAAGTAAAAGACAGGGTACGCCGGCAGCGTCACAAAATATACCTCCCAGACCGACAAGCCCATTGAGTCCAACGAGACATTCACGTTTGCAAGAAAAAGCTGATTTACAAAATCTAAATGATCGGCTTGCATGCTACATCGAACGTGTAAGATTTCTTGAAAATGAAAATAATCGTTTAACTCGTGAAATACAAACAATTCAAGAAACTGGTACTCGGGAAGTTACTCATATCCAGTCTATGTATGATAGCGAACTTTCAGATGCTAGAAAACTATTAGATGATACACATAAGGAAAAAGCTAAGCTGGAAATTGATATCAAGAGACTATGGGAAGAGAATGAAGAACTGCGCGCTGAATTGGATAAAAAAACTAAAGGTTTGATTCTTTGCGAAAATTCTGAAAGGGTGTTGGAAACTAAATATAATGACCTACAATTAAAATATAATCAAGCTAATAATGATGCTAGAAAAGCCATAAATGATGCTAAAGATTTAGAGAAAGAACGAGACAAGCTTCGTAAACAAGTTGACGAATTACGGAAGAGCTTGGAAGAAGAATCCTTAGCAAGGGTTGATGTGGAAAACAATAATCAAAGTTTGAAAGAAGAGTTATTATTCAAAGATCAGGTATGTTCAAAGCAATTTTAAAATAATTATAGATAATATTTTTATCATCTACTCTACATTACAAATGTTCAGTAAAACATTCTTGGTTTGAAAAAAATTGGAGCAACTAATATCCTTGTTATAAATACAGTAAAATCAAGTTATACGAAGAGATCCAAATCCATAAAAGTGAATGATTTTGTTTGAGTTTATATAATTTTTTCCTGAAAATAGTCTATTTAACTTATTCATGAAGTTAATTTCTAGAAATATATATTCAATACAAGATTTTCAACCCATGAAGCTTGTTTATTGATTATTTTCATAGGATTATCACATCACTGAAACACCCATATAAGCAAAAACATTTTTATTATAATTTTATGATTGAAACATGAACATGTGTCAAAAATAAAGTTTATTAGTGTTTTAATTTTGTTGCACGTAAGCTCTTTAGTGGGCATAAATGGAAATGAATTAATTCTGCACATGAGCAAATTTGTATTATTTACTAACAGTTCTTGAAGTAAGGACTAAAATATCTTAATTGAGTACCTACTCAATTGAAAAATGGGCTTGTACACCTATGATGTAATATTTGCATTTTCAATATATTAGTTGTTTTTTCAAGATCCACATTTCAATAAATTGAAAAGTTGTTACTTTAGAATGAATGAACTTAATTGTATGACTTCCGATTTGTTGTATTTTTCTTGAATAACTATCATATAAAAAAATAGGGTTTTAAAATAGAGGATGTACCATATTTTTCGAAAATTCTGAAAACTGACTTGTCCGTCTAGAGCTTTTGGCGAAATTAGCTACTATGTATTTGCACGAAAATTGATTTGAAATTCTGTTGCATAAGGTATCACATTGAACCTCCCCAATTCAAAAATCTAATCCATGTAATGTTGAAAAATATACCTAGTTTCATGGATAACTATTTTATGATTTTTTCAATAAGAGCCGAGATATTCAATAGTATAGAGGAAATAATGAACCCACTTGAAATTTGCAGAATTTTGCTCAAGCATTCATTGACATGAAAGAATGACCATTTTTCAATGATTTGGGATAATTTTTGTGTTAAAAAGAAAATGATGAACAGTGGTCGTTTTTTAATATAAGATTTAGGCAGTTCAAATTGCAAGGAAAGCTTTGAGCACCCATTTTTTATGGGAAGTCGATATTTCCTCTATGCTCTCAGTACTGTACGGAACCCACGTCCGAAATTTGTATCTGATCCGATATATTGAATGTTTCAATAAGAAATTATTATCTCGCTGCCCGCCAATGGTTCGGTTGTTTCCGTCAAAAAGTCTGCAGTAGAATAGCAGATTGTCTGCCGGAGCCAGGAAACTGCTAAGTTCACACACGTCTACGAAGAGCGGTAGCCTCGGGGCTAGCTTACTAATTTTTGACATCCAACGTGGACTTTTTTTTCCTTTTGTTAACCGCTCTTTTTAATGGTTTGGCATATTTTACTAAGAAATAATAAACCATTTTAATATTTGAAATGCTTTTATATTCAAACCGTAGGAATTCCAAATTTTTCATTAAAATTTATATTCAGCTCGGAATTTCTGGCATGTAACAAGACTAATTTAGTTATCAATTAATCTTTAATTTATTGCGTGCTGTAAACTTATGTGATCGCGCAGTTCACCGTATCATGTCCCAAAAAGTTTATCAAAACGGTTACTCTGTATAAAAAGGAAATAATCTCTGAGGTGATTGCGGTTTATTAATGATAAACCGCAGGATTATTAAAAAAAATGCATTTCTCTTCTTTTATTGATATTTATTCTCGTTGCTTGTTGATAATCACGTCTGTCCACATGATTTTGTTCAGACCAGTACGGTCGTCTTTCCCGTCCATTGTCATATTCTTTAGCGTACGTCGGCACCCTTGAAACCGTCTTCTTCCTATTTTTCAAAATCAGTGAAGAAGTATTTATGAATGTCTCAAAATTTTCATATTCAAAATACACAATAGTCGAATGAAAAAATAACAGCTATTTATATATAAGTTGATATGAGAACATTACAAATCCCATGTGAAATTATTATTTCTCCAGTTTCATCTTATACTTCGCCAGAGTGACATACAAGGTGGCATAATGTGACTTGACTTCTTAAGTTAAGGTTTAACACTTTTCCTTTGGATTTTCTAGCCACTTTAATTTGGGATTTTTACCAAATTTTAAGGAAAAGTGACACCTTAACATGGCAGATATTTTAGAAGTCAAGTCACATTCTGTCATCTTGTAAGATGTCACTCTGGGGAAGTTAAAGATAAAACTGGGACTTTTATACTGACCCAGTCTTCTTCAACTTTAAGGTAATTACCGGTAGGTACTTCTGTTTATTTCCTCATATTTTTCATAGCGCCACCTACGGACGGAAGACTAACATAAGAGATAGGAAGAGTAACAGACGGCAATCTTGAGTTCTCTTCTCCTGACCAATGGGCGCGTCAGTTTTTCTAGTCATCTTCTAACCAGATTAGAGAGGTTACAATAATTAATTATCTTGGTGGGATATCCATATTTAACATGGAAGTTCAACTTGAAGATGGTACCTTCGTACTTAAAAGTGAATGTCACTAACATTTACTTACTAAGTACTAACATCATGTTAGTTAGACATTTTCAACGGAAATTAATTACAGTGAGAGTCTTTTAGAGCGACGGTCAAGGGACCGGAGAATTTTGTCGTTATACTTTGACGTCGGTATGTCCGAAAGGAGGAAAATGAAAAATATTATGAACGTATATGCATATTTATTATCGTATGAGATATTGAGCCCAAACACCGAAAGTTATCAATTGGGATTTTGATTATATATATAATATGAGATATTGAATCACTTTTGGGTTATAAAAAAACATGTTTATACACATTGAAAGTGAGTCTTATTGAAAAAATCGGTTTGTTTTGTTTTTCGAAAGTAGTCTTTCTCCACCGATTTTTCTATAGCCAAAATATTTTCTCGAGTTCAATTTTCAAATTCTCGTTGAAATTAATGAAATTTCTCACCAAATCTATATAGCCTTCTCTTACAAGGCCTTCGAAACACTCAGTGACCCCTCTTCACTAGAATCCGATTCACAAGCTTCGATGGAATATTGCCTGTTATAAGATTTTCTTCATCGAAAAAAGGCTCACCTTTTGTTTTCTTCTTAAAATTCCCGCATCTCTTTAGTTCTCTGAAACTCTTTCCATTGCTTTGGAAATTATTAATATTACATCCAATAGGCTTATGTTCGGATTGACACCCTTACTTTCGATAGCATTATTAGGTACCAGAAATCGTCTGAAGTGAGTTTTCAATTTTCTTGGACTTGTTAATCGTAATTGCGCGAAAATATTGTTGAATGCGTTTAGTAGCGCAGCCGCGTATATGACGTCACCGTCGTTGTAACCGGTCGTAGACACTGACAATCAGGAGACTACGGTCGTTAAACACGACTTCCTCTCTATTGCCGACGCCTTTAAATTCGGACAATTTTCACATTTGGATTATGGGAAACCAACCAAATATCTGAAAAATCTTCGTTAAATACGTTCTGTCGTTTTAGGCGACGTTGCTTTATGCGACTGTATAACGCTCTAACGGAAACCGAAGGTAAATAAACAACCATACCGTCTAGGTCAAGAGTTAAACACAGGTAAAACATGCTGTTATCGCTACCTAGCTCCTATATTTTGCATGTTTCTCCTGTTGTTAATTAACTCTTGATCTAGATTTATGCCAGTCCGATATATTTGTATTATTGTATAATTCTCCTGATCTCATCTACTCGATTATACATATACATAGGCGATGGCCTATTAGATGTTTTGGAGAACTTATCATAAATTTGTGCTGAAGATTTGCATGTTCGCGACAATTATCTTCCTCTCTAAAATATTTTCAGATCTCCGCAACTCCTGATTTTACCGAAAAAATCTTTTTGATTTTCGATTCTATTATAAAACTCTTTGCGGTTTGGACCAAAAATGTTTATGAGCAGATCATGAACTTGGACCAGTCAAATTCATAAAAAATTACGATCTTCAAATTAGAACCTACTTTATTTTTTATTCTTTCAGTCAATTCTACGTATAAAAAGAGGTGGGGGGTTACTTAAGCAAACCCTTCACCTAAAAAGAAAACTTTAGAAGAACTTGAAATAAGGAAAAATCACAATTTCTAATTAAGGGGAGTAATCTGTGACTTTTGGAAAACACAGAAATATACTAAATATCGGTATTTCTCGATAACTAAATTCGACATTCATGAATTGTATGTAATTGATTGTTTGTTGAGTTTCGATAGACCATTAAAAATTTTCAAATAAATATGAATGAAAACTCATTCATTTTGTTTTCAAGAAGTCACAGACTACTCCACTCAGTAAGGAATTGCGGGTTTTCCTTATTTCAAATTCTTCCTCGATAACTCTTAAAGTTTTCATTTTAGGTATATGGTTTACCAAAGCAACCCTCTCTCTTTTCATACGAAGAATTGACTGAAAGAATAAAAAAAAAATTAGGTTCTAATTTGGCAATCTTGAGTTTTGATCAGTTTGAGTTGTTCCAAGTTCATGATCTTCTTATAAACACCCTGTACATTTTTGGTCCAAACCGCAAACAGTCTTATAAAGGTTCCAGAAACCAACGCGGTAAATGCGAATATCCGTACAGCATCTGAGTCTGGATTCTACTAATTTAATATCGATTGATAGTTTGATAATCGATAGTACCCATTATCAAAACTATCAATCGATTTTAAATTAGTAGGATCCAGACTCAGATCCGGTACGAATATTCGCATTTTCCGCATTGGTTTGTGGGAGCGTAATAAGTATTTTGCAGGAACGGATATCAAAAATTGAAAAAAAACTTTTTCTGCAGAAATTAAAAAAAAAGCGCGAGTCCTCGTCAACATATTTTTTCAATAATTATAATAATGGAGTTCATTTTGATGAATGAATAACATCACTGAGGTATAATACATTATTACCTTTATGTGATTTTTTTTCATAACTATCCCAATAACTCATGAAACTTTGAGTTTTTACCCAAGTCATGGCACATTGCTGAAATTGTCATCAAATAAGCTATCTAATGATGCACACCTATGTATGTGTATGTTTCCGGTATAACCGAAAGTTGTAGAGATCTGAAAATATTTCAGAGAGAAAGATCATTGTCGCAAACCCCAACATAGGAATTTTCAGCACAAAATTATGTTAAATCAAATTATGTTCTTTTCTTGCAACTTATGTTAAGTTTTCTATAAACGTCTAATAGGCCATCGCGGTGGATCACCCTGTATGTGTGTTCACTCTGTTATAAGAATTCAGTATCGTTGAAATAATTTTCGAATTCTGCAAAAAAATTATTGTTTATAATAATGTATGTATATTTATTATCTGGGTTAGGACGATAAAAATATCTATTCCTAATATAATAACAGTATTCTATCAAATCTGAAAATTAGGACTGAAAGTTAAAAATAGATATTAGTTCAGGGAGATACCAACGCACCGGATTGATCAATACAGAACATGGTAACCATGAAAATTCTGCCAGGATCAAGCAAGCGGTGGATAAAATAAATTCTTCTTGCTTTCACTTACGTAACTCTTCTCTTAATAGCTGCTGATGTCATCGGTTGTTCACTTAGTATTCTGAATTTTTATCCCCACTTGTTTCCGTGAATGCGGTAGTCCTCAAAATGTATCGCATTTTTCGATTTTAACGTAAAGAATTTGTTTGAAAAAAATGTTTTTTTCTAAACTTGTTTGATTGTTGTAATTTTTCCACCTCTGCGTTTTTGTATCGAGGATAAAACGCTGGATTTTAATTGAATTTTTCAAGAAAAAGAAGAAATTGGTGAATTTTGGCTTTTATTTTCATTTTAACGTTTAAAATATTGTTTTGAAGCATTTGACACTATTTGAATGTTAGTGAATTCGTTTGAAATGTGTTTTTGAGACTTCAAATGAATGCGGGGAAAGGGTTGAAAGCGCACTCTTGTAGAAAAATATTATAATAGGCCAATTTATAAACAAAACAAAAAAAAATCATTTCATATTACATAAGAGTGCGAGGAGAGATTTATCAAAGGTGCTCCAAATTTTATCGATAATTTTTTCTTTTCCAAGAAAACTTGTTTATTTGGAATAGATATGAAAACAAACATTCATCTATATTCGCTTTTTTTGAATGTTTTTGGCTCAAATGAAAAAATGGCAAATCTAATTATCTGATAAAATTCGAATAATGAGATATTTCAGAAGATTATTTTTTTCAACAATTGCTGTATTCTCTTGGGTGATGTCATTTATTGATAAACCTCGAACCGTTTTAAGCTGACAAATTCAAAGTAAAATTTTGACGTTTCAATGTAAACAACTAAACAAGGTATTATCGATGAGGAAGCAGTATAGGCCCGAATGATTGACTAGAATAATGCATTGCTATAAGTTGGAACCACCAAAATGTCAGATTTTGACATTCAGCGCAAAAATTATGAAGTATATATGTATTGAGGGAAATAAAAATAGCAACATAAACATAATTCAAAAATAAATTGACTAGAATATTCTCAAATAATTAAATATATTGACTTCATTCTGTGTTGAATTATTCCCAGATTTTTATTTGCATTTAACTGAAATAATAACGAAATCGTAGTGCAAACTGTAGATATCCGGATAATCGGGAATCCGTATAACAGGGGTCTGGATAATGAAAGAAAATGAAAAGTGTATGAAAAAAATTTGAAATCTTGCAATCGACTCTCTATAGAAGGTCAATGAAACTTTTGCAGACATATGTTTTTAGATGAAAACGTTTTCATTTGAAGAATACTACCAGGAAATCTTGATACTATTGATGATATTTTGAAACATCCGGTATAATTAATCAGAAACTGTATCCAGGAGCAAGGTATACTTCGATAACTATCGAATTGAAATAATACACATGTTTCTTTGTTTCGGCAATTCTCAAAATTAATCGTATTTTTCGATTTTCACATCAAGAAGTCTGAATCGGATATGAAATATATGAAACTTGCATGATTATTCGCCATGATTAATGAATTATAGAAAATAATCAAGTTTCATTTTTCCGATTTATTAAATCGGAAGAATGAAGAACTTCGGGGTTCTAAAATCGAATGAAATTAAATGTCTGGCTTTTAAAGCAAAATTCAAAATCTTCTGACCGACCAACTGTAAAAATTGATAGCTTTCGGCGCAAGTTTTCATTTTTTATTTTCATTAACGAACATCTTTTTGAATACAGTAATGTATGGATAATCCGAATCCCGGATAATCGGAAGTACCCTATAATCCAAACGATGTTCAGATTATAGATCTTGCCAACTTATCGGATTATCCATACATTACTGTAATGGGATGACTGGAGTCGGAATCCCCAAAATATAATTAACTTTTTATAATAAAAATGTATATCAAATAAAACGAAGTAATTTCCACTATATTATAGTGGAAATTACTTCGTTTTATTTGATTTATAATGAATTTATATGGAATGGAATACTGAGAAAATATGGGATGGAAATAAATAGAAGAAAGACAAAAGTGATGGAAGTGAACGATGAACGGGAGGATGATTGGAGATTGGAAATTGAGGGAGAGGAAGTTGAAAAGGTGAAATGTTTCAGATATTTAGGAGTGAACATAGAAAATACGGGAAGCCAAGAAAGGGAGATTAACGAGAGAATTGAAAAAGCCGGCAGATTATACCACACAATTAATAGGAAATTCCTAAGAAGAACTGAAGTCGAAGAGAAAACTAAAATGACCGTGTTTAAGTCGATATTCAGACCTGTTCTGTCGTATGGATGTGAAACTTGGAACACAACAAGGAGAATGAGGAGTAAACTACAGGCAGTAGAAATGAAATTTTTGAGAGGAGTGAAGGGGGTTACAAGGATGGACAGAAGGAGAAATGACGACATAAGAGGTGAATTGGGGATAAAATCATTGGAAAGGTTTGTGGGTGAGAGGCAGTTGGGATGGTGGGGACACTTACATCGTATGGAGGAGGAGAGACCAATCAAACAAATATGGGAGGCAAAAGTCGAGAAAAAGGCAAAAAGGGGGAGACCGCAACAAACATGGGAGGATATGGTAGAGGAGGAAATAAAGAAAAGAGGGAAAAGCGTCAGGGAAGCTGAGATGATGACATCAAATAGGACAGAATGGAAGAAATTCATTGAATCAAATTAGAATTATTCTTAAGTTATTGTTAAGTTGGAAAATGTAGATAATGAAACCCATACACCGAAAGGTATCAAATGGGATACAGATTATATATATATATATGAATTTCCGCCAAGTAAGGACCGAATCCATTAAATAAAAATGTATGTTTACAATTATATAAAATATATGAATTTTAGGACATAATAAAAAAGGTATACTACTATGGTTATTCTCTATTTCTTCACGAATTATCTCAACACGAATGAAAAACATCATAATAAATATCTAGAGGTTGTTTGAATCCGGGCTAATTCGCTTGAAGAGCCTAATGTTATTTTCATGAATTCATATTTTATAGTGAAGCTATTAGTAGGGTACTTCCACATGATATCCCAAAACGGATTTTGACTGTAGGATGCTGATAGGTTAGTTCATTTCTAATTAGAAGGTCAATGTTAAATTTGCTTATTATATTTACATATCAATGTATATTAATATATTCATCTCAAGGCTTTGAAATTTTAACATTTTCAACCTCCACCTGTACGAGTTTATGACCCTTGTTACCTCACCTCCTCGGATATTTTTGGATGTATACTCACTCAGTAATTTATTGGAACAACTTTGTTGATCTTACCATGAGAGTCCTAAGCTTAAAGTTGAAGTACCCATACTCTTATTCAATATAATATTTATTTTTATTTAACGCCCTTTAAGCAACAGGAATTAAAGATTGCATTAACCATTATCTGTAATGCTGGGTCTAGTGTATAATCCAAATATTTCAGTTTGTAAGGCTTATAAAGCCCAACCTATGTTGAGTACCATTCAACTGAAATCTAAACAATAGATAATTGGCTTCACAACATTCAGCAATGTTATTAGAGCAGCCTTTTAAAATGTATTATATTGCTTTCTCTAATTCTGTGGTTATTCCGTTCATTCTTCCACATCTTCTAGAACAAAATCGTGCGAGAATATATCAGAAACGCACAGTTTTCATGGTTATATTTTATTATTCTATGTTGGCACTCCGAACTTTCCGCCACGGCTTTATCTGTCAATTCATCAATTTGCCTTAAAGAAATCAGTTCTGCCAACCAACATTTTTCAATGCAAAAATCACTAAATGATATTTATGGAAATGTTTCATTAATTTCAATAAAAATGCAATGAATTAGAGAAAATAATGTATAATACTCGCACAGAATGCTCATTCTACCACTCGTTCATTCCAAAACTCGCCACTTCGTGGCTCGTTTTTGAATTTTGAACTCGTAGAAGAATATCAATGCCTTCTGCACTTGTTTCATAAATAACACAACATCTGGTCTGCCTGCTGTTACTAAGGAAAAATTGAAAATCACACAACTGAATGTACAGTGCGTCTCAAATAAATTGGATGCACTTGAATTATTTTTAACTGATGAAAAACCTGATGTCTTAAGTCTTGCTGAGCACTGGTGTAATCCCTATAGTGTAAAAACTATGACTCTTCCTGGTTACATCCTAGCAGATTACTACTGCCGCCCCTCGAGAGCTCACGGAGGATCCATGGTCTACATTAGAGCTGGTTTATCTGTGAGGAATCTAAGTGTATCGCGTTTTTCCGAAGAAATGGAGTGTGAAATTAGTGGAATTCTAGTCGTTGCATGTGATGTTAAAATAGCCATCATAAGTGTTTATCGTCCTGGTTCTGGAGATTTCGAGATTTTTCTGGACAGGATTTCGGTTGCTCTCAATTATTGCATCACTTCAGCTGATGTAATTTTTGTGTGTGGAGATTTGAATGTCGATTTTTTGAAAATTGATTCCGCAAATCGTAAGTTGTTCGTTGATTTAATGAATGTTTCCTCAAATGATCCAACAAGGGTCTTTACGGATGTCACTGGCCACACATCAATCTCCAAAGTTGACTATGTTTTAACAAATGCAAATTTAGTTGATTGTAATGTTAAAGTTTACGAACCTCATATTAGTGATCATCGGGCTATTACACTCGAGTTTCAAATAAATTTGCCCCTAAAAAATCATGATGTATCGAAGTTAGTTAGAGACCTTTGTCCCCAAAATCTGAAGGATTTTGAATATTGTATTTCAAATTGTGATTTCCAGGAAATGTATAAATATCCACATGTTGATGAATGCTTTGAAGTGTTTGTTAATTTGATTCAAAGTTCTTTTGAAACTTGTTGTCCTATCAAAAGATATGTCAACAATGCCAATGTTCTCAAAAAATTCACTTCTCCAGAAATTATCTCGGCGAAACGAGACCTGAAAAATCTTCACTGGTTACATATCAATATCAGGAGTGAATCTACCTATTATTTGTATAAAACAGCCAAACATTCTTATAATAATCTGTTAAGAAATGCTAAATTAGATTTTCACCGTAATCTTATTGATAAATCTACTAATAAAAATAGAACAGTGTGGAATCTGGTCAATACTGTGACCGGACGAAAAAGCAATGATCAAAGAACCATAGAGCTTGTTGTTGAAGGTGTCTTGTTCGATGAGGCCAAAACTGTAGCTGAGATGTTTGCCAACCATTTTACAACGGTTGCGGAGATAAGCCTCAACCGTTACTATAATAATTCATTGTCCACTTCATGTACTACTTCATGTATGCTGAATAATAACTTTTTCTTTCATCCAGTTATGGATCATGAGGTAGCTGACGTATTGAAATCTCTTAAGAATGACTCAGGTGTTGATTTTGTTTCTGCGCGAATCTTGAAGTTGATAGGTCCTGATATCAGTCGACATTTTGCCTATTTGGTTAACATGTCGGTTACCACAGGAGTTTTTCCTGATCTCCTCAAAAAGGCCACTATTATTCCAGTTCATAAAAAAGGTGATGTATATGATATTAGTAATTATAGACCTATTTCTGTTCTCAGTTGTCTTTCCAAACTATTTGAACGATTAGTGTTCAATAGAATGATGAAATTCCTTGATAAGTTTCAACTGCTTACCTCTGCGCAGCACGGTTTCAGATCAGGTCGCTCAACTCAAACTGGAGTTTTGGAATTTGTTGAATTTGTATACGACTGCCTCGATAATGGCTCATATGTTGCCGGATTATTTTTTGATCTTTCTAAAGCATTTGATAGTATCTCCTTTCAATTCATATTAGACAAATGTTACAATCTTGGATTTAGGGGAGTATTTCATGACTGGATTCGAAGTTATCTTGAGGGCAGAGTTGCATCCGTCAGAGTTCAAGATTCTTCATCCAGTAAACATAATTTGAAGTTAGGTGTGCCTCAGGGCTCTGTCTTGGGACCGCTCTTGTTTTTGATATTTATCAACGATTTGCCTGAGAATTTGTTGAGATTGTTTATTAATAAGTCTAAAACTTGTCCAGATCTGATGAAGATACTAAGAGCAATCTTGTTTGCTGATGATTTTTCATTAGCCGTTACTGCGGATACTTTGGAGGAGCTACAGGGGTTGTGCGATTTATTGGTTCATTGCTTCGTTGAATGGTGCTATGTTAATGCTATCATGATAAATGTGAACAAGACTGAATGCGTTTACTTCTCGATTTCGAATAATGATAGTACCCTTGTAATTCGACATTCAGATTCTATTATTGCATCAAAGAACTGCACGAAGTTCCTAGGTATCTACATCGATAGGCACTTAAAGTGGAATTCACACGTTGATGAAGTATGTAAAAAGCTGTACAGTTCTTATTATGCTTTAAGTCGAGTCAGGTATCTACTTCCCTTGTGCTCACTTATGAATGTATATTATAGTTTAGTATTTAGTCACCTATCGTATAATATCATGGTATGGGGTAATTCAACAGAAACTGATAGAGTATTTATTATACAAAAAAGAATTTTACGTATGATATTCAACGTATCTCCACGATCCTCTTGTAGACCAGTTTTCTTAGAAAATAGGATATTGACACTGGCTTCCATTTTCATATTGAGATGTTTGGTTTTTGCAAAGGAAAATGAGGAAAGTTTTGTAAAATTGTCAAGCTTTCATTCCCATAACACTAGGAATAAGAAAATATTGTCAATTCCCAAACATAAGACATCAAAATTTGAAATGTCACCTAAGTACCAGTGTATTAAGTTATTTAACCATCTACCTAGTAACATTAAGTCGCTCAATTTGTTTAAATTTAAGAAAGTTGTTAAGTCTTTACTTCTCAAGAAGTGTTTTTATAGTGTTAATGAGTACTATAATGATAGCTTAGAAAATGTCTGAATTGTTATTATTTTTGCATTTGTGACTTGTCCTATACATACCTTGTTTGTCTAAAAGGATCAATAAACTATTATTATTATTATTATTATTATTATTATAAATAACTATTACGGAACAGTCCTTATATATTTTAGCGCACAGAAATTGATTTTTGGACAACTTTTTCCTTTTTTCCACTTTTGGCTTTTCATTTCTTTCATTTACAACTTAATATGTCCATAAATCAAAACTTAATATGTCCAAAAAAAAAAATTACAAGTTAATATGTCATAAATAAAAATAACAGTTTATACAGAAGGTAACAAGAGATAAATACATACAAAAAACATAATTGTATGTGGATCTTATATTACAACTTTTTTATTTTTCAGATATTCCATCAACAGCTGACAGAAACCAGAAGAAGTCGCCAGATAGAGATCAGCGAAATCGATGGTCGTCTGTCCGAGAAGTATGAAGCCAAACTTCAAGAGGCACTGCAGGATCTTCGTGATCAGTACGAAAATCAGATGGCAAATAATCGCGCTGAAATTGAAAGTCTATACGAAAGTAAAATTAAAAACCTACAACTTGCCGCCAATCGAAATTCATCGAATGCTGCTAATGCTCTGGATGAGCTGCGCAGTATAAAATCCAGAACAGACGTACTGGGTGCACGAGTTTCCAACTTGGAAAATGAGAATGGAATCCTGCTGGCACGAAATCGCGATTTAGAAAAATTGCTTGAAACCGAGAGATTGCGCCATGCCGAATCAATGGCTGCTCTTGAGCGTGAGTTGGCTACACTACGCGACGAAATGAATCAGCAACTGCAGGAATATCAGGATCTTATGGACATTAAGGTATCTCTAGACTTGGAGATCTCTGCTTATAGGAAGCTGTTGGAATCTGAAGAGGCTAGATTGAATATAACACCGCCAGGAAATGAGAGGGGTGTTCGTGCCGGCTCACAACGTAGGTCCACTCCATTTAGAGCAGGTTCAAAGCGCAAGCGGACTTTGCTTGAGGAGAGTCAGGATTCTAGTGTAAGCGATTATTCTATCAACAAAACCTCGAACGGAGATATTGAGGTTAAGGAGGTTGACCCAGAAGGAAAGTAAGTATGATGAATGAGGTTCTAAATATACCTAGTGTCAATTTTCAGGAGTCAATTTTACAAGAGTTTTCACAATAGTTTTACAGTTATTGGCTTTAAGTCGGAAGTGCGCATGTCCAAATTCATATTCATGAAATTCTTTTACAAAAATTTCGTGCACAACTTACAAGATAATTAGAATACAATACGATATTTCTTCATTTATACTACTACAATTTTCTTAGAATTCTGTGCCCAGAACTGTCAAAAACATGGTATTATTGTTATTTGATCCTACCAATAACAGTGACGTCACTAGAATGGATTTTCCTTTTATGACAAGTGAAAATGTTGGCATTAGAAACAACACTAGTCCGCGAACCAAATGTCATTAATAAATGTATGAACACGTAAATTCCGATGATTTTAATGTGATTTGGCATGAAGTGAAATCAGTTCTTGGAAAATTAATTGAAATTTGAAATAATTAGCATTAAATTTCTGCTTCATATCGAAGATTGAATGTCATGATGTTCAATGGGTAAACTGGCTATAATAACTTCGATGAAAATTTTTGGTAAACATGTTACCATTTACTATTATATTTCTTAGTTTTCATTTCAATTCAAAGAATTGGAAGAAAGGATTTAATTCTTCTGATGATAAGATATAAACGAAATCATTGATTTTAGATCATTCTCAGCTTAAAGTTCGAAAATCACAAACATTTTGACAAAATTATAACCTGCTGTTCCCAAAGAAAAAACCATAACCATCTTCTGAATAATGTTAATTTTTCAATTTAATGTTCCTCTATTTTGAAATATAAATTATTTTTTTCCTAAAAAATTAAAATATCTTAGTTATTCATACAGCCTTACCAAATTTGACCATATACATTGCTGGTCAGGTCACCCCCCTTCGTATCGTTTGAACATTTCAACTTATGATAGTTGTAACTGGTGACAATATTCATCTGTTACCAATAATTTTAGATGGGATCTTGTGGCAACCTAACAAGCGTTCATTAAAATTCGTGGTCAAGACTGCTGCGGAGAAATTAAAATGGATTTTCTTTGATTATAGTAGCGCTTAGCTTGTACCATATCACTAACATTTGTTTACATACTTCGAATCTGGGAACTATATATGGTACAAGCTAAGCGCTACTTGTAATCACAGAAAATCCACTCTAATTTCTCCACAGCACACTTGACCACGAATTTTAATGAACGCTCGTTACATACCTATTCAGTCCTACTAATTTTGTAGAGGAATTATTTGGACTCTTTTTCTTCATCTATGTAGTAGATTGTTACAGACATTTGGGCAAGCATTTGCCTGTCGTTTTCAAATTGACAGATTTGAGAAATACCTTTTGGTTGATATTTCATAATTAAAATTTAATATGTTTTCACAAAATACTAGGAGTATAATGTTAACAACAAAGACGAAAGATTTGTAAAGGTAGAAGATGACTCTTCTCTTCTTTCTATTTAGATTTTCACTCTTTGTGGAAGGAAAGAGGGGAGAAGTTGTCGCTCTCTGTTTAACTTTTGCCATTTTTAATGCATTTCTGTTATATCATTGATATTAAATCGTAAGATACCCACATATGAGCACTGTATTTATGGGTTTTGAATCCCCATTTTTTTCACTTACTGTTTCTATTGATGTTATAAGAAAATTCATCACGAAGAATACCTTAACATCTTCTCCCTGTCGAGTTATACTTACTGATTAAATTATAATCTTGGCCAAAGATGAAATATATTGAAATCATTAGATTAAGTTATCTTAGACCGATTCTATATAAGGTTAACAAATACAATTATACATTATTATTTTACAGATTTGTGAAATTATTCAACAAGAGTAACCAAGAAGTTGCACTTGGAGGATGGGTGATAACTCAAAAGGTTGGTGAACAAGAAACCCAATTCAAATTCCACAGAACACACAAACTACCAGCAAATGAAACTGTTACGATATGGTCATCTGATCTTAACAAGGATCATGATCCTCCAATGCAGTTGGTTATGAAAGGGTCAAAATGGGTTACTGGTGAAAATATAGTTACTACATTGGCAAATAATAGTGGTGAAACGATGGCTACATCTGAAAGGTAAAATATATTCTGTTCAATGTTTGGGTGAGAGGATGGCTTTCTCACGTCATTATGCATGTGATGTTTATGTAACATTGTTTAATTTCATTAAATTATAATACGATGAGTTTATGCGTTAACACAAAATTTTCTGCGTCATTAATATCAACAAAAGAGGAGATGGTGGAGAGGTATTTAGCGTTTCTATTCTTAACCAAAAAAATCCTAGATTTACATTCATTGATTAGTGTTGAATTAGAGGCTTTACTGTTCAATTGTTGGTCAATTGACCGTGGTGTGTGTTAACACGTTCACTGCGACTATAGTTTTTGCCCATTTCAATCTATGTGCGGCACATGCCCCCGTGGATACGTGTTTCAATTTTTTTTCGGGCTCCATATAACGAAGAGGTAATCTACTATTCAAGGTACCAACTGTTGGAAATCATTTTGGAAGTAATAATCTACCTAAGGACTCAGCCGCACTTCGGTGCCGCGCAAGAACTAGATGGAAATTCAGTTCACTTATTTATTTGGTATTAGTTCGACTTCTAGGCAGGATGAAACAAGCATTGAGTCATTTTGTTTTTTTTTTTCAAGTATTCTTGTATAATAAACATTGTTAGTCAGACTATCATCTTTCAAAATGGTAAATAGGTAGTTTTTGTAATATTAAGGGACATATTATTGTCATATTTTTTTAGAGAACAGAATTATGAATGTGCAGTATTAAATCAACTTAAGCAGTATTCAGGTTGCCCTGGACAATCAGAACAAAAAGAAATTACCCATACTTCCCAGTATGGACAAGAATCGACACGTTTGACACATGCCCCAGGAGGCATGTGTTGTGATAAATAATCGAATAAGTATATTTTTTAAATAGAAATGAATTGCTATTTGCATCGTTCAAATCGGTAAAAAAACAACTTATTTATGGCTTTTGCACTGGAATAATCCACTCATGTTTTTGGTGCCGCACTAACTTTGAGACTCAACACATGCCCCCTTGGATACGTGCCGCAGTGAACGTGTTAAGGTGGAGGAAGAACACTATCACAAAGTTTACACTGGCTCGACAGAATTCCCTATCTTGCAATGCCTGAACTTTTGAGAGTACTCTCAGAGGTCTAGGAATGGAGATCTAAAACATAAATTGAACTATTGAATCTACTTGAAATACTGTGCTGTAATTTGCTTAGCTCCCTGGGATCATATTAGTTGAATTCAATTTTGCTTCCGAGTCTATCGAAGGTAGAAGAAACATTGTGATCACTTTTGGATTAAAATAAGTTTGGTTTTGTGTTTCTGTGTATACACAACCTTTCAACATCCTCAACTACAATTTTTATCAGATTTCATTCAGTTTTCAGTTACGGCCGTAGGTAGACCCCATAACAAAAATTCATTATAAAATTTATCTTTTCCAAATAAGGATGTTCATAAGCAAATTTGAAATATTTAGAATTTCAAAATATTACGTGTTAGTTATTCCGATTTTGTTGAAGTTTATTGGGACAGGTTATATAGGAAGGAGTTTTATTATATACTGTGTATGTTGCGTGTAAATCAATACTTCTCAGGAGACATTTGTGTTACAAGGCTGAAATTAACTTTCTGTGGAATTATAAATTTTTAGTAGTGATGGATGAGGAAGCAAAATGCCACACACATTGACTAAGTTTTTTTATTATTTTGAAATATTTATTGAAATGTAGGCCTACATGGAAATATATAATGATAATACAGTGGACTCTCGTTAACTCGAAACGCCACCGGACCAAGATTTTTCGTCGAGTTACGAATAGTTCGACATAGGCGTATTTCGAGTTATAGAGGTCATTCTTGATTAAATTCGACTTACAGAGATAATGAGATATAGAGGTAAACCAAATGGTAATCCGGGTTATAGAGGTGAAGAATAGTGATATTAATTCCCTATAATAAGAGTAGATCATACATATTTGATGAATTTACTGAAAAATGAATTGACAATAGAAAATTTCACAATTAAATCGATCAACGTGTCTTCGTGTTGAAAAAAGTCGATTGACAAATTCTGATTATTTTGAGAGTTTACCTGATGAAGGAGTCTGATTTAGACTCTAAAACGTCAAAAGAGTTAATTAATTCATAGTGTTATTATTCGTTTCTTTTTTGGTAAAATTTTTTTCATCCTGACTAATTATTGCAATTATTGCGCAGGAGCATTTTATTCAAATTTTTTTATCTTGTTTCAGAAATTGAGTGAAAACAGTAAAAAAGTTTTTCGTAAAAATTCCAAACTACCCAGAGGCCTCTCAGAGGCTTAGGAAAGTCGGGATAAAAAACATTAAACAAAAAATATATTTCCAACAATATTTACATAACTCAGCAACAAATAAAACAAAATTTTATAAAACCTCACGATGCAATTATTGCATCATTAAATACACTTGATTCATCGACACGTTTCGACTTGTGCGGCGGGGTTTGGAATTAACTACCGACTTCGTTATAGAGGTAAATTTAGTGCGTCTCCGACTTATAGAGGTAAAAATGGTAAAATATACCCGTTAAATCGATTCGAGTTATGCATGGAAATTTTTTCGGCTTAGACAGGTTTTTCCAAGAGGATTGGAAATAATTCGAGTTATCGAGGATTTCGAGTTAACGAGAGTCCACTGTAATAATAATAATATGTCTTTATTGAAGTTGATAATCATATATGTGGAAAGATCCGCCTGAATTTTTCAAATTTTCCTGTATCACTATGATTTTGCATTTTCGCAAAGAAATTAACCAGTTTCAATGATCCAAAGCCATAATTGTCAAACTACTCACAATTATTCCTTGGAATAGATAATTTCAATTTCCTTACTTATTGATGATTTCCACAGACCTACCTTGTTTTGCATTTTCTTCAAGAAAGTTCGTTGTAGTTGCATATTATGTTTATTACTTTGTTTTTTCAATTTTTCTAGAGCAGTCTCAAGAATATGTTGATGAAGGCTTTCACGGCCTGATTGAATATTAAAGTTACTAATCCTTTTGCATGTCGACAGACATTCTTTTGAATATCTTTCTGTATAGCATAGTACTTCATTCTTCATTCACCTCAAAAATGACCTAGAATATAATTTTATATACAGGGTGTTTCAAGTTCGACATTCTATTAGACGTTTCTGGAGAACGGGGCTTATTTGAAATCTGAAAATTATGAATATGATAATGTTAGCGATTCTCTATTCAGCTAAAATATTTCCGAAGCTCCTGCACTTCTGCTTATTAAAGAAATAAAAAAAAATATTAAAAAAATTTTTGTTGGAATAGTTTTCAAAATATTGAAAAAAAATAAATGAAAAACAGATAGAATTTCCATAGTCTATGTGAATTATTTTTAATTTGAATGACATATGCGTAAACTCGATTCACTTTTCAGAAGTAGAACGATGTAGTAATATCGTGCATCTCTTGAATTTGAGAAATATTATCAGAGGGTGTTTCAAATATTATGCCAAAAATTGTGATTTTCAAATTAGAACCCAATTTTTTGTTTGTTTGTGTGAATTCTACGAAGAAAAATAAGGGTAGCGTTCAAACCGTTTTCTCCGCCTATCTAGACGGAGTGAAAGGTTGAGAACCGAAAGCAGAACAGAGCAGATTGTGCGAACGGTGTGATTTGTCGAACGCTTATGAAGCTGACGGTTGCAATGGTGCAAACGGTGTGGCATATACCGAACGCAGGAATTATACTAACTGACAAAGAAACTGCAACAACCAGAAGGAGCTGTTTGAATTTTATTTTTTTTTGGTAGATACTAAGAAGTAAATGATTGAATTTGGAGAAAAAAATCGTGAAGGTTTTTTCATGTAAACGATTTTTGTTTCTTAAATATTTCAGTCGTCTTTAGCGAGTTTTTTAAATTTTACAACAAACCAGCTGTTCGAGGAGATACAAAGTCGATGTTTAGTTGTTGTTAAAATGCCCCTAGAGGACGTGTACACGGAATTCATCGCCATGAATTTGAAAGAGGTCGAATTATTGGCCTATGGGAGGCGGGGTTGTCATTTCGAGAAATCGCTACGAACATAAATCCAAGTACTGTTATGAGATATTGTCATGCGTGATTTGATAATGCCCAAAATCGAAGGAGAGTAAGCACCTAACGTCGGAAGGGCACAAATGAAGTTCAAGATCGACGTCTAAGACTTATGGCCATTAGAGAGCGATTTGCGATAACTCAATCTTTGGCTGATGAGTGGTTAGGAGAACAAGACCATCCTCTTAACTGTTCGAACGGTTTACCGCTGGATAAGGTCTTTTGGATTGCAGCATTATTGACCCCATCTTGTGTTACATCTGACGGTTGAGAATCGCCAGCAACGATTACAGTGGCGCAGAGAACATCAAGATTGGAATGTGGAATGACAACAGGTCGTCTTTTCTGATGAATCTCGATTCTCCTTGGGTGCACATGATAGCCGAAGAAGAGTAAGACGACGTCGGGAAGAAAGACGTGAACCTCAGTTTGATGTTGAGCTTCATGTACAACGGACAGTAGGCGTTATGGTATGGGGTGCTATTGCACATGCAAGTAGTTTATAGTCTTTATTCGAGGTAACGTAACAGCGCTGCGTTACCTTCAAGAAATAGTGGAGCCATATGTTCTCCCTTACCTCAACCGGCTCGAGAATCCAATATTTCAGCAAGATAATGCCCGACCACATGTTGCCAGAGTTATTTTAAACTTTTTCGAAGCGACCCATGTGAATCTTTTGCCATGGCCGCCCAGATCCCCCGATCTTTCGCCCATAGAACATGTTTGGGACATCATGGGTAGAAGGCTTGGAAATTTACTCCAGCCCCCACGGACTTTGGCGGCTCTGAGACATGAAGTACAGGTAGCTTGGGATAGTATCCTTCAAGAAGAAATTGACCATCTTATTGCCTCAATGCCGAGACGTGTTGGACAGTGTATAGATAATCGCGGTGGATAAATACATTATTAACAAAAAAAAAATCAATCAATCATTTAATCCTTTCTATACTATCTATATTTAAAAAAAAAAAAATTAAATTTAAACAGCTCTTTCTCGGTGTTGCAGTAACTTTGTCAGTTAGTATATTAAAGGTAGTTGAAAATGATTTCACGAAATGAATCTCCGCTATTAAATAAAGAATTTTGGAACTACATATTTCATATTCTCGTTGGATGCAACAAAGTTGTTGATAGAACTTGTCTAGAACATTCAATCAAAAATATCCACATTTACCTCCGATTAACGAGAAGATATTCCGGAAGTATGTTGCAAACTTTTCAAGTTTTGGGACAGTTGGGAAATTTCGAGAAGAAAATAGTTGATGATGTAGATAACAAAGACTTTTGAGAAAACACAAAATGCACAACTACAAGGTGCAAGCTCTCAAAGCAGAAGCCTTAATTTCTGCAACATATTATTCGCCGAATTGAGAATGACACAAATTTCTTGGAAAAGATAATTTGGACCGACGAAGCAAAATTTAACAACGACTATATATAATTGTTTTTTCGCTTTTGATTGATGATTAAGTCCGCTATTACATCTATGAGCAAAATTTGAGTTCCAGAAAATGAGCTCCGTAAGAAAAGTGTCACATCTCAAAAATCATGAATTTCTAGATTCTTCCATTGAATTACTGCAAAATAGTTGAAGTTTTTACTGGAAGAATCTAGAAATTCAAGATTTTGAGATGTGTCACTTTTCTTTCGGATGAGCGATATATGTCACTCCATAAGATTTATATTTATGGGGTACAATAAAAGAACAGAGGTTATGCAACTGGTTGGTAGCAAGTATGAATTGATTCGTCGCATTGCCGACTCCTTTCAATCACTGAATATGGAGGATATCAAGTAAGTAACAAAACATGGTCTTTTATGACCGTTAAATACAAGTTGATTACATAATATATTGTTTCTTCTTTTTGAGGTCACTTAGTTTAGTTATCATTTATTTCATATTATTTTCATTCCTCGACTATCGTTCGCGTGAAATATTGTCTTTGAAAGACTTCGTACTCCTTTTCTATTTCTATTCGATTTCAATTTGTGTGCAGGAAATGTATACCTGTTCAGTACTTTCATTCATTCATTTCGTAAAATTAAATTAGTAAAGCTTAGGTAATGAATACACCTGTGAAGTAATAGACATTTAAACTTCTATGATCCCAGAGTATTGCTGTATCAAGGTATAAACAGACCAACGCATACTACGGGAGCGATGTGTTAGATGCGGCAGCGTACAGATTGCATAGCATGCACACCAACGCGATAATAATAAGACAAAACTACTGTGCGAACTGCGGGAAAACTCTTGACGCTGAAACCGAAATTAATTCGCATGCGTTCTATTCGTAACGGTATGCACTCCTTCATATCCCGCAAAGGTTTCGTTCCCGCTCCCGTAGTCTACGTTGATCTGTGTATACCTTAAGTCTGTCTGGAAACAGATGGAGTGAAATTGACTCTACGTATAACATAAATTCATAAAATATCGAATAACTTTTGAATTGAATTTAGGCGCATAGCCATGTTTGAACACTACCCTTATTTTTCTCCGTAGAATCTAACGCAATAATAAAAAAATTAGGTTATAATTCGAAAATCGAAAGTAATGATCAAATTTTTTTCACAATTATTGGGAATAATATTTTCCAAGTTCAAGAGATGCACGATATTCCTACATCAATTTATTTCGGAAAAGTGAATCGAGTTTACGCATAGGTCATTTACAGTAAAAATAAATCACATAATAGTGACTTTGGAAATTCTCACTTTTTTTAATATTTTGCAAATTATTAGAAATAACGCAATAATTATAGGGATGTGTGATTGAGTATAAAAATCTTGATGATATCTAAAATATAAAACGAAAAAAATTAAATTTTTTTTTTTTAATATCTTTAATAAACGGAAGTGCCAGAGTCCGGAAATAATATAGCTGAATAGGAAATTGTGAACAATATCATATTCCGAATTTTCAGATTTCAGTTTCGTTCTCTAGAACCGTCTAACAGGCAGTCGAACTGGAAATACTCTGTATATTAATGTTTTATCAATTTTTGTGAGCTTTCATTTTGCTTCCGAGTCTTATGAAGGTTATAAACATCTTTGCGATCACTTTTGTGATGAAAAAAATATACGGTCTACAAAGTCAAAATTTCAACTCTCAGAATGAATTCTGAGAAACTTCCGTATCTATTTGTCAGTCTTTGTATTCGCAACTCCTTGTAACAACCTTAACATACGAGCATCCTTGTCCGATTTCTTTGATAATTGGTATAGGCTTCCAGTTTTAGATTACAAGTAGTTTTATAGGAATTTCAAGCTCTTCTTCAGTGCGCATTACGCAAACTTGGAATTCCTGGGACCCCTCAGTATTTCGAATTTAACTGATTAACCGATTTTTATGAAATTCAGGGGAATTCGGTTTAAATCATATCAGCTAGCGAAGAAAACGAAGAAGCGTAGTGGCGTGCTAACTGAGTTTTTGTGGTGTTCGTTGTTAATTTTGTTCTTTGATGAAAAACATATTCATTGCATCATATTTTCATTTTTGATTGCATCAATCATCAATGGCTTGCTTTTATAACTTTATGATTTGGAAAGTAGCGTTAAGTAAATTACTATCATCATATATTAATATATTATATCAATTTTAACAGTTGATCTGCTCAACTTGTATAGTATATTGATCTTAAGCGACTGACTATACTTCTCAAGTTGTCTGGAGTCCAAGTAAATTGTACAAATGTCAACTTGAAAGTGTCAGTTTATTACGGCTAGTAATTGACTCGCAGCCTTTGACTTGGACCCGTTTTCGAACAATTGATAAGCGATATTTCACTAAGTAACTGCGATTCAATCACTGATATCTCCAAATCACAGCTCCTCGCCTATAAGGTACAACGTGATCGTGATTATAGTGTACAGCTGTGATATCATATCCTACTTTGCTAGCCTCGTATTTCACAGTTCCAACAAATCGTGATTCGTGAATGCGAGACGTATTTAATAAGGGCGATTTTCCTATATCACCGTGAGAATAACATGCGGGATTCGGGACTTCACGCCTTTTTTCTTAGTCAGTAACGATCTAGCTGTAATATGCGTTTGGTATTAGATATTTTCCTTACTGAATACTGTGAATATTGGATCGTGAATTCTTCGTGATATTGTGATTGATAGTATACCTGATTACTGATCAGATACTCAGTTCTTCATTAAGATTGTTGTTTTTGGAAGTATGAATAGGCACAAAACTAGCGAACTTTGGACTTTCTTCACACAGGTCGATGGAAATTATGCGATCTGTAATTTATGCAAAATTAAATTCTCCTTCCTATTTATCATTAGGGTATTCATTCTACAACTTTTAAACTCATTTATTCATACGTGCATAATTGATACAAATATAAACAAATCGAAAATTTCTTCGATTTTTATCAATTCCTGAAACTCAAACCTTAGGTAGATCAGGAATTATTGCGAAACCATGATCACATCACGGTTTAAAATCACTGATATTGAAAAATCACAGTCACGATTCACAACGTGATTTTCAAATCACGATATCGCTCATCACTAATGGGATGAATGTGCAAGTGTTGGGGAGTTCAGAGAGTCAGCGCTGTCGAATGCGCATTAAGTGTGATGACAACAAAGCGTTTTTAAATTACCGATGATTCATCGTACGACGGAAATCATTGGGTTCTAGCGCTGGATCATTTGATGTTTCATCGGAGTCCATCGGTTGCAGCGAAATGAAAGGCCGATATTTTTGCTGAATGAGGAAGAAAGATAATGTTTAAACAGTCATTTCTAGAGGTTGTCTTGTCAGTTGTCGCTGTCAAGTTATGGTGGGTTTATGCACTATTCCTAAGAACTAAGACTAAACCTAAGAACTAAGAATTGAACGCTAACAAATCAATGAGTTTCCTAAGACCTAAGAACTAACACTAGCAGGCCAACCTGGCCAACTGTTAACTAAGAACTAAGGGTTCAGGTAAAATATAAAAGTGCGCGTGTGCGCATAGAATTTCAATATTAACGAGTACCAGTTTCTATCATTTTATGTTTTTTATGTTTATCGATGAAAAGTATTAGGTGTATTCGAAAAAATTAAATTTAATTTTTTCACAATAAATATCAATGTCAAACATCAAAGTATAGAACAAATAGAAAGTAGTTCGAGCACGTGCGCATGCCTTGACTAAGAACTAACAAGAGAGTGCATAAACTCCACTGAATTCTTAGGTTTAGTTCTTAGTTCATAGTTCTTAGGTACAGTGCATAAATCCACCATAACAAATCAATGAGGGCGTTTATGTACGTTTCCTAAGAACTAATAACTAACACTTCAATATTAATGAGTACCAGTTTCTATTATTTTATGTTCCGTTATTCGTGTTTATCGATGAAAAGTATTAAGTGTATCTGAAAAAATTAAATTTAATTTTTTCACAATCAATATCAATGTCAAACATCAAAGTATAGAATAGAAAGAAATTCGAGCACGTGCGCATGTCTTAACTAAGAACTAACAAAAGAGTGCATAAACGACACTGAATTCTTAGGAATGGTGCATAAACCCACCATAAGTCCTTACTTCTTAGGAATGGTGCATGAACCCACCATAAGTCCTTACTTCTTAGGAATGGTGCATAAACCCACCATTAATTTTGGTTAGGTTTATTATTAATATTATTCGATTATTCTACATCGGCTGTGTATTTGAATAATATTAAATTATGATGAAAGCTTTTTTACTCGAATTATAGAAGTAATAGGTAGAATGAATGATTTAATGAACAAAATTGTTTAATCATCAATTAATTATTAATAATTATATAGATATATATATATATTTTTTTTTTGCCTTCACACGTAATGTGGATTATATATTATATTATCAAAATCCCAATGATACCTTTCGGTGTTTGGAATTATTAATGATAATGTTTATTATTAATTATTAATGGTTATTTAAAAAAATTACGACGAACGAAATAACGATCGTAAACTCAACGTAAATCTATGTTTCAGCATAGAATGCAGCGCTTTTTCCCCGATATTTTGCTGGTTCAGCGCATTAAAGAGTGCTGACTTTCCGAACTCGCCCGATTCTACAAGTCGGCGAGAGTCGCCGCACCATCGAGATAGAATAGAAGGAGGCGCTATGAGCAGTTATCGTGTTAGAAGAAATGTGTCCACTAGGCAGGGCTAATTCTATTACTAGAATGGGGGAAATATCAGGGTCGGATTAAGTAAAAACAATAGGAATACAAAAATAAACCGTGTTGATCACTTTTTAAACAGTCCAAGCATTGTTCACAAACAATGTTTTGTTTCAAATAATATACAACATGTCCTGCCATATAAATTTTAATATATTTAGAGTATGGTGAAGATTGATATGCAGATATGCAAAACTTGTGAATACGGATCTGTTCACTACTATGAAATGTTATTGGTCAAAAGTTAACTGAGATCTACATCCAAAATGGCGTACTGGTACCGCTACTGGTCACGTAATGTCGACTCCTTCTCTTCTATCGCGATGCGCCGCACATACTACTCGCTACATGCAAAGTACTGCGCAAGTACTTGGCAAGTCTCGCGTAATGAGTAGTCGCCTTTAGTAGTCTCATTCTCATAATACGTTTTCCAGCATTGCTGCCAGACTGTGGATTTTTTGTTTTGACATGAAATCAACATCAAGTATTCTTATGCTTTGAGTTTTCCGTTTTATTTCGAAAAATTGTGAAATATTGCATTTTTATATATTATTCGAGTTACCTATTATAAAAAGAATTCAATGGAAAGAGCAAATTTTAATTACAAACAAAATGACACATCGGTAACATCCTGAATTGATGGCAAGAGTAGAGCGAGCAATTATTCCCAGATTTGTGAATGCTATTAAAATAAAAAAGTATATATAAAATAACTTATAAATAATAAATATAAGCCTTTCACCTTGACAAAAAGATAATATTAAAATCATTTGATTTTTGATTAATCTATTTTACATCAGTTCCTAATGAAATAATTTTAATTTCAATTCATAAAATATCTTTTATCAGCATCTTCATTTTTCCAGGTGCTTATTTTAGGAACAGGTGCTTTTATTAGAAATAATTTTTTGTTATAATCAACTCATACTATTGCACAGCTTCCTTTATATCACATAAATAATCATCGCATCAATTAATTTATGGATAAATTCATTAAGCATTGCTTGGTTATATCCATAAACCATTGTTTGTCATGGTTTTTTTCTTAACCAAAGGCACTCTGGGTCCCGAACTCACTCAGTATTGCAGAAGAGGAGCTTTTTACCTTCCTCCAGGGCTTCTCCAGGATCGAGTCGCTGGTGAAAATAAGCCGTCACTTGTCAACATCCTTTGTTATAGAACAAATTTCTATACTCATAACTGACTGTTAAGTCAACACAGTGCAGCTTTCGTAATTTGAAATTTTCTTCAATGAGTGAATCAAATATAATATGCAACATTTTTCCATAAGTTGTCTAATTAGTGCATGGGTAGAGGTTGTGAGAAATTCACTGTTGGATAATAAAATTATATTATAATGTTAATTGTATACATTTTATTTTCTGGAGCAAATGTCAATTTTGAAGGATTTATTATTTGTATAATAACATATATTTATGTTATGCACAAAAGAAAATGAAATTTTTTCACTCTTGTACTGAACAGACTATTTTGTTATTGCAATTCATGAACTTTCAATGATTCAGTCTTTAAATTCTGCAATCTTCGATATGTAGGCTCAGGTTGAAGTAGAATTTTTGTTCAAAATTTTTTTTGAATTGCCATTATTTGCAAAAATTTTAGGCCGGGGTCAATTTTTCAATTGTTATTTACAGGATGAAAAGGATGGTTTCATCATCATCATTGAGGCACAGAGAAATGGGAGGAATTGAAGAATTGCACCATCAGTATGGGGGACCACAAAGAGATGATAATTGCAGTCTTATGTAATAAATTTATAAATGAAACCATATGAGGGAAGAAGGATGAATTATTTACTGTTTGCATTTATTTTGACACATCTTGTTTGTATTTGATAATAATTTTGTAATAAGTAATAATTCAGATATGTGATGTCCAGGTGCATTACATATGTCTCCTTTGTTCATAAAATTTTTTTCTGAGTATAGTTTGGTTTAAAAATTTGATATAATTCAAATTTTTCTGAATACAGTAAAACATTGCATATTATTTAATGACACAAAATATTAGAACATTTTGTTTCACTGAGACTATTATGACACAAAATAATATAAGAACATTTTGTTTCACTGAGACTATTGTTGGTTTCAATTTATAATTGAAGTAATTTGCATATGAGCAGCTGGATATTACAAAATAATTGGATATTACAAAATGACTTAATATTAGATTCTTCTATTAAACTTTGATAAGCTATACATCATACATTTCTCAAATGAGTGTAAGTTGTGAAACTTTTGTCATTTTTTATTGTGTATTTTTAGAAGTATCAAAAATTAGATTTATGATATGTTAAGACTTGCATAGTTTTATTTAATATGAGTTGAAGAACTTACCCAATATTTTCTTTGCTTCAATTTGATTTTCAAATAAAGAAATTATAATCCTTTCAAATAAATATGTATTTTAGTTTACTGTTTTTTTTATTACATCAATATCTTTCTTTGCCAAGGCAACAATATACAGCTGGCTTAATCAGTGAAGTATGTCTTTTCAAAAAAAAAAAATTAATTACTCTCAGATAATATAGGTAGTCAAAAATCTGTTTCAATTCTCTGCGCTACAGTCTTATTTTATCAATTAATATGTTGAGTGTCACCACTGAAATAATGTTTTTATTATATTGATTGAATAAAATTAGTTTATTTATATGTTGAATGTTTTGTACTCAAATTCTTCAATGAACTAAGTTTTCAGTCATAAAGAACTCCTTGAATTAATTATACGCTTGCACAATAACACAACTATACGTTCAAGAAGTATTTCTTCTCCTTCAAGCTTATGAATATCCAATTAAAAATCCTTTGGACTATCCAAATCCGTGAAAGTTTAAATAGACAATAAAATCATTTTGGGGACATAAAGCTAGTAGAGCTCGGAAGTGTATTGGCTATTCCCATGTTTGATTATTCATAGTTGACTATTGGTATTTGGTATTTTTGAAGATGTTGATATTCGAGATTCTCTCACTGCCTAACATATAGAAAGGAAATACTGAAAGATAAAAATAAATAAAAAAAATATCAGTGCTCAGTATGAGATAAACCACAATAAGTTGATTAGTCTTTGTAATAAAAGATTTGCGCATTTTATATGACTCTAAGCTCATTTTCGATCACCACATCAATTACATTTCCAAAAAAGCTCATAATATGCTAGGCTTCATAATAAGAGTTTGTAAGAATTTCCGTTAATGCCAGTCTATCCGAGCTCTGTATATAGCATATGTGCAAATTATTCTAACCTTTGGATCAGTTATTTGGAACCCATGCTATAATGTTTATATCAGTCGGTTGGAAAATGTTCAGAATGTTCCCACTTTATTTCAAATATTATCAAAAAATGTTACAGAAATTTTTTATTCGACAGTAAATTATCCTCAATTTTACGTAATCAGATTTCGTATCCAACGTTTCCGTACTCCCTGGGCCACCCTCAACCTCATTTTTTTCAATACGGACCTGCATATTTTATTACACTTTTCGAAATAACTTTTAACGCTGAATATATCATATATATATATATATATATATATATATATATATATATATATATATATATATATATATATATGATTTTTACCCTTATCCAATTTTCTTTGGGTCGGATCTTTTTTTTTTCTGCCCTGAGGTAGGGGGAAGCTAATGCCTTCTCCGCAGCGGGCCTTGTGGTGGTCAGTGATCTATCGGCACCATCATAGGATCGCTGGTGAAATTCTGTGGTAAATTCAAATTTTATTAATTGTGTCTTCTCAGGGTTTAGCATTAGGTTATTTCTGCTGAACCAGTTATTTAGATTATCTAATGCGTTGAATATTTTTACTGGTATGTCACTGGGATCCCCTGATAGCACCAAGGATGTATCATCCGCGAAGAGTGTTAGTTGGTGCACTATTTGAGCAAGATCATTTGTGTATATAATGTACAAAAGCGGCCCAAGAATTGTTCCCTGTGGAACTCCCTTCTTAATATGCAATTCTTCAGATTCAATCAGTTTTCCTGTGGTTTTATCAAACTCTACAACAGTTTGTTTCCTATTTGACAGGTAGGACTCTATTAAGTTGAGCGGGAGTCCCTGGATTCCCAGTCTATTCAGCTTCTCCAAAAGAATAGCATGGTTCACATTATCAAAATCCTTTTTAAGGTCAGCACACAAAAGCAGGGTATATTTTCCTTTATTTAGCGAATCTATTATCTTGGAGATTACTCGGTAGAGTGCTTGCACCGTTGTTTTTTCCTTTTCGGAAGCCATATTGATGTTGATATATTATGTTAAAGTACTCAAGGAAATTTATTATGCGATTGTAGAGTGCTCTCTCAAAGATTTTGCTGATGTTAGGTATTATCGCAATTGGTCTGTAGTTGTTCATATCGTCCCTTTTTCCTTTTTTATGCACCGGTCTTATTTGAGCCTTCTTGAGTTGATCTGGGAATACACCTGTTTCAAAGGTGAAGTTTATGATGGAGGATAGTGGTCCCGAATCGATATCTCATCAGCCACATGTCTCAGTATCCTCACCGGTATTCCATCATGTCCGATTGAGTTGGTATTCTTCAACTTCAGGATAATGTTTCTTATTTCAGTCGCATCTGTGGATTGAAGGACTATGCTGTTAACGATATTTTTATCTGCTGGTGTGCTGACGAGAGTTTATATGTTCCCGGTTGCTGTCTGATTCGATCCCTGGTTAACAAAGAACTCATTAACCTGATCCAGAGTTTCCTTTGGATGATTTTGACCGTTTAGATCGGTAATAATGGAGTCCCTTTTCTGTGACTGGGTTGTAAGCTCCCTTATCAACGTCCAGGTAGCCCTTGTCTTATCCTTAGATTTTTTAATATATTCTTCGTTCGACAATTTTTTGGCTTTTCTAACTACTTCTTTCATTATTGTTGAGTACTTTGTATAATATTCTGGAGAAATTTCATTCTTATTTTTTAGGTGGTAGAGAACGATTTTCCTTTTTGAAGAAGTTTTTATTCCAGTTTTTATCCAAGGTTTGCGTTTTTTTTGGTTGTGCAGTTTTGATGGTGAATATTCTTTCAATGAGGCCCTGGACAGTTATGGAGAGCGCTTCATACGAATCATTTGGGTTTGGGAATTTTAAAAGGTGGGCCCAATCAATATTCTTCAGGTCGTTCTTTAGATCTTCTATCTTAGACTCTGAGAAAAACCGTTTTGGTGGTGTTGTTGAGCTGCATTGCACCTGCACAAAGCCTTTTAATGTAATTATCTGGGCTTCATGATGGGAGAAATAGCTTTTCACTACCTCGCCTTTACACAATTGGTTACCGTCCACAAAGATGTTGTCAATTAGACTGTGATGATCCCCAATGTAGTGCGTGAATTCATGTATTTGTGCCCAAGTCCAAAATTTCAATACGATATCTTGAAAAATGTATATTCCTGAAACACGGTATATGTGAACACAAAATTCCAATATATATAAATATATAACTACGGAAATATTGATTATTTCATTTCCAATATTCATCTTCAGTTTTGTACGGTTTCTTAACTTGATAATTTTCGATTGGGCTAAACGTCATTATATTTTTTCGCAATGTTTTCAAAGAGCGGAACTTCACAAACTCTTGCATACGTATAGTTGAGTTTTGTTGTAGAACAAATACCCTAGGTTTAAACCCCGTCGCTGGATATTCAATACATTCGTTCATTCTGCTATACCTTGTTGAACAAAATCACCCGGGAATATCTCAGTTTCACACCAATTTCATGGTTATATTTCTTTATTATATGTTAGTACTCGGAACTCTTATGTAACGAATTTATCTATATTCTGTCAAATTTGTGATACCGAAAACAGTTCTGCCAACCAACATTTTTCAATGCAAAAATATTTTTCAATGCAAAAATCACTAACCCATATGTATGGAAATATTTCATTAATTCAGTGAATTAGAGAAAAAAATTTATAAAATTCGTACAGAAAGCTCATTCTAACACTCTTTCATTCCGAAATTCTACACTTAGTGGCTCGTTTTTGAATTTTGAACTCGTGGAAAAAAATCAATGCCTTCTGCACTTGTAGTATAAATAACTATTCTATAACCGTACCTTTATTACTAATTTCCCACATTCTTTTTATTTCGCATAGTATCACTTTCCTGCACTAGTACGAGAAAGTAAAAATTTTCAAAGGACTGATAATATTGCGTGTGGCGATTTATGAACAGATAGATATATATGTTAACAAGGCACAATGATTTGGTTATAGAGACCGTATAATATTGCGTCCGCTGGTGCCGGAAGTGTATAATATTGAGTTCGCCGGCGCCGGACGCAATGTCATACGGTCTCTTGGAATTATTTCATCTTTTTGAAGATTTCCGCTAGGGGTTGCTTAAAGAATAAGAAATAATTCAATAATAATTGTTCATTCTAGATATAAACGCCAGATTCAATTAACAATGAAAATGAACTTGAGGTAATATAGCTACTAAAAGTTTTCGAATTCTCTGCTTCACGATTGAAATATTTACAGATTGAGGCGTCCGGAAATGACGAAATTGACGATGATGATGCTGCATATACCCCTGAGTTAAAAGTAAGTCTAAATCGCCTTTTTTTTTCGAATCAGAATAATGTATGTCATATATTTCAGTTCGACGACTCCGATACAGATCCAATGTATGACCCGAAGCAAGAGGTACTATTTCCTTGATATATTGAATTTTATTTAGTCATTCAGTTAATTCATTTTGAGTCTTTTAAGCGGAAGGGCGTTTTCGATCGTTGTTGACGGATTCTTCTGCATCGTCAAAGAATAACTCCTTCAATACGCCATCGAGCACAGAAAAATTTGTCAAAATACCTATAATGATTCACCAAAATGTAATTCTAAAAAACCAGATACGTCCCCATCTCTGCATACCAAATGAAAAAATCCAGATCCAACGCTACAAATGAATATAAATTTGAGCAGCGACATTAATTCCAGTTTTTCGCCTCATAGGCAATCAGAAAGAAACGATCCAGTTTCATCATCGACATATAAACGAAAACGGGATAATTGTTACTGTGCGAAGAGGAAGTGCTGAATTTCGCAAGACATATCCAACGAAATCATTCCTTGGAAACATAAGTAATAAGCATCATGGCACTAAAATAGACCCATAATGCAAAGAAAGAAGGGATCGAATAGATAGATTAGGGAAGAGAGAGAATTAATAATATGGCCAGTCGGATAGATACTCGACTAAAAAACGAGGTGTTTCCTAGAATGCTTTCTGATAAAATAAGAATGGAAGCAAAAAAAAGATCCACTTATTTGTGCATTCGAAGCACAATATTTGAGAATAAACAGGGAGAAACATTTTATGAATGTTACTTCCCGCGAAATGAGAGAACTAACAAGGCTTCTAATGGCGCTTAGGGAAAAAGAGCCAAAAATAATTAGCCTTTTTGACGCATTTCAACCAAAATATTTTAATTCCATTTGTGATGCAGTCAAATCAGTGGCAAAATACGACCATATTAACGATTCATATGTTGCTCCAACTTACGCAATGAATATAGGGACATCTTTGAAGCAATGCTGTGATATAGCAATTCTACACAACTTGAAAAACCAGTACTCAGTTTCCTCGGCAGAAACAGAGGTAAACTTGAAAAATATGAAGCATCCATTCCAACTTCAAGTTGGAAATTTGAAATATCTAGCCAAGCAGGTTCAGATCTGAATATGAAAAAATGGAATAAGATCACCATTGTTCCCCTTACAGAACATTCAAAAACGCTAAAAAATTATTTGATTTCAAAAGCCAAAGAAGCAGTCACCATGCTAACTAATGATCCTTGTAATAAGATTGCTTTCAAAATATTATTGGAAACTATTTATTGTAGAATAATTCTACTAAATAGGAAAAGACCTGGTAAGCTAAAAAGACTTCCTTTTCAAACTTATGTAAATTGTGAGGCCATGGAGGGAAAAACTAAATACGAAGAATTCGATCCAATTGTATCGGCAACAGAAAAAATTTTATTGAAAAATTCTGTACTATTCACGTCCATGATTTAAAAATTAAGCAATTTGTCATAGGAATTTCGACAGGAATAAATAATCAGTTATGATTTTGCCAACGTTTCGGAACGTCTTGTTCCTTTTTCAAGGCTGAAAATAAAATATTTATTAATCATAAATAGAAACATTAAAAACTTGATTTCATACCTCATCATACAATTAATAAAATAAATATTTAAAATAGTCAAAATGATGAATAATCAAACGGTTTCGACGTATGTCAGTCAATAGATTAAAAACAAAAATCGGAACTGCATATGTTCTGGCGCGATATATCATTGACACATATTTTCAAATTTAGCCTCGGCTTATTCAACTATTCGAACCAGCAAATACACAGCTCAAAAATAAAAACAAACACGAACACAAGAGGCGAACATCAATCTGGCGACAAACACGAAATTGCTATCCATTAGGTACCGTTATCCTGGATATCATGTAGTCATAAACAGTACTCAAGTTATTTGTATCCTCTCTATAATTTACACTTTTGTTTCTCCTTATGTATATCATTTCACTTAAAAGACGTCTAAAGTAATGTTGTTCTCTATCTAGGATAGTTACATTTTCGAAGTTGAATCTGTGTCCCTCTCTATGTGTATGCTGTGTGAGGGCAGTTTTGTTCTCGGATTCTAAATGTTTTCCATCATTTTTGTGTTGTCTAACCCTATCTTTTAAGTATTGTTTTGTCTGGCCCACGTACACTTTATCACAATCCTGACATGGAATTTTATATATTAGGCCAGATTGCATGGAAGGAGGGGTTTTGTCTTTTATGTTGGTGAAAATTTTTTTATTAATATCAATGATGTTGTAGAATGAGGTCTTGCAACCAAATCCCTTGAATAGCTTGTAGGATAACCGCATTTTTCCCTGGGTTATCCTACAAGCTACACAATGTATTCAAGAAATTTGGTTGCAAGACCTCATTCTACAACATCATTGATGGCTAAAATTTCAAAACTCCTCCTCTTGCTTGAAGGTGGAAATCTTCATGAATTCACTAGATATAGATATTGATTTGGAGGAAAATTTACTACAGTCACAAACGCAGAAGACAATAAAAGTGAGGACGATACATATGCGAATTTTTCATATAGCGAACCGTCTGGTGTAAAAAAACAGATACGTGGAACTAAGATAGATGAAGAGAAAAAAATTATTAAAACACCTATAAAAAGAACATTGTTGAAATGAACCACAAAACAAAAAAACATTGTAAAAAATTATTTCCGAGGGCACATTCGAAATAAAATTTCTCCAAAAAGGGCTGAATGTAATATGTTGGAAAAGTAGTCATCCGGAAGTCTTAGAAAATGAAGACTGGTTAAAATTTAAACTACACTCATCAACAATTGCTAGGGATCACTTATGAACTTCTCTTCATTTGTATTTTTTTCAAGTTATCTCGTGAATATCTGTACATTATATGTTCTCTAAGGAAAAAGTAAGATGTTTTGAGTTGATTATATCAAAGTCTTCCTCACTTCATCGGCTCTTGTTCACAAAATCGATTATTATCTGAAGGCTGTTACAGGTGGAGTGAAAAGCAATGTGGTATTTGTTATTGAATCTGTTTTTTTCTCTCGTTCAAACATATAAGGTGACAATAATTGAAGAAATGAGAACAATATCAGCTTATCAGTCATGCCGAGAAGACGTTTGGCTCCTGTGCAACTGGACCAAATCATACGGTGGATACAGGAAGGTTTGTCCCAGCGAGAAGTGTCCCGGCGGTTGAATGTTTCCCAAAGTGTCGTGAGTCGGGCTTGGAATAGGTTCATCCAAAACGACTCAGTAACTTATGTTCATGGGGAAGGTCGGCAGCGCAGTACAACAGCTGCCCAAGATCGTCTTTTGATCCTCAATGCTAGGAGAAATTCCACTTACCCGGCGTCGCGGCTCAATAGATCACTGAGAGTTGCAACAGGAGTTCTAATTTCGAACCAGACTGTAAGACGACGACTACATGTTCGTGGTTTGAGAGCACGTAGGAGGGTACAACATCCCCGTTTGAATAGGGAACACCGGGTTCATCGACGGCAATGGGCTGAGGAGCACCGCAATTGGACACTTGAAGATTGGAGCCGATGTTTATTTACGGATGAGTCTAGATTTCGTTTGGTCAACTCCGATGGACGTATTCTTGCTTGGAGGGAAAGAGGTCGAAGGTATGCAGAACAGTTTATGGTACCCACAACAGCTTTTGGCGGAGGTTCTATATGTGTATGGGGAGGCATTTGTTTGAACCAACGCACATAGTTGGTTGTTCTGCAGAACACCAACATGACCAGCCAGAGATATCACGATATGATTATTGAACCCATAATTGTTCCGTTTGCGGCTGCCGTGGGCGAGAATTTCATTTTAATTGACGATAATGCCCGTCCACACCGTAGTCGTCTGGTTAATGAAGCGCTAGAAACTCATGCTATTGATAGGATGGACTGGCCAGCTCGCTCTCCAGACATGAATTGCATCGAACATGTCTGGTCTGAGATGTCTAGACAATTGTCAACCTTAGAACAACCGATCAATAACCTGGAGGACCTTTCTAACACTTTACGGGATATTTGGACGAATTTGCCCCAAAATTTTATAAATCGTTTGATCGAAAGTATGCCTCGTAGGGTAGAATGCTTGAGACGAGCTCGTAGAAGACCAACTAGGTACTAGCTTAACCGAAACTTCAGTCTTCTTGTGGTTTCATCATAAAATTTTTATGTTATTCAAACACAGAATTTTGAGTGTTCCTAATAAAGTCTTTTTTTCTCTCCTACTTTCCATTTTTTCATTCTTTTCTCAAGTGAACCATATTATCAACTGAAAATACTCTGATATCTGACTAAATTTATAATCTTGCAGCGAATATTTCAGAAATAAATTAAGAACAAGTAAGTGATCCCTATCAATTGTTGATCAGTGTAATTTGAAAATAAATGTAAATAAATGTTTCCACATTCCTTTCTTCCCCAGAACGCTTTCTGTTGCGGTTGAGGTGATTATGGGTGGTGAGCGGGTTCCTTATTCCACTTGTTGCAGGAACCTTGGCATCATATATGTTTGTCAGCTAAGATTTAGGAAACATGTCTCATTGCTGTTGAAAAAATCCTTTCTTGCACTGCGTCATTTGTATCGGCAAAGACATTTTTGGACTTCTCCTCGAGAAAGTTTATCTGCGAGTCACTAGTGTTGTCCAAATTGAACTACGGATTGACAATTTTTTATCCTTGTCTTGATTCTGTTGCAAGGTATAGATTACAGAAGGTACAAAACTCGTGTTGCCGGTTCATCTTTGGCTTGAGAAAATATGACAGGGGAATAAGTGCTGGATTAAATAAACTTGCGTGGCTCAAGGTCGAAAATATTTTTCGGCTTCACATGACAATAACGGTACACAGAATTTTGAGTTCCTCCATTCCTCCCTATTTGAGGGAAAAGTTGATTTTCAGGCGCGATGTTCATGAAGTTGCCATTAGGCATGGACAAAGGCTTATATTGCCTAGATTCGGTTCAGCCATGTCTCAGCGCTCCTTCACTTATAATGCAGTGAAGGTACATAATGCTTACTTAATTTCATGTGGGGGTGGTCTCTGTGAGATCATTGAGGAAGAAGTTGTTGAGGGAACAGACGATTTGTTGATCTGAGTTCACTGTTGCTATTTCAGGGTCATTATTTCTTGTTTAAATATATAATTTTTTGTTGTTAGTATTTACCAGGATATTTGTATTTTTATTAATTTTTTATATTTTTTCATTTTGGAGTTGAGTAGAGTAGCTCAAGCTAGACTTCGCCCTTATATCATGTATTATTATTTTTTTTCAATGAAGGCACTATTATAATTATTATTCACTTTTTCAAAGTAGAATGATGTAGGAATATCGCACATCTCTTGAATTTGAGAAATATCATTACAGTGTTTCCAAAATTTAATCATTACTTTCGATTTTCAAATTAGAACCTTGTTTTTCTATGATTGCGTTAGATTCTACAGAGAAAAATAAGAGTATAGTGTTGAGATTTGACTATGCCCTCAATCAAAAATTCAAGTTGGGCTATCCGATGATTCGAAAATGCCACCTAATGGTTTAATTATTTTCCGCCATAATTTATTTGAGACTATTTCTCTCGTCTTAATTTCCACCAATCACAAACGCTCAATTTTGAATTACAAATGGTTCCTAGATGGGAAAACTGTATAACAGCACCTGTCAACAGTTTTTTAGAGTATACCCGCAGCTAAAATGTCTAAAAACATCTAAAGACATCTCATCCGCGGCAAAACTTGACAGTTGCCAAAATTATAATAGGTACCTTTCATAACAAGTAATTATGGGCTCAAATATCATATGGGCATTTAATTTTTCATATGGAAAATATCGAAAAAACACAATGCAAATTAATATTTTTTCAACAGAAAACATTTGTGCAGGTGCGAAATATTTGTGTTAACAATATTACTTAGCAACGTATATTTTCCGGAAAAATTTGATGCCCACTTACGAAAAGCATGCAGATTGAGATGTCGGCAAAGTGATAATCTATCCTGTGATTCACACCTTAGAACGAAAAATTACTTTTTGATTTAAGTTCCACACAGTCTTGATCGGTGTGCGACCTTTCTCTTCAAGGTAAGGAGCTTTACTCAGTGGTTCCAAGTAAGAATTGGACTCACAGTCACAATAGGGAAACTGACGGACAAACTCCACTCGAGAAAGCGGGTCTGAATAATGGCTGCAGACTAGAACGTTTATCGGCACATCCACAAAAAATTAGATTCTGGAGTTCTTCAGATAAGAAGCTTTGCCTGGTGGTTCCAAATAAGAATTGACTGACATTAAGAAACCCAACGGACAAACTTCACCTGAGAAAGGCGTATCTGAAGAATAGCTCAGGATTAGAACTCTGTCGGCGCACTCGCCAAAATATGAGTCGAACAAAATAGGACAGAATACTCTGGCTCATTTCTAAACCACCTGTGATTCGCTGATTACATTGTCTTGTGTTCCAGTGATATTCATAAATTGGCGGACATGTTAAATGAATTAAATAGCTCTTGCATCCAGACAAGTTAGTCTGAAGATAAACATCCAGAAGATCAAAATTATGTGCGGGGAGAACATTGCCATTTCGATAGATCAGTAACGAATAGGAAATGTTTTTCAATATATATATTTAGGGCTCAATATCACACTCGATATCACATTAGGAAAAAAAAATCAAAGAACAGAAATTACTAGAAAATTATCTCTAATGTGGCAGCTTTTGGAAAACTAGCACATATCCTATAAAATACGGATATCCCAATAAATCTCAAACGTTAAGTATTTAACTCCCCTATCATACCTGTTGTCATATACGGGATGGGGACCATAGCTCCCACAATATTAGAATTGCAAATAAACTAAGGTTAAATCAGAGGGGAAACGAAATGCTCAATATATCGTTGAGAGACAAAAACAGGAACAAGGAAATCATGGAGAGAACCAAAAATAAAATCAGTGATGTCACGGAGGAAATAGCTGTCAAAAAGTGGAGACGGGCTGGTCACATAGCCAGACACGACAGCAGCAGATCGACGCTTCAATGTTGACATGATCCTGGTTCACTTCGTTGAAGTAGGAAGAACCTCTTAAAACACTTACTGCCCCTAAATTTTTAAATTTAGCACTTTTAGTTTATCAGGGGAGGACTAGGTTGTACATTTTAATGCTTACATTTTCAACATCCTGTATGATGAGGAGTAGAAAAATACAAATTTGGATAGCTTGAACATAAAGCTAAAAAAAAGGGACTCTTGTTTATCTTCGATAAAATGAACTGTTTTCGAAAAACAAAATAACAGAGAAATTCTTTTGAAAAGAACCATGAATTCTTTTTTTTTGTCGACAACATAGTGTGATACGAAGTTATTCAAGGAACAAAAAAGTTTGAGTTTATGTTATCGAATCCCAAAATCTGTTTCTGATCACATCACAATGAAAATGTAAGCATTTAAATGTACAAAAAAAAGTTTATGGCGTTAAGTCTCCTAATTTACTCTGCCAGCACTGGACGTCTTTATTGTATTCCATGTCGTTTATTTAATGGAAAAGGTCCATTTGCTTCTACCGGATATAAATAAATAAATAAATGACTATTGAACACCACGAGAACTCACAATATCACAAAAATTGTGTTCTCATTTTACATCAAAGGCAAAAAGCAGCTGTCCAGGTAGTTGCACTTCATGTTAAAGAATACAAACAGGAAGTACAGTACTGGTGAGAAATTTTGAAAAGAGTTGTTGCAGCAATCAAGCCATTGGCATCAAGAGGTCATTCTTTCAGGGGTTCGACAGAAGTATTTTGTAGCCTACTTAGTGATAACTAGGTATATAATGCTATTAGAATTTCTAGCCGAGTTTGACCCTTTTGTCGCTGATCACCTTGAAAAGCATGGAAATAGAGGCAGAGGAAACGTCACTTACTCATCATCATCGATTTGTGAAGAAATTATCCAAATTATGGCTGCAGAAGTTCTAAAATCAATCGATCAGCAAGTTACAGAAGCCATCAAATACTATTCAATAAACTTAGACTCCACACCAGATATAACACAGACCGAACAACTGGCTTTTATCACTCGCTATAATAAAGTAGACGGAGAAACACTCTTTCCCTACATTGATATTACAATTAGAATTTGCACTTGCAACGAACTTTTGCACTTTTTCAACGAACTGCTCGGCAGAGAGGTCATTTTCAGCTTTGAAGCGAATTTTATCGTATTTGCGATCTAGCATGTCTCAAGAGTGTTTGAATTCTCTTACCGTTTTCTGCAAAAAAATGTGTGTGAAAAAATAGACTTCGTAGTGTCGTAATGTTGCAAAAATTTGCGGAAAAAAACTTTATTATATTGATTATGAAAACTGTAATTGCGGTGTTATCTGAAAATCTTTTAAATTTATCATTATTATATAAAAACCCTTGTTAATTTCAGCAGAGACAAATTCTAGCAGATTAACTGCCGCACTTGATGTACTCCTTCCTGGAATCCATACTGATACTTGTCAGATCCAAATGTAGCATTCACATAATTTTTAATTCTTGTTTTTTCAATGATTTTTCAGAAAATACTGAGTACTGATATAGGTAGGTATATAATTCGTTATAATTTGTCTTGAACCATTTTTGTGCAAGGTAATTATTTTCGCGATCTTCAATTCCTCTGGGAACTCCCCGGTAGTAAGGACCTCATTAGACTCATTGATAAGCCTAACGATGGTGTCAACCACAACCTCAAGGAAGTTGACCTAATCTGACTTCGTCACTTCATCATTACATATTATTATTATTATCACGACTTTAGCCTATACGCGTAAGATAAAAAAATCGCCCCGCCGTCGGCTTCTCACTCCCCGCTAAGAGGAACAGATATTTAAAATATCGGAAGGGTAGAGCTCGGTCGTGTCCGGTCCTTGTGGTCCCCCTGGTTCTCGTCGAACTTCTGGTCCTCTTACACGTGATCCTTGGACCTGTCCTTCGCTTCCTAGGAATTTTCTTACCTAAAAGAACAGCATTTTGCGTAATATCACAAATATACCCACTAAGTCCTAATTTCTTGATATTTCTCTTGAGATTTGTGAGTACTATTCCAGTTGTTGAGATCATGATTGGAATAGTTCTCGTTGATATCATTACCCTCTGCCGCTTCATCTGAAATTCGAGGTCTCTATGCTTTGAAATTTTTTCAACCTCCTTTCGACGCATGTTGTTGTTATTTGGTATTGCTATTTGCTACGTCGATAAGTATTGCTGTCTTTTGATGTTTATCGACTAGTAGATTATATCTGGTCTGTTGTGAGGGACTTTTTTATCAGTCAAAACTGTACGATCCCAGTACAGTTTATAACGTTCGTTTTCCAGGATGGTCTCCGGTTGGTACTTTTAGTATGGCACTTTTCCAAAATGAATTAGTTCTAATCTAATATGGTTGTCAATTCTTGGTGTAGTATTTTTCCAATAGTTCGACGCTTCAATGTCGGCATGATCCTGGTTCACCTAGTTGAAATGTCTTCCATCCAGGGGCTTCTCTCCCCATCTTTTCAGTTTTTCTTGGTTTGTCTGGTAGTTGCATGAAAATTGCTCCTTGGGAAGTTGTAAAGGTGTTGATTCGTCTGCTTCACACAGTATTCTGTAGACGTCTGGTCTACTTGCTTGTTCTCTGAAGTATTCCCGTAGGCTTTTTTCTGCCCATTATCAAGTTCCATTTTGTCCGTCAGACCCCTGCCTTCTTTATTTCTTGGCAGTGTAGTCCTCTCTATACTGCTTTTCGGATGGTGCTTATCTGTTTTTGTCATCAGCCTTCTCATCTTACGTTGCAGGTTTTCGATGTCTATTGTGCTCTATGGAACTATACCGAATTAGTATGTTAGAATTGAAAATGATTATGTATTGATGGCTCTCGTCATGTTCTTGCTGTTGAGGTTTTTTCTCAAAACCTTTTTAGTTCTCCAACGAACTCAGTAGTTAAGTCTTGCTTTATTCTTTGGTGGTTGACTCATCGGTTCTGTTTCATTCCAAGGTATTTTTAAAGATCATCCGATTTAATTGCTTCTATTTCCTGTCCATTTGCAAGAGTAATCGGTTCATATTGAATTCTTCCTCTAACTACGCTGAGAGTACGACATTTGTCCGATCCGAATTCCATACCTACATCTTTTAAAAAACTTTCCATAGTGGCGACACCAGCTTTCAAACACAGGGGTGACCAAGGGAGTAAAACGAAAGTTCAGCTAATCTTTCAATTATGTTAGCCTTAGTATGTCAGATTTTAGGTGGGACCAGCAGAATTTTAGGAGGAGGGGACGGATCCCCCTGGACCCCCTAGCGTCGCCACTATTATTATTGCCTGTTATCAGTTTCAAATCATCCATGTACCGCACATGATTGAAAGTGGTAGTATTATTATTGCCTCTAATATTGAAACCTTTTTCAGTAGTGATCAGCTGTTTAGAGAGTGAGTTCAGCGCTAAGCAGAACCATAAAGGGCTCAAGAAGTCTCCTTGGTAAATTCCCGTCTTAATTGGGATCTACCTGGTTGTTATGTTTGACGTGGAAAGCTCGATGTTCGTTTTTCAATTGCCGAATGCAAACTTCAGAAAATTTGTTATAATTGGATCGATTTTATATCTTTCCAAAATTTTCGTCAGCCAGCCATGTGGAAGTGAGTCGAAAGCCTTCTAATGATCAAAATATGTCAGAAATAGGTTTCTACGTTTCTTGAAGGCTTGGTTGCATATGATGGAATCTATTACCAGCTGTTCTTTCGATCCAAGTGCGTTCTTGGAACATCCTTTCTGCTGTGTAGTCATGATATTATTTATCTCGCAATGTTTGTAGATACGAAATGCTGAACATGATGTGATGATTTTGTATATTGTTGGTAGACATGCCATAGGTCTGTATTTTGATGGATCCATAGAGTTTTGAAAATTCTTCGGTATTAGGTAAGTGATACTTGTTTTCAAAAACGTTGGCATAACCCTTGGATTGTGTATTATGTTATTTATGGATTCTACCAGTCTGCCGTGCAGATACCAAAACTTCTTCAACCAGAAGTTGTTAATTCCATCTGGGCCTGGGGATTTCCAGTTGGGAGTGCTCTTCAGTATTTCCTGTAGTTCTTTAGACGCTACTACACTATGCGGCATATTTTCTATGGTCTCACATGATTTCTCCTCTCTTCTTATCCAAATCGCTCGGGAGTTACAAGGGGTCGGTGTTGAAAGTTGTTCAGTCCAAAAACTCTCTATATCTTCGGCGCTGGAAGGACTCCCTGATTCTGTTGACGTTTGTTAATTCAGCATCCTATAAAACTTCTTTTCTGAGTTTTCAAAAATAATATTGTCATATTTTCGTTTATAGCTCTCATTGTATCTTCTCAGTCGTTCAGAGTATACACTCAATTTTTGTTTGAGTGTGTTTATTGAGCATTTTCATTGTTGGCATCATAGTTTGCATGTCGCCTATGTCAATCCATAATTACATCCACTCTCTTTGTAGTTTTCACGACGGAGAACCTTTTGCAAATTGTGTAAACCTTCCTATATCTTGTCGGAGGCTATGTACTTTCGCTTCTTGCCTTTTTTGCCAATGTGGTTTGTTTTACTGTTTTTTCTGGGCTGGTTGCTCACTTCCAGGTTTTGGCTTCACGCCACGCATTAGGTGATAAGATGCAATGTTCGAGGTTCTGGTCGTTCGAAAGAAATGGTGGAATTATCTCTTTGTTCACAATGTGTAGAATCTGTGAGAGTTTTTTCGATGTCTTCAGTCTAGGAAGAATTGGTCGTTTAAGATGATCAGTACCCTCGAATTTGATGAAATATCTATTCATTATATTATTAATTATTGCTCTAATAGATCTCTTTGACCTTCTTTTCGATTTTCCGCCTTTGCTTCTCTCTTACTGGTATCGAATCTCCGCTGTTTTGTTCCTCAGTATAAATTTGTATATTGAGGATGTGTTTTCAGCACAATCGTATTTTTCTTCAATTGTCGCTTCGTTGTTAAAGAGGTTCCTATTCTGTAGCTTCAGCTGGACTTCATTTTTTATGGTGTTAAGTCTCTCATCGGGTACAAGTTTATTTCTCAATATGACCTGGTATTGGTCGGCAACTCTTTGCTCAGAAACTTGAAGTTCGGGGTAGTTTCTGTGGAATTCTGCAAACAGCTTTTGCCGGTAGCCTATTTTATCCTCTTCCATTTTAGTTACTTCATAGTATATGCGCATGATCGTTTCATTTATAGAAATTGTCCATTTCAAGCGTCTTCCTGGTAGATCTACTTGGGTGATTGCTGGTTGGGCCCGTATCCTTAGGACTTTATCACCGACGACCCGCATACTGTCATGTCCAGCGCCGGCTCCAGACACGCCCTGACGAATCTCAGGTAGCGGCTCTATATTCCTGTTCCTTAAATTCACCATCATTCATGGGTTCCTGCGTGTCGTAGAGGAGACGCCCTTTGATCGCTTTTTACGATCCGCAGAGCTACGGTGGAAGAATTTTTGAGCTGCTTTCCACACGACTTCATTCGTTACCTTGGACAGGGACCCTTCGACAGGTTTCAACTTACCGGGTCAGGGAGCTTCTGGAATCTGCGGTGGGCAGGAGTCGATTCAACTCTCCTGTTAGGTGAATCGCTAGGGATTTTCTACCGATACCCCTATTATTATTATTATTACCGGCTGCGTTCGATTTAATGCATTGGATCATTTCCACTACTGTCACACAAACTCAGTGATATTGACTCTGTTGTCTCCTGCTCAGGGAATTCTTCATTTTGGGTTTAACGTATGTTTGCAGCTAGTTTCTCTCCAATTGTAGCATAGTGTTCGCTACATTAGTCGGCAATAACTGTAATAACAACATCATCAACCTCAACATGTGTCATACCGAGCTACGATCCCTTGAACCCTTATTGTGAACCAAACGATTTAGCAGATTTTGTATTTTCTTCTTCTTCTTATTCCCAGCCTATTGAAATTCTCTTTTCGCCCATTCCTTTTTCAGTTGCTTAGATAGATCAGTCACATTGTTCTTCGCTCTTAAGAATTCTTATTCAGATCGTAACGTCTTCAGTCTTTTCCATGACTCATATCGATGTTTTCCTTTAGCAATGAATTCCTTTGTTATTTATTCATTATCGTTAACTATTCTTTTCTCTATTTTTTTCTATACTGCACAGAGTTTTAGTTCTACATAATATTTCAGCCAGCACTGAAAGTTGTTATAGTTCTATTGTTAAGTTCGAAACTCACACATCTTCTCCATTCCTCAATATCATCATATGGCGTTCATAAAAAAAAATTGACTATAGTGTCTCTGAAACGATTGTAAACAGAAAAAAATCTAACGACACCATTAGAATCTCTATATGGGGTAATGGTTATAAACCGAATTTTGTGGAGTTATCTCCAAATCTGACGACACCATTAGAATCTCTATATGGGGTAATGTTTACAAACCGAATTTTGTTATCTACAGAAACAAATGAGTTATACAGAAACATAGAAAATCTCGATTTTTAGTGTTTTCGGGATATCCCGAAAACCATCGGAGATATTTTGGATTTGTTAACACCAACACACTAATCCTTAACCCTTAATTACTACACAAAAATTTTGTAACATAAGTACTACGGTGGGTCAATTTGACCCGATTTCTAGATAGATATCAACAGAAGAAAACAAACGATATTTTTACATTTTATTCGGGAATAATAATTTTCAAACATTAATTTTCAACTCAAGTATTTTATTTGGTATTTTTGCATAAGGGGCAAACATTTATGGCACATTCTTTGCAAATCGGTTTTTTACACATCGAACAGAAGGTGTTTGTTTTTCGATCTTTTTTCGATGGACAAATGGCACATCTCTTTCTTTTCGAAGTTCCTACCCGAGGCTGAGGCTCTAGTGGATGGGAAAACTCAAAATCAAATATGTCCGCTGCTAAATTTCGAAGTTTGAGTGATATCTTAGGGTTAGATATCCTGGTTACTACATGTGGTCTACACAACTCCTTGGCTAATGTTTTCAGGGAGTCTATTCTCGTTAGTTCCTTTCCGGTGGGTGAAAGCTGATAAAGAACTCTGGCATTCACTCCAGAAACATTCAAAATCATCTTCAATTTTCTGTGGAACTACAATCCTCCCAGAACTGTTCATCTTCAACAATTTGTAGGATTTCAGCTTCAGTGAGTGGCCTATTCATACTGTAGAAAAAAAAACAAAATCAATGAATTGATATTGATATAAATTTGGAATGATTCATTCATCCAATTGAATATAAAACGTACCTCATATTCCATATAACACTACCGTTCAAACTACGCACGGGTCAATTTGACCCAAATACAGCAATATCAGCAAACACGGGAACGCACACAGCTCGACTAACACGTCAGAACAGAGATTATGTAGGGCTAGGAGAATACTAGAAGAATCACTCCACTACTCACACGCGAAACTAAGAATTTCGGCTCGTCTTATGTCGTGTGGGTCAAAATGACCCGTCCGTAGTGACTAAGGGTTAAATAACGCAGCTTTTTTGTAATTTAAGCCACCCTGTATCTTTAACGGTTTTCAATATCCCTGTAGTGCCCCTGTAAATAGTTCTAATCCTGTATAATAATTGTTCTGGAGATCAGCTGATTTAACCCATTCACAAGTTTGTTTGTTTACAGATGGCGCAACCTACCCTTGAATCGAGGATGTCAATAAATAATCATATTCACAGAACTATTACATCACTTTTTTAACACTATTTTCAAAATGTTTAATACATCACAAATATGAAAAATTAAGATTATTTTCAGAATATATTGGAATACTCCACATTGAAGACTTAACATGCCATTTACTGCAATATTCAAAATATTATTATAAGATAGTTTTTGAAGGTTAGAATGAATTTGTGTAACGAAAGGATGACGAAATTTAATTTAAATCTAGTTCCTAGATAACAGAGTGTTTGTTTGGAGCTGAAGTAATATTACTATGTTTGTTTCTGCTTCCAAAAAATAATACAACTCAATGGAAAGTAAGATTAAGCGTTAGATCCTTTGGCCAATATAATGTTAAATGTGGAATTGTGTTTATGCTCTCTACGTGACATCGATAACAATTTCAAGCTTATCAAAGTACTAGCAATTATTATTGATTTATTCTTTTCCTATCGATTTTAGATGGTTTATAAAGCACATGTCTTGGAGGGCGGTGATACTTCGGTACAAGAAAATGTTTCTAATAATTCACCATCTGATATTATCCCTCAAATGGGGGATATTCCTGATGAAACAACATTATTAACCAATATCCAAACATATTTTTCTGACAAAAAAGTTCAGATCCCAGATTCTGATAAAGTAAGTATTAATTTTAATTAATTTATATTGAGTTCAAAGGCAGAAAAACAATGAATACTAAAATACTGAATAGAATCTAACTATAAACAACAGTGCATTTAATTGAATGAAATATGATATTATTTGTTATGATTTTGTCAGTTATATTTTATTAATTCTAGTAATCTCTTATCAGTGATTATGTAAATATTAAGAGTGATATTTTCTTGGTTTCTAAAGATTTATGTTCAATTTTCGAATTTTGAGCTGGGAATGATTCCAAGCATTATCAATTTGAACCCTATGGTTGGACCCGCTCATGACCAATGCGTTCTTAAATTCGATTCTGTCTCTCCGCATACAGGATAAAACTCGATTAGAAAGAATTTTGCGAATAAGTTCGTTAATGGACAAAATCTTAGTATAACTTTTCGTAAATTATTTCAAATATGTATCTTCAACAGTGAATTGAAATGAACATAAACATAATTGGTTGTAAAGTTAGACGTCATCGATTCAGAAAGCAAGAACGCCGCATTTATTACATCCGAAGCTAAAACACCTTGAAGTTAAGAAGTCTTTTTAACTAATAACTAACAACGATTTCGCGCAGACAAGTTTAAAGTTTTTCTCTTTATTTCAAAACTATAATTTGATTTTGTGGCTATTTCTAATGGTGACCAAATGAATTTTCTGTTCCTCGATGACTAGTGAATTAAAAATATTTCAAAAGCCGCTATGATTTCATAATCATTTATAAATGCCATATTTTCAATAAAGTATAGAAAACATTATTTTATTGTAGGAAAGTTTCAGCTTCAAAAAGTTATGGGCTTTCACAGGTCCAGGTTTCTTAATGTCAATTGCTTATTTAGATCCAGGGAATATAGAAAGTGATTTGAAAAGTGGATCTGTTGCTCAATATAAGTTGTTATGGATTTTATTATCTGCAACTTTGTTAGGTTTGATGATGCAAAGACTTGCTGCAAGGTTAGGTGAGTTCTTTTTGAAATTTGAAATCACTTCAGTAAATACCATTCTAGAGACTTAGTTAATTGATTATTCAACAATAAATACATAACATACTCTCAATATTATTATGACAGTTGAGTTTTATTTCGTTTGATAAGGAATTTCCATCAAGTAAGGATTGATTATGTGAAATATTCAATAGTATATTGAAAATTACAATTGATCTACTCTATAGAAAATATTAATTTGAATCAATCAAGTATTATTATTATGTATGACTCAATTGAAATCTTCAGTGTTTTCACCCTAGAAATATCTATATACTATAAGTATATATCTTCCACAGACTCATGCATAGTGAGACCACTAAGTTTAAGCTGCTTAGAATTGGTCGATATCTGCAATAACATTTTGTCAATACCTAGTTGTATGCGAAGCACCAAAAACATAATTTTTTGGATTATATATAAAAAAAAAATCGTTCCATCTTTTATATAGAATCAAGTTATATAAATTATTCTTCTTTCATGTTATTATTCAATGTACATTTTACTGAATTTAAATAAAATTGTATTTTTAGGAGTGGTCACTGGTCTTCATCTTGCTGAAATGTGTTACAGACAATATAAGACAGTTCCTAGAATTATTTTATGGTTAATGATAGAAATTGCCATTATTGGATCTGACATGCAAGAAGTTATTGGAACTGCAATCGCTTTATATTTACTCTCAAATAAATGGTAAGATAGTACATTAATCGACTTATGATTTTTGGATGATATACATTTGACTTTTTCTAACTTTATGAACAACCATTTGAAATTTTTTTTTAATTTTCTTTTGTCAATATGTCGGAAGGTGCTTCATTAAGCACCGCTTATAGACCATTGCATATTCGCCTAAAGTCCATTCAGGAATTATTGACCTCAAAGTAGGCCTTGAACATCCAGTCACGGCTTCATTTAAAAAATATCACTAAAAATTACTGCGGTTTTATCCTAGAAACAACAGTATATATTATTTTCATCATTTTTTATCCCAAATTTTCGAAATTACGGAAGGAGGCATACAGTCATGATTTCATATACGGCAATTCAGGTTCGGTAACGCAAAAATTTAGTGGAATGCTATGACATTTCAAGGGGATCCAATGAAATCTATTCATATGAGTCGCCCAATTGAAGATCATTAAAATATGCATGTTCCTCTCCAAGGAAGACTCTTCATCAATTATTGCATTTTTGATGGACACTGGTTATTTGTTTTCAAAATTCTAATCATATAACTCTAAACGTGGTATTTTATCCCAGGATGTATGGTTTGTTTTAGCTGTGATAGCTAACATGCCAGGTGTACTGGATTTTTCTAAATTGAAACCATTTTGCCAGCCATTCAATGAAGATGTAAAATACTCAAAAAAGTCAAAATTTCAAAAACTTTCCATGTTCAATTTGTGAATTATAAAATTTGATTGCATTCTCTTATTATCTATAAATGTTTAAGAGCTCAGGAAATTTACATTCCAAATACATTTTTTTGCATAAATACAAATTAATTCTATTAAAAGAATTAAAATTTACTTAATTTTTAGATTACTAATTGAGAAAGAAAACAAAGATGTAACCTCATTTTTATTCCCATTCCATAATAATCCTAGCCTCAGTAATTCTTCAAAGAAATTTTGAAATTCATTACCTGAGCTCTTTAGCTCACAGCTCAGATAATGAATTTCACATCTTAATATATATATTTCTTGTGTGCGTGTGTATGTGACTGAACTCCTCCTAAACGACTGGACCAATTTTGATGAAATTTTTTGTGTGTGTTCGTGGAGATTCGAGAATGGTTTAGATTTACAGTTTGGTCTACTGGAAAATGTTTTTTCAATTAATTTCTTATTTATAAGGAGTTGTTGATTTTGGAATGTCAAACGATGACATTTTGTGGCTTAGACATAGAAAATCCGTGTTTTTCTCACGGCCAATTGTACGTTGCGTGTTCCAGAGTTGGAAAACCATCGAGTTTGTTTGTTTATACTCCTCATGGACTAACTAAAAATATTGTACATCAAATGGCATTACGATAAATTAAGTTTTTGTAAATTAAAAAAAAATAAATATATATGTTATAAAATATTTTGAGTGCAAGCTTTTTCACCTTTCATTAAAATGAGTTAAAGTTTTCATTTACGATGCTGTTATTTATTTAACAAAGTAATAACTTTTCAATAATAATTTTCATCAAAGCGGTCCAGATTGTTTCAGCTCATTAAAAAAAGTATGAAATTAAAGACGTGTGTACAGGACAACGTCTGTCGGGTCCGCTAGTGAATATATAAAATAATTCTCCGTTCATAGATTTGTGGTATTCCTTTTGATCACCACTGTCAAGAGTTACATCAAATATAGATAAAAATCCATCGATTGTTCTAGAATTCAAAATAGTGACCTTTTGTCTTCACCCATGGATATACTTGGCTAGTCTTTCTTCTTATTGTACAGGGTGGGCAAATTTCGATGTTTTAGCACTACAACTTTTGAACCAGAGGAGATAGACGAAATCTGATACCCACTTCTCGATCTCTTTTTCTGAGAAACTAAAAAGGGTAGTTTTCGTTTTTGGCCACCTTCTTTTGTTTTCGAGTTATAAGCGAAAATTGGAAAAATGGCGATATCGAAAAACATTTATATCTCCGCTAATACTGATGATAGAGCTCTGAAATTAAAACATTATACAGGCACTTTTTTACGTAGAATCCAGTGGCGTGCTCGTATTTTCAAAAGGGTTTTTAATTACGAAGCTATGACCCAAAGTTATGTTTTTTTAAATGGGAACACTAGATTTTTGTGCCATTTTCTGAAAGCTTAATTTTTCCTGATTTCAAAAATATATAACATCGTATGATTCGTATCAAAATGAATAACAGAAAATGGTCAAAAACCTTTTTTTCCTTAAGAGTCTCAATATTTCTATGGTTTCAACTGTTGATGAGCCTTCCTATAACAAGAGCAGTGTCCTTCCGTCAATCTGATTATTTCTATGCTTTTCACTTATTTCTACAAAATTCGAATCTATATTTATTTTATACAAATAGTTTCGAAAAGATAAACGAACTTGGAAAAAGGTTCCTAGGTAGCTTGAACACAGTTTCAAATATTCATCTATTGAAATATCGAGAAAAGGTGTCGACTGTGCATTGTGCAATTGTTGTCATTATTAGGTAAAATATTATTTCTTGTTTGTCCCTTCGTAATTAAAATGTTGAGTTCAATCAGATATGCATTGTTTCATATGCTGTTTAAAATGGATTGGTACTTGTGCGTATTGATTCTGGAGACCTATGTAAATAATCTCCTGATACATGCATCTCATTACAACTCTTTCGATTGAAAAATTCGATCTTGTGGTTTTTCCGTTATTTCCAAATCAATTTTTAGATAAAAAATTTATAAAACATATCTAGATTCGAATTTTGTAGAAATAAGTGAAAAGCATAGAAATGATCAGATTGACGGAAGGACACTGCTCTTGTTATAGAAAGCTCAATTTTTCTGTGTTCATCAACAGTTGAAACCATAGAAATATTGAGACTCTTAGGTGAAAAGAGGTTTTTGACCATTTTCTATTATTTATATTGATCCGAATCATACGATGTTATATATTTTTGAAATCAGGAAAAATTAAGCTTTCAGAAAATGGCACAAAAATTTAGTGTTCCCATTTAAAAAAACATAACTTTGGGTCATAGCTTCGTAATTAAAAAGCCTTTTGAAAATACGAGCACGCCACTGGATTCTACGTAAAAAAGTGCCTGTATAATGTTTTAATTTCAGAGCTCTATCATCAGTATTAGCGGAGATATAAATGTTTTTCGATATCGCCATTTTTCCAATTTTCGCTTATAACTCGAAAACAAAAGAAGGTGGCCAAAAACGAAAACTACCCTTTTTAGTTTCTCAGAAAAAGAGATCGAGAAGTGGGTATCAGATTTTGTCTATCTCCTCTGGTTCAAAAGTTGTAGTGCTGAAACATCGAAATTTGCCCACCCTGTACTTTCTAGAGTCCACTTTCGAGTCTGACTGATATTTTCAAATATTCAAGTTTCATCTAGATAAATGTCAAAATCATACTCTATTATATATTCTTTTTACCAATAAGAATTTTTAAAATTTTTTTAAATTGTAAATCATCAATTTTATGAATTCATGTAATGTTGTTTTTGATTTATTGAGATCCAGGTGCTTTTTGGCCAGCTCAGAAGTGCTATCCACACTGATATATTCATTGTTTTTGATTGTGGTAAAAATAAAATTATTCAATGATTCCTAGAAGGTAAAAAAATATTGCGCAAGTTTTCTTCCACTATCAATTCCAGCCTGTGTTGACTTGCCTTCTTTTTTCTCTAAAATTATTCTAACAGCATTGGAAGCAATCTGAAATTTTAAAACCCATTCATCAGAACCTAAGTATACACCTTGAATAGATAAATATCAGTTTACCTGAAAAACTAGGGAAACACGATTAATGCTAGCGGAAATATCTGCTGAAACTCTGGAAAACTCACTGTACACCCTGCCTGGAATTCTATAGTTGTTAGTCAAGAACTACAAGAGTGGCAAAAAAGCATACCTAATATGTTCTGGAAACTATCGCTATATTCAAATATTCAGAAATGTTGTATTATAAGATATTATTTTTTTACATCACTTCATATAGATTATACCCTAGGGGAAAAAACTTAATTTCGAATGTATAGGTATAGAGTATGAACAGAAATTGATTTAATTGTATCAAGAAACAATTAATTTCAATTTATTTTAATATTCCAATTTGGTAAGTTCATGATGACGATAGGAACTGCAATGAAAAAATATTCAATCAGGTTAAAATAAAAATAAATCATTTTTATAAAATATTTTTATTTAAGAAAAATAACCCTGGTAATGTTAGCTCCCGGTGGCCAGCTCCACGTGAACTTTTCATTCCACCACGGTCAAATTCACTTTTGTCATTTTCGATTTAATTGCGCCAACGTATGGCGCATCCATACGTTGGATGCGCCAACGTAATAAAATTAGGTTCATTTTATGGAGAAATGAAAGATCTAGCTAGGAGAAATTTTTCGTTCACATAGGCTACATCTAGGTCCCAATTCCAGGATAGAATTGAAGAATTTCATGCCGGCCTAAGAGATTTTTGTGATTTTTATATTTTCCTAATGAGCGGCCAAGAATGAATTTGAGTTCTTATTATAGTGGAAAATAAAGGCTATAAATAATAAATTTATCGTACAAATTGGTTAACTCTAAGGGCTCAGCTCCAATATCTGAATTGCATGATCTCATGTAGTCGAATAGATTTTCATATATTCCGAATAAGTGGCAAAGGATGGAATTCAATCCATTTTATGGAGGATTGAAATGGCTATAGATATTGAAATTTTCATTCACATTGGTTACCTCTGAGGGCCCAGCTCCAAAATCTGAATTGTATGATCTCATGCCGTCCGAATAGATTTTCATATATTCCGAATAAGTGGCAAAGGATGGAATTCAGTGCATTTTATGGAGGATTAAAATAGCTATAGATATTGAAATTTTCGTTCACATTGGTTACCTCTAAGGTCCAAGCTCTAAAATCTGAATTGTATGATCTCATGCCGGCCGAATAGCTGTTCATGTTTTTCGAATAAGCAACCAAAGATGAAATTGAGTCCATATTAAATTTCGGTTATTTGCACTTATTCAAGCAGAATATCGAAAAAATTGGGAAAGGGCTTACGTGAAGTAAGGAGCTTTTAAGCCAATTGTATGATTTGTATTTGTATGATAAATAAATAAAATAAAAAAAATACGAACTGTGATCACATATGAACAATTTCAATTCCACGTCATTGCTTTCTTCATTTTTTTTATTCATAGAAACCGGAGAAGGTGCAGACAGCAAGTGATTGGTATCACGAAAAGTATCCAGAAAGCCGACACAAGTAAAAAATATTTTCGCTTGATTTCGGCACCACAACTTGGTGAATGAAGGTCAATTTGAAAAATTTCGATCGGGAAATTATTTTGCAAATAGGAAGTTAACAACATTTAATGAGTTCGGTTCTTACCTGATCTAATTCATTACCAAATGAAATGAGAACAAATTAATTTCCACAAATTTAAATCTATGAAAACTTACTTTGTTTCATTTTTGAAGAACAGTTGAAAAAATAATAGATCATGAACTCGTGGTTCAGAACAATTTACAGAGGTACCAGGAACGAATATCAAATTATTCTGAAAAACACAAATTCAAACCCTATACAGGGTCTTTCACGAGGAACCTCACCGATATTTATACGGGAAACTACTGAACGTATTTTCATGAAATTCAGCACTTATAAGTATTTCACGATGCTGATGAAATCTAAAATATTTTCAAGGCATGAGCACTTCCGGTTTTTCCGGAAATGACGTCAACTTCCGTTTTTCAAATTAGAACACCATTTTTTTATTGCAGAAATAGATTCCTTAGAAAATTTCAAGTTATTTTGATGTAACATTATTCAGTTTTGGTTGCAAAATTCTCTCTGAGCGGGAAAATTCGAAAAAAAAATCGAAAATAGAGCTCCGCTGAAACAAGAATAACTTCGAGGTTTTTGGATGGAAAATTTTCATTTTTGGGATTTTTCAAGATGTAAGATTGATGTATCCACTTTAAAAATCGAAATCGCGATTCATGATACAGGGGGTTTAATTTAAATTCCTCATTAAGTTTTGGCACACTTTAATGTCAATCGCTACTCTTTGAAACATCATTTTGCTGAAAATATTAATCTGGAATAAAACATCATACCAAATTATTTTACTACAAATGAATTCAAAAGATTGAATATTCAATAAAAAAGAACTTTCTTTATGTGTAGTTTCTACGTTATATAAATATTATTTTCTGCCATTTCTAGAAGACTATCAGATATTTCAATAAAATGAAACTTTAGCGGTTAGCAATCGGGGGCTAGGGCTATTTTATACCGATTTTGATTTTCTGAAACTTTTATTTGAATATTTCTTTCATTTGATATTATTAATGGGGTGTTCATGAATGGCTGATTACCACTATATACTCTGTATATATGTACGTCGCTATTTTCTGTATAATAGATTTCTTTGGTGCCTTGCTCGTTGAAAATTGTCAAAAAATAAAAAAAAACTTTTTCGAAAATTTTCGGTTTTGCAGGCGGGCGTTACCCTATAAGGGGTTTTGGCGCCCCTTATTGAATGGCGCCCGCGTGCATTGCACACGCTGTTGCGGGGGCCCTGGCTGCGCCCATGGATTATTACCTTCGGGGAATATTACAAGACCGCATGTTCGTAAATGAAACTGGTGTCACGTGAAGAAATTGTTCTTTATTTGTTATTTTATTATTAATTGTAGATTTTTCTGGTATAACAAATTATTTTTTAATAATTTATGTTAAGACTATGGGTTTAATTGAAGCTGATGTTTCAATCGTTACTTCAATGAAATATAAAATGTACCATATTTTTGAAATAGTAACTGCAAGCTCTTTCGAAATATGCAAGAATTCTAAAAAATATTTTCATGCAGGTATCCGTTGAAATAAGGAATTGCGTAAATTCAATTAATGTAACTAAATTCGACTTGAAAAGTTATTTCAATAATATTCGCACAGAAATGATAATTTTCCAACAAGAAAAAGTTTCAGCAATATTTCCAAAATCCACATTTTCTGATTCACCTTGGAATTATGTAACAATGATAGATATCTACATGCGATTTATACCAATGAGTTTCTCATGAAAGTTGACCCTCTGACACCGATATTAGTTTTCATCTATTTAGTACAGAAGAGCCTTTTTACTCGAAAGTATCCAATTTGGCCTAACCCGCACAATCCCTTGAAACACTTGCATATTTTTTATTAGCTCTATTGAATACGCTAATTGTATGGATTCCGTTTTTTATCAATGTGGGAGTACAATGAAAATAATAATAATAATAATTTATTGATTTATTATTCACCCTGTTCGCTTTTAATTGTAAGGAGAAATTTGATATCAGGGTTAATACTGAATATTTATTGTTTGTTATAGAATTGTCATATGGCAACGTTTATAAATATTATTTATAAGGATTTTTTTTTATATATTTTCAGGCTTGAAAAAGGGCACTGCCCGAAACGTTGCCATATGACAATTCTATAACAAACAATAAATATTCAGTATTAACCCTGATATCAAATTTCTCCTTACAATAATAATGTTTGAAGTTTTTATATTCAGAAGTTATGGCGTAAATCCCACTATGATAATCATTACTTATGTGAATAAATGACTTACTTAAATTCAGAAATTTCGTGTTCGAGTGTGACGGAGCCGAACAAACATCCTTCAAAGGATGTTAGCCCTTGCTCTCATAATATGTGAGAATTTAAATCTCATCTCCAGTTTTGGTGATATTGAAAGATCTCATGTCAGATAAATAAAAAAGGCATTTCTTACATGTATGTATATAAACGATACATAATAATGAACATATTAATGCAGTGTTTTATTTACTTATCAATTATATCATATTGTCTTGTACCTCGGTTCCTGTTGAACGATAAAACTATCATCATTACTATTCTTTTCATACTTTCTCTCATAAAAATCAAAGATATTCTTATCTTCATATAATTTGAATCTGACTTTGCCGTATTCTCAAGTTTAAAATTGTGGTTTTTTACTTTTAGGATCGCTATCTGGCAGGGAGTTTTAATTACAATCATAGATACCTTCACCTTTTTATTTCTTGATAAATATGGTCTTAGAAAATTAGAATTAGTATTTGGTACACTGATAACAATCATGGGATTAAGTTTTGGCTATGAATTTTTTGTATCTAAACCTAATCACTATCAAGTTTTAGAAGGAATGTTCACTCCATGGTGTAAAGATTGTGATTCTAGTGCATTACTGCAGGCTGTTGGTATTGTTGGTGAGTCAATTTGTCATTTATCTGGAAAAATTGCACTAACATAAAACATAAGATCCATCAGTTATTTAGGTGAATCTTCATATTTTTTTAATCGAAGTCAATTGCGATATGTAAACTGTTTTTTCCAAAAAAATAATTATATATTTTGTAATATGTGCTATGTCCCAGAACTGGCGATGGGACACAGTAACAAACAATATAAAAAACATAACTGGTTCTCCTAACTCTCATAAGCTCTAAACTTCAGAGACTTCACATGGGCGAGGGAGGGTTGAATTGCAAAACATTCTATGCATTGATAGTTGACACATGTCTCGATATCGAATGGTCATTGTAAGTAAGGGAGCTGTTGTAAGTGTTCTGATACACAGAGTGGCCACTTTTTCAAAGGGATTGTATTGGTAACTTTAAAACCATAAGAGTTAGAAGGTTGGTCAAATGAAGAAAAAGTTGCAATCATATAAGCATTGTCAAGCAGTTCAAACAAATCGAGATTATCAGGGCCGGTTATTGAGATATCATAAGAAAAATAAATTCTTTCATTTTGATTTTTCTTTTTTTCCCACTTTATTTCAAATATTATCAAAAAATGTTACAGGAATTTTTTATTCGACAGTAAATTATCCTCAATTTGACGTAATCAGATTTCGTATCCAACGTTTCGTACTCTCTGGGCCACCCTCAACCTCATTTTCTTCAATACGGACCTGCATATTTTATGACACTTTTCGAAATAACTTTTAACGCTGAATTCAACGATTTATCATACAATGTCATTCAAAGTTGATTTTCAGGTGATTTTGGCCCTTATCCAATTTTCTTTGGATCAGATCTGTATTACATATAGGCACCTCTAGTTAATTTAACAACATGCAATACATTTCGATAAGAAAATCAACTTACCATCTCGAACTAATTGGAACATATTAGAATCAAAGCAAGAAACCAGTAATAATTATTTACATATTTCAATTCATACAAATTATTGGAAATTATCGTTTAATGAAAAAAAAAATTTTGATGATTATTCGAAAGTAAATGAAAATTAATGAAGTAAGTGTTCGAAATGTCCACCATTTTAAAATGCACTTTGAGGTTCGGGAACCCATACTTCTTATACATTTGCTTGTTTCGTCTCCTTGAATACGTTCTCAATCTTCTTGCGAGGAATCACTATTGTTGGATTTGTCATTTGTTCCGTTTAAACAAATTACAGAATCGTACTTTATTTCGAGATCATTACGATATAATTTTCTCAAGGCTGGTATTCAAATTTAAAATCATTGTATTCGCGTCTCTTGACTGTTTTATTAACAGCAGTTTTCGATAAATTCCATTCACTGGCCACAGTTCTCGATTTTTTTCTGGGTTCAATTGAATTTGGGTCAGTACATTGATATCGTTGATACACTTGTTTTTTCTTACATACACACCTGTAAATTTGGATAAGGGTCAAAATCACCTGAAAATCAACTTTGAATAACATTGTATGATATATCGTTGAATTCAGTGTGAAAAGTTATTTCGAAAAGTGTCATAAAATATGCAGGTCCGTATTGAAGAAAATGAGGTTGAGGGTGGCCCAGAGAGTACGAAACGTTGGATACGAAATCTGATTACGTCAAATTGAGGATAATTTACTGTCGAATAAAAAATTCCTGTAACATTTTTTGATAATATTTGAAATAAAGTGGGAAAAAAAGAAAAATCAGAATGAAAGAATTTATTTTTCTTATGATATCTCAAAAACCGGCCCTGATAATCTCGATTTGTTTGAACTGCTTGACAATGCTTATATGATTGCAACTTTTTCTTCATTTGACCAACCTTCTAACTCTTATGGTTTTAAAGTTACCAATACAATCCCTTTGAAAAAGTGGCCACTCTGTATATTATTATTGAATATTTCACCATAATTTGAATATTCTACTTATCGTGTAAGTTCTGACCATATAATTCACAATAATTTGAATCACTGTTTCTTCCCTGTCTGGATATATACACATATCAATGTTGCTTTCCAAATCGAAAATTTTCTATTACCTGTTCATATTTCCCAACTTTATCCTATACGTGTAGGATAGAAAAATCTCCTCGCCGTCGGCTTTCTCACTCCTCGCTAAGAGGAACATTCGCTCAATCCCAGATATTCAAAATATCAGAAGGGTTGAGCTCGGTCGTGTGCGGTCCTTGTGTTCCCTCCCCCTGGTTCTCGTCGAACTTCTGGTCCTCTTACACACGATATCGCCGATCCTTGGACCTGTACGTTGCCTGCTAGGAATTTCCTCGCCGTCCTTGCACTACCTAAAAGAAAAGCTTTTTTCATTATATTGGGTATGGTCCGTATATCACCTTGGTTACTATGGTTAGTGAGTTGGTGGTTCGTATATGTCAGATTCCTCAAAAACCGGTGACTATTTTCTCAAACTTCGGTGAGTTATCTGTCACCACCTGAAGTCAAATACCTGAAGATTCTCTTTACATCTTTTCAGCTTTGGTGGGCTTTATTTGTTTTCTCGCTAAATAGTTAACGACAAACGTAATGTCTAGCCTTGTACCATTTGAGAGATACATTAAGCTACCAATCGATTCGTGTTTCTCCATTTTCATGGAGTACAAGCGAGATCTTACTGAAGTGTGTGTCACATTTGACTCGCACTTCCTGGAGGACCTCAAAACTCTAATTACCTCAACTCGGATATTGAGAATTTTCTTGTGATAATTCTCGTCAATTCTGTTGATGATCATGTCTCGTACCCAATTACTTCTCTTGGATTTGTTGACCTCTGACTAAGTTTGGTTACTTGTATTTGGCTCTATGACGTCCAACAAATCATTTGTCAAAAGCTCAGATCTTAGACTGTCGATCCAGATCTCAAAATTTGAATTTTTCTTGAGCTTATAGTCCCTCTTGATATTCAACTTGGTGTTAAGCAGCTCTTGCTCCACCAAGTCTCTCAATTCTTCAACTCAGTTTGAGGGGTAGTCCACAGAAGTTTTTGCCCTTTTTGCCTCAGGCTCATTTTCTTCTGTGGTTTTTCTCTTAGAGGCTTGAACTTCCGCCTGAACAGGATTCCTGTTCCTTTTTTTTTAAGACGGGTTTTCTCTGCTTATATATTGTTCTGTGATAACTGTGTTAGAGCTTATACCATGGATCTAGCACTAGTCATCACTTCCCTCAATATAATGGAGGACTCTAGTAGTTGATCAGCTACCAACTTATTCCTCTTGGACTCTTCTTCAGTCCTCTCCTCTAACAATTTCAGCCGTTTACCAGCAGCTTGAATTGTTATATCTTCTACTAATTTAATCCCATTGTTTTGTCCTGCATTTTTGGATCCCTCTGTAACATGGATTAGTTTTTATATACCTGGTTTTTCTCATACTCTAAATCTCTAAAATTTAACCTCTGAAAAATATTCTCACAACTCGAATGTCGACAATTTCTGCTCTCTCAGATCTCTAGGTCTCTAATATCTCTCATGTCTCTAAAATTTCTCTAAAATCTTTCATTTAGTCTCTTATGTATCACTCATTGATACTGCTCTAGCCAAGTAAATCAAGGAAATGGCAACTATTAATTTCATGAAAAGGACGTACGTTGGTTCTGACAATTCCCTCTTTCCTCGTTTTGCATGAAACCTCTATCTTCTGCACTTACGGAAATGATGATGGAATCTGAATCACTATCATAATCCACCAATGGTTTTCCTTGATTTCCTTTGGCTGCCATCTATTTCAGGATTTATGAAACAAAAAATATTTATATCATCTATTTTAAGATTTTTGTGCATTATATGTTCTCTTAGTACATCTAATATCATCTACTACCAGGTATAAGATATAAAATTTTGTTTCGTGCTTCTGAATTGTCTCAGACGCACAGCAATCTGATACAATTCGAAACAGGACCATCAAGTTTTCAAGCAGCACCACCACGTACACTTGACACTTTTCCCCAAAAGCGGTATCACGCACTGCAATGATTACATGTTGAGATAGGTATGGCCATTGTACAGGTAAGGGGTGAATACTTGCATCCTATAATATCCCTAGCTTACAAACAAACAACACAGCACAGCAAGCATTGTATGAAAGAAGCCCTGAAATATTGATTATCACTTATCTTACCAGACTGCAGTTCTTGTAGTTTAGTGAAATAAATAAATAGTTTAGTGAAATAAATAATTTTTTCATCAAGCATGATGAATATATACTCTCAAAATATCTAAATCTCTGAGTTATGTATGTGGAATGTGAAACATCCAATTTTACATTATCCAAACCTCTAAGTGATGTATGTAGAATCTCCAAATCTACATCTCTAAGCCTCTAGGTGTGGTATGTAAAATCTCTAAAGTTAACATAATCTCAACCTCTAAATGGTTTAAGTAAAACTCTAAAATGTTCTCATCTAAACCTCTAAATCTCTCAAACGGTGGATGTGACATCTCTTGTAAACGATGAATATGTAAAATCCCAACATTTACATATCATGATGAACGATGAATTGTAAAATCTCTACATTTATCTACATGTCATCTGAATCGATTTCAAACGATGAATTGTAAAATCTCTACATTTACATGTCATCTAAATCGATTGTATTAGATGAATTGTAAAATCTCTACATTTACATATAATCTGTACCTATAATGCATGTGTTTAGTCAAGTATTTCATTTCTCTTAGCATCAACTGTCAATAACCGTTAAGAATCAAATCCTTCTCTAATAGATAGGTAAACACATTATTTGCAAATGCAGTACATACTGTATAACATTCTCTATTTCAGCAATGAATATAAAATAAATCATTTCCATTCACTGAACTAAATAAAATATCTCTAGCCTGGTAATTAAGTTGAAATACAACTAACATCAAATGATATTTTTCTCGTTGTGTACACAGCAGATTTTCAGAATGAATGTTTACCTCGTTGTGCCGTGGAAGCGTGCTGGGCCCATAACATGTTGGAGTTCTAGGTTTTAAATACACAGAGTATTCACTAATACACAGATAAAGTTTTATAGTTTAATATAAATCTCTATAATGTCACTCTCTGAGCGAGCGCGCGATGCAGAGGGAATGATCTCTTAGGTTAGAACTCTGGCATTCGCTCTAGATCATTGAAGATCTATTCTTGTTCTTTCTCTCGGTGGCCTCGTAACCCGCTTAAGCGCTGCGGTGATGAAGTAATTAGAGTAGCTAGGATGTAATGTTGGTTGCCTCTCTCGTAATTTGTTCAGATGAAGTATTACTCTAACAAAAACAATCTTAGTCGAACAAAAATTGAATACAAACTCCACTAAACGTGGAAATCAACATTTCTACTTCATCGTGATACAGTCTTGCTACCGCTGGTACAAAGCATTCTGCTGAGTCGATTCTTCTAGCCTGATGCTGAACCACATCATCTTGAATATTTGCCCAGAGGAGGTGGGACAGAAATAATTGCGGTGTTGTCAGAACGTTGAATTATAAGTAAAAGTTATAAGTAAAAATAACAATAAAAATATAAGTAAAAATTACAATCGTTCCAACTTTCGTCGAAAAGAAAATAGTTTCCTAATCTTTTTATAAATTGTCACAAAATCAGACTTTTGCCTCTTCTGTAAAGATTTTTGTAGGATTTTTTGTCACGATTATCATCGGCCGAATAACGAAAAGCTATCAAAATTATTATCTTTCTTTTTTTTTCATTCGCAAATAAAAAATATTGAAATACTAAAATGTAGATTATTGTTCAAAGAAATTATGTGAAACCCTATAGGAATCGGTGATTTGAAGAAAAAAATATCTCTAATATTGTTTTGAATAGAGTTGTCACGTGGTGGTGTTTCCTCTTAAGTTTTTTACACAGCTGTTGAGTTGATGTCTCTGCTACGATCCTAAGCTTCTTGCCAGTGGAGAATGAGGTTTATTTCTAGGTAGCTATTGGGTGGTCTATCAACAGAAAAAATACTAATTTGACATTTACGAATAATTACTCTATCCCTTTTTCTTCTATACGGCTTCCTCTAACTGCGGATAGTTCGTAGAGTTTCAGTCAGACCGCCTTACCTCCTTCTCGTTCGGTTTCTTTCTCGTATCTATAGACTTCATAATTTCTCATGTTGAATTGACGCTTTTAGGCGTGTTTCACCTAAAAGTAAATTATCTATCTTGAATTTCTCCAAAAAAAGGGGTTTATTTCTGTGTTTTTCTTAAGCGCTGACTTCCCAGAACTCTATTATAAGGCTTTTATAGGTAGTATATTCTTCGAAATAATGTAATCAGTGTACATATTCCATTCCTGACTGAAATAAATCTTGTCTTTCTTGGCACTTATAGCTAGCGTCATTCTTCCTATAATAAGGGCTAACCGAGGGGCTAACTCGTCTTCATTTTTTGAGGTTTATTTCTTTGGTTCTTCTTTCATATTTTCAGGAGCGAAAAAGCTCCCAAATTAGCTTTTTAGCATCCTATTTTTTTTAATTCTTTTTCCTTTTTTTTCCGCCTTTTGTTGTTTGGTTGAGGTTTTGAGAACACTATATTTCTGCAGTATTTCATACATTTGATGCGGCTTGACAATATTTCTGAGCACGTAGTGGACCATAAGTTTTTTGTAGGTCAGAACATTGTTTAGAATATAGATGAAGATCATGATCTTATTGAAAAACAAAACAATTGCAAGTCCCATATCACATTATTCACATTCCCATGGCATCAGTTAGTTTGTTCAGTTGGACAGACTTGAAGTAGATTTTGCCAAACTAATTCACAACTTCGAAAAAAGATATCTATCGAATTTTTTTCAATTGAAGAAACTGTTGAAAGTTTTTATTATACTCGTGAAGGTGGTATAATCCATATCATGAATTCTATCCATGATGAGGAACCTTTTAAATCATTAAATCCCATTCGTAGACATCAATTAGTCACCATTTTATGCCTCAGATGTTACACATCTGCAGTAATCATTTTAAAAGAACAAGCCACCAATTTTGACTCAAACTCTTCTTCTCTGATTGCATGTTAATAATAATATAATAAACAACATGTGTTTTTATTAATTATTTTATTTCAGGGGCAGTCATAATGCCTCATAATTTATACCTTCACTCAGCTCTAGTCAAATCCAGAGATATTGATAGAACCAAACCAGCAAAAGTTAGGGATGCCAATTTTTATTTTTTTATTGAAGCTGCAATTGCGTTAGCTGTTAGTTTTATAATCAACGTATTTGTGGTGTCAGTCTTTGCACATGGGTTATATCACACAACAAATTCTGATATGGTAAGAAATGCTCTATCTGAATGTCCTGAATTCCTAATAGATTTGAATTTATTTTAGAGGAAGAAATGTATGAAGTACCCATCAATCAATGCAACTATATTTCCAGTGAGTAGATATTTATTTTTAAAATCAGTTCTAGATTAAGAATTTGTTTTGCTATGCTTAAGAAATAAATTTTTTTTGAAAGTTTAAATTAGCGAAGTACATTTTAACGTTCATATTTGAGAGCGAGAAGTAGCCCTTCAGTACCCTTGGACTAATTTTTTTAATTAGTTCACTGGAATGAGAAAGGCTTTTGTACCAAATGTTTCTCAAGCATTGGTTCCCCGAACCAGTAATGGGTTTTCTGAATATTGCCAATGGAAGCTTTTCTCCTGATAATTTCGAATTCGATGAAGATGGTGAAATTTTATATCAAATTTTAGAATAACCATTTCCATAGAAAATTCGAAGAGAATATCAAGAAAAAATCTAATATCTCAATAAAAAAATATCCCACCCATTTGAAATCGCGCGTAAAATTTCATAGCAATCTGAAATTTGATACAAAATTTCATGTTGATCATGGTGTGGAAAATTCTAGAGGAATATAGAGAAAAATTAACCGTTATTTTCGTTAGAACATTTTCCGGTTGGTTGACATTCCGTTTGTGTATGTATAAAAAATAACCATCCGAATGTTTTTGCCGACCAGAATTTTTCAGCTAGCAAACTAACTGGCAACAATAACATACAAAACACGCACGAATGACGACTTTTGAATGCTCATTAGATCATGACGTCACGTTAGTGCTCTTTTGAAATGTTTGTATTTTTTAATATATCGAAAGAGCACATTCAAGTATTATAAAATATATCATGCAAAATGATTTGAGAATTTTTTTTAGAGAATTGAAACCTCAAAAATTTGTGGATATTTTAATTTGCAGAAATGAAATTGCTTACTAGAGTAAGCAATTATGATACTGATAAGTACATACATATATTGGACTGGTATGAACGAGTACTCCTTGTTTCGGATTGCGAAGGATCGAGAGAGATTTTCTAGGATTGTGTCCAACCTTCATAAAATGGAGACGGTACCTTATTGGAAGGAAGAAGTACATACATATAACTTGGAATTTTTTGAGAATTTTGCTACGCTGCAATTGATTATATGCTATCATGACAACATCATGTTTTTGCCCCGATATTATGTATTTTTTCTCGTAAATGAAGGCACTGTTATTATTTCATTGAAATGGAATACATAAATGACTTTAAGATGTGAGAGCACGGCTATTAGCACTTAATATTTTTACATTTTCTCTGAAATTTTTGGAATTTTCGATAGGTTATCCTTTCGCTACTTTATATTTCATCCAGATCAATTTTCCTTTCGAAAAGAAGTTTGGATACTTTGAAATTTGGAGATTTGAGTGCAACTACTTCAATTGGTAATTGAACTCTGTCTTTTGTTTCGCTACTTCCATAAGGGCATGCCCTAATGTACATTATCGCGGAACGGCAAGAATTCTACATCAGATGAAATGCCGCAGTATTAGGTGCACAACTAAGTTCCCGCTGGTTGTCAAAAGACAACCAGATATATTGGTTTCTGGGGTTCAACAAATGAAATTATTGGGTGGACAAAAATGGACAAACGATCTATGTCATTTTGAACAGTTTTTCGCAATTTAGGATGCTCCTCAGAAAATGAACGGAAAAGATGTATTTTCTTATATCTCTCGAACGGTGCCTGGGCAAATGAAAAAAAAAAAGGGTGGACAAACGTAGACCTACAATGGACAAAAGATCATGAAATTTTGATCCCAAAATTCGCACTTGGGGTTGCCAGCTTCACACAGCTGTTTGATCTCTCCGTTTTCGGCAGTCTTGCGGTATCTGGTACAAATTCAACATATTGTAGAATTTGGAAGTCGAAACAATCAATTCAGTAGATCTCTTACTGCAGTCTATTCGGGAAATTTTATCATACCTGAACTCATAATCTGATTCAATACATCTCTTTCGGTATTCTTCTTATTTTTGCTGCGCTTGATTCCCATTTCCTTTCGATATTTTTATTCATCTTCAGACCTGGGCCTGACATCCCAGATCTGTACTGATTCAAAACAAACCATCAAATATCTGTTGACGCTTCCTTTTGGAGATACAAAAGATGGATAATTGGTTTATAACTTAGAACCGCTGAAGCTTTTGGGTTAATTTTCAACAATAGGGATACTCGAGGGCTTGAAATATTTCGGGATAGACGGATTCGAAGAGGTTTGCCAGATGTTACACCTTTAGATTTTTATGCAGTAAAGTTAAAACAGGTGGTGGTTTAGATTTCGATGCTTTATCATAAAGATTTCAATGTTCGGTGTCTACATTGAGCAGTTCAACATGAATAAAAGTTAAAGTTTTTTTATTGAAAAATTTGCAACATTAATGAATTTTTATATTGATTGAATCTTTGAAAAATATTGCTAAGTCTTACCTGTTTATGTGATAAACTCGTCTTATACTTATTGAATAATAGAAAAAAGTTTTGACAGTAAAAATTATTTGTCTGTTATTTTACTATGTAAATTTAAATGACAAATGAATATGATTCAAAGGCGGAATAGAGTTACATTTTGTTGAACAAATAACTGAAATTTTTTATTGTTATTTATCCGATTAATTTCAATTTAATTATTCTATTCAATTTTTTTCAGAACGACAACGAGTTTGTTGACGCAGACCTATACAAAGGAGGAATATTTTTGGGCTGCACCTACGGATTAGCAGCATTGTATATCTGGGGAATTGGTATTTTAGCTGCTGGACAGAGTTCTACTATGACAGGTTTGTCAGTCATATTAAGTGCAATAGTGAAAAAAAATTAGCAGTCGGCTTTTGTCCAATATTATTGAATTTTGAATTCTTTCATCACTTCTAATCAATCTAGTAATATTCTTAGGCATTTTCATTATAACATCATAATTATCAGCACTTTCTCTTCGATTTCAACTAGACCTGCTCTTCGCCTGTAAGTATCAACAAGTTTTTTACACCGAAACACCAAACAAAATTTTTAAGCATATTCATAAATAGAATTGCAAATTTTCGAAACTATGTGCCACTCGATTTCTATTGAGATTTAAAATTTTTTGGAGATTTTTTAACCACTTTTGATGAGGATTCATCAATGAAAACATCTTTTTATTTCGTCATTTTTTTATCATTTCCTTCCAAAATTTCATTCAGCTGATCTAATAACTGGAAAAATGTTTTGGTTAGCTTCATATTAAATTTTATTTCAAAATTTACTTGTCTGCAACGTCAATTTGGAGTTGGACATGAGCTCACACTCTCATATATAGGGTGTCCCGTAAACCGGCGTCAAGCATCATATCAGCAATAATGCTGATAGCTCAGGTCGAACCCGACCAGAATATTCAAATTTGATTTCAGTAAAATTGTCTTAGTTTTTGAGATGTCGACAGTTTTATGAAGATCGTCAAAAACTGAATGTTAATCATGTTCTGAGTGTCACAGCAACGAATGTTGGTGTTTTGTAATTCTCCTTTCGATCAGAAATTAAACACCGATCAGCCTACCCAACATGACCAAAGATTTTCACAAGGTACCTATGGTATGCTCAGAAAAACACTATTTATATTATCAAACAACTTTGATCGTTTCTGATATGAAAAAATTGTATCAGACTGACGTGGAATGTTACGCCAAAAATTAGTCTTTTAAGTAAAATTTTCGATAAAATATCATTTTCGGCTTGAAACAATGAGAAAAAAGGATATTGGCATTTCGATGAAAAGGAAGTTCATTTTGGGATTTTCATTTCTAACTTTTAATTTTTGAATACTAGAATTATATCATGCTACTGGCTTGAATGAAGTACGGCATGTTTTCAAAAATTATTGCTTCATTAGACTTGCGAATCAGTTGGCATTCAGTACTTCAACAGCAGCATAGATTCTTTCTGTAAATTCCATTTGAGTATTAATTGGTTTGTTATACACTTTCTCCACGCAAACCCCGAAGAAAAAATCTAATGGGTTCAAATCTAGCGATCTAGGTAACCACAAAATGGGTCCAAGGCGCCCAATCCATCTTGGTAGTTAATATTCATCCATATTTAACTTCTAACTTGGTGTGCGTAGATTTGAACGGCGACACTTATCTGGATTTTTTTAGAAAATCAACTACCGTATTTTCTAGAAGAAATACCCTCAGCTACACGTGGATTAGTGTAGCTGCAAAATGATGGCTTTTCAGCACACTCAGCACGCCATGTTAGAAATTATTTGGCGAACATCATCCACAAAGATGGATTGGACGCCTTGGTCCCATTTTATAGCCTCCTTGGTCGCTAGGTTTGAATCAATTCGATTTTTCTACTGGGGTTGCATTAAGGAGTAAGTTTATTACGAACCGTTGAATACTGAAATGGAACTCACATAACAAATTAATGCTGAAGTTGAAGAACTACTAATATGGCGATTATTTTTGAAAAGGTGTAATGATCGCATTCAAGCCAATGGCAAGCATGTAATTTAACAATATTGAAACATTGACAATAAATTTTTGGAACAAAAATATAGAATGAAAATTCTAGAATCCCTCTTCATTAAAATGTCGATATTTTTCTTTTTGATTGTGTCAAGCCGAAAATTATATTTCATCGGAAATTTTACTTAAAAGGCTAACTTTTAGCGTAACATGCCGAGTTAGTCTGATATAATTTTTTTATAGCAGAAAAGATCAAGGTTGGATGACGAAATGTGAAAAAATAAAAAAGAGGGAAACATTCCATTTTTCTCAGCTTACCATAGGTACCTTGGGAAAATCTGTGGTCATATTGGGTGGGCTGATCGGTCTTTAACGATCTAAAGTAGAATCACAAATTACTAACATTTATAGCTGTGGCGCTCAGAACAATGATTAAGGTGCAGATATTGACGTATTTCATAAAACTGTCAAAATCTCGAAAACTGAGACACTTTTACTGAAATCAAATTTGGATATTCTGGTCAGACATGACCTGAGCTATCAGCATGCGCCGGATTGACGTCGGTTTACTGGACACCCTGTATTTTCACATCCTTGTCGACTTTTTATTCAGGTATAGAACAAGTTTCTTGGTCGTCATGATAGCAGTTGCCTGATATGCATTCAATAATATGTAACAATGTTTGAACGGACTGCCCTAGTGACCAGGTAAGAAAATGTAAATCTCTATCCGAAAGAAAAAAGTTATGAATGAAGTGGTCCATCTGCCACTTTCGGTTGTTGTTCGCCTCTTACTTATTTTGATATTGGTGCGACAGGAAGAAAGAAGGATAGCGTAGACGGCCTTCTTTGTAAGTTTCTTTCCGAATCCCATTTATAACTAAACCTTTTCAAGTCCAAATTGATCGTAATCAGAATGGGATAAGTCAAAATCATATTGGCAAGTTCAATTTCAAACTGGCATCAATCAAAAGTAAACTGTCACTAATCAAAATCATATTAGCACTAGTCGACTTCAAATTAACAATGGAAAAAATCAAAATGATACTTATTAATTTCGCTAGAACAATAGGAAGATATTCAGTACCTAAGTGTTGACTTGTTTCAATTGGATTGTGAATATTGTCTGTCAGCTTTTGATTAATGCCAGTTTAATTTGACTAATGCCAATTTGATTATTATTAGTGCCAATTTGAACTTGAAAAGGTCAGAACTGTATATCAATGAATATAGTATTATTATTTGCCTACGTTCAAGGAAACGTAATAAACATTTTGTTTCAGAATATCTATTTTATATTTTTCTCTGCAGGTACATATGCTGGACAATTTTCCATGGAGGGGTTCCTCAACCTTCAGTGGCCTAGATGGAAACGTGTTCTTTTCACCAGATCTATAGCCATTATCCCCACTTTTTGTCTAGCCTTTTTCAGCGAAGTAGGAGATTTAACCAGTATGAATGATATTCTCAACGCGATCATGAGCTTGCAGTTACCGTTTGCAACCATACCTACCATAGCTTTCACCAGTAATCCTCAAATAATGGGAGACTTCGTGAATGGATGGTAAGAGAAAAGAAAAAATATTGATACATTACATTCGTTGAAAATTCATTCGAATCTAATGCTGAGCGATAATATATGTTTAAATCAATCAAGAGGTCTAGAAATACTCACTCAAATAGTTTAAAATAGGAGACCTTCCTATTGACCAACCCTTTAAGATTTAAGGGGGATAAGTCAAACTTGATTTGATTTCCGAATCGTTTACTATGGTGTTTACATGGAAATATAACCATTTTATAGTAGAGCGCCACCTACTTGAGAAAAAGGAAGTTTTCTAAATTCCGCATTGGGTCGCCTGAATTGTATTAAACAAAATCTAATAAATAAGATATAATGGTTTCAGCTCTAAGTAACTTAGATAAACTAGGAATCAATGTAATTCTTGGCGGTTGACCTAGTAATCAATAGGGAATACCACCATATAAATATGATAACAGAAATTTGGAATAATTTAAAGTACAATTTGTGTTAATATGGATGCGATCACTCAACAGGCATATTAATATGTTTATATGTACATATATGTAGTTTTCAGATTCTTCCTAGTGAACCAATAACTCTTATGAATTCCTTGCACCAACAAAAGGCCATTAATTTTGTATCTTTCAGTTGAATTATTTGGAACATATTGTTTATAAAAAAAAAAACTCGTTAATGGAGTAGCGGTAGAATGATTTGGAGCTCATCAGTATCGCACAACATCTGGCTTTCAGTCAGAAGCAGTTTTCAACGAAACCGGTCTATCGCTATTCATCTTCGAAAGCAACATGTTTCCCTGTGGTTAACTCTCAACCTAGACTTCTGCCAGTCCGATATTCTCAATTGTTTATGGACTAAAATATGAATTCAAAATGAAATTATCACCATTGCATCCGCGATTTCGGTGGTATCTTGACCGTCCAACTACAGCTTTGCAACTACAATCCGAACTGAGAAATTACCTGGAATAGTTAAACAAAAAATATCTGTATTGTTTGATTGCATTTATATTTTACTACGTTGCCAGTGAAAATTTTTACTACGCAAAAGGTCACTCGGTGGTATTCCCCCTTAACGCTTCGTTCAGTTCAAGACTGTAAGGATTAGAAGTTTTCGAGAATTGCACAGTTATCCATAATCGATCTTATAGGTTTTCAAAAATGTTAAAAAAAAACATATTTCATCAGAATTGTCGTCAGATTTTTCACCATATATCTTAAAAAATCTAAAAATGACATGTAAAAATCTCTCATTTTGATAGTTGAAAATGCATCCATTTTTTTAAAATGTACCTGCAATTTCAATTTTGAATGAAACTTAAAGTGCAAATTTATTTCAGGTCGAACAAAATAGCAGCGATATTGTTAAGTATAGTCGTCATAGCGATCAATACCTTCTTCGTGATACAAACTGTCCAACATTATGCTACATGGCCCTGGCTGGTTTTAGTCGCCATTATAGGAATTTTATATTTAATATTTTGCGTTTATTTGGTTTTACACATGGCTGTTTCAATGGGATGCGAAAGTTTGCTAAAATATGATTTCATAAGCAATTACGTTGTGGGACCTGTAAACTCTCAACTAACGGTACAACCAATCAACTATTCAAGGTAAGTAAGAAAGTTATTCACCAAAAACTATGTATTCAATAACGTGTTTGTAGCAATAGCTTTTGTGTCATTTTGCATTAGGTACTAACAAATCTTTCTACTTTCAATGAATATTTTAAGGATGAATAACCTAACATTCTACAAGTTGAATCTAATTTATTAAAAAGTTTTTGCATTATTATCATAGAGAATGAAAATAAAATAAAAGCATCCATGAAAACATTTTCTAATGATACACATATAGACTAAAAAGTTTTGCATCAACCTGATAATTTATTTTGCTTTTTTCATCCCCGTAACTTCAACTCCCTAACGGAAGTGAGTACAATCTCTTGATTTTGAATAGGGATGAGGGGTGTTTTGATAACTAATTTTGAAAGTCGTATCAAGTACTATTTGACCCTAAAAATTCGCTTCAAAATATCGATAGATAATGAAATAACAGCTAAAATAGTGGAAGAGGCAATGTGGAATTTATCTCTGAAATATTATTCGTATCCGACACATTTCAAAGGTGTTCTATAGTAACAACAGCGGCTTCATTCAACGAACGACATTTTGGAAAAAATTTATCTGCTGCTTACGTTATGCAACTGGTTGCCAAATTTGACGCTACTGGTTCAGTCGGAAACAAAAAGAGGGTGCGTGAAACAGACGAAACGAGGGATGTGGATGTCTTAGGTCATGTAGCAATGGATCCGACCTTGAGTACTAGGAAATTGTCCGATGTATCTGAAGTTTCAAGCACAACAATCATTAGAATCCTGAAACAACATAAATTCCATACTTTAAGATATGATGGTTCAGAAACTGAATGAGGATGATCCCGATCGCCGACTCCAGTTCTGTTAAGTGATCAGAAATGATTGGCCTCTTGAGGCTTTTTCCTTTGGGGCTACCTCAAATCCAAGGTTTACAATTATCGCTACAGGACCATAGAAGACCTCAAGAACAACACCAGGGCCAACATCGCCGATATTTCTGCTGAAATGCTTGGAAGAGTTTACGAAAACTTCAGAGAACGGCTTGATCAGTGTATTCAGAGTCCAATTGCCAGATATGCTGTTCAAAACCAAATAAATTTGAATTTCCAATACTTACGCTTGGGAGAAAAACAAGAAGTTTCAGAATCGTTCATAAATTAATGTTTTTTTTTTTTCATTTTGTAATCTGTTCTCCGCGCTCCACCCTGTACCTGAAAAACGAAGGCTCTGAACTGCACTGGTATCATACAGAAGAAAGCTACACTCATAGACTTAGCAATCCGAAATAACAAATAAAAAACATGCGTGAAATAGAGACCAGAAATATTTTTGAATACAGACATTTCGAATTTCAAGATTAGTTGCCAGTGCGGAATGTTTTCCACAAGAACTGCCGTGGCCAGGAGAGCGACGAGGACCAAACAGAACCGTGCTTAGTCCTTCTGATAATTCAAATATATAATATGAGTAGTATATCTCATAAATGGCAAGTATTATTCTGTCATATCTACTACTTTGATATTAATAACGGTTATATTGCGGTATCAAATTGCAAGAGCACAGCGGCCAATTCTTGTCAATATACCGGGAAGCATTTTTCCGTTTCCTATAGGACTAGCGCAACCAGGTACTCTAATCCAATGGGAAACTGATGCACACGACTCTATTCCGTTTCCTAAGTGGTTTACGCATCTCATGCATTGATGCCCTATGCATACATGCAAAAAAAGATATGCTTATGCATCTATAGTGTTAAGTTTCAAATTAATGTTTGGGATGAGAATTTGTTTTTGAGATCAGACATAGTTTAGGTGTTTTATATTTTATTTCTCAATTTTTATTTTCCCATTAAAAATCTTATGTCGACTACAATGGATTTTGGTCGTTTTCAGTTCGGAGTAGGCTAATAGTTACATGAGGTGCGTAAATAGAGAATAGAGAGGAACAACTGTCATCATGAATATGAAACACGAAATCTTAATAATTTCAAAATACCATATCACAGAGTGAAAGCTGCTCAAGTGAACATAAATCACTTAGCTATTAAATTATATAATAAGCTACCTTCCAACCTAAAAACGCTTAAGAGGAGACAGATGAAGGGAAGACTCAGAGGGATCTTGATGGAGAAAGCCTATTATAGTACCAAATAATTCCTCGATGATGACCTGGTCTGAATTCCTTTTGATGTGTAGTTGTTTTTCAACTTGTTTGTAAACAATTCAACAATTTGTCTTATACATATTTTTGTATGATTCTAGTGACTCCCCATGTAAGTTTGATGGGTCAAAAAAAACTTATTCACCACAGTTTTTGTGTAGATAAATTAATAAATAAATAAACCACTTAAGAACGCAATTCTTTCGCGCGCATTCTTTTCCTAATGGATTAAAGCACCTGATCACTTTAGCCCTATAGGAAACGGAAAAATGCTACTGGAAAATGATACGATCTGCAAAAAAATGTGCGAAGCTGCGTGGATTATATGGCATCGCCTGCTGAATTACCTTGTCGTTAAAAATAATATCTTCCAACTAAGGTACTGGTTTATCAGAGCATTATAAAAGCTGGGCGTGTCCATTAGGCGGGTCGGGCCGAGGCGGATAAATACGCCTGCCTACATGTGTATGCAACTGCGTCGACTACAGGGTCAGCCTGAAGTGGACGCAGTTGCATACAAATGTAGGACCGACCCGCCTAATGGACGCCTAGTTTAATCATTCACCGTTAACTTGATGCCCAAAAATTTAAGGATAATAAATTTAATGTTTATAGCTATTATTTGTTCTACATAAAAACACATTCAGTAAGTACCAAACCATCATATAAGAACATATTTTGATATGGTCTCCCATTTTTTAGTTCAAATTCAATGGATGATAACAAAATTTCGTTGGAAATTTCATTATTAACTATTATCATAGTATAAGGAAAGGTTCCTTATACTATGCTATTATACAGGGTTAGTCTTTGGCTTGTACATATATTTAGACCGAAGATTTCTGAGGTCAAAGGAAACACTTATTTCCTTTACCATTTTTTCCGATTCGGCTTGAATAGATACAGGATTTTCAATATCCTGTATCTATTCAACCGAGCCATAAAAAAAATGTAATTTTTAGTTATATCTCGCAAATGAAGTGGAAACGAAGAAAATGATTTTCGGGATATATTTTTTTTCGGCAACCGTCCGGGAAGTGCTCACTTCCCGGACGCTTTTTCTCTGAGAAAGTAGCATTTCCCGGCCTAGTCCGGAAAGTACGTACTTCCCGGACTAGGCCGGAAAAGAATCATAGAATCCATAGAAACCGAGATAACGGCTGACAGTTCATATGAAATTAGTTGTCAAAAATTTGTATGTTTTTTGATCGCAATCGCAATAAAATATGAAAAGCAGCAGCGATAGTGTTATTTTACATGGTAGCCGAAAAAATATTGTACGTAACACGCCCGAAAATGGTTTTTTTGGACTCACAGACTTCCAGGACTCGCTTACGCTCGTCCTGGAATTTTGTCTATTCGTCCAAAAAAACCCTATTTTCCGGACTTGTTACGTAAATTACTATTTTTTTATTGATGCGATGAATCTTTTCCGAACGCAAAATTGATCAACTCCAGAATGCCTGCTATACTAAGTGGGAAAAAAATCGAATCGGAAAAAAGCGATTCTTTTGACCTCAGGAATATTCGGTTGAAATAGATGTTCAAGACAAAGACTCATCCTGTATATTACGAAATTATAAATTAGAAGTAGGTGGTCATTTTCAATTATTCAATACGTAAAACAAAATGACCACACACGTTGGTTAAAAAATACTATATTCGTTGTTAAAAGATAGAAATCGAATCTGAAGGTTGAAACTTCCAGAGATAATTTGGATGATGAGGTTTGAAATGACCTGAGGAAGCACATTTCTATAATATAACTACAATTTTAATGAATACAAATTTGAAGTTATTTTTAATTTTGCATTTGTGATTGTCGCATACCGCTTTTTTGTTAATAATTTTGAAAAATACCAGAAGCCACATCCCATTGGAATGATCTCCTTCAATGGAAAATATTTTCATGTAACTTTTTATATCCCTACTTTCTTCATATCTCCTTGAGCTGAATAATATCCAGTAGAATTTTTTTTTAAATAGTCTGCCAAGCTGATAGTTGTTTTTATTAATAAATTGTAAAAACTGCCATGAATGGCAAATCTCACGCGAATATATTAAGAAACTTTCCCACTAGCCCATTATATGTATAGCATCGTAGATTGTTGAAGCCTTTGATTGATCATTTGCATTGATGATGGAAGATCAACTATGGTATTGGTTTCGATTTGCTTTCTGTGTTTTTCCGGTTCGATACATTTCTAACTTTTTTTTGATCATTAGCCTAAAGCGTGTAAATACCTATGTAACAGACAGGAATCCTGATTTATTAGACGTGAGTATACTTTTATTTTAATTTCATCTAAAATCAATAGACCCAGCAAACCTTGTTCACTAGAAATTTTGCCTTTGTAATTCTGATTTTGAAAATATAAAAGGCAAATTATCGTCACAAATTTGATACCAATGGAATGTTACTACATTTACAAATTAGGATAATGCTTATTTCACGTTTAAATATTTTGAATTCTGAAGCATGCAATTTTTAAATTTTTTTCGAGTGCAGCACAACCTTTGTGGACTAATAATTGTAATACCATAACTATATAATGTCTATCGAACTGATGTCAACATATATTCATCTAGGGGACTATAACAAGTGACCTTGTTTATTTATGAACGATTTTACCGGCTCGTAGGTAGGATCCTACTAATTTATCATCCATTGATAAGTTAATAATCGGCACCCCTCTTTTCCCCTCACCATAGTTACTATGAAAGGATTACCGATTATTAACGTATCAATCGATATTATGAATTAGTAGGATCCCACTATTCTGCTCAAATAATTTGTTCGTGAGATATTTGGATTCAAAGCATCATATTACGTAAAATTGCAAGAAATATAATTAATCAAGCAAAATCATATCATTTTTCGATTCTCTATCGGCTCCTGCATCTTTCGCCTCGCGAACTCTGTAAAATCAAATAAATAAAGAACAGAATATGTATTTTAAGATGAAGATAGAACCAAATAATAATATACAACCGAAAAATAATTATTCAAAGTTATGAATGAAACAATATTTTCCTTCCGCAGTTTTTATTTCTATAGTTTCTAGACCAAACAATCACAAAAATTAACAACAAACTTTGGTATTTATCGGAAACTATCACATACTGATAGCATTTGAGTTCTCATAGTTTTTCATTTTTAATTTTCAAAATTTTCTTCTGAAAACTAGACAAAATTAATAATTTCAACTTACTTATTCACTCCATTGTTGAGTACTGGCTTATTAGTTAGTATATAGGGATAATAAAAAGTTTGTTGTTGAACCCTAATTTCGAAACATCCTGTGGAATAATTTCGTTCACAAATTTTTCAAATTACCAATTTTCATCAAGAACCATTCCTTTCCAACATTTTATTTTTTAATTCATGGCTTTAAGAGCTTTAGTTCATATTTAAGAAAGAAATAATGAACTTGTCATTAATGGTTTACTTTAAGAAATGAACATTTTTTTCAAGATGATATTCTAACCTAATTGACAGTATATATTTGATTATTCAAAGTTTAGGAATACAATAAATAAAAGAAGCTAAAACAAATTATTTTGAAAAGTGCCCAAAGACAAATCAAAAAGATGCTGAGGCTTCATGGGACTGAGTAAAAAAAATAACGAATTATGGAAAACCGGATGCCAAATAAAATACATAAAAATGTATGGTGTTGTAAAGATTGGAAAAAAGTCAAGAGTGCGATCTTTTCAATGATATTTAAGGAGACTAATGATTTCACAGAGAAGTGAAAAAAAAACATAAAGAATCTAAAACCTAGAAAAATCTCCTGCGCATGACGGAATACGCGCGGAAACGTCAAATGAAATACAGCAAGTGATATGTGATCCTCTTTACTGATATAACAAAATAATTGCAAATTAGATAAGGCATACTTCCTCGAAACACTAAAATTAGGGATAGTCAAATTGTTTAAAGTTGGAGACCGAAGTCGTATGATCTATCGACCAATTATTTCAAGTTCAACCAAGAAAAAAATCTTCGAATGAAGTTCGCATGTAAAAATTCATCCATGAACATAATACCATATCAGTAAGCACTTCTAAAATTCGGGAATTTGACATACTAAGGCTCAAATAATTACAAGATAAGTAAAAATTTCACCTTCAATACATTTTGTGAAAACCCATTTTAATGAACGGTAAAAAAATGACGTCCCATTATGACGGAAGTGTCTGGGGTCCACATTTTCAGTATTTTGAGTATCTAAAAGTTCCCCCTCCCCCCAAAAGTGGGGCCTAGGTCCGCGCCTGTGAGGGTCATATTCGCTGGACTATAAATCTTCTTTCAAATAACTAATCAAGTTCTCTAAATATCCAAACAACGCTTAGTTCAATATTATTTCGAGATTAAGAACGTGAATCCCCTCAGGTTAATAATAATGTCAGGCTCGGTACCAGATGAAAAATATAATCGTTGACAACGTTTACTCATATCTGGATTATAAGAAAGATTGGTTTAATAACGAAGTTTTGAAAAATTCCCCGAGATAATAGCATTTTTTTGATTCGATTGTTCATACCATTCGTGAAGAATGGTGCTATGTGAAAAAACTTGAACTTTAACATTTGTATCTCGAAAACAAATCGTTTCCGGACCCATGTCATAGGACTTTATTTCTCAAAATGATCTGAGGAATCTGTCAATTTCGTTTGTAACTACATTTTAGGAACAGCCTGTAGAGTCAAATCAAAACAGTTGTCTTTACAAATAAATTGCAATCTGAATGAAGAACATTAAATTGTAGAATACAGCACACAATTTCTCGATGCGAATAACTCAATTCAGTTCTTTGATTATTGCAGTATAAAAACTTTGTGATGAAAAAACCGAAAACAACGGGTAAGTGTATACTGATGACGAATGCAAAAATCACAGATGGCAAAACAAGGGGACGCCGACAAAACGGGTAGATAAAGGAAAATAATAAACCTCGGACAAAGACGTGCTCGTGGTGCAATAAAAGTAATCATCTTAAGAGCGACAATGAACTCATTTTCAAAAAAAGTAAAAAGAGTATTGGTTCATTTTATGGACAAATTTTCGTTCTTTGTCTTTGAGAGAATTCTGAAATTTATATTTTGGAAATCTTGGGAGGGGATAATAACACCTAGTACCACCCCCCGCCCCCCATTTCTACGCCCTTGAATAAAACTGCGGACTCTGATATAGAAAATATCCCCCAGCACCCAGTTTTTGTACTTATTAATTTCCTCAAATGCATTTTAAACTAATACAAGCACAGGTTTTTTATAACTGATTGTAACATCGTACTGACCTTTGAAATGTTTTTTAACGCTTCTCACGAATTCTGGCAAATATTCAATGGTCAAAGCATAAGTAATTCTGTCCAGTAAAGACGGAAACATTCAAGAACTTGAATAAATGTTTGATAATATTAAAAAATGAAAAGACTGTAATGAAGATAATCTCCTTGAGAAATGAAAAGCCTTGTATATACATAAGTTAGTATTTTTATAAAATGCCTTCAAGGTCAAACACAATTTTTTTAATTATTTTACTTTCAGGAGCCAATCAGAGCTATCTCTGCCGAATAGCGACACTGTCAGTGAAAGATTCTGAATGATATCCTAGCAACCTTCCTCTCTTTATATATAAGATCCATATATCTTCATATTTTGTGATGGATTTTTTATTTACCAATTCAAATGTATAAAAAGTTGTTTTAAATAAAATATTTGAGTCAGGTCTATTTTATTCGTTTTCAACGTGATTTGTAATAGGACGAGATGAGGCCCGGTGCACACATCCGACTTTTGTAGTTACGACACCGTTGCTGTGTCGTACTTGCGGCCTGTGGTACAAAGAATCAAATGGGAGCATGCACACTACCCGCCGTGCCGTTGCGACGTCGTAACTGCCATCATGCGGTCGTTTTTTGGTAGCTTGTCCCTCTAGGCCGCAACTGAGCCGCAGTCGTACATGCGATCTCTCAGTACTCTTTTCTATATTGACCTGTGCACACATACGACTTTTGTCGTGAGTTCGCACAATGGTAGAGAGGGAATTGGATATCGAGTTCTTCATTGAAGAAACTAAAATGAGATGATGTCATCAGAAAAATTTATTGGGTAGTAGAATGTTGTTCTCATCAATTCTTCGAACAACAGGATTTTCAACAATTCATCTCTATTTCTCATGATCGGTGAGTCCGCTGGCAGCCTATATATTTTCTTCCGAACGATTTTATCATTGTCTATAGTTATTGCGAAAGTAATAACGTGTCTTATTCAAACTCTTATTGATAAAAATTTAAATTCAATTTTTGAAACAGCTAGAGATTTGAAGATTATATGAGTGACAGTTTCGTAGAAATCATGAAAAACTGAAAAAGTTTTAAATTTTTATGATCCAACAAATACTATAATTAAATAAGTCCAGAAAGTATTACATTCACGATGCTGAATGGGAAACTAGTCCGCATTGAATTGATCCAGCTCCGCAACCACGCCGGTGTAGTATGTAGTGTGCATTGAATAGGATCCAATTGGAAATTATAGAGTCGTCAACCGAAAAGAGAGAATAAAGGAAATTTTGTTTTGGTTGAAGAGGAAGTCCTTCAATATAAATTATGTCAGCTTATTCTGTAAACGTTTACACAAACCAGTCACTACACCGATACGGGGAGACAGAGTTTTTGCTGAGGTTTTTATCTGTTCTCTTCTATCATACGTTGAAATGTATGATGCCCCGTTACATTTCCTCTGCTAATACTGAGATTCATCGACACATATGCTTGATTGTTTGAAATTAATATTTTGTATTTGCTCTTTCTCAAAAGAATATATATATATTGAATAGGTACGACACCGCAACGGGTGTCGTAACTGCAAAAGTCGGATGTGTGCACCGGTCCTGAAGTCTGAGTTAGGAAATGTATGAAATAAAACAATGTGCTAGGTGTTTTGAAATTATGGGATTTAAACTTTCAGAGATTGTTTTTGAGTAAAATTTTCACACGAAAAAATTTAATCCATATGAGTACGGAATAGCTTTAGTACTGAGGTGCAGGGTATTAAAATTCCCAGAAAAAAAATAATCTTATGTAATATTTCTTAGTAGTTTCTTAACGAAATTTGGTTATCTGAATAATATACCATTACATGTCCTGAAAGTCAGCAAGCACGAGAAAAGCCCTTCTGGAAGTGCAATGAACGATATTTTTCATTATATCTCACAAAAATGACAAATCCCCTCATTGAAAATTTATTTAACAACGAAAATCAGTAACAATCAATCATTTAAATCACTTTCCAAAAATAATATTAATCGAACAGTTGGTATTGTTATAGAATTCTATACTTTCCAATAATTCATCTCTAGAATATCCAGTGAATTCTTCGGGGTTTTCAAGTTCAAATATTCCGTAAATCTTTTCGCTATACCACCTATTTTATGACTTGCCGTATATTGGGCAATGCATTTTCCAAACAAAACCACTTTCTATTCTTTGGATTTTGAGGTTTAGGGCTATAAGGGGGTTTATGTGGACACCCAAGTAGCAAAATTGATCACTAAAAGAACGAAATTATTTCATAATTATCGTAAAGTGCAGAATGAAAGAATAAAATAATTTCTTAATGCGTGTGAATACGACCATTTTATCATATAATGAAGGGATTTCTATAATGCTGTTGTATAGACGTTCTTACAACTAATATTATACGACAAATAAATAGTGTAAGTATATAAACGTTATAACAGTTGCATAACGTACTATAAAATTCCTATAGAATAATTATAAATCAGTGTTATACAAATTATAATACGGTTGCATAGCTATTGTATTACTTTTAATAGCGACGTTAAAAGATGGTTGTAAAGAAGCTGTATAAATTGTTGCATTAGAGTTGCTTAAGAAAAGTAATAAAATTGTTGCTTTATGCAGAAGTAAAACATTACACAATAATTATAGAATTATTTTATAATCATCTTATAACTACAACAGTATTCTCTCTCATGAAGAGGTTATAGAATAAAAATGTATTTCCCAGGAATAAATTTATCCCAAGTTCTGCGTTATAAAATATATTCATTTCATCTATATATTAAAGAACATTATACACATAACACAATAAAAATTTACACGGATTTTGTAGCAGGTTTCGTTTACAAAATGAATTCGGCAATATCTGAATGGAAACGAATAAGAAAAAGTGGTCATTTTGAAAGATCAGTAAAAAAGAAATACCATAAAAATAAAATACTTCTATAGTGGCACTGAAAAACCTTCTGATATAAACAGTTATCTGCGATATTTTGTGAGCGAGGCAAAACAAGTGCTTACGAATGGAATTTTTGTTGAGCGCCACAAAAAGAAAATTCAAGTAAAAATTCGATGTTTTATTGCAGATTCTCCCGCGCGAGCTTTCATCAAAGGTGACAATTTTTTTCAACATCAATTTTTATTTATTTTCAGGAGTAGCGAATTTTAATGCACATCATATCCAAATCCAATAATTTGGGGTTAGTTCACGCGTGGAAAGAATCTGTTTGCAGAAGTTATTCGAAACGCAATATAACTAAATAATTGTTTACTGTTGTACGGTACGCATGTTAAGCGATACTTCTGTCCTATTATGTAGTTTGCAACCGCGCTATAAGATAACACGCAAATCTAACGTGCAATGTTGCTAGTTTAGGCAGTAAGTAGCTATAACATACATAAAATTAGTAGCAATGAATAGGTGGACTATTTATTTTATTATGATACCTACATCTTGTAGTTCAATATGTTCTAAATGCACCTATAATGTATGTTTCCCATTTTTTTGTATATTTGTGCACAGGATTCGGGGAATAAAACTATTGTTATTTGCGATAAATTTAATATCACATGCTCTGAAGTTAAATCCTACATCTTTTACGGTAAACCAGGTTGATCTGTGATTCTTCCATCATGAAAAAAAATCAACAAAATCCTGCCATGGTCTTCTTGTTTAGGCGAATGAAATCGTCTTGTCTGAATGCATTAAAGATTGAAATTATTTTTGCAATCAACCATCTCGAGGTTCAATAATGAATTTTGATACTTGTCAAGTAACCCACCGTCTTTTTATAGGTTGAATTGATTAAAAGAATGAAAATGGGAAATGTTTCGAATAAACGGTTGATGGTTTGGAGGAGGAAGTTCACTTATGCCAGAACCTCTATCATTTAATGCCCTCTTGTTCGGGGGGTGGGGGTCAACTTTGTATTTTCAAATGGGAACTTTTACTTTTTATTGCAGATTCGTATTCTACAACAAAAAATAAAGGAATTTTGTACGGAAAAGTTTTTGGCTCTGTATTCGAGTTTGAATTTTCCGTCTGAACGACCTTAACGTACCCGTTTATGTGAATGATAAATGGAACGGATACATGTAGAGCAATAATGTACTGGACAGGAGGTACTGCTGGAAGTTTTTCAGTCATACGGTTTGAAGCAAACAATATATAAGCCAAGAAGGAACAATAACTGCATTGATAACATTTTTGTAAGTTATTCAGGATCGAGCAATTTTTCCCTAAAATTTTGACAGTAGATTTTTCGGATCACGAGGCACAGTGCATTAATATCCCAAGACCCTTAGCATTGACTACTATATTACCAAAAACAGATACAGACCCTTAACTCGGGTAGGCTTTTGTATGATGCACAATATATTGGTTCAAGATTGGACTTTTATATATGATGATTCATTGTCATCCAATGATTGTTTTAATGCTTTTCACAATCGGTTCATAGAAATTCATTTATATATCTATTTATATTCATGAATGTCTTGTTTATGCATATAATAATAACAATAAGTTTGGAGATACCCATGATTATTACACACGATATAGAAATAACATAAAATCTAAGTATATGCGACTAGAAAAATCTAGAAATGGAAACTAGAATGGACCTATTTTCATTTCTCATAAACTTTTCAATAAGTTATCTGATGAGGTGAAAAGGCTCAGTCTTAAAAAGTTTAAGCAAATTATTGGTGAATTTTTGCGACAGCATGCGTTCTGGGGTGTCCAATAGTTTCTGTCCAGTAATTTGAATTTTTAATCTCTTTTAAATTGATTCATTTTTTGTGTTGTATTTTTTATTTTATATCATTCATAGTCGTATTATTTTATTGAGTAATGCATTCATTTTTTATATTTTGACAATAATACTCTGTATCATTTAAGAATTGTATAAATTTATTGAGTTATTTCTACTATTTTTATATTCTGACACTGATGAGAAATGCTTTATTCCATTTCGAAGTTGTATTTTTAATGAATCCTGTGACATGTGCAATACAATGAATTTTGTAAAGGATCATAAATAAATTATCTTATCTTATCATTAAGGTCGTACAGACGGAAAATTCAAACTCGATTACAGAACCATCTGTGATGATTCGTGAAAATTTGTTGGTACAACTTTTGTATTTTCTGCCTTAGAATACGATTCTGCAATAAAAAGTAAGGGTTTCCATAGTCGACTCCCGTACCTCCCACAAGGGGAAATTAAATGGAAGAGGTTCTGTCATAAGTGAACTTTCCCCTCAAAATCATTAACCTTTTTTTTAAGTGTTTTGCCGAAGCTAAAATTACTTATCGATGTCTCCATAATGATACCTACAATTTCACGAAAATTAAGAACCGAAAATAAGAAGATTTCGTTATAATCATTAATAAAATTGCGTAGACACATTAAAATATAAACTTATAATTGGTAGGTTTAATATTCATGATAATGTCTCGTGTAATTGATTCAAAGTAAGAACAAAATAATGAAACTATTTGAAACATTTTTTAATTTCATTCAAAAGAATATTTACAATTGTTTGTTACATTGCAGTACAACTTATTCAGAATCGCTATTCCCTAAATTTTCTTGAGCTGCCAAATCTGGTTCAACAAATGTTGGCTCATAGCATCTACTGAAAACCAACTTCACTCTTTTACTTCTTGGTGATTCTGGAGATTGTGAAAATTTATCATCAGTATTAATGATGGGACTTTCATATGGAACTACAGTTGATATATTTAAATTATCAACAATTTGTGTCAGTGGTAACGATGTTGAAGCCATGCTGGACTGTAGATCTCTATTTGGATTCAGAGTGGATACAATAAAGTGTATACTGAAAGTAGGATGCTTCATCAAAAGTGTAAGGGGCCTAAAAAAACGTTATATTATGAATAAGGTACCCTATAATAAGAATAACCCCCCATTGATTTTGCTTTTTCAAAGTGAGTCTAATTAGGCCACTTGCTTTTTCGAGCATGTGTCATTCCCCAAAATAGTCATTTGGTCATCTTAAGAATAGAAGTGTGTTTTTAAAATAGTAAACCTCTGAAGAAGCCCCAATATTTGGCGAATCTCAACCGAATCGGATATGATAATTGTATAAAAGAGTTGATACTAGGACTGATTTAGAAGTCTTCGTTGTTTTTTTATTTATGTTCTCCTGAGTGAACATCTGAAATCTAGATCTGCATGATGTTTTTCAAAAATTGCCGGCAAAATTGAATTTCGTTGAGGTGAATAATTATGAGAGTAATATTTTCGCACGTAAACAATTGCCATTGTTCAATAAGTAATGCAACATAGAAGATTTCTTAACAGAATTGACGAACTTGATTTTGTCAGAAACGTACCCATTTGGATAAAAACAGCCATATCTTTTTTCTTTGAATAACAAATGACTTGTGTGATACCTCTTTGAAATCACTATCAAATAGACAATTTATTGGTGTAATGTGCAGCAGTAGCTCGGTGCATATTTTCCACTACGATGATCTAAACTTCGTGAACAAAATAATCCACTACCAAAATTTCCAATAAAAATATTTCTCATAGCCCCCCTTTAAAATTTTCGGATGATGTTTTTAATGTAAACGTTAAAACATTCTTCAGCAATATTTTACTGAAAAAATTAACCAGAAAGATGTAAAATTGTACCAACCGTAAGGGCAAAACTATTGAAAGGGGCGAAAATTCATTATTTTCAAAAAAAAAAGAAATATCTCGAAAACGGTAAGACTTTTATTATAAGAATTTTGTCAAAGCCGGTGGGTTATCCTTTGATCTACATTCTCCCTCGGTTTAACGTGGTCTTTACGGGACATCCTGTATATTGCTAGTTAATAAACATCAAAAGGCAGCAATACTCATCGACGTAGCAATACCTAATAACAACAACATGCGTCAAAAAGAGGTCCAATAAATTTCAAAATATAGGAACCTCGAATTTCAGATAAAGCGCCAGTGGGGAATGACATCAACGAAAATTATTCCAATTATCATCTCAACAACAGGAATAGTACTCTCAAATCTCAAGAGAAATATCAAGAAATTAGGACTTAGTGGGTATATATGTAATATAAGGCAAAAAGCTGTTTTTTTGGGTACTGCAAGGACGGTGAGAAAATTCCTAGGAAGCGAAGGACAGGTCCAAGGATCGCGTGTAAGAGGACCAGAAGTTCGACGAGAACCAGGGGGACCACAAGGACCGGACACGACCGAGCTCTACCTTTCTGATATTTTAAATATCTGGGATTGAGTGAATGTTCCTCTTAGCGAGGAGGAGAAGCCGACGGCGAGGAGAAATCCTACGCGTATAGGCAAAAGTCGGGGATAATAATAAATTCAAAAAGTATCAGTTTCAACAGACTGAAAAGATTCAAAAGAAGAAATAATGAAAGAAACTGTGGGTTGTGTTCCTTATACAGTGACTATCAAGTAGTTCACGGCCAAGGAATTTAGGGAAATAAAAGAACGGGATAAAAATACGTATTCAATTTATTTCAACCCACTAAAAGAGTTTGAAGAAGATGATCATTTGTCTAATCGATTCTTAGGGTCGCTGGACAATTGGGTCGTTGCGACTTGGTCGCAGGTAATTTTTCGCCGGTCGTGAACAGATGTGAAAATCTTTAATCTTCTTGTTGTCGGTGCAAGTTGCACATATGTTGTAGATGTAGTTTCTCGTAGTCTGGTCTGAACTCAATTGAATTATTCGCCCTGAAATGCCGGGTTTTATGGGCATTTTGGCTGTTTTCCATTCGACCGTTCGCAACGCCTTTCTACGGATACCTAAGGGGTGTGGCTTTGATCATTCCAAGTTTTTACACCGAGTTCTTCTGTCTTAGGATTTTCGATCTCGGACGGAATATTTTCGAGGGAATCGATAGATTCCCTACACAGTCACCCACCCAACAAATCATTGTTAGGTACTTCTTTGGGAAATGTACCTTCCTACCGGATCTGGTTTTCCTTGTTTCCGGGAATATTCCTTGATCATCGGCTTCGCTTTCTACTGGATCTTCTGTGTGATCTTCCTCATGCTCTTCATTATCGAGATTGTCGAATATGTAGGCTGTCAATCTTGAAAGGGCATCGGCGACGACGTTCTGATCTTCTGGGACATAGCGTATGTCGGTGGAGAACTGGGAGATGTAGTCCAGATGTCTGAATTATATGGGCGAGCACTTCTCTGGCTTCTGCTTAAAGGCAAATATTAGGGGTTTGTGATCCGTGAAGATCGCGAAGTTTCGTGCTTCTACCATGTGCCTGAAATGTTTGATAGCTAGGTAGATGGCTAACAGTTCTCGGTCGTAGGCTCCATATCGAGTTTCTGGTGGTGACAGCTTCTTCGAAAAGAATGCCAGTGGTTGCCATTCGCTGTTGACCATTTGCTGAAGGGTCGCTCCGACTGCAATGTCTGATGCGTCGGTCACCAGGGCTAAAGGTGCACCATCCTCTTCGGACGATGAGGCGATCAGCACGTCATCGATGTAGCTGAAGCAGAAATCTAGTCCTCGTAGAACTTCATCGATGAATCTCTGGAAGGTCTGTGCAGCGCTCCTGAGTCCAAAAGTCATGAATGGGAACTCGAATAACCCAAATGGAGTCGTAATGGCGGTCTTAAGTATGTCTTCTTCGGCTAGGGGAATCTGGTTGTACGCTCGTACTAGATCGAGGGTAGAGAAGATCTTCTTCCCTTGGAGGATGTGAGCATAGTCCTGTATGTGTCTCACAGGATACTGGTTGGGGATAGTCCGGGCGTTCAAAGCTCGGTAATCTCCGCATGGTTTCCATTCTTCTGAACCCTTCTTCGGTGCGAGGTGTAGCGGGGACGACCGTGGACTGTTGGACGGACGGGCTATTCCTAATCGGAGCATTGCTTCGAACTCCTTTTTGGCTGCCTTGAACTTCTCAGGTGCCAAGCGCCGTGGTCTCGATGCAACTGGTTGGTTGTTTTGATGTGATGCCTGGTTTGGTGTGGGATTCGTCCGGGGCTCCTTCTGGTCGTGTAATTTCTGGGAAAGACATTAATAGCTGATGGTATCTGGAGGATCCGTTGACTGTCTTGACTTCTGGGATGTTGCACTCAGTCACTTCTCCTCGAGTAGTGAGTTGGTTTCTTACGTCCACGAGTACGTTGTAGAAGCTCAGGAAGTCGACACCGATGATGGGTTTGGATACATCTGCTATGACAAACCTCCAGGTGAAATCTCGGCGTAGTCCTAAGTTCAGCGTGAGGGTAATTGTACCATACGTTGCGATGGGTGTACCATTGGCTGCTGATAGGACTTAGTCAGACTTCTCTCTTCTACCGTTGACTGCACTTCGTGGGAAGATGCACAGATCTGCTTCAGTGTCGACCAGAAACTGCAGCTTGGAGTCCCTATCGGTGATGAACAGGCGGCGCGTCGATGGGCTGGGATCACTGGCCGCCCCTAGTGAAGGCCCCCCTCATTTCCCAAGGTGTAGTTATAGGACTGTCTGCATCTAGTGGACCTGGCTCCAAATCTCCAATGATACCAGCACTTGCCGTCGATTGGCTGTCGGCCTCGACTATGACTTCTTGGACGATGCTGGGATTGGCCTCTGTTCCTGTCTCTCCGGGATCGGTCTGATTGGGCTGCCAGTTCAGCTCTCAGGGTTGCTATCTCCTGGTTGAGCCCGAGTGTGAACTGGGCAAACTTAGCACTGATGATGGCCTCGATGCTAGTTGTCTCGTTCACCAGTTGTACGGGAGGTCGGAATGCTTCCATGATGTGGTCTGCGTGGACGGCTAACTCTTGGAGGTTGCTGTCTTTCACAATGGCCAACGATACCTGAACACTCCTGGGTAGACGGTTCATCCAGAGGGATTTCATGAGGCTCTCCGGAACGGCTGGATCAGCAAAGCTCTGTAAATGGCGAAGAAACTGTGAGGGCTTACGGTCTCCCATTTCTTCTCGCTCCAGGAGGTGTCGGGTCTTCTCCTCTTGTGTGGCACTTAGACGTCGAATTAGCTCCGTCTTCAATTTGTGGTAGACCTCGTCGGTAGGTGGATTCAGTATTATGTCCTTCACCTCCGTTGCGTACTTAGCTGGTAGGGCCCCCACAATATATCCAAACTTAGTCCGGTCCTGTGTCACCCCCGCGCTGTGGAAACTTCCTTCAGCCATAGCGAACCATAACTCAGGATCGGTGGCGACAAATTCTGGCATACAACCGGCGACTCTTGATATCTCGGTTTCTTGTGTCATTTTTCTTCGGGATTCGCTTCTTCTTCAAATCACGTCGGGGTCACCAATTTGTGGGTTGTGGTCCTTATACAGTGACTATCAAGTAGTTCACGGCCAAGGAATTTAGGGAAATAAAAGAACGGGATAAAAATACGTATTCAATTTATTTCAACCCACTAAAAGAGTTTGAAGAAGATGATCATTTGTCTAATCGATTCTTAGGGTCGCTGGACACTTGGGTCGTTGCGACGTTAATCTTTAATCTTCTTGTTGTCGGTGCAAGTTGTACATATGTTGTAGATGTAGTTTCTCGTAGTCTGGTCTGAACTCAATTGAATTATTCCTGAGATCTACCTTAATTATTAAGCCAGTGCATGGCACTTTTACTCGTTGACTCCTTGTGATTATCGGTGTGGTTTAGGGGGCGTTCACGTTCTTACGTCTTGGTTGCCGGTTTCAGGGTTGGTCACCGGCCAGTGATAGTGCCAATTTTGGTCTTTTAACTTTTGAATATTCGTCTATGTTCTTCTTCTAATGTGGGATTAGGGTGGTCTTCTATTTTCTGTAGGATTTTTGAATTCCGGAGTCGGATTTTAGTACTTAGCCTGCTAATCTGGAGATCATTCCTTATGTTTTTATTCCTGATGAACCAGGGGGCATTGGTTATTTGTCTTATGATCTTGCTCTGCATCACCTCTAGGGTATTAAGGTGGGTCTTTGCGGTTTGTCTCCCAACCGTGGAGCTGTATAACATCACTGGGAGAATTGTTGATTTATATAGCCTAAGTTTGTTACTTAGGCTAAGTTTACTGGAGCGGGCTAGTAGGGGATACATTTGACATTTCCTTGTGATCACTTTTTCCTTAACTTGATTGATGTGGTCTTTCCAAGTTAGTTTCCTGTCAAATGTAACCCCTACGTATTTAACTTGGTTTTTCCACGGAATGCTCTCGCCATTCACCTCGATTTCTTCGGTGGGAAGTGTTGCTTTCCTGCTGAAGACTATCGCTTGTGTCTTCTCGGCATTGACTTTAATCTTCCACTTGGCCATCCATTCAAGGATGGTGTCAGTGGCTCGTTGTAAATAGCGCACTCCGAGGTTCACATTCCTGGAATGCGGTGTCGTCCGCGAAGGTGGACACTTTGGTGTCGTTGGCGAGATCCGTGGAAATGTCTGCCGTGTAGATGTTATACAGTTTTGGAGAAACCACTCCTCCTTGGGGTACTCCAGCTGTGATGTGGGTCCGTGATGATAAGCAAGATCCTATCCTGACTTGAAACGTTCTGTGTTTGAGGTAGTTCCCAATTAATTTGACTATTGATTTGTTAAATGCCCAACTGGTTCATCTTGAATGTTAGTCCTTCGTGCCACATTTTGTCGAATGCCTTTGAGACATCGAAAAATGCGACCGTGTTGTAATGCTTCCTGTTGATGTTCAGAATTAGGTTTTCCGTTAACCTAAGAGCCTGAAGTTCAGTTGAGTGACCAGCCCTGAACCCTTATTGTGCTGGGGGGATAATGTTGTTCTCGTCCAGTTCTTCTTGGAGCCTTGTGAGGATAACTTTTTCGACCAGTTTGCCTAGAGTGCACAATAGGCTTATTGGTCGATGGCTCTGGGGAAATAGAGGGTTATCACCTTTCTTCGGGATCATAATAAGCGTAGCGTTTTTCCATGTTTCTGGAAAGTATTTTTTTCTGAGAATGGTGTTTGTTATATTAACCATTTGCGCTAATATGTTGTCCGGTAGATGGTTGATGTGGTTATTTATTGATCCCGTTCTCGCCAGGTGATGACTTCTTCTTTAACCATTTGATGATATCTTTGAGCTCCTCGATGGTGGTGGTTCGGATTGCTTCAAAGGTTTCCTCTCCCATAATCCTCCTGGCGCTACTTTCCACCATACCTTCGAAGGCTACGTCATCCTCAGGGGATCGGTTCGGAGAGAACTGGAGTTCGAATTTCTCCGCGAACACATCGGCTTTTTCTTGGTCCGTATAGACCAAACCTTGTGGACCGTGGATGGGGGGCGATCGGTTGCCTCTGGTTTTCAGGGTCTTATTGAGGCGCCATAGGGGTTTGTAGTGGGCGTCGTGTTCACTTCATTCTTCATTTATGTCTTCTAGAAGTGCTTGCCATTTTTGGTTTCTGTGTTTCTGGATCTCTTCCTTGACTTTATTTCCGAGTCTATTAGCTTCCCTCTTATCATTGGGGTGGAGGGTCCGTTGAGCTATTCGTCGTGCACGGTTCTTCTGTCTTATCAGCGTCCTTATTTCAAGAGGTAGTTTGTTGATTGTTGTTGCAGATTGGGGTATAGCAGTTGTAGCTTTTTCTATGGCTTTTTTAATTTCAAGAGTGACCGTTTGAACTTCATCATCTATATCAGAACTGGAACTTAACACTGTGGCTGGTCTCGTGGAATTCATTAAAGTTCGGGTGAAGATTTCCCAGTTAAACTTGTTCACAAGTCGAGTTTGGGGAATATCGTGCCACTCGTTCAGCTGAAGTATGATAGGGTTGTGATCTGAGCTGAGAACAGTTTCAGTGTGTACACTGTAGTTGTATCGGATGTTCTTAAGTATGAACACGTCCAATATGTCTGGGGTTCCGTGGCCGAAGAAGGTTGGCTGGTCGGGTCCGACTACAGTGTAGTTGTTCTTCAACGCGTTTGAAGAAAGCGTTCGTCCTCTCGGGGTATTAAGCCGGCTGTTCCATACTGTACTCTCAGATCACCTCCTAGTATTACTTCGTTCGGAGTAGTAAGAATTTGGTCCAGATCATCAGGCAGAAGGGCTTTACATGGGGAGTTGTACACTGCAACGACTGTTAAAGTCCTGTTGTCGGCCATGGTGATGTTAACGGCGGCATTCTCTAGGTTGAAGTTGCTCGTCCGAACGTGCTTGATAGATTTGTTAACAAGCACGGCAACGCCACCGTTTCTGCCTGTTAGACGGTCACTTCTGTAGATGATGAAGTGCGGGATAACTACGTGGTCCTGAGGTTTGAGGAAGGCTTCGCTGATAAGCACAACGTCAAATTTTTCTTCGGAAATGTATTCTCCGAGTTCCAGATTTTTGTTATGCAAGGAGTTGGCATTCCAGGCTAGCACTTTTAGACAATTTGGTTTCCCAATTTTGAAGACGGCTCGCAATCTGAGTAAGAAGTAGTGTCACTTGTGAGATCATTTCTGTGAGTTGTGGCTCTTTTTGTTGTTTTGGCGTAATTGGTTTGGGTGTGTTGACTTCATTCAATACGACAGAGCGATAGGAAACTCCTTCAGTAGTTTTCCTTGAATTAAAAGACCTTCTTTCTTCTGTTTTTTTTTTGGCTGTTGGTTGTTTCCGGGGTAAGCTTTGCAGCCACGGAAATTTGCTGGGTGACTTAATGCGCAGTTGGCACATTTAGCCGGAGTGGTCCTAGGTTTTGAGCATTCTGTTGAGTGGTCTTCTGCGCATTTCACACATCTTTGTTGAAGCCTACAAGTGGATTAAGGGTGTCCGTAATTTTGGCACCTGTGACACTGTCTGTGGCCTTGTTTAGTCTCGACTTTAACTCTGAAGTAACCCAGAAATTCTAAGTTGCAGATCTTTTTGCTTTCTTCGTTTTTAGGGAGCTTTACCAGCCAGAGAGGATAAGTTATCTTTTTTCCTTCTTCTTTTCGGTACATCTGTGTCACCTCGAGAACGTCAAATCCTTGTTCTGACAACTTTGTTTTTATCGACTCTTCATTGTCGTGTGAGGGAACTCCGCGAATTACGACTCTGAGAATCTTGTCTTCATGGAGTGGGAATGTAAAGAACTGCTGATTGTGTTCTTCCAGTCCTTTCGTCAATTTTCTGTGGTCATCAGGGGTCGCAGTGTATATGTGGAGACCTTTGGAGTTCTTCTTAGCTGATATTATTTTGATGTTCATCTGCTTTGCCATCTTATCAATGGACGGGAACGAAGCCATGTTGATTACCTTTATTGGTGGAACACGTATTTTTTTGGGGGTTTCCTGAGAGATTTTTCTCTTTAAGGGGGGGGGGGGAAATCAATTTTGGTGTTGCGCCTTATTGTTCTGGTTGTTGGTGCGTCTTGACCCATAGATGGCGCTGTTGTACCGTCATCTTTTTCGGAAAAGCAATGGGGGGCGTGGGCGTCGTCGTCCTCAGAGCCCATGATGACGTCATCCATTTCTTCGGAATCGGCCAAGTTTTCGAATCTATTTTGTGTACTGATTGACACTTCCTCGATAGTTTTAACTTGCATTTTCTTTCGTTTATTTTTCCTTGTTTCCTTTTCCGTAACGTCGTCCATTGGAATTCCTAGCTTCTCTCCGAGCTTTATGAACAGTATCATCAATGTATCGGAGTCTGTAGCAAAATAATCCAGGATTGATTCCACCTCTTTTGCTGTCGGCTTGGCCGGGCCTCCGTTAACTGGAGTACCCATGTTTCAACCTAGTCACGGCGGTTCAAAATTCCGTCAACTTCCTTTCAATATCACTAACTTAAAAGAGTGATTCTAATGAGAACCCGCTCTTGCGAGCGTTTCACTCTTAGTCTACTCTATTGTCTAGCGATCACGATCACTCGTTTACTACACAGAAACACTTAAAACATTAAAAAATCAAAAAGAAAACTTACCAGAGGACTGCGATCAATTCTCTGGAAACTCACTATTCTCACTAGACTCGTTGTAGTCACTTGACTTCCACTCACTCACTACTTTCTCCTCACTCACTCCTTCTTCTCACTCTCTGTTGAATTATTCGCCCTGAAATGCCGGGTTTTATGGGCGTTCAAACTGTTTTCCTTTCGACCGTTCGCAACGCCTTTCTGCGGATCCCTAAGGGGTGTGGCTTTGATCATTCCAAGTTTTTACACAGAGTTCTTCTGTTTTAGGATTTTCGTTCTCGGACGGAATATTTTCGAGGGAATCGATAGATTCCCTACAAAACGTTAAAAAAAACCGAAACGTTCAAAAGAATTTTGCTTCTCCTGAGTCTGTTTTGATTGAATATTTTTATTCATTCAAATCTTAAAATTTTGTTTTTTTTTTATTTCTATGCCTGCTAGGATTTCTTGAAAAATATATTTCTTGTTTATTATCTCTGTTTTTATTCATTGAATTATTTGGTCATAAGGCTCATAAGTTTCAATCTCTCTTTTGTAACGTTCAGTACCTTCTTATAATAGGTATGAAACTATATTTACTAAATTAGACCACGTTTTATTTTATTTTACTCTTTATTTATAATCTGCTAACTTCACCACTATAATGTTGTCTCTCGACTGCCAGTACCGCGCCACCTAATGGCGGTTCCTAACCCCAATATGGGAGAGGGGATTTCAGCTACTGAGCAACTCGGAATATAGGCAATCAATTATACATATTAATGTTTGATAAGTTACTCAATAACCTTACACTTTAAACTGTTGTATGTTTCATTACCGTTGTTGAAAGTTTTGAGGAGAGTCGGTTTTTAATGTCATTAATTTTTCGGAAAATCGTTGATTGAGTATTTGGAATTTTCTGTAAGGTATTCGAATGAATGAAGTTCATCTGAATTAGAGAGATAGGATAGGAGATAGACATTAAGTAGGAGCAACAAATACCGATTTAATGGATAAGTTCATGAAAATGATGAAGCAGAATCGTTTAGCCAGTGAGGAGAAATTATTGGAATTGCTGGAGAAGCAGAATGTTCAACCCATACAAGAACCTACCCAGTTTCATATTATGCCGGATTTCAGTTATAGTATCGATGATCTCAATGGGGAGTGCATGGGAAAAGCAGCAATGGAAAGGTTAAAGAGCATCGGAAATTCGGCAGTAGGTATTACATAAATGGCCAGCAGAATTTCAACTCGAAACTGCCAAAGTTCATTTGTAAGGTACGGCAAAGAAATGGTTTGTGAAAAGATCAGATGAAATCAAAACCTTTGTTGACTTCAAGGTGAAGTTCAAGAAAACCTTTGACATGAAAATAAGTAAAGATGAAACTTGGGAAAGGATAAAAAGGGTGGTTTCAATGTAAAAATGAACCAATATTTTCATACTTTCATGATAAAGTTTCATTATGTCAAATCCTTGAATACGATTTTGATAAAATCGAAGAACAGATTTTAATTGGTTTATGGCTACCACAACATCCATTATTCCACCAACAGTTATGAAATCAAAATGCTTCAATAACTAGTGATATCGGGAGCCTTTCATTCGGCTGCTTTTGCATTTTCTATTTCTTTTATAAATTATTCATTTCTTTGATCGTCAATAAACGTGCGATTTTTAGTATATGATGTTCTTTTATTACGCGAATTTGAATAAAATCTTTCGCTCATCAGAGATACTCGTTGACCGGCCGCATTTCAATGAATTCGCAACGTATGCTTCTATCGAGCGATCCACCAGATATCTAACAACTAAGTGGGATGTGAATGAGCTCATCGAATGCTAAGTATGCGCTCTTTATATCATACCTTACACATATGACCTGCTTGGCGTTAGGTATTCTAGAGAATGCCTAGGCATGTATGAAATGAAAAATATTTTATACATTGTCTGACCTTTTCAGGTATTCTACACAACGCCTAGGCAATATATAGAAAGCCGGATTATACCCATTGCCGGTAACATTTATATCATTTGATGGAATACTTCAGTTTTCTGAATCCTAACCCAAGTATGAGTTTTCAATAATTAATTAATTTTTAGGTATTTAATTATCAAGAATAAACTATTGCCCTTCATATTCTATTAGATTCTTAATATTCTATTGGAAGAAATCGATTGGAGTCAAGTTAGGTGAATCTAGCAGGTCAGACAACTGGTACATCTATCGTTTTCGAAACTGTAGAATTTATATTTGATGCTCTCTATTTCATCTAAGTAGTGGTCTGTTTCGCATTATGCTCCTCGTAGGACTCGCACATCCCCCATCGATTTCTGTTTAGTAATGACGTAATCACTTATTGTTCACAATTTACGTTATTCTGTAACCAAGTAAAACGATGAATATATCTGTGCTTAAAGAACCCATTTCTTATAGTTAGATTATCTACTCCACAGCACAAAGTAGTTCTTTCATGAGAAATGCTCGAAAAAACCGTCAAGAATAACGGCAAGAAACGTCTGAAGTGAGCAGGATCGAGTGAGCGAAACGTCAGGTGAAAAATCGACTAGACCACTGCTCAAAAACCCAAAATTTTCTAATGTTGTCGTAGAAACCTGCAGTGAACGCCTTCAACATTAAATTTTGATACTGTCCACTAACACACACTAAGTATACTTACTTACTAGTGTCTACTTTAAAAAATCTTCGAGACGAGATTCTACATGTGATTTTCAACGGAAAATGTCATAATATACATGGCAACTAGTACGAAAATTTATATTTCATTCGAAAGATTATTAAATTGGGTAGTTTTTGCTAAAAAAAACGGGTTCACAATCATTCATTTTTCATCGATAAACCTAATGAAAAATTATGATCGATATTATTCACTTCAAAATAGTTATGTTTATCTGCTTACCTCGCCCGAAGCAAGAAATTTTTTGTAAAAAATATTTTTGTATTAAAGCAAATTTCATGCTCTTTTGAAAAATGTGATCAAATTTGATGAGGCTACAAGGATAACAGAAGTGTGGTTGATTTTATAAAAAAATTGAGATATTTTGTAAAAACACAAAATATAATTTGGAAAACTACCGTCAATATTTCGACCATGTGTTATACAACATTTTCTGTTGAAAATCACATGTAGAATCTTGCCTTAAAGTTTTGGACTTTTAAAGTAGACCCCCTGTATATCTTGTCCACTACAATCGTTCAAGGAAAATTAAGACAAATACACAGACGTTGCAATAACCAAGAACAAGTAAAAAGTGACAATGAAACAATTTTAGGTAGAAGAGTTCGAATATACTTACTTCCCCCCACTGTCGAAATTGATCCCAATATGTAAATTCAAACTCTCAGCGAAACTTATCACAGTCCTCAGAGGCTTCAAAGCAAAATTGATATTCGTGTCATTTTCGACATCAAATTTAATAAATTCTCCTGCACTTAATTTAACTTCAACACGCATTAACTTTGGGTTAGGTGCAGCTCCTGAAAAAATCATCATTAATCATCCTTATTTCAAAAATATTTATAAAAATAATTTGCAACTGCCATTCAAAAAAATTGCCGAAATATTTACTGTTATACTTCGATATAAATAATATTTCATGCAATATTCAGTTTTGGTTGATTATTTTCTGTAACAAACGTTTGCATTACTTGAAGGGGAAAAAGCAACCTCCTCTTAAAATTTCACAGTTTACGTTATAGAAGGTGTGAAATCGAATGAAAAAATTCGTCCGCCGTCCAGAACTTTTTCGAAAACTATAAGAGCTATTTGCATGAAGTTTGTACAAATACAAAAATCAATGGTGTAGTCGGTATTAGCAGTGAAATTACATCATGAAACATTTTCCATGTTATATTATTAAAGTTACCAAACCAATTTTAAAAGAATGAAATGAAAAATTCAAATTTGAATACCAAACAGAATGCCAGTTATTCCATTTTTAATATTCAAATAACACCTGTTCCGCTGTACAGGGTGGGCAAATTTCGATGTTTTAGCACTACAACTTTTAAACCAGAGGAGACAGACAAAATCTGATACCCACTTCTCGGTCTCTTTTTTTGAGAAACTAACAAGGGTAGTATTCATTTTTGGCCACCTCCTTTTGTTTTCGAGTTATAAGCGAAAATTGGAAAAATGGCGATATCGAAAAACATCTATATCTCCGCTAATACTGATGATAGAGCTCTGAAATTAAAAAATTATACAGGCACTTTTTTACGTGGAATCCAGTGGCGTGCTCGTCTTTTCAAAAGGGTTTTTAATTGCAAAGCTATGACCCAAAGTAATGTTTTTTCAAATAGGAACACTAGATTTCTGTGCTATTTTTTGAAAGCTCAATTTTTCCTGATTTCAAAAATATATAACATCATATGGTTCGTATCAATATAAATAATAGAAAATGGTCAAAAACCTTTTTTTACCTAAGATTCTCATTATTTCTATGGTTTCAACTGTTGACAATCATAGAAAAAATCAGACTAACGGAAGGACACTTCTCTTGTTATAGGAAGCTCAATTTTTCTGTGCTCGTCAACAGTTGAAACCATAGAAATAATGAGAATCTTAGGTAAAAAAAGGTTTTTGACCATTTTCTATTATTTATATTGATACGAACCATATGATGTTATATATTTTTGAAATAAGGAAAAATTAAGCTTTCAAAAAATAGCACAGAAATCTAGTGTTCCCATTTAAAAAAACATTACTTTGGGTCATAGCTTTGCAATTAAAAACCCTTTTGAAAAGACGAGCACGCCACTGGATTCCACGTAAAAAAGTGCCTGCATAATGTTTTAATTTCAGAGCTCTATCATCAGTATTAGCGGAGATATAGATGTTTTTCGATATCGCCATTTTTCCAATTTTCGCTTATAACTCGAAAACAAAAGAAGGTGGCCAAAAATGAATACTACCCTTGTTAGTTTCTCAAAAAAAGAGACCGAGAAGTGGGTATCAGATTTTGTCTATCTCCTCTGGTTTAAAAGTTGTAGTGCTAAAACATCGAAATTTGCCCACCCTGTACAGTAGCTTCTTCAGATTTTACATTCTGAATAACTGAAATTTTAAGATAAAACTATCTCTTATATAAGTAAATTTGGGGGTAGGTACAAGTTATTAACAAGAAATCTTGGAAATTACAACAATAAATGGTATGCAGGAAGATATTTAAAAGTTGTTAACTTTGTTGCGAGTTAACACTCATTTGTTCGTTCAATAATATTCCAAATTCATTGTGTCTATTTATTTCTAGGAAGGTTGAATCACAACTTTTATTTCCGGTATACTCGTATACAATTTCAAAATTATGGTTGAACGTATGAGCTAATTCCAACATGTGATTGGAATATGTAGAATTATTATTGTTGATGAGAAAACTCTTCAGATGTTTTTCAATTAAAATCTAATAAGATCTTCTTGTTTGTCCAATGTACAATTTTCGGCAATCAATATAGTTATTTCTTTTCAATGGATATTTTGATTGTGGAAATGAAATAAGTAAATAAATATATTATTATTATTATAACATATTTATATCCTCCTGATTTATAATCTTTTGATTATCTTTGTTGTTTTTTATTTATTTACTTAGGATTGATTTTGTTTTGAAAGGAGTTCTAAATTATATTTATTTTTAAGATTTGTGCAATTTTTCTCAGAATTACCTTCGGTATAATTTATTCAAATATCGAATATTCCTGAAGTGAAAAGAAACACTTTCTGCCTTCACCATTTTTTCCAATTCGGCTCAATTTAAAATTCAGGCTGTTGAGAATCGATAAAAAAGTGAAACTTTCGGCTGTATCTCGTAAATGGTTTTATCGAAGGAAATGATTTTCAGGATATAGCTTTTTCTTGACGTTATGAATCTTCTCCGAACATCTTTCAATTTCTTCATTATGACCATTACATTCCATAAAAATAGCAGAAATTCGAAGAACCCAACTCTTAACTGTAAGTCGAACGTTCATTAATGAATATTTGACCATTTTGGAAAATAAAAGTATTCCTCATATTTTCTCGTAGATCTTAAAAAAAATTATCTGTGAAATTCAAAAAATTGGGCATTTTGAAGTACCAGCCAACTTAGTTTGAAAATGAAGTTATTTGAATAAGCTCACCTAAACTCCTAAATTTGATCACAAATTACTGAGGTTTGGCACAGCTCTGATTATATAAAAATACTTCATTAAAATCAACATTGTATTCTGAAGAAACCAGATCACTCTCGAAGCCCATGTTTAAAAAAAGTTTTCACAAAATAGTTCGATTATAACATGATACTAATCAAGATCTGAAAATCCCACTAAAGACTGCTGCTATCGTATACATTACTGTATTCTTCTTCAGGTCATTTAAACTTAAATTGAACCATACAATTTTACTCTGTGATTGAATACTTGTTTTTTCTGCATTTCGATTAATTCATTCTATAGCACATGATTGACATACTTTCAAGAGGACCATAAATGTTTTAACGTGAAAACAAATTAACTGAGTTGAAAGAAGTAGAATATTCAATTTTTCTAAGTCAACTGTCAACTCACTTAATATATAGTATAATCTTGATTTTGGCATTGAAAATAAACTAGAAGTATTTAACATGAATATTCAATTTTATATTCATATTAAATACTTCTAGTTTATTTTCAATGCCAAAATCAAGATGAATCAAGTAGAGAGTTCAGTTCAGGTAATAGTAATAGTAATAGTAATATATATTAACGTCATCAATGAATTACATGACATGTCAATCAGAACTTTTCACAATTATGCAAATACTTATGAATATAATATGTATATATAAATTCTCGCTACAATGCAATAATCTGCGATAAAAAATACAAACACAAATTTGGTACGATATACATAATTAACTATGATAAAAAAAATATAAACACAAATTTGGCACTATACATAATCTAAAACAATGCAAGTACTAACGAATCAGCCAAGGAACTCATGTAAAAAATATATAGTGTTCTGCAGCAACAAACTCTTTACTCGTTTATGAAACCGCAATCTTCCCAGGCTCTTCACTTCATCTGGAAGCTTGTTGTAGAATTTGAGTCCCCAGAAATTTGGACCAAGTTCCTCCTTCCTCATTTTTAGACGGGGTAATGTATATTTATGTTTCTCTCGAGTATTGTAGGTGTGATAATACGAGTGCTTTGTGTACTTCTCCTTGTTTGCGTGAATATAATCTACACAAGCCAATATGAACACGGAGGTTATGGTAAGTATGCCTTCTTTTTTAAAAGTTTCCCTGCAGCTCTCTGTGCTTCGCATATCATACAAGGTTCTCAAAGCTTTCTTCTGTTTCAGGAGGACTCTTTCGGCATGACTACTGTGTCCCCAAAGAATTATTCCATAGACTGCCAAACTATGGAAGGCACAGTAGTAGGTTTGCTTAGCTGTTGTTTGGTCAACTATTTCTCTCATTCGACGTATCATAAATATCGAAGTTGACAGTTTTTTGCAAAGTGTGTCGATGTGAGTGGCCCAGCCGAGAGAAGACTGGAACTGCAATCCCAGGTAAATCAATGAGTTCTCACCAGAGTCCCTACCGGTGAAAACCAATTTCTGTGTTTTGTCCTCGTTGAACACCAGACCATTAGCCGCGAACCATGAACGTGCATCTCTCTCTGAAGTTATCGACGATCTGTGGAGCTCCTCGGGACACTTTGATCTGTTTATAAAACCAGTATCATCAGCATAACATACGGTCTTATCGGAGTTGACATTTGGAAATAGATCGTTTATGTATAAAATAAACAGCACCGGCCCCAGTATGGACCCCTGCGGAACTCCACTCCCCAAGCTCTCGAATCCTGACACCACACCGTTCCAATCAACCACCTGCCTCCTCTTCGAAAGATAAGAACGGAATAGATTATTTGCTTTTCCTCTTATACCATAGTGATGGAGCTTATTCAGAAGGATTTCGTGATTCACCGTGTCGAAAGCCCTACTCAAGTCCACGCACGTAAACTCAGCCTCCTCCCCTCTCTCACATGCCGTCATAACTTCCTCGAGCACCTCGATCATTGCTGTTATTGTTGATCTGTTCTGTCTGAAACCATGTTGGGAATCATGGATAATTGAGTGCTTTTCCAGAAATTCAACAAGGCGGTTCTTCATTATGAGCTCAAATATTTTCGATAATGCTGGTAATATCGATATGGGCCTGTAATTGGAGACATCATCCACATCACCTTTCTTGTAAATAGGGCAAACTCTAGCAATTTTTAGTTCTTCAGGAAAACGTTCTTGTGTCATACAGTCGTTCAAAATTTTGCACAGTGGTGTTAAGAGCAAAGGAATCATTTGTTTCATCAAAGCGACTGACATTCCATTAATGTCCCGAGAATTCTTACTTTTGAGGTCATGGGACGCATTTGCAATTTCCAATTCCGTTATGGGAAACAAGAACATGGATGTCTGAACTGATTCATGTTTCTTTTTAAGCAGGCTTTCTGATTTTTCGATGGAAATGTCAGAACTACAGTTGAATTTCGTGCCAACAGAAACCAGGTATCTATTCAAATCATCGGCAGTGAGATTATTCTCTGTCCTTGCTGATCCGTTTTTATTCGTTTCCTCGCGAATCAACTGCCACATAGTCTGATATCTGTTGTTCGATATCGACAGTTTATCGGCATTTTTCTTTTTTACTGTTTCCCTGATTTTCATCCGCAGAGACCTTCTCAAGACCTTACACAGCTCCTCACTAGCCTGATCCTTCTTAACCTTTGCTATTGTGTCAGCTGCCTCCAATCTATCCTTAATTGTTGTTATTTCCTGATTTACAGAGTATTTTTTCTTTTTTTTATTGACAATTACTTTTTTTTCAGGAAAACATGACCGGAAAATATCCAACAAACGGTCGTGAAATTCTGTGAACTGAACAATCGGACTATCTGAATATGTTTTCGTCCAGTCCTCGACTCCTATGCATTCTAGAAAATGGTGAGTTTTGGTTGCGTTGAATTCCCGTATGAATTTATATTTTCTTGTTTCAGGCTCAAGGTTGCAAACTGAAAATCTCACGATTTGGGCCATATGGTCTGAAAGATAAGGCTGAAAAGTGAATCTCCCGCCAGAACCGATGCTGATGTTGGAGAAAATGTTGTCTATACACGAGCTTGATATGTTAGTCACACGTGACGGCTCAGAGAAAACCACATCCAGGTTAAACATTTTGAGGACCTCGATGGTTTTTTGTCGATCTTTCGAGTTCTTCCCGAAGTCGATGTTGAAATCTCCCGAAACAAACAATCGATCAGTCGGATATAAGGCCTGACATAATTCGAGTACTTTTGTCAAAACATCAAGGCACTGTGACACGTCACCAGATGGCGGCCTGTACAGTGAGAGTATCAATATTTTGTATTTCGTCAGTCGGACGCCAGCAAGTTCTGTTTGTTTTTCAACAGAGTTAGATTTTACTTCTAATAATTCCTTGAAAGGTAAATCCTTACGGAGGACAATAGCTGTGCCTCCGTGTCGTGAAGACTGTCTGCAATAAGAACTAGCTACTTCATAATTTCCCAGATTAATTTTCGAAATAATATCAGCCGTAAGCCAGTGTTCTGTAAAACACGCTATGTCAACAATGTGTAGGTACACATTATAAACAAATTTGATCACAAATTGTGTCTAACTTATCCATTATTCGTTGAATAATGAATTGTCATAAGATTCTTTCAATTCATGTCCATATTTTCATATTGATGAATTCAGAAATATATAATATAATAATGATGCAAGTCATAATTTTTATATGAGATTGTTGAAACAAATCAAATCCTTCATTATTCATTGCTTTCGATGAGGATGAACTGTACAAATCACACAATAATTTATTTTCTATTCACACAATTTTTTGAGAAATAATACCTACTCTAATTCCTAGAAAATATGTACGGAACTTCTGTTTGTTCCTTCAAATCTTTCATGATTTTTATCTCATAACATAACTTCAATATAATGATGTATTCAAGTTATGTTATGTATGGTCATGATGACAGGACCATTCAGGGCGATAATAATAATTGATAAGATAACACATAAACAAACATAACAGTGGAAATATCTTAGGTAAGAACATAGATTATTCTGACTTCTAAGGTATCTATACATAGATTTAGGAAATTTTGTCATTATAGTATTCTGTGTTTTCAAATTCGGAAACACTAGAAATTTTCAGTTCAAACTTCGAACGTTCAACGATAATAAAATGAACGGAGATGAATATCAGAGCTAATATGGGTGTTCGCAAGCTCAATTCGTTTTTATTATCGAAAATTAAAGAGAAAATCGAGAGAAGATAACTCAATATTTATCGCTAACGAAATTGCGATAACTCCTTTATACAACTACTTATAACTACTTTGTACAACAAATGGAATGTTAAAAATGTGCTTATGATGGTTTTTCTAACATAGTTGCCAAGGTTAAAATGGTATGTCATATGCTTGGAAAACTTTTTCCTACTGCCGGTATAGGATGAATGTAGTAGTGACTATGGCCTCGGGTCAAGAAACGACAGAGGGGACAGGATACTACAGTTCTGAGAAGAAAATGATATGATAATTTCAAACACATTTTATGAGCTACCCAATAGGAGACTGAAAAACGAAAACAAAAGAAGATGGTCAAAAATTGATACTACTTTTGTTAATTCCTCAGAAAAAGAGAACGAGAATGGGGTATCAGATTTTGTCTATCCCCTCTGGTTTAAAAGTTGTAGTGCTAAAACATCGAAATTTGCCCACCCTGTACACATGGACATCCCCTCAACACAATAGACAAAATATAGTTAGAAATCAGTTAGACTATATCTTGATAAATCAGTCTCACAGAAACACTATAAGATCAGTTAAGGCATATACGGGCGCAGATGTATTTTCAGATCATAACCACCTGATAGCGCGTGTACACATCAAACTCAAAAAACCTCCAAAGAAAATAAAAGTTGATCAGATAGATACTAGCCGCTTACAGGAACGTCATATCAATGATAACTTAGATTGCTTTTCACATGGACATAGAACATGCATGTGGAGGACCACTGACAACATTTAAAAGAGTTCATAAAGAAACCTGCTCAGAGTTTTCTGACCATATAGAGAAACAGAAAAGGGACAAGAATTGATAACAGAGAAAATCTTGGGACTCATGGAAGAGGGTGTAAGGTGCAGACAAAAGTATAATGAAATGTACAAACAGATGAAAAACGAAATAAGGACAGAGCTAAAGTAATTTTTAGGAAATTGAAAAACCGCAACTGAAACATGATACTTCTGACCGATAGTCAATGCACTGTTTTGCGTTTGCCTTTTTATGTAGGTACATAAAAAGGCAAACGCAAAACGGTGCACTGACTAGCTTACAATAAGCCTGATAGGACACACATTAATGGTATTCCTCAAAGTGATTCACACAAGAATTCACAGAAAACTAGATGTGGATATTGTTGATACTCTCTTCGGATTTCGGAAAGGACTTGGAACAAGAGAAGCACTATTTGCACTTAACGTCATGTGCCAAAGATGTCTAGATATGTGCTTCATTGACTTTATTGAAGCGTCCGATAAAGTGCGTCACGATCATCTAATGAGACTGTTGATGGAAAAGAGCTTGGATGAAAAGGGACATCAGGATTATTTTCAAGATTTACTAAAACCAAAGAGCGATTGTTTGAGTGGAGCAAGAGACAACGAAGGAAATCGATATCAAGAAAAAAGTAAGACAGGGATGTATATTCTCACCTATATTTTTCAACCTATATTCAGAAGACATTATAAAAACAGCACTTTCAGAGCAAGATGTAGGTATTAAAATAAATGGCATCACAATAAACAATTTGAGATATGCCGATGACACGGTTTTAATTGCAGAAACTCCAGAAGATCTTCAACTACTAATTAAAAATATAGTAGAATTACTTTCTGATTTCTTAAGAGAAATCAGAAACTACTCAATGTTTAAATTTTAATCAATGTTTAGGCAAATGGTGCAATTGGCCATTAAACTTAACATTCACCTTGTGATGTTACGTGCTGTCAATTCTTTTCTAGGGAATGGAAGCGTGGACATTGAAGAAGATCGATATCAGGATAGAAGCATTTGAGATGTGGATGTTCCGTAGAATACTAAGAGTATCGTGGACTGATAGAGTAACGAATGTGGAGATTTTGCGGAGAATACAGAAAGATAAAGAATTGGTACTGACTATTAAAAAGCGCAAACTGCAATACCTGAGAAATATTATGAGGGGAGATAGATACCCGTTGCTACAGCTTATTGTCCAGGGAAAGATAATGGACAAAAGATCAATAAGCAGAAAAACAAACTCATGGTTGAAAAATTGAAGAATTAGAGAGAATGGTACAATTGCAATAACTGCCAATTGTATAGATCTGCAGTATCTCAGTGCTCAGGATATCTCGTTAACCTGAACAGCAAAAAATTTCATAATAGGATAATAAATGGGCCTGAATTGAGCCTAAAGTTACCATGTAATTCAATTTATTCTGAGGAGTTTCTTTGCGGTTACTGATAGCTTAACGGTGAAGCAGCAGAACCCGGGATTTTTCAAAATAAACGTAAATTCAAAAGATTGGTTTGAACGTAAGCCTAAAATGAGTCTTAAATTATGGTGTTATCAGATTGTTCATAAAAAAAATCGATTAACTTAGCATTAAGCTTGCAGAACCGGCGATTTCTCCAAAAATTTGAGCGCAAAAATCTGCACTGAAGAACCTAGTGAGAAGGATTCGTTGAAGTTGGCTTTGTATAGTTAATCCTTTTGCGGTTCAGGGTTTTTGAAATTTTTTTCATTTCTTCTTGTCGTGTATTATTATTGATTTTGTATTACTTTCCCTTTTACGTGTTGTCTTGTCTTAATGGTTTTCTTCCATTTTGTCGTCCATACTGTTAATGTCGTCCATATCGTGTGTTTCCTCAATCGGTAGGTGCTTGAATCGGTTGGAGGTTTCAGTATCGCTGTTAATTTCATTATTTTTCAATGCCTTTAAGGTATTCTTCGCTTCAACGTAGGTTTCATCTAGTTCATCAGACTGAGTTTACGTCGAAGTGTATAGTCCGCTTCGTACTTGTTTCCATTTCACACCACTTTGATCCACTGATTTCACTCTAAACAGTGAGTGGAATGCACTTTATATACATATATAAACTTATGGGGTCTCTAAAGGTTCAAATGCCTCAGGAATGAAGGAGCTCTCAAAAGCTAATGACTTCACGTCATTGCTTTCCTCTTAATTCGCAAATCGAACTATTCTGGGATCGTGGTATCCACCACCATATCTTTCATAAAAGTCTTTGTGACATGTCAGATACCAAGAATTTTTGAAGTCAGGAAAATGAATTAAGTATATTGAAGTAAAGATCTAGGTGGGAAATTTTGTGAAAAAAAATATGAATATGAGCAAAAGCTCCTGAGCTTACTTCAATGTTTTTCTCATTTTTACTTCATAATGTCAATCATTTATTCCGCAATCAATACAAAAGAATCGATAATATCCAATCATAGTCTTTGTGACATATCAGAAACCAAGAAGTTGTGATGTCAGAAAAATGAATTAAGTATGTTGAAGTAATGATCTAGATGAGGAATTCTGTGAAAAAATTATTAATATAACTTTTGAGCGCACAAATGCTACTGAGCTTACTTCACTGTTTTTCCCATTTTTCTTCATAATATCAATTCCGCAATCAATACAAAAGAATCGATAAAATCGAATCATATCAACAATATGCTGCTAATGGGTATGATACAATACTTCCTTGACATTCATACAAGTATTCACAAGCGCTGAATTTGCTATGAAAACAGTTTGATCAAAATTGGGTTAAAAATGATATTAAGAATTTCACAGTTTTGCTTGAAAGGAAAATCTTATAGAGCTGAAATCTCTATGGAACCACTAATAGACTGATCCAACTTCTTTTGGAATCAAATCAGTTAAACAAGAAATATTGAGGTTCTCAAGTTATTTTCACCTTTGTGGTATTGTGCATGCTCAACGCGTACCCTTCATTCAGAAGAGCTGATAATCGTATGAGATCATAAAATCAAATATACTACGATTTGATTCATATATTACACGAATCAAATCGTAGTATATTTGATACTAACAAAGATTATTCCAAATTACATTTCGAATTTAAATATTTCATTTTGTCTTTTTCGGAAATTGTCTAAAATGACCAAATTGTATAGACAATAACATTAGAATCAAATAAATTTGCTAAGTTATACCATCATAACATAAAATTATAGAAATATTCCGAATAATTTTGTAGATTAGGATTGGGGATGGTTGACTAGGATCTAGCTCTTTCTAAACTTTCGTTCTAATACCCTGTTCGATTTGTGTGAAGCTAACAACGCTTTCTTAGTTACGGTTTCTGCAGAACCGACTTCCATGGGATAAAGCCATTGTAGAATAGTATATTCTAAAACAAGTTGCAGAATGGGTTCCTATTCCAACACGAATGCGAAAATAGAAAACGAGCGACGAACGAGCTACGTTTCGAATTTTGAAATAAATTATAATTACGCATTGAATTCGTGAATTATTTCAGCCGAAATCGATTTAACATCAACAAAATTAAGAGAAATTGCGAATAATGTCGCAAATCATTTCACTTAATCCAAATTATATCATTGACAACTTATGTTTATAAAAGCATTTTCGTCATCTGCTGGGAGAACCTATTGGAATTGTATGAAAAAGAAAAGAATACTTCGAAATTCTAAATAATATGATTGAACTGGTACCATATTTGTCGAATTTCAGAAAAGCAAGCGAATTGAAGAAAAACATATTTCACAATTTGAACCATTGTAGGGAGAATAGGAGAAATCAAAACCGCTCCAACCTTTGTTTTACGTTTTTCCGTGGATACCCCAAACCGTTTCTTGCGCGTTGTTTTTTCACCAAAATATTCAAAAAAAACGGACAGATTAAAAAAAACATTGAAGAAGTCAATAACCACGAGTTCCTTGAATTCTTAAAACTTTTTTTAAATTTTAAATTAGGGATTCACGGTTTAACTTAACATTCAAACTACTTGAATTGGCCAACTTGGTTTGTATTCTACAGATTGGATTGGATTTACAGATGTTGCTATTTCAGGTGGTGTACATGAAAACTCACCACAATCATTTTCTTCTTACATTTTTGCTTCTTCGCGCTCACATAAGATACATTGATAGACTTTCTCATTGAACTTGAAACAGCTCTTATCTTCAGTCTCATCATATCAATGTCGATATGAAGGAAGAGACCATAAGACCTCTTGAAATATGACTAGGGCAAAGCTATAATAAGTTCAATGAAAAAGTCTATCATTGATTAGATGGTCTACCAATGGGTTCCCCTTCATCGAATTTGTTCGGTGAAATAGTCACGACACCTTTAGAAAATAAAATATTCTCCCCTGCGAACGTTAAATTAACTGATTTTGTACAGTACTGTAGTGATATGTGAATGATATTTTTTGTATATGGACAGGGACCGTATTCTCGACAAGTGATCTTTTAAAACGTATATGTTCTTTCAGTGCTAAGAACACTGAATGAACGTATACGTTTTGAAAGATCACTTGTCGAGAATACGGTCCCTGGCTCGACTACAGAACTAAAATCAATTTTAGAATTGATTAATTCTCTTTGAAATTCCATTCAGTTCACTTTAGAAATAGAAAATAACAATAAGTGATTAAATATCTCGGATATTCAGGAAAGAACAATAAATGAACATCTTGAATTCTATAAATATAGAAAATCCACTTTCTCTGATATTCTGATCCATAACAGTACTCAGTAGTTCACACCCTCATGAGATCAAGATGTCAGCATTTCACACCCTAGTACATAGACTGATCTCAATTCCATTGTCAGGAATTAACTTTGAAAGTGAAGTCCAAATCCTAAAGTTCCAATAATAATGGCTACTTTCCTGACATAATAAGCAAATTAATATTTAAAAAACAAGGGATTATTAACTTTAGTCTATCCACTTCAATTTGAAAATCAAATGAAAAAATTGGTATACATCAATTATTATATTCCATATCTTAGTGATAAACTTTGTAAAAGAATTAGAGGAAATGATATTGATGATTTATATATAAGAATAGGAAAAATTTGAGATCAATAAGTGGTAAGAATCAACTGAATATGTCACAGTTGATCTCTCGGAGTTTCGGCGCCCGAGAGAGATCAACTGTGACATATTCAGTTGATTCTTACCGAATATGTCACAGTTGATCTCTCTCGGGCGCCGAAACTCCGAGAGATCAACTGTGACATATTCAGTTGATTCTTACCACTTATTGATCTCAAATTTTTCCTATTCTTATATATAAATCATCAATATCATTTCCTCTAATTCTTTTACAAAGTACAAAGAGGATGACCACAGACTGGATGCGGAGTGCTCAGAATAGAGGACAGTGGGCAGAAATGAGGGAGGCCTATATCCAGCAGTGGATGCAAAGGGCTGATTGATGATGATGATGATGATGATCTCTCGGAATTAGCATTGAAGAACATAACAGATCGATTCTTCAAAATTAATCAACAAAGTGTTTTTCTGCATCACTGCATCACTTCCAATCATTTTATAGATTTCAATAAAACGAAAATTTTACACAGCGGTGATGACAGTAGGTGAAATTGAAAACTGCAGAATTTCATAGTATTCTTCAAAACTTTTTTATTTATATTTATGGATTACCCAAATCGTTTCTTTCGCGTTTATAGCTTTTTTCACTTAAGTATCCAAAAATCAAGCAGATTAAAAAAACATATTTCAGAATATGTTCAACCCTAGGGGCATAGGAGAAATTAAAAACCGCACGAATTCATAGAATTCTCCAAACCTTTTTTTTTTGGGTTTTTCTGTAGATAGCCCAAACCATTTCACCGTGGATATCGTTGATCATTTTCACAATATTGAAAAAAATAGTAGCTTCAAAAAATGTGCCGTTATTGACTTCTCCTTTTTCCCTTACAGTGGTACATATTCTTAAAAATGTTTTTTCTGTTAACCTGTTCGTTTTAATGAATATTTTAATGAAAAAATATTAACATGCAAGAAACGGTTTGGGATATCCACGAAAAAACGTAAAAAAAGTTATCAGAATTCTATGGAATCGTGAGGTTGTAGACTTCTCCTACATCCCTACAGTGGAACATATTGAGAAATATATATATTTTTTTTCTGAATATTTCGTAGAAAGAGCTATCGACGCCCAAGAAACAGTTTGGACTATCCACGGAAAAACAGAAATTAACGAATTGGCTCTTATGGTACCAGTCCGATCATATTTTCTTAAAATTGTTTTCCAATGCCTTTTCATACAGAAAAAATAACCATAAACATAATTGGGATATGATAAATATAATAACCGCGAATTTAAACGAAAAGAGTTGCTATAGATAACTTTGTAGCATTTTCAACCATGCACAGATATTCAGCTCTACACCATGCATTAGAGTCTGCACCTCAGAAACCGCTCCTGTATATATGTATATGTAGTTTCATTCATTATATAAAAAACAACAAAGGATATGTGTACCTCAAAGACACATGCACATTACTGAAGTAATACTTCCAAATGATTAGTGTGTATTAGATTCCACAAGACTTAAAATGTCGTGATTGATTTGTATAATCAAATTATTTCAATTTCATTTTTGACATATATTTGAGACTACAACCAACAAGTTAACCGATCAATCAAAATTTTGTGAAACCCATAGTTAGACTAACAAATCAGTACAGTAGATATACAGGGTGAATCACCGGGATGGCCTATTAGACGTTTATGGCAAACTATTCATAATTTTGTGCTGAAAATTTGCATATTGGGGTCTTTCTCCTTAAAATATTTTCAGATTTCTACACTTCTGGTTATACCGGAAACAGACTACTACTTTCTTATTTCAAATGGCGCACCCAGTATATTATTGCATCATTGGATAGCTTTTTTACGACAATTTCGGCAATATGCAAATTTGACGACAATATGGCAATATGTAATATACCTTGGGTAAAAAAAAGTAATGGTTCATGAGTAATGGGATTCTTATGAAAAAAATGGTGTTAATGAGGACACATTTTTTTTAATTTGTCAGCAGAAAATTATTTCCTTTTTTGTTTCTGCAAATACGTAGCATTATAAGACTGTTTGCGGTTTGGACCAAAAATGAACAAGATGTTCCTAAGAAGATCATAAACTTGGACAACTCAAATTCATCAGAACTCAAGATGTTCAAATTAGAACCTATATTTTTCATTATTTCAGTCATTCTACTTACAAAAATAGTGGGGGCTACTTAAGCAAACCCTATACCTAAAATTAATACTTCAAGAGTTATCGAGGAAGAACCTTAAATGAGGAAAAACACACAATTCCTCACTGTGTGGAATAGTCTGTGACTTGCAGAAAACACAGAAAAGAAGTAAAATTCGATGTTTGGATAATAAAATTTTACATTTCATGAATTATAATTAATTTTTCGTTGGAATTGTTGAGAAATCCATAAACTAATACAATTTTCAATTACGAATAATTCATTACAATTCTTGAAATGTCAAATTTAGTAATGGAAACATCGAATTTAAGTTTCTTTCTATGTTTTCCGGAAGTCATAGAATACTCCACACAGTTATAAATTGCTGTTTCTCCTCATTTAAAGTTCTTCGTTGATAACTCTTACGAGTATTTATTTTAGGTATACGATTTGCTTGAATGACCCCACTAATTTTGTAAGTAAAATCGACTGAAATAATAAAAAATATAGGTTCTAATTTGAAAATCTTGAGTTTTTATGAATTCGAATTGTCCAAGTTCATGATCTTCTTATAAACACTCTGTACATTTTTGGTCCAAACCGCAAACAGTCTTATAATACTACAAATTTGCAGAATCGAAAAAGAAAAAATATTTTTCCTAAAAAGCTTTTTCTGCCAAAATATTTAAAAAAATGTGAGTCCACATTGCCACCATTTTTTTTATAAGAATCCCATCAACTCATGAATCGTTGATTTTTTACCCAAGGTATGGCATATTGCCAAAATTGTCATCAAAAAAGCTATCCAATGATGCGATAACATACTGAGTGTGTCGTTTGAAATGAGGAAGTAGTAGTCTGTTTCCGGTATAACCAGAAGTTATAGACATCTGAAAATATTTTAGGGAGAAAGATCATTATCTCAAACCCCAATATGCGAATTTTCAGCTCAAAATTATGATTAGTTTCCATAAACATCTAATAGGCCATCCTGGTGAATCACCCTGTATATTCATTAGATCACCAATATTTCTCACTGACCCAAACCTCTACGTCCTGTACACATTTATTTGCATCTTCGGCTAATTTCAGTGATCTACAAGAAAGAAATATTCTAACAAAATCCTTTACCAAAGTTTAGATACTTAGTAGTATTTCTACCACCTAGTCTTATCTTCTAATTTTCAGGGCATCCAATTTTGTTGTTGTATGTATTCTAAATGATGAACTCACCAATACAATAATTTCTAGCAACCAATCTTGAATTCATAATTTCTAAAGTTATCTCATTATCACTCAAATTGAACATCATTAGAAGTTGATTGAAAAGAGTGCTACTTCCATATAAGTTATTCATTCCACTATTTGGTGTTATACCTATACTTAATTTTTCTGAATCCATTAATCTCAATTTATGGATCATCATAATTTGATCATATTTATATTTCATTTTTAATATTACAAAATCACTTTCTGTTTCGTACTCTATTCTCAAAAATTCCAACTGAAAAATCGAGTAAGAAATGAAATGTTTATAAAAATTATGCATAAATCTAACCTTTTTTTCCAAATTTCCTTTGAATAGAGGCAATAACGACTTCATAAATAATTTGCAAGTTATAGTTTTGTCATCTGCAGAATCGTTCATTTTAATATCATAAGATGAAAAAAAACTCTTCAAGAAAGAAGATTGGGAACATACAGTTTTGCTCATATTTAGAGTTGTGAATTCTAATTTGTCTAAATCAGCTTCTAAATATATTTCATCTCCAATCTTAGCTAGAGCGTTTATTGTCTTAGACAAAACTGAAAAAATGTGTATTCAAAAATAATTATATTCCATGTTATTGAAAATACTAACTCTTTATATTTTGTCCAGGAATTATGCAATTCATAATAATAATTTTGCATTCAAATGTCTCGATTAAAACATATGTAACAGATTAACAGAATTTATTCAAATTTGTTTTGAATTTTTGACACAGAGTAATCAGACCTTTTGAAGGGTTCATTAATCTATGGGTTAGAGCACAGAAACTTCTGAAAATAAAGTGACACCAGAGAATATCCTTTTCTTTTCCCAAAGAATAATTACCCTATGTATATATGATGCATTCATAGACCTAATATCCATTATTGGATATTAGGTCTATGGATGCATCATTACTATTTTTATGTTATTCAGAATGAAAAAAAAAACAGTAGGTATTTTTATTCTCCTTAACTTTCCACTAATTCTAACTCTTGCTTTCTCTTTTTTATTTTTTTCTCATTCTGGAGTTTCATCAACATGAAATATTGCATAAAGCTTGAAATTATTATTTTACATACAGGGTGTTTCAAAAAAGGCGACCCCCGTCTCTTGGATAGGTAGAAAACTGAAAAATAATTGGGATTTGCTTAGTAAAAAATTTTCGTAACGTCAGTAACACCATCCGTATTCTAAATAGGTAAATTGAATTGAAGAAAAAATATTCACTACTTTTTCACGATATTGCCGAAACTACTGGCAACATTAAAAAGAAATTTTATACGAATATGTTTCTTGAGCTGATACATCCCATGAATTTGTTTTTATATCTGACTCTCATAGAAGATGCTAGTTACACGGTTTTTTAAAGTTATTAATCAAATAAACTTAAACATCATTCAATTTTACACCAACATGGTATTCTTGGTAAAACTCGATACAATGTACCGTTTTCGTAATATTTTGATTAGAAAATTATGAAGTAATAACCGATGCTGGTAAAAAGTAATGATAACAAGAAAAACCACAAGAAGAAAATTAAACTAGAACATAAAATAAAATTCAATTAGAGTAACTTTCCTCTGTTTTCACGAATACATAAATCTATCCTATCCATCGATTCGGAAAATTTTAACATTTTATCGATGAGGTCCCATTTACGCGACAAAAAATTTTCAATTCATATAATGCATACTAATTAATAACTTTATCATTACTTTATAACAGCATCAGTTATTACTTCATAATTTTCGAATCAAAATAATCCGAAAACGGTACAATTGTATCGACTTCACAAGAGTAACTTATCGGTGTAAAATTGAATGATGTTTAAGTTCACTTGAAATTTTGATAATAAATCCACCCTTCTATTTGTGTTCTGTTGTAAGCTTTCTTTTGGCATAATTTCTGAACTCAAAGGTTTCCACCGAACGGCTAATGACCCTGGCAGTCGATGCCGAAATATATCTGAAAAAAAAAATCCACCCTTAACAAAGTTATGTTCAATACGTGTAACTAGCGCCTTCTATGAGAGCAGATAAAAAAACAAATCCGTGCAAAAATTTGTTTTTTGTTTTGTTTCCAAAACATATTCAGATAAAATTTCATTACAATGTTGCAAGTAGTTTCGCCAAAATCATCTTTTATCTTGAAAAGGATGGCGTTAAGAACATATTTTATTAAGCAAACCCCAATTATTTTTCAGTATTCTACCTATCCTAGAGACGGGGGTCACCATTTTTTTTATCATCTCGATTGAATCAGTAGTTTTTTGAAATTACAATCAGGAAAACAAAATTCGAAGGGCCATATTTACTGAACCCTTAGATTACTGAACCCTTAGATTGACAACCTTGACCGTGGCATTCGACATCCAAATCCTCTTTTTAGGTTTTTCCGTTAGAGAATTATCGTGTTAAGACCCAGCCCGATGTACTGAAATAAATTCAGCCACGAATTCGTCATCAGTGACTCTATCCTTGTCGTTTTTTAAACCAATTCCAGACATGATATAATCTTCTTTTCGGGAAACGAGCACCCAAATACGCCCCCATCTCATCTCCAAGGTCTATTAATCTTGGGTCATCTCAGAATATCGCGCTATCAGCGGAGTAAACTTGAAATTGGTTCATTCTCGATTCTGCGTCACCGTTATGTCAGAAACAATATCTAATCATTCTAATCGATAGATACGTTAGTATTTCTAGACACTTTAATTATGCCTGAGATAGTTTCTATCATTAGATTAATTAATAGATTTCAAATTAGAACTCATAGGATGTTGGCTAAATTTTTGATCTGGGATATTTTACATAGTAAATAGGTTAATATATTTATTTTTACTTTAGGTCTGATAAACAGACTTATCTTTTGCATTTCAAATATTAGTCTAACAAGAATCTTAAATCTTAATAGTAGGTCATTTGCAAAAATAATCAATTTGAAGAACCATAGATAACATGTAGGTAATGATTATCTGTGCAACTGTTACACAGCTGATTGCGATAACAATACTAACAATAGTAATTTATTTCCCCATGATTGGATTGGTCGAGTTGAAAAATAAACAAAGAGCTAGTGTATGAAGAAAACTGGTAATATTACAATAAATTATCCAGTCCGAAAAAGTCGGCTGTGATGAAATTTCATTTCATTTTACTTGTGGCACAGTAATACTCTTAAAATGAATAAGATTCTGTTGTTGATATCTGTGTTTCTTACTTATTGTTGGGGAGACGATGAATTGATATCTGTTGTTGTCGTAAGTATCTCAAATTTTTATTTTTTCTTGTTAAACGTCTTACTTTTTGTAGATATTCAGACATGGAGCCCGAACTCCTATTGATCCATACCCTAATGACCCCTACAAAAATTCATCGTTTTGGCCTGCAGGATTTGGACAATTAACTAATGTAAGTTTCTTAGATTTTTATACTCATAATAATCTACAAAAACTGAAAAATCAAAAATTTTTATAAGTATGAATTTTATTCTTTAGTTGTTATACAAACTCATGTTTGTTGTTATACATACTCCTGTCCAGGTCCATTATATTATGTTGAGATCTTGAACCATTTGCCCCTATCTAATTTGAATTTTTTTTCTGTTAAGATATCATCTCAATCAATTTGCAATATTTTGCCTCGCAGTTTCAAACTTTTAAGTATACACAAATCCACGAATTTTTTTTTTTCAATACCTAGCATTTGATTTTCTTTTTAAATACAAAGAAATAACGCTTGATATCATGATGAAATTACTTGGTTTTGTAAAAAAAAAGGTATCCAGTAGTCTTTTTTCTGGCAATGTATCAACGTGAAATTACTCTAGGGTCTCAATGTTAGGAGCAAAAAGTTATCTCACATCCAAAAACTGTAATAGGCCTAAAATCTTTAATTTGATAGTAGTAAAGGTTTCTCCAATATAATTCTTTAGAACCACCTATATTAAAAGCATTTAGATCTTCAAGAACAATCACATCACCATCAATCCAGTCTATAATTCCATAATTCAATTGTTATTGAGAATACAGAACATTTAAGTACTTCAATCAAATTTAAATATTCCTTCTGACATTTGAAAATCAAAGAAACCTACATTCCTCTCAATATTTTTTATTTGTATCTGTGATTAAAAAGTCTGAGATATTGAAAATATGAGTCACAATAATCAGAATGAGTTTATAATATCTAAGACATCACTAAATTCTAAAATACTGTCATTTGTGGCAGTATGGCACTCATACATATACGTTCACTTTACATTCCACTTATACACTTTTTGCGCTTACCCTTGAATTAATTGTTGTGGAAATAAGTTATATTTGTGAGATAATTAAATGGAACACAACTTATGTTTTTGTTATATATTTTTTTGAAAAATATATAGGAAATCTCAAATTTATTCTTTGTTAACAAATTATTGAATTACAGATGTTTCAGATACCTTTTCCTCATCATTTTTCTGTGTTCATACATACATTCAGCTGATAATTATAGAACTTAAATGATAATTGATTGTGTGAAAAGTCCTATAAAATCTAAGATTGGACTTTTTAATATTCATGAAACATAAAAGTTTTGTGTTATTTCCTAACTAAATGTTAGGTGGGGACCTTTGATTTAGAATACAACCTCTGAATTTCTATGCATGCATTTCTAATTCGCAGGTCAGGTTGAAAATAGTTATTCATAATACAAGTGAAGAAGGCATTGATATTCTTCCACAAGTTCAAAATTCATAAACGAGCCACGAAGTGGTGAGTTTTGGAATGTACGAGTGGTAAATATAGCCTTCTGTACAAGTATTATACATATATTATTTACTCTGATTCACTGAATTTTCTTTGAAATTCATGAAATATTTCCATCAATTTTATTTAGTTATTTTTGCATTGAAAAATCTGGGTTGGCAGAACAGTTTTCTGTTACCCCAATTTGACAGATAATAAATAAATCCGGATATTTCCGAGTATCCACATACATAAAATATAACCATGAAATATTTGCTAATCAGCGATATTCTACCACGATTTTGTTCTACATGATGTGGGAGAATGAACTGATTAGCTATATTATTAGAGAAAGAAATCTTCTGATTTAGGGGGTTGGTCCAACACTGAAGGGTTCAACTAGACAGTACTGTGCCTGAACTGACGGTGGAAAAATATACACAGAATATAACAGGTTCTCCTCCAAAAGCACTGAGCTAATCAGGTTTAGAAGGGTGAGGTATAAAATTTTAGAAAAAACCCTGACTTGGCGGTAGTGAATAATTATGTTATTGATCAATATCGGTATGAATTTTCTATGATTCTGGCGCCACTATCAAGACGAAATTTTGTACGAAGTTTGAAATTGTTAGTATTCATTTACCATATAATTTGCAAAATCTCTACCCGCTCTCTTTTCAAGGAAGTATTGTGAAATTTTTTCGAAATTCTTGTTAAATTTTTCCTGGTTCTGGTTACGTGATAATCATCAAATTAGATGTGAAGCTTGAAATTACTATTGCACATCATAATGGAACATTTCATTTCGATTGAATTTCTATGGTCCATTTATATTGAAAGTGCCTTTACGTTACAAAACTTTTTCTAGCATCGTTGCCATACTGGATTTTATCCTTAATTTACCATAAGATCAACATCAACAATTAGTTTAACAAATATTCTCACGCTTCGAGTTTTAGAAAATTTTATTGTTCTGATAAGATTGATTCGAAGAACTTACTATTTATTACGATTGAAAATGAAATTAGCAAACCAAACCAATTTTGAAAGAATACAATGAATACTGATTTAACTCGATCTTCACTTGATAGAAATTCGTTTTAAATCCAAAATAAAATGACAGTTATGGTGGGTTTATGTACCATTCCTAAGAACTAATGGTGGACCTAAGAACTAATGACTAAAAACTATGAACTAAGAACTAAATCTAAGAATTCAGTGGCGTTTATGCACTCTCTTGTTAGTTCTTAGTTGAGACATGCGCACGTGCTCAAACTACTTTCTATTTGTTCTATACTTTGATGTTTGACATTTTTTTTCAATTACACCTAATACTTTTCATCGATAAACACGAATGAAGAACATATAATGATAGAAACTGGTACTCGTTAATATTGAAATTCTATGCGGCGCATGCGCACTTCTATATTTTATCTGAGCCCTTAGTTCTTAGCATCGTGATAGACTAGAAGGAGGCGCTATGAGCAGTTATCGTGCCAGAAGAAGTGTGTCCACTAGGCAGGGCTAATTCTATTACTAGAGAGGGGGAAAGATCAGGGTCGAATTAAGAAAACTTTCACGAAGGAATACGAAAATAAACCGTGTTCATCACTTTTTAAACAGTCCAAGCATTGTTCACAAACAAGTTTTTGTTTCAAATAATATACAACATATCCTGCCATATAAATTTTAATATATTTAGACTATGGTGAAGATGGATATGCAGTTATGCAAAACTTGTGAATACGGATCTGTTCACTACTATGAAATGTTATTGGTCAAAAGTCAACTGAGATCTATATCCAAAATGGCGTACTGGTACCGCTTTAAGTCACGTGATGTCGACTCCTTCTCTATTCTATCTCGATGGTTCCTAGTTAAAAGTTGGCCTGCTAGTGTTAGTTCTTAGGCAACGTGCATAAACGCCCTTATTAATTTGTTAGCGTTCAATTCTTATTTCTTAGGTTTAGTCTTAGTTCTTAGAACTGGTGCATAAACCCATCATTATTATATTTCTGCTCTTTGAAAAAGTGTCAACTGTCATATAATATCTAAGTCATCACTGTCATGGTGAGTTTATGCATCCTACCTAAGAACTAAGACTGAACCTAAGAACTAACAACTAAGAATTGAACGCTAACAAATCAATGAGGGCATTTATGCACCTTACCTAAGGCCTTAGGTAAAATATAGAATTTCAATATTAACGAGTACCAGTTTCTATCATTTTATGTTCCGTTATTCTTGTTTATCGATGAAAAGTATTAGGTGTATCTGAAAAAATTAAATTTAATTTTAATAGAAAGTAATTCGAGCACGTGTGCATGCCTTAACTAAGAACTAACAAGAGAGTGCATAAACGCCACTGTTTATGTTTAGTTTTTAGTTCGTAGTTCTTAGTTCTTAAGAATGGTGCATAAACCATAGACTTATTATCCTTTTGATACGTCTATGGCATAAACCCACCATCACTGTGATTACAATCAGAAATACACATTGGCACTCGTGAGTAATATCATAAGGGCATCTAATTATTCCGAAAAAAATCGAAAAAACACATTGCTGATATTTTAACAAGAAGCATAAGTGCTGGTTGCAACAAAAATCCGAGTCGGAGATTTTTGCATCAGCACAAACGATTTTTGTTGAAACAAATATCATTTTGCATTGTATTTTTTCGATTTTTTCATAGAAAAAATTCCATGTTCGAATGGTATTCGACAAGACTATATTTTATGAGATCATAGTTATCAAAGTTATTGTAATTTTTTATGACAACAACTGTCAAGTGTTGCCGCGGGTAAACTCAAAAAACTGCTGACAGGTGCTGTCATACAGTTTTTTCCATCTAGAAACCATTTATAATTCAAAATTGAGCGTTTGTGATTGGTAGAATTTATATTCTGTATGAATTTAAATTTTTTCGCCTTATCATAATTGTTTATCTTTTTTTGGTCAATTACGAGAAGGCTTTTCACTCTCCACGGCAGATTCGGAAGGATTTCCGCTTCTGATGATATTGATATTCAGTATAAATTTCAAAATTGCTTTTAATCGTCAGATCGAAATCAATTTATTAGTTTCAAAAGGAGAATTTTGACACCCTTTGACAAGGTCGAAGAGATTTTCGCTTATAACGTCGATTTATTATATTCATGTTCTGTATGATTTTCACATTAGTTTTTCTTATTTCTTTATTTATTTGGTATTAAATTCAAGAAGAATTTTTACCCTCTTCAACAGCACCAGATGGATTTTCGCTCCAAACGTATATTCCGGATGGTGATATTGATATTCTCTATGAATTTCAAGTTGGCTTTTCATTGTCTCCATATCGAAATCGATCCATTTGTTTGTTGGAATTGATTTCGAGGCAAATTTTCACCCCTTTCGCAGGGGTTGAAGGTCTTCGCTTATTAAGTAAAATTCTGAATGAATATCAAGTAGGCTTTCATATCGAAATTGGGAAATTGTTTTTTGGGTTGAATTTCTAAAGGCCAATTTTCACCCCATTTGATTTATACTTATAAAGAATATCTTTATGGTGATATTGATATTTTGCATGAATTCGAAGTTTAATACTAAAATTTATAGTTTTTAGTTCATAAATTATACTTATTACTTCCGATATACACAGCATTTTGTGTTATATTCATTCAACAGAATGATTTATTCATAACATGAATGTCTTTTGATAACGCCCGCCTGATAACCCATTTTACAACGCAACTGATCGTTCGGTAATCTTCGGAAACTGAAAAAAGCCTTCAATCCAAAGATGTTTCAGTAGTGAAACATCTTTGCTTCTCTCCCATGGTTAGACAACAATTAATATTTAGACAGAAGTCTAAATAAATCCAACGAGCATCAAGTGCAAGACGCAGTGGCGGCTCGTGGGTAAAAAGAAGTCGGTGTTCTGACCTCAAATTGAAATGTTTCGATTCAATATAATGAGATCATGGGTAGAGTCAACACAGCATAACATTTAACTATTTAGGTATTCAATCAATGGACTGAAATATAACAAGGGTGCAACTTATAGAAGATATTTTCTGGAACAGATACATATTCAAAAAGTATATCATGTTGGGCAGAGCATGTTGAACATGGGGCCGTATTCATAAAAAAAAGGTTATGCTTATACTTGCAGAATATAAAGGAAATCCTTCAGCTCGCATTCATAATACATATTCCGAGTAAAACCTTATACTAATAGAGTATGAGCATATCCTTCACGAAAAGTATTTGGTTATTTATAATACTAATAATAATTATTTATTTTACTCTAAATGAAAAGGATATCCTTCAATAATTTCGAGTGTGGTCAGTAGCAGACTCAGTCGTATAGTGATCAGTTGTGGCGATGGCAGATGTTGGAAACATGGAACTGAGAGAGATTAAACACTACAAAGAGCGTTTATCAACACCTGTTCGTGATTACAAAGAATTATATCGGTTTCAAGAGGAAAATGTGCAATGGTTTGCTAACAGATTTTTGGGAATAAATAATGCTGAAACTCGAGGAGGTGCGTTTTCATCCGTCCTAAAAAATGCAGATATGTTTACGCTATCTCAGTGATCCTGGGTATCAGAAAGGCATTGGTCAAGAACTGGGTGTAAGTCAAGCTACAGTATCTCGTACAGTGACTGCCGTAATTGACAGCATGGTGGCGCAATCAAATTACTGGATAAAGTTTCCGTCTACGAACAATGCACTTATGGATGCCAAACAGTTATGGCAAAGTAAATATAGGTTTTCAACAGCAATTGGCGTAGTTGACTGTACCCACGTAGGAATTCTGAAACCAAATCGCCATGGTGATGAGTATGTCAACCGGAAAGGTTATCCTACACTGAATGTGCAAGCCACTTGTAATGCAAGAGAAATTTTCACTAGTACCGACGTTAGTTGGCCTGGTTCGGTCCACGATTCAAGAATATGGAGAAATTCACAAATAAGGGTTCAATTACAAAATATTCATTCTGAAACCCCGCTCCAGGTGCTGAACTAAATTATAATAAACTTTTGAAAAAAGAGAGAGTGATAATTGAACGTGTTTTGGTCAACTGAAACGTCGATTTCCTATTATGCAACATTGTTGCCTGTATTGTGCTTCATAACGTGGCAAAAATTCTGAAAGATATCGATTTTGCAGCACCTGAAGAAGAAGTGCCAGAAGAAGATCACACAGAGTCACAAGCCAACATGCCAACAACCATTTACTTATTCTTGGAGGATATTCTTGCAAGTATTAGGTTATCATTATGAATACGAAAAAAAGGAAATGCTTATACTCTTACCTTTTTCTTCAATTCAAATACTTATACTTACAAGGATATACTTTAGTTTTATGAATACGGTCCATCATGTTACGAACACAGAAAAATGTATATAGCATAGAATTGTTCTTCCTCCTATACCCTCTCTCAATTCTAGAATACATGACACTTATTTACAAATAGTCATACCCATATAATTTCTAAATTCATTAAATTTTACACTGTTCAGGCTTTTAGTAAGAATGTTGGCTATTTGATTCTCTCTGAACAAATATATTCAATACGTGAAATCTCATATCTATAAGTTTAGTCCTCTTTGGTTCAAGAGTACTACTTATATGGATACCAGATTGATTATCTTCCATTATCGTTATTGGAAAAATCACTTTATCTAGGAGCTCTTGTAAAAGCTGCCATTCACATCATACAAGCTGATATAGAGCAGCATACTTTGCCTCGCAGGTTGAATTTGCAACCCTAGGTTGTTTTTTCGAACATCAATATAATATAATGGAGTTCTTTTTCAAGACTTCATTAAAAGACCTGACACAGTTTTCCTGTCATTGACATCTGATGCAAAGTCCGAATCAGCATATGAAATTAATTTAATACCGGAATCGACACTTTCAACAAACCAAATCTTCAGTACCAGCTAGATATCTCGAAACATTTCTTAACTGTTTCAAATTATCGTAACAATTCTGATCTACCAAAATAAGCAACAGAAAAACAAATATCAGGTCGTTTACTCAACATTAGGTACATTAAACTGGCTGCAAGTTATCTATATTTTAGTTCTTCAGAGAGATTAACAGCAGTATTCTTCTTCAAATTCAAATTAGCTAATTTAAAATTTTCCATTTGAAAATGTTTCAGCAAATTTAAAAAAAGTCTTCTGAGAAATTTTGAATCTCTTCTGAGATAATTTCAACGTTTTAACATCTTTCTGAATTTCTATACCAAGGAATGTAAAATTGTCATCAGGTATAATTTTGAAATCAAAAGAATCCATCAAATATTTAACATCTTCTTCATTATTTGAGGCTATTATATCGTCTACCCAAATCAAAATAAAGCTATAAAGATTTTAATATAGACAAAGATCTGTTTTGGATCTTTTAAATTTCGATTTAGATAATTTTTCTGTCCTTGAATCATTGAAACCTTTCGGACTTTGTTTTCGTTCGTACAGTGCCTTAACTAATTTACAAACTTTATCTTCTGCACTTTCAAATCACATGGCGGTTTCATAGGAACTACATCATGTAATTGACTCGAGAAAAATGCAGAATAAATATCAAATTGTAACAGCTTCATTTAATGTTGTACAGCTAATGATAATATTGCTCTTTACGTGAACACATTATAATAATAATAATAATAGGAATTTATTCCCAAAAACAGATTCAATTCTATTTCACTAGAATATTATAACATAGGCACACATTAACAAAGGGGCAATGAACATTTAGATCTCATTTTGCAAGGAATTCTTGAACAGTATAGGGTTTCATATCTATAAGCTTGTAATTCTTTAGGTATCTTATTGAAAAATGTGATGCACATGTTTTCGACATTCCTTTCAGTGAGTGTAAGAGAGTGTGTGGGATAATGTAACGTAACCGGGTAACCTTATTGTTGAACGCGCATCGCCTTCAAAACGTATTTTTTACTAAATTACATACAAAATGCCTAAAGCTCATGCCCCAGAGTTAAAAAGGTTTATGGACAAAAAAATGTCCCTTCAACTAAACGGGGGAAGATCTATATCAGGAATACTCAGAGGATTTGACCCCTTCATGAATCTCGTAATTGATGAAACAGTAGAAGAATGTAAAGATAGATCTAAAAACAACATTGGGATGGTGGTTGTTCGTGGAAATAGCATTATTATGTTAGAAGCTTTGGACCGACTCTAGTAAATAAGTTTTATGTATGTGAATCTGCCTTATTTTAATGAAAATTACTAAGTGTAACTGATGGAAGTCTACGTCTGTTATTATTTGTATTCTCGTGTTGTTTGAAATAATCATGTCTTTTTTGGTGGAAAAACAAAAGGTATCTAAAGATGTAAAGGCTGGCTGAAGTTAAGATGTTATTCTTCCTGAAGAAACCTCTGCATGATTGTCGATATGGTAATCATAAATGATTCTTATAGCGGACTTTTGTATTACAAAGATCCGTTCAATACCAGAACAACCTCCCCAAGAAATTATTCCATAATTCAAGTGTGCTTGAAAGTTGGCGAAATAAACACCTGAAATGAATATATGACCGATGTTAATTTTTGTTTGAGCCTTGTTAGATGTTCACCCCAGTTCAGAAAACTATTCAAAGTAATTCCGAGATATTTAGTGCTAGCCGATATCTGAATGTTGTGACATAGTAAACGCAATGAAGTTGGGTCATTAGGCTTTTTGGACGCAGAAAAAATCATGCACTCGGTTGTGTTAATTTTCAGACCATTTTTCAGCCACCACTCGGATACCGCCATTGCTGCTGATTTTGAACATGAATTTGCAGAGTTAATATTTTTCTCGGAAGCAATGATGTTCGTGTCATCTGCGATCATGATAACCAATACACTATCCTGTAACACAAGTGGAAGGTCATTTATATAAAGGGTGTTTCATTGGTAAATGTACATACGTTAACCTGAGGTAGAGCTACCCTAGACGAGTCGAAAAAACCTATATATGATCGGTCCAATCTTCCTCATAGCCTAGATATAGGGTGGTTTATGAATTCACCAATATTTTCAATTCCTTATAACTTTTGAACCACCCGGTATATTCGATTGGTGTTTGGAACGTACAATTCACTCTATTAGGTCCATCGATTAATCTTTGAACTAATTAAAAATATCAGGTCCGTATTAGAAAAATATGGGACAAAAGATTTTTTCAATTTAATCTCATTGTACGATTTTTCTGTGAAGGTGTGAAATTCCACCATTGAACTAAATTTTTGGCCTAAATTTTCGATGAGTTGAATGACGTGCGGGACATTAAAATCTACTGATCCCCATAGAAAAATGTCTGTCTCTTTCCGAATATATCCATCAAATGCCAATATTCAACTATACAGGGTGATGAATCTCAGCTTGTTAAATGTCCCATATTTTACACTGTTCAACAATTGCTAGGGATCACTTATGAACTTCTCTTCATTTGTATTTTTTTCAAGTTATCTTGTGAATATCTGTACATTATATGTTCTCTAAGGAAAAAGTAGGATGTTTTGAGTTGATTATATCAAAGTCTTCCTCACTTCATCGGCTCTTGTTCACAAAATCGATTATTATCTGTAGGCTGTTACAGGTGGAGTGAAAAGCAATGTGGTATTTGTTATTAAATCTGTTTTTTTCTCTCGTTCAAACACATAAGGTGACAATAATTGAAGAAATGAGAACAATATCAGCTTATCAGTCATGCCGAGAAGACGTTTGGCTCCTGTGCAACTGGACCAAATCATACGGTGGATACAGGAAGGTTTGTCCCAGCGAGAAGTGTCCCGGCGGTTGAATGTTTCACAAAGTGTCGTGAGTCGGGCTTGGAATAGGTTCATCCAAAACGACTCAAAATTTGAATAGGGAACACCGGGTTCATCGACGGCAATGGGCTGAGGAGCACCGCAATTGGACACTTGAAGATTGGAGCCGATGTTTATTTACGGATGAGTCTAGATTTCGTTTGGTCAACTCCGATGGACGTATTCTTGCTTGGAGGGAAAGAGGTCGAAGGTATGCAGAACAGTTTATGGTACCCACAACAGCTTATGGCGGAGGTTCTATATGTGTATGGGGAGGCATTTGTTTGAACCAAGCACAGAGTTGGTTGTTCTGCAGAACACCACCATGACCAGCCAGAGATATCACGATATGATTATTGAACCCATAATTGTTCCGTTTGCGGCTGCCGTGGGCGAGAATTTCATTTTAATTGACGATAATGCCCGTCCACACCGTAGTCATCTGGTTAATGAAGCGCTAGAAAATCATGCTATTGATAGGATGGACTGGCCAGCTCGCTCTCCAGACATGAATTGCATCGAACATGTCTGGTCTGAGATGTCTAGACAATTGTCAACCTTAGAACAACCGATCAATAACCTGGAGGACCTTTCTAACACTTTACGGGATATTTGGACGAATTTGCCCCAAAATTTTATAAATCGTTTGATCGAAAGTATGCCTCGTAGGGTAGAATGCTTGAGACGAGCTCGTGGAAGACCAACTACGTACTAGCTTAACCGAAACTTCAGCCTTCTTGTGGTTTCATCATAAAATTTTTATGTTATTCAAACACAAAATTTTGAGTGTTCCTAATAAAGTCTTTTTTTCTCTCCAACTTTCCATTTTTTCATTCTTTTCTCAAGTGAACCATATTATCAACTGAAAATACTCTGATATCTGACTAAATTTATAATCTTGGAGTGAATATTTCAGAAATAAATTTAGAACAAGTAAGTGATCCCTATCAATTGTTGAGCAGTGTAGTTGCAACTTTCTTGAACGTGAAGATAACTTTCCATTTCGATCTTCACGAGATATCAAAGCATGAGCAGTACAACCAAAAATGTGTATTTTTCCCAGATCAGGCTTGTGTCCGTACCAAAGTCATCAGGTGTTCTTCTTAGTGTATGATTTAATAGATATGTACCTGCTTCCCCCCACATCATCTTTAGCAATTTCATTATGTTGAGGATTGCGTGGAATGGTATTCACCAGCTCAATTCCTTTCTCAGTGCAGAAGTCTCTTATTCTCATCGACACAAACTCTCCTCCATTATCGCATCGAATCTTAGATATCCTTGTACTGAACATGACCTCAGTCATTGCAACATATTTTCTCGGGCATGGCTCAACTTCTCTTTCCTTCTTCGTCATCTTCTTCATACCCATCATGTGTTGGAGGAGTAATTTTGCCGCAACCGTCGGACGAAATGGATTCAAGTATTCTTCTTCGCTTTCTTTCCTCTAGTAAATGCTTCAAGAACTTTCGGTTTGTCTATTTACCCTTTAAACATATTTCACAAACACCATCTACAGCCTTTACTTATTGGTAGTTAATCATGATTAAAACAAGTTTTATAATTTCTATTTCAGTTGATGTGATCAGGTTGGAATTTTGTACGTAGTTTAAGTTATTTGTTATTTTATATCAAAACCCAGAATCTCAATTCCGTCAAGTTTTGCAGTAACGAAAATATTGCGTAGTTTTTTTTCGATATTCTTATTTGTCATTCTACATCCAAATCTAGATCAATTCTGCAGTTTGGAAATTCAAAAGATAACATAATTTCAAACACTCATATTAACGTATTTTTCTCTTGACATATGCATCGAAGAATGTAATCTAAGATTTTTCTTTAACCTTACAATGTGAGACCATTCCCAGCCCAAAATTCGAAAATTACATACATTGTGATGAAATACTACAGCATTTGACATGATATAATTAAATAACAATTCAATTGAAAATTAAATTATTATTATTCTATTATATCATGCCGATATTGAATAACATTTAATTTTTCAGTCAAAATATCTGACCTTTTTCTTATTTGCAGGAGGGGAAAAAACAACATTTTGAGCTTGGACAGTGGATTAGGCAGCGATATTCGAATTTTATGCCACCTGTTTACTCAGAAAGGGATATTTATGTTCGTTCAACAGACGTAGATCGTACACTTATGTCAGCAGAAGCAAATTTAGCTGGTTTTTATCCACCTCAAAAGGAATTTCAATCAAATTTAACATGGCAACCTATACCTGTGCACACAGTTGAAGAAACTGAAGATGAAATACTATCCATGAAGAAACCATGTCCAAAGTATAATAAGATGCTAGGAGAATTATTCAATCAACAATTCTTTCTGAATATTTCCCACAAATATCATGAGTTATATGCTTATTTGACTAATAAAACTGGAGCATTAGTTAATACTCCAGATTCTGTTGAATATGTTTATAATACTCTAACAATCGAACAAAGTTACAATTTTACACTTCCAAGTTGGACTAACAAAGTATTCCCTGAAAAAATGGAATATCTTGCATCCCTCTCTTTTGCTGTAGAAGCTTATACTCCACAACTAGCTAGACTGAAAACAGGACCGTTATTCAATTTAATAACTGAGCATTTCAAAAATATGACTTCATATTCCTATGAGCATCATAATCATTCCACTGAAAATAAATGGAATAGAAAATTTCTCATGCTTTCGGCACATGATACAACAATAGCAAATGTTCTCAATTCAATGGGGCTGTTCGATATGCATTGTCCACCATTTGCAGCTACCATTATATTTGAACAGAGGAAACGTACTAATAATAGTACTTACCTCAATTTATTTTACAAAAATTCTAGTAATCCAATTCAATTGTGTTTGAAAGGTTGTGAATTAGATTGTGATTTAAAAACATTTATCGAAATTATGAAACCAATCATTGTAAATCCTGAAACATGGAGAAATGAATGTGAACTTAGCTGGTTTGATTATAGTGGATCTCTACTATTTTCATTTTGTAGTTTAATATTGATCTCATTAGTATTAATTTGTGCCATAAAATGCTTGATAATTGAAAAAAAAATTAATAGATCAATGTATGAACAAATATCAAGTGAAGATGATTTTATTGTGAACAATAAAATATAGAAAACAAAAACTGCATTAATTTTATTTTATTTAGCCTTTGGTTATCTAGATACATAAAAAAAAATTAATTCATTAGAAATTTTATACAATATTTCATTTGAAAAACAATTTGATTAAATAATTTATTGGATAATATTTTGTTAAGAATCAGAAGTATTGAAAAAAAAAACAATTCTTTCTGTGCTAACATTCCACAATTAATCGAGTCTATTCTGAGGGATCAATAATAATAAAGAGAAAAAAGTTGTATGCAGCTACCTCAATGTATAACCTTCAATTTTGAATTACTGAAGAATTACCTTTTCAGTATTGAAATTGAATCAACATGTGGCTATTATTTTAAGTGGATATTACAGTTACTATTAATCAGCAAGCTCTGTGAGTGATCACAGTTGCCGAGTTTAGCGAGCAGATCAGGAAGTTCTCATAGAAATACATAATTATTTAGTTTATTTCTGTGAGAGCTTCATAATGGGCTGGGATGGTAGGGGTCGTACACAGAGCTTACCCCACTAAAAATTCAGAAAAGGGCATAAGTAGTATAGTATAATACTATGCTAGAAAGTTCTAGCATCGTGTTATACTATGGTTCTAGTACCTACTTATGCTACTAAGTAGGAGCATCTCAAAGTGCCATGAAAAAAATAAATAGGTTTCGAATCTGAAGGGCGTCATAAAATCGTTTTATAATGCAATATTATAAAGTATTTTGTTACATTCTTTTTCGAATTGATTGATAATGATTGGAATTCTTGGAATTCATCACTAATTTATCAGAAGTGAGAATTATCGAAATTTTAACAATGGAAAAATTGGAAGAAACTAACTAAACAAAAGGTAGAAAATAGGTTCATATGTGACATTGTATGAAAGTTCAGTACAATGACGGTGACAACCATTTTACAATCGGTTTATTTATAAGGGCGTAGTTTTTTTTTTTTCTTGGGGGGATACAGAGATAAACATCAATTATATTTTATCAAAAATAAATACAAATTCGAGATCTACCATTATCCCAGTACATTATCCAACAATGTAATGAAAATACGTCGTCCATCTAAAATAATATTCAATTAAATCAGCTTTGGTGTTAACGTAGTTGATTTGAATCTTTAGTACCTACTTAGTTCTGAGCTTGAGTAAAATTAAATTATTTTTGAATGAAGCAACGTTACTACCGATGACGAATGCAAAAATCACTGATAATTGCAAAACAAAGGACAACAAAGCGGATAGATCAAGGAAAATGTAGTGGAATAAAAGTAATCATCAGGGTCCGATTTTTTTACTGCCGTGCTGATTTCAAAGAAAAGTAAAATGATTATTGGTTCATTTTCAAGGAAAAATTTCGGGTAAATGTTTACTTTAAGGAATTCATTTAAATAATGCCTCATGTGATGAAATTTTGCATACTTACTAGTTTTGGGACGTAAATTATGAATCCGGTGACAAAATTCCTACATCCTGCTAGTGAAAAAAAAAATAATGAAGATGTCCTAATATGAAGGTAAGGATATCTATATTCTATATAATAATAGGTAGTTTTCTTGTATGCTCTCCACTGATTCTCGTTAGAGATGACGAATTAATCACATTTCAATCTATTCTTGAAAAAAATGCCTCTTTTTCGTCAAAAACCATGATATTTCATACGTAACACCGGAATGAAATCGTTGTTTTTGACGAGAAAAAAGAATTTCTTTTCAGGAGCTTGAAATGTGATGAATTTATCATTTCAAACGAGAATCACCGGATTCTTAATCTACGTCCCAAAATTTCCTAGTAAATCTGCAAAATTTCATCGCATTTGAGGCATTATTTAAATTAATTCCCCAAATAAGTAAACATTTACCAAATTTCATTCTTCGTCTTGCCGAGAATTCTGAAATTTTATATTTTGGAAGTTTAGGGGTAATTACCTCCAGTACCTACGCCCTTGTTTATTAATATAGGTAGTCTCTTAGTTTCTAGTCCATTTCAGAGGAAATTGTTAATTTCTTAATTATACATTGCAAAGTTTCCGAGGCATGTTTTGTTAATTTGATAATCTTTAGATAATCAGATTTCATATATCGGGTTCATTAGCTTAATGTAGGTACAATTAATTTTTACTCGAAAATAAATTGAAAACTTTAATAATTTGAAAAGAAATGAGGAAACCATACAAATTCACCTTAGGATGAATGAAATTTAGCAATTGTCAGCACTGGTTGAGATTATAGTTCTTCGCTTAGAATATTCTAAGCGAAGAACTATAATCTCAACTATATAGTTGTTATGGCCAGTTGCACCATTTGCCTAATCATTTGAATTTAAATTTTTAATCAATCATTAGACAAATAGTGCAACTGGCCAATAATGTTCTAAGGTCCTTCGCCATAATTTACTTCATGATTGGTGAGAAATATTGTAATAACTGTTTACAGAATTCTGACTTTACGCCATACGGTTTTAAAGTTTCCTTACTTTAACATACCCCATCAATACTTCTTAAAGAAACATTCAATAGATGCCGCGATCAACACCGAATAGTTTTGACGTCATCTTCGGTATTTCCATGAGCAGAAGCAGAATCGTTATCGTAAACTCAACGAATGAACAAGGCCACCGGTTTCCGCGCACCGCACCCAAACCACATCACTTGAGAAGTGAGGCAAAAAAATAAGTTTTTTGAGATTTTGCTTAGTACATAGGTGCCGATTTACTAATGTATACATCCAAGAATATTTTTTCATGTTAAATTTCAGTGGACTTGTGACAACTTATAAATATAAGCGTATGTATTCGTGATTTGGTGAACATTACTTTAGGATAGCGCAGTCTGGACCTTTGGCTTGTGTTTGAGAATATTCGGAAAGTAAGTTGTTCATTAATACCTAAGTTTGATTCAGAAAGACAAGGATTTTTAGTTTCTATTTATTCGTTTTTATACAGAGTTCATGGTTTTTCTCTATTAAATGAACGGCTAGTAGAGTGGGGTGTCATGGCCGTCTGTCATTTCTTTGCTATTTACTGTAACTATTTTCGAATTTAAATACGTTAACGCATTTTTACTCACGAATAATGAATTGGATGATACATGTTCAAATTTGTATGATAATTAGTACCTGTCTTATCTGTTGGTAGAGGTACAAGTATACTACCTTTTGCTGCAGATTTACTGTAGGTGTGTCCCAAAACAAATTCGAAATTTATCTGAATATACTATGATCCCTATAATAGAAAATTGATAAACAATCCTTTAAACATGATAACGAATTTAATTGATATTTATTGTTATTCATTTTGTATTCATTTGAGAATTTACAAGAAAAAACTGGAGTTATTATTTTTATTATTATTATTTCATTTACCTTTCATGTCTACAGGGGTATCATCTCCCGGGCTCGCCCTACATACCGAATTGATTCTAACTACCAAAATAATTCATAATTTGTTTTGAGATATAATTTGTTGACATATTGTTTTTGCCTATTGTATAGTGGAAATTCATCAATATCCTTCAAATTTTCATACTTAAATCTTTGCTAACAAGAAATAAAATCCTCTTGGAAAATGATTTCCTTTTCTTTTCATTTTTAGTATTTCCTGCATATCCGATATTAGTAATCCACAACCAACCACATTGTGTGATTCACAACATTGAATCAAATCTAACAATGATGTGTATATATGATATGATGTATAATGAGATTCACATCGATTGAAATACCTATTTGCTTTTAGAAAAACGTATCGGGAACATTTATACTTTGAGGTTAAAAAATAACGGGAGAATTTGTTCATCAGTTAGGGTTAGAGCTTCACTGAAAATTCAGGCCAATTAAGATTTTTCTATATTAAGAATATGCAATTACATAATCCCGACATTAAAAATCAAATTTTAAATAAATCTCAATCGGAAAATATTCAGTATTTAAACATGGTACCTACCTACTTAGAACCTGAATAGGTATTATGTTATTAACCTATAGAGCAATAACTAGGCTAACTTCTAAGTTTAAAGTTGAGGAATTTGGAATATAGGTATATCGTTTTATATATGGAATGAATTTCAACGAGGAGACTGATCAATCAAATATAAAATTTTCAGCCAAAACAAATACAACTAGTCCATAAAAAAACAGTGGGCCAGATGTCCTTTTAAAGTGGATACCGCTATTTACTAAATACCGGGGTTAATTGAAAGTATTGTTAGGTAATAAATTCACTACCCCCAAAGGAATTTCTGGAAACTTGGACAACCCTTGTATAATCAAAATATTCTGGTTTCCTCCAAATGACTTTGGACGTACTATACCTACCTATTAGAATAATGATAATTAGATTATAAATAAATAAATCATCCCAAAACATTGAAATAAATGTTTTGCATTTACTTTTTCAGATAACAAATATTTTGCATTATTTCGAGAAAGAATTTAAATTAAATATTCAGTTCTTAATTTGGAATATGTAGAAAGTGGAAGTAACTACAACAAAAAGTGCATGAAATTCGGTACAAACATCCGTTGTTGTACCATAATGACCTGAATTTTAAAAGTTGAAAATGGAGGGATCGAATTAAATTTCGATAAACCATCTTTGAAACATTTAATTCAATACCCTTTTGATCCTACGGATCTTGCTATTTGTATGCAGAATAGAGATTGCTCATTTTATGATATTAGGGACCTTCAACTGCCTTTAGGAGAAACATTCCCTGTTATGTGTTTAGTTTTGTGTATAAAAAAGAATCTGAAAATATAACATAAAGCTTGTTTATTTATCTTCCCTTGACGCAGAAGACCATTTTATCATTTCTTACTCGTTCTTTGGCGTAAGACAGTAATAAAACCTGTGCTTCTTGAAGAGGCTACCACGAACAACAATTATACAGAAATGAACCATGAATAATGTTATTTTACCTCTATACTTCTAAGAAAAATAACGTGAATAGGTAGGTAGGCCCAATTTTGTACAAATACGATTTGGAATATTTTATTAAATGGAAATGATTTTGATTCATATTCCAAATACGAAACCTTTGGGATTTTTCAAGGAATTCTCCTAGAAATTGTAGAATTCAAAAATTAAATACGCAAATGTATTATATGTGTTGGTTCTTGATGTGTTGTTCATAGTTTTCCTCAGTAAATCAGTTTACAGCAGTCATACTCAACCTTTTTTTACCTTAGGCCGCATAATTGCTACTGTTCATTCTTGCGGGCTGCAGTAATTTACCTACTTGTGAAACTAGCTTTAGCCCGCGCGGTTTTCGTTTATCGCGCATAATCAAAACCCTTTTTTTTTTAAGTCGGTTACAAAGTAGCCCAAGTACTTTCCTAAGCTCTACTAGTTCCTGTCTGTGTTCCAATAAAATAATAATATAAAGGGTGTTAGGAAAACGCTACCGAAAACAGGGGATACTATTGACGATTTTAGAAAATTGGACTAATTTTTCGTATCGCAATTTTTTATTTTGGTAGGTACCATGATTTCTAAACCCTTTTATTATATCAAAATTCACGCAATAATGCTAATAAGAGGTTTTAAAAATCATGGTACTGGCCAGAAAAAAAATTACATCATAATATGACAATTTAATTATATGTATAATCAACTAAAAAAACGCCCCCAAGAAAACATAGAAACGAAAACTACAAGAGCAAAAAACGTGAGATAAGGCATTCTCGCTAAGAAGATTAGGTTAGTTCATAGTAGGTATGTATTAGGTAGTATCATACTAGGTATGTATAAAGAATCCATTGTTTATACTATGGTAATAGTGTTCTGTGTGTACGCAATAAGGGAGAAAAAATTTTTGCGTAATTTCGAAACCTTATTTGTGATACTACTGTGAAAATTGTAATATTTGACTATGCCGTGGCTCGGGCCGCATGTTGAGTATGGCTGGTTTACAGCTTCAATCCTAGCTCTAGAACCCAATCCATTAAGGAAGAGATAAAAAAAATAGTTATTGAAAACTTGGCTGATCTCACTTCCCCGAAGGAAGGAACAAATATCAATTTATTCACACTGAGTAAGAAAAATTCTCAAATTTCAAAAAATGGCAGACAATGGTTATTTCTTTTAATAGATAGGAAAGTAGGGTAGGAATTTGATAAGGCAATCTACTTTGCAGCCGAATTGAACTTATAATTTTTTCTCCTATTGTTTATAATGATGTATGTTGGATATTGTACTTGCAAGTTATTACAATTTTCAAAATATTTTTATTTTTCCTCTAGTGATAAACTTAAACAAAATTTGATAGAAATCGCAATTTTTGGAATGATTGATTGCTATGGAAATATATATGTCCATAATTATCCATAAGTATAGTTTGACAACTTATGAAATGTTTTATTTATATTTTTCCCATTTGAAAATAACGATTTTGCTGCCTAGACAAGAAATTCCTTACTTTGCTGCCTAGACAGGAGGAGTAATACTTTGTTGATTGATATGTGTCTGCAAAATTAATATTTGCTGCCAATTGGAGAAAAAAATATTTATTACTAGCTGACCCGGCGAACTTCGTACCGCCCTATAATCAAGAAATATCTGTTACCTTTTCATCTGAATTAAGTTAATTTCCTTATTAAGTTCGAGCAACAGGCGACCTATAACTGGCCATGTGAAAAATATGAATTTTCAAGATTTCATTTTTAAACTTAAATGCCTTGCAATATTGAAATACAACGTTCATTGGTCCAATAGCAACATTGTACTGTAGTCAATTTCTTTGTTATAATTAAATGCAGCTCTATAGGTGTTAAACGCAACACTTCCATTTTGTTGGTTCCGGTTCCATCGATTCCGTTCAACTTCATCCCGCGTTTCACGTTTCTCATCAGTTTGACTTGCTCTTGTATTTCTTTGACTTGCAGCATTACGGGTTCTGCGACTTAAATTTGTACGTCTAATTGCCGGCATTTTCAGAAACAAAAATTCAACAGAAAATAAAAAAAAAACTATATTACCTATTTTTTTTGTGAAAGTATGAAAATGGTCTATCAAAACTTTCCAACACTATATTAATTTGACTAACCTTGTTGAACAAACACTTCAGAAAAAAACTCACACTACAAATTATCCTGTATAAACCAATGTGAAGAATACACTAAGAAATGGTAAATGAATTATGTAGGTATCTTGTTATTATAACTCCGACCACAGACCAACTCCGACCGATATTCATTCATTCTTTCTCGCTTGTTGGGCTCAACCTTTGGTTATGTACCCAGTCACAAATTTGTTGGATTTCTCCTAATTTTCCCATATGTATTACATATAATTCACACTCGCATTCATCCTTATGTCAACATACAATTTTCATTTTTCCTCAAAGACTTGAACAACCACTAAACATCCATGCCCTAAACACACACTACAAATTGTCCTGTAAAAACCAATGTGAAGGTTACACTTAGAAATGGTAAATGAATTATGTAGGTATCTTGTTATTATAACTCCGACCGCACACCAACTCCGACCGATATTCATCATTCATTCTTTCTCGCTTGTTGGCTTCAACCTTTGGTTATGTACCCAGTCACAATTTTGTTGGATTTCTCCTAATTTTCCCACACGTATTACACATATAATTCACACTCGCATTCATCCTTATGTCAACATAACAACATACAACTTTTATTTTTTCTCAAAGACTTGAACAACCACTAAACATCCATGCCCTCACCGGGATTCGAACCCGGACTTTCGGTGCCTCAGTCGGGATCTCTGTCGACCACGCCATCGAGGCGGCTCTGACCAATGTACTTGCAAAGAGCATATAAATATTATAAACTACGTTTCTTTGTTTCAATGTCAACTACGTGAATTATGAAACTTTCGTAATTTTTCTTAGATAAGAACCTTCTCCTAATAATAACAAATACAACAAAAAAAGAATTAGTGAAATCAGTCCAGCCATTCACGCGTGATGCCGTGACCAAGGGAAAAAGGGATTCATTTATATATATATATATATATATATATATATATATATATATATATATATATATATATATATATATATATATATTATTAAATTACAAATTGAATTACAATATTCACTTCCCTTTCATTTTGATTGATCTTAGCACATGGTTAGCTGAGGGGGCTGTTGGTCGGATTATCCGAATTCTTTTTTTTTTATATCAGTTCGATTTTCAGTATTAATGAAATCTAATCAAATCATTTTTTATCATTATATATTGACTAATTATGATTATCGCTTTCCCTAAAAAAATTGAATTGAAAATCTATCACACACACACACAAAGTACTATTAAGGCTCCCACAAACCAATGCGGCAAATGCGAATATTCCTACCGCATCCTAGTCTGTATCCTATTAATTCATTATCGATTGATAGTTTGATAATCGGTTGTATCGATTTCTATTAATAATTAGTACTTCCGATTGTCAAACTAACAATCGATAATAATCAATTACATAGTAGGATCCAGACGCGCAGTAGCGTGCCCCTCCTCCTTCCTTGAACGATGATGCATGTTGAAAAATGGATAAGGACTTTGTTTTTTTCACTCTCATGTGAATTCGATACTTTGTGCCTCTTGAAGAAATTCTGGATCCGTCCCTGGCTGAGGAGGCTGCATTGATTTGACATGCCTGCTCTAGAGTGTTAGCGTTGACAATCCTCAAAATATTAATCAGGAACTTCCAATATATCAATCAGTGGCATACCCAGACATAAGCCTTGGGAGGGGAGGTAAAGAAAAAAAATTTTCAAATTTTCCTTCTTTTGAAGAAGTTTTCCGTCCACTGGCTCTTAGACTAATGCCCGCCACTCACGAGGCGTTTTCTCGACACTTTGGAAGCCAGGCACCTAAGAGATTCCAGTCCATTAACGATCAACAACCAATACGGTAGCATTTGTAAAGTAAATCGCACGGCGAATAACCAATAAGATAAACCTTTAGTAGTTGCCACGGAAACGAAATAATAACTTCCCACCTATGCGATAACATTTTGAAGTTTCATAATTGTGTTGCTATTTGCCAACAGTTTTTGGATTTGCCTAAGTTTTTATGGAAATGATTGCGGTCGTAAAAAAAGTATAGAACACAACTCGAGTTGTAAGACAATTACGCACTCCTAGAATTATAGAATATTAGTGGGTCAGTTGGGAGGACCCCTTACTCCTAAGCCAAAAATCAGTTTGTGCCTCGAACATGTTCCTACACGGGGTTACCGTCCAACCATTCGCTGTTGGGCCAAACATTAACAGTGCCGAGTCTGAAGTGGCGATGGGACTCAGTAACAAAGCGTACACAACATAACTGATTCTTCTTGTTTGTACAAGCTCTAAGTTTCTGAGGTCTCGTAGGGGCATAACAAAATCGGTATATTGAAACATGATCGTATTAGGTTGAAGGCTCTATTTTTTTCAATTTTTTCGCACACTGGAACATAAACAGGACAAAATTCCAAAAGCAGTGTTCGCTCATTTACAAAACAAACAATATTATTTACATGAAATTCTCAAAAATAAGAATTATATATGACATACTTATTTTAGGTAACACAAAGAGAAGAAAAAGTTGTAGAAAATTATCTCGGAGAACTTGAAAATTAAAAGTAACCAAGCAATGAAGAGGAGAATAAATCGATGCGAGGACTTTTGGAAGTTATCACGAGAAACGGGGGATTTGTGGTGTAGTTATTTCTACTTGAAGCAACATCAAACATATCATTGGATCTTGTCAGGAATTCTGAAGGAATCTCTTCCAAAAAGGCAGGAGCAACCGAGAGCTCTAACAATATTTGATTTCTTCAATTGACGGTTGTTGAGTGTGTACTGAAAAGGGTTTCTAATGATGTTCCAAGCAAAATTTCAAACATTTATCAAGATTAAGGAACAAGCCATTTTCCATGATGGCCCTATTTATCCAGATCACACTCGTGATCAACGCAGTCTCTAAAGCAGTGGTTCCTAAACTGTTTCAGGTCGCGCCCCCTTTCGCAAAGAAAAATTCCCCCGCCCCCGCCTTGATGATAAATAAAATAACCATCACATCATACTAAAAACTTTAATAATTAGGACTAATAAATTTCTAATTTTTGGAATTTGATGGATGAGATTGCATTTTGTTTACGAAGATTTCGATTCTAGGCCTTAACGTGCAATGTCAAGTTTATTCCTATATTTCGTTTTTATTGCCACAAGAGCAGAATAGTTATTTATAATACAAGTGCAGAAGGCATTGATATTCTTCCACGAGTTCAAAATTCAAAAACGAGCCACGAAGTGGCGAGTTTTGGAATGAACGAGTGGTAGAATGAGCCTTTTGTACGAGTATTATACATTATTTTCTCTAATTCATTGCATTTTCATTGAAATTAATGAAATATTTCCATAAATATATTTTAGTGATTTTTGCATTGAAAAATGTTGGTTGGCAGAACTGATTTCTTTAAGGCAAATTGATGAATTGACAGATGAAGCCGTGGCGGAAAGTTCGGAGTACCAACATAGAATAATAAATATAACCATGAAAACTGTGCGTTTCTGATATATTCTCGCACGATTTTATTCTACAAGATGTGGAAGAATGAACGGAATAACCACAGAATTAGAGAAAATCCTTTTTCGCACAAATACGTTGTGGAAAAGGGGAAATATAATTTCAGTGAATTTTCTATTTTTTTGTAAATTTTGAGTTATTTGATCCAAAACAATGTTTTCCCCATTTTTTGGAAATCAGAACAATTTTTAATTTCCAATGTTTCCTCATGCAGCGTGTTTGGCATGGCATTTATGTTTACATAGAATGGATCGGTCGTCTTTGATAAAGATATTCATCAAACGACTTGGGGAATTAGCAGTTGATTTCATCAGAAAGTCGCTGCAAATGATTTGAAATTTTTATGTTCGTTTCAACATCTTCAAAAACCTCCTTTTAACGCGTTTGATTAGAAATACTGCATAATTTGGAAAAACACTAGTAAAAAAATAGCTCTGTATTAACTTTACGTTCCCAAAGCTGCAACTTTTCCTTAAAAGTCGTAATAACATCGCGATAATGAATTATATTCGAGTCTCCACCCTGAAGCTTCTAGTTCAAAAAATTCAACGAATCAAATATATCGGATAAATAATCCAATGCTACTTGGACAGTTGGATTTTTGACTTCGAAGTGCAACTCACTTTGATCTTCTAAAAATAGTGGTAATTCTTCGCAAAGTTGGAACGATCTTGCCAACATGTTACCTTTGGGGAGCCAGCGCACCTCTTCCACGAGGAGACGCCTCTTGACCCTGGTCTTGCGAACTTGCATAAATCAAGCAAACCCCAAATCCTCTCAGCACGGTATCAGCCTCAGTTTGTGCAGGGAAGTTATAAGGATGGGGGTTTTTAGAGGGAGTTCAGTAGTTTTGACTTCGAGCAGTGGTGTTGAGCAGAGTACTAACATACTTTTTCGTTATCCTCGTTTCCTAAGATTCGAGATCATTAAAGTCATAGTTACTCCTCGAATAGTGTACCGAGAATTACACTTAAGGTCCTAAACTGGCGCCCGCGGAAACATAAGTAGCGATGGGACGAGTCGTATAATTCTCAACTCGATCTACTCGAGTTGAATCGATGGCCAAGTCGGTTTGAAAGTCGAGTTGACTCGAGTCGGCCGCAACCGACCGAATAACTCGATGCGTTCACCGCACCGAGTGAAGGCTCATCGTGTCGACTTCGACTGCCGCCGAGTTGAACTCGGTCCATCCGAGTTCAACTCGGTCAACGAGTTGAAACGTTGAGACTCGGTTGAACCGAGTTCAGTTCGGTGAAGGAAGGTTTAACTCGGCGGTCGCTTCATCCTACCACCAACCACACGACGGCTTGATTCGGTTTACGTCGTATAACTCGTATAGTCGTAACTCGTAAGATCGAGTCCAACTCGGGCCAGCTCGAACTGCAACGGCAACGAACAGGGATTCACGATTTACCGAATCGTATGGTTTCTTTCGAGTTCCGACTTGACTCGAATAAACGCAAAGGTAAATCGAGCTGACTCGTTGAGATTGCAAATCGAGTTAATCGAGTTGGACAGCTCGAGTTGCCCATCTCTAAACATAAGTAGCTCCTATTCTACCATGTACAGCCAAATTTTGGCATCTTCTTGCTTCCTTTTCGGCCTCTTGTGTCTCGTTCTGCTATACCTGTCATTCCTGTCAATGATTTCCATCTACCTTTATGGCCTATGTCTGCTCGGTTCTGCGTCTCTCTGGTGGACCCTGCCGGCCGGCTAGCTGGCTGCTCTACTCCGCTTCATCATAACGAACACTATACCAAATATTATAAAAATTGAGGAGGCGGCGTTGAATTAATTTACTTTTCTTTGAATTCTTATGTTCTTTTTGTTATAGAAATTAAGCTGATATGTTATACGAGCGAGAAGGCATTCAAAAATTTTTTTACTAGTGTTCCTCTATGATTTCAAGCCACCTCTTAAACTTATTTCGCAATAACTTTTTCTATATTCATAATTTGCTATGAGAAAATTAATTTTGGATACACTTATCCATTCTCAGCCATAAGGTCTCTTGTAATGTTTCGCTAAAATTCACGGTTTCTAGAAAAAAAAAAAATAAATAAATAAACAAAACACATATCACGCCTGAGTTGTGGGGGTGAAATTTCTTTCGACCTTAATTTAATTCAATTGAAAAAAATTTTTTTTGACAACATTGTTTAATCATATCTATGATGTGAGAAAAATAGGTTTGATAACGAAGTTTGAACCAAATTAATTGAAATATTTTTTTTTATAACCAATTCGATTGTTCTGATCTTACACTGGGCGTTCCTGAATTCGGGTTACGCAGGAAAATGAGAGATTCCTTGGATAATTTTAAAAATGTTTTCGAGATACAGGGTGCTTCTTGTAGTCCTACTTTTTTGTAATGCTTAATCAGTTTATCGAATCTTTATTTACCACAGCAACATAACTGGATCTTTATAATAATTTGGATTTTCCTGAGAATTACTATAGAGAGCTGTTTGAATTTTTTCTCGAAATCGATTGCAGATACGACAAAACTACAACAAACCAAAAAGTGAAGTACGGAACTAGAGTTTCTTTTAAAATTTTTCTGAACTACTAGTGGTTCACAAAAAAATAATTCTGGAGGAAAGAAGCGGGCACCCTTCCAGAAAAATTCACCCTGTAGATTTGCATTCAGAATTAGGATATCAAATGATAAAACTTTAAATTGGAATATCTATACCAGTTCAAGTTGAATATCTTTTGAAGGGAATGTGCTATGAGAGAAAAACTTGAACTTTAACACCTGTATCTCAAAAACAAAGCGTTTGCGGACTCAAGTTATAGGACTTTTTTCTTGAAATGGTCCGAGAAATCTGTCATTTTCATTTGTACCTTCGATTTAGGAACACTGTATATAGTCAATTCAAAACTGATGTCTTCACGAATAAATTGCAATTTGAATGAAACACAATAAATTGTACAACACAGCCCAGACAAACAACGGGTAAGTGTATACCGATGACGAATGCAAAAATCACAGATGGCAAATAAGGAGCGATGCCGAGAAAGCGGATAGATAAAGGAAAACAATAAACTTCGGATAAAGACGAGCTCATAGTGCAATGAAAGTACTCATCTTGAAAGCGATAATAAACTCATTTACCGTAAAGGGGTCTGATTTTTTACTGACGTGTCGATTTCTAAGGAAAGTAAAATGATTATTATTGGTTCATTTTATGGATTTTCGTTCTTCGTCTTGGCGAGATTTCTGAAATTAGATATTTTGAAAATCTTGGGAGGGGGGGGTTAATTACCCACAGTACCCCCTATTTCTGCGTCCTTGTAGGTATGGCCCAAATTTACCACTCTGAAATTTATAAACTACTATAGTTCGATCATGACTTGGTCCAGGCCATCTTGCTACAATATTTCTTATCTCTTACGTTCGCACATTCATAGCACAAAATGCTTCTGACATCTGAATATTTCGGCATCGTCACCACCAGAATCGATTATGATGTGTGTGCAATCTATTGCACCAATCGTTTTGGGAAATTTTGTAAAACTTTGCAGCTTCTGCCTGCATTTTAATGTCGCCTTCGCACATCTTGAAATACTTTGGACGAAGTAAAGCAACGACATAAGAAAGCAGACGTTTTTGAAACTCCAATGAAAGCTCCTGCCGTTATCAACATATTTCCAGTGGCATAAAACCTTAATGTCAGAAGAAACTGTTGCATGGGATCACCCCTAAAAAATCAGCATTGATGTTATTCAATAAAACTGATGAGTCAGAAAAGTTTTTCACCTATTGCTTGGACATGATAATGAGAAGGAATTTCCTGCAGTAGACAAGGATACTTGTTTTTGTTCGACGAAATCGATTAATCCATATTATCCAGTTGAAAATTTTGTTCCCTCCCATCAAATTGAAGTGAAATGACCAGCGAAAAATATGAATATTTAATGTTGGATATCTTTTAATTGAAATCGTTAATTTGAATCCATATAAATTGATATTTTGTAACCTCCAAATTCGGATTTTTGTATTGAAATCTATTAATAGGCAATGGACCTACGAACACAAATTGAAATAACATTCTAATTAATCATAACATTGAATCATTCCATAACGTGAAATATTGAAAATAAACGATATTAATACTAATATTTCAATCAATCAATCATTTATTTCAATGCTCTACAATTCTTAGACAGTTCAATTCCAAAAATTCAAAAACTATAATATATAAACAAAAACCATATTTGAAAGATGGAATTTCAGAGGAGAAATCTGCCTAAGGTAAAACCTTGTGTGCAGATCTCCTCCTCCATTTATGTATGGCGCTGAGTGATATAGGCGGAAGAGGCATTTAATTATTATCGAAAAAAAAAAGAACTCTCCCAATGGGTGTGGCACTATATAGGTATGCTTTCTCGTCCTTCGCTTGGAAAAAGTCAATACTACACCAATGTGGAGAGATCGAAAATAACGTACTGTAGCCTGTTAATATGACAACCACCTATTTAGGAGGTTGTTCGAAGAGGAAGAGGTACTTTCCGTCCAGAGTCGAACTAAGAATAATTCGCAGTATAATTAGTACTCTATATTAATCTAAATTTAAAATATACAAAACACCTCAACATAAAATATGTTCATATATTAGTAGGATCTTGGCTATATTGGACAATTATGGGAGATGTGAATTAAACGCAGTTGAACTTTGTTGACGTTTCTGACACATTATTTAAAATTTACATCCAAAATAATGGAGTTATCCTCAATCATGACCAAAAAAACAGAAATTCGGTAATGTGGTAACATAGTCACTTTTTTAAATGCAGAAGCGAGAAAAGTTTCCTCAATCGACAACAATAGAAAATAGGAAACATTATAGTAGAGGCGTAGGGAAATAATTTCAGTACAGGGGGTGATTTTTAACTTTGAAATTTATATTTCAAAATTGAAAATCACCCCCTGTATTCCATTGCGAGTCGCTGATTTTTCTGGTTAATCACATAATTTCACATGCCAAATGTGGTTATGTTCCGGAGAACGCTTTCCGTGTTATAAAATTTTTGAATATAAGAGATGAAAAATCGATCCCTGATATCCCTTTGAGAGATTTTGTAAATTTTTTGGTTAATCACATTGGTATAGCGATTTCACATGCCAAGTATGATTATGCTCTGGGGAACGGTTTCCATCTAATGAAATTCTGAAATATGTATTACTGATGAAAAATCATACCTTGTATACTTTGGGGAATCGCTGATTTTTTTGTGATTAATCTCATGTAGGTACACAATAATTGAACTTTCGAAATATGGTTATTCTCTGACGAATACTTTCTGAAATAGTGAAATATAGATATTCAAGAATGAAAAATTCATAAATTCTTCGAAATAAATTCGATCATTAATTTTTCTGTATTCCATTCCATTGTTTCGCTTCAATTCCATTAATTCCGAATTCCGCATGTCCTCTACTTCATCGTGTAATGTAATTCGAATATAATTTTTGACTTTCTTCAGTGCGTCTTCTGGTCAGCGTCTTCGGGTGTTTCAGGCAAACGGTATGCTAAGTTCACATCGTTACTAAATATGGGGTTGATTTGAACATTTATGTTTATTGTGATCACGAAATGTAGCACACTGATAAATTAGCACCGTGAAGTTTATTGTTCTGATGCTATAAAGAACCATTTTTTCCATGAATTTATGTATTTCTGAAGTTTAAGTTTTTGCGTTTTTATTGACTTTATTTCTCTTTGATCTCGAATAATTACAAGATTCTGAAGAAGTGAGAAATGATAATATTTTGATAATTCAATCACAACCATGATTCTGAATATTTAATTAATGTTTTTTTTTCTTTAGGTGTTCGTGATTTCTAGTGAGCGATATCAGAATGAACGAATTGGATTCTCTCAGACAAGAAGCAGAAACGTTAAAAAACGCCATCAGAGTAAGTTGTCAATGTTGAAAAATACACCATCTATGGTCAAATTATACCAGGATCATACATCTTCTAAATTGGTAGTGTTATGACTTATGTGTTATGACTATTGAGTAGTTCACAAACGATTTGAAAATATGATTGATTTATTCGTATACAGTCTTGATATGATAGATATCCATTGCTAGAACAGAGATTAATTAACTAAAGATAGAATGATGCAGTCCTTTGAACAATAGGCTAGACGACGATATTAAAAAATCCATGAACTAATCGTCTCAACGCTGGTTTCTGAGCTTTTACCTGCCAATAGTTAATGGTCCCATAATTCTAAAGAAGGGATATGCTCCATTTAAAGTTCGCTGCGTTTCTGAGGTACTCTACCGTGCTTCGTTAATTGGAGGGACGACAAGTTTCTCTCTAACTCAATAGGTATCGCTGTAAGCAAATCCAAATCTTTGAAAATTCGAATTTGTAAATCTCTGGGATTGAATTAATTGTAATTTCTATTCAATGCCATCAATTTTGATTCTATTATTACGATGATGCTTGGCCAATTTTTATAGACTCAAGTACTAAGCTTTTTGCAAATATATAAAAAAATGGTTTTTCAACATGGAAACATATCGTGGCAAAAGTTTCACAGAACGTGAAAACATTTTGCTTGTGCCAAAAAGTTCACACAAGTTATTCACAATTCAACAAAAACGGATGGGGCAACAGTTGATCTAATGAAGGAACATATGGCTGGATATAGCGAGGAGGTTCCGAGGTAAAAATAGGGTGATACCAAAAATAGTTCATTTATGATTTTCAATATGGCAATTGCTGGTAATTTATTGAAAATCCATTGTTGAAATTTGTCTATCTTCACTTACATATATGAAATCTGATTTAATTAACATTTCTGTTGATATATTTTTTTCTAATCTGTGAACATATTCTTTTCTGATATAAGAAATAGCAGCATTGTCATCATCATGGCGTTTTACAACTACCTCATATTCAGACTAATAAATCTATATTTTTCGAAAACTGACAAATATAACCTCGATAAAGTGTATCTATTTGAAAGCAGGAGAAAGAACTCTACCGATTAGGAAAATAAAATACAGGGTGTTTCATTTGAAAAATACCAGTTCACATTAAATTTTTATGTTTATAATTCTTTTTTGCATTTCCTAGTACTCAATTCTGAGTCCCCTTAAAAAATACTTATTTGCCCATTTAAACGTTTTTATAGGACCAATATTAACTGAGATAGCTATTGAGTAAAATACTAACAATATACATGTAATACCAAAACTATATGGATTATGACTTTCGATTTAGTTTTCCTTCATTTTCCACTTAGTAAGAAAGTAAGAACAGAAAGCGATACGCCTTCAATTGAAAAAGTTATTAATTTTCAACTAGAACTACCTTTTAAACCGCAATAACCACCCTCCCCGAGGCCTACAATCTATATGGAGTGTGTCATTCGATTCAGTTTTCCTTTATTTACCACATACTAAAACCAGAAAACGGTATTATTATTATTATTTAAAGAAGTTATTAATTTTTATCTAGAAACCGCACATATTACCACCTTCTTAATGCTTCGACAATGTTAAAAACTATTCATGAAGACGAAAAAAATAAAGTCCCCATTTTTAAATTCTAAACAATAAATTACAAGCACTCTCCATATTGAAAATCATAAATATACCATTTTTTGCTGGCACACTACTTTTGCTATTGGACTGTACTTTTAGATTTGGATAACTTCACAGGAGTTTTACAGTTTACGTTTTGGAATGTATATAATCCAAGAACCCAAAAGATAAAATTCGTTCTTACGGCGTCCGCTGTCGAAGAATTATTCGCATAAAGTTTGGTACCAAAATCAGTTGCTATACCGCATGGATTGTTCTGTATCGATATTATGATATATTTTCGATGTTAATAGAATCCAATACAGTACTGTTATTATTGCTGTTGTATCTAATAAGAACAAATGTGCGCAAACTGGAACCGGGGCACAACATGAAAGTTTACCCCAGTCAGTAGAAAGTAATAGATACTTGAAAACCTTCTCTGGAATAAAAACCCTGTACTCCGAAGAGTTCAAAAATGTATTACTCGACTTGTTAAATTTTAATGATTACTTAGTTTTAGTCCAAAATTATCAATTATTCTAACTGCAATTATGTTTTGTGATTTTTTCACTTAAATATATACTTTTTTAATTGAAGGATTTTGTGATTTTTTCACTTAAATATATACTTTTCTAATTGAAGGATGCCAGAAAAGCTGCATGTGATACTAGCCTTGTGCAGGCCACTGCTAGTCTTGAACCCATCGGTAGAGTGCAGATGCGAACAAGACGGACACTCAGAGGACACTTGGCCAAAATATATGCCATGCACTGGGGTTCTGATTCAAGAAATTTAGTATCTGCCTCCCAAGATGGCAAACTCATTGTGTGGGATAGTCATACAACCAATAAAGTGAGTATAATTTTATTGTTCCTATAATCGAAAGCTTAAGATACCTCAACACATGAAGACCTACTACCTATTTTTACCTATTTTACTTTTACAATAATGTTGTTGATAAAACTCATAGTATTTATGTATATATATATATATACAGGGTCTTTCACGAGGAACCTCACCCATATTTATACGGGAAACTACTGAACGTATTTTCATGAAATTCAGCACTTATAAGTATTTCACGATGCTGATGAAATCTAAAATATTTTCAAGGCATGAGCACCTCCGGTTTTTCCGGAAATGACGTCAACTTCCGTTTTTCAAATTAGAACACCATTTTTTTATTGCAGAAATAGATTCCTTAGAAAATTTCAAGTTATTTTGATGTAACATTTTTCAGTTTTGGTTGGAAAATTCTCTCTGAGCGGGAAAATTGGAAAAAAAAAATCGAAAATAGAGCTCCGCTGAAACAAGAATAACGTCGAGGTTTTTGGATGGAAAATTTTCATTTTTGGGATTTTTCAAGATGTAAGATTGATGTATCCACTTTAAAAATCAAAATCGCGATTCATGATACAGGGGGTGAAAAAATCGCTTTCAAAGTTAGGGATGACAAAATCGTGAAAAATCAATTTTTTCAAATTAGAACCCCATTTTTTTATGGCAGATATTGAATCTACGTTAAAAAATAATGTGAGTGTATGCATCACACCCTTGCCCTAAAGTGGATATTTTCTGAGTTATTCACAAAAAACTGTTTTTCGTCTTGAATTTTCAGTTATTTCTTTTCCCTTCACGCCAAAAAGATGAAATTTTCAGGAACTGTTACTTAAACCATGTTTTAGATTTTACTACCCTAATATGCAAGAGAAAAAAGTTTCAGGTTGTTCCTAAATAGATGGCGAATTTTGATTCGAATTTGTATCGGAAACCTCTTTATTTCAACTTATCGGCCATCGGTTTTCTCTCCAGTGATAAATAATTCCTTATGAACCATATGCAAAAACTTACCATTTCATGAAAATACGTTCAGTAGTTTCCCGTATAAATATGGGTGAGGTTCCTCGTGAAAGACCCTGTATATATATATATATATATATATATATATTTTTTTTTTTTCTCTTTTAATTGTACATGGCTGAAGGACCTGGTGGATGGCCTATTGATTTTTATCAATAAAGAACTTGTTGTTGTTTTATTGTTTGAGGGACAATACTGTACAGCGTGATTAGGCGCAGTTGATCTGTTCGAATTATTCGATATCTTTTTACTCCTAGTGTCCAAACCAATTGCTTGCGAGGATTATTTGATCCACATATTGTTTTCTTGTCTGCCGGAATATTGTCGAACCATGTGTCACTTTCAGATTTCCAGAAACGATTTGGTCTCAAGAAAAACCGACTGGAAATAATATTTTTACCTCTTTTGGACAATAATTTATGGAACCACCGAACAGGGCATGCACTTTCGTTTGCATATATTTGAAACAATCCACTTACTATTTGTACAACTTTTCAATCCTCCTTGGCATGTTTTATTGAATATCGGATTGTATTCAATTCTGCTGGTTGGCGTTTCATAATTATTTTTCTCAATCTTGAAATAATCTATAAGGCAATCAGCTGGTTCACCACCTCGCCAAGCTAACTCAACAGATACTTACTATATGGTAAAATTTATTCTGTTTACTTTCTGGTGTACTTTCATCCTATAATTCAATGATTCTATCCAAATCACCAAACTCAAATTTGCTGAACTACATTCTCGCTTGTTTGGATCCTGCTGTAATCTTTTACGTTTTGCATTTCTTGCATCTCGCGCATTTTTGAATATCACACTGGTAAACGGGTCGAATACAATTTTGAGGTCATTGAAGTATTTTTCCTGTAGCATCTTACTCATGGTATTCCAAATTCTTTTTCCATTCGCTTCTTTATATTCAGTTTCGTCAGCTTTTCTCACATTTACCGCATAATCTTTCAATATACCCAGCAAACACAAATACGTATCAGAGATATAACATACACATTGCAACGTTCTATGTTACATAGCAATGTTATACGCCTGCTCCTTTCTGGTACTGCTCTACGACCGCTCTATGTCCGCCTTCCGTTACATAACATGCAACAAACTTGCCAAGTATCATGTATAGATCCTGTACAGATCATGTACCTTACATGATATCTCGAAAGATATCGCTGGTATATTACATCTGTAATATTGCTGATACATTCTTTATGTAACATTTACGTAGCTGATATATTTCTGTTATATAAAAATTAATATAGTTGATACATACTTTTTATATATCATTCAGATATTTGTTATGTTACTTTTATATATCATGTTTGTAGCTGATATATTTCTTTAATATATCTCACACAGAACTGAGATATTGTTTTATATTGCATGGAGAATTTTTTACTGAGGTTTTATGTAATATAAATATATACAGGCTGGCTCAGTTTTTTGTAGAATAACAGTTGTGAGAGTTTTAAGTTTTTAAGATGAAAACAAAATATGGGTCGTAATTTCATCATAAGCAAGTTATATCGAGGTTGTTCAAGTTACCAGATTTATCAATAAAATCTTTAATTTTGAACAACCTGATGTCAATAACCTCCTTATGTTTTTGTGAATTCATTCACCTATAAAGTGACTATGACGCTTTCATCCTAAAAGTGAATACACCAAGTTACTCTACAAGAACTGGGCCAACCTGTATATGGTTATATTACATAATATATACTCAGTAAAAAGTTCACCATGCAATATAAAAAAATTTATCCGTTCTATGTGATATAACCAAAAGAAATATATCTGCTACAAACAAGAGACATAAGAAAAATGTAATAGTTATTTGAATGTTTATATTACATATAGGTACTCAGAAGTAAATTCTCTATGCAATTCAAAAACAATACATACCTGTACAATTCTTTCTGGAGGAAAAACTAATCAAACTACAAATAAAAAATCTAAATATACCGACACCACACAAATTATGTTTTAGTGAATTTGTTGGAATTTTTTCAATATCTTCCGAACAAAAATATAACAAATGATACACAATACCAATTGAAACTAAAACGGCTGGTATCTAGCCGACATCAATTAATAAGAGATATATCACTTATAAATTACATGCAAAGAGATATTTATGAATTAAGGTGCATTCCAAAAATATATATTACTCCATCTCTCATTTTTTGCTAGAAAGATGTTTTTTAGTCAACAATATTATTATTTTGAACCTAGAAATTTCAACAAAAACCAGATTTCTTCGTTTGGTATGCACCACATTTGAAATATTACAAATAATTTATGAATAGTAAAACAGGATTTAATAATTTAACAATTGGGTGTTTGTTAAATGAAAGATCATAGAATTATTAAAAATTTTTAATGTAATCAAAGTACCTACATCAACCAAAATTTATTTTTGTCTCTTGATCCTCAATATGGCCAGCCTTATCCACTCGGCTGATATCTATCTTCTCAAAGTCTGCACATTGGATAAAAGATTGAGTTGCAAAACCTAAACATATTGAAATGTGATTAAAAAAATGGTATTTACAATTAAAATTCTCAGTAACAAGGTTTCCTGATTGGATAAAATAACCAATTTCTTCAAAAAGCAACATCGAAAAAATATAGAGTTCTTACATAATATAAAGTTATAAGAAAGTTTTGAATACATGAGTAAACTTCAGGAGGTGATTCCTCAATCTGAAACAGCAAAATTATTTATATCATACTAAAACATTTGATTTAACCTATCAGAATCTATTTCTCAAAAAGCATCCTTATGTGATCTGACATTGGTCATGGAAGAAAAGTGTATTGAGCATATATGAAATCTAGATGTTTTAATTTCACGAATAGCAGAGAATAACATAGGTATATACATCACAAACATAAATAAAATATAGCAGAAAAATAATCTAAGTAGTAAAAACTAGCGCACTATTCAGATACTTCTTATTTAGATGTTAAAACAATTGGGGTATTAGTTCAGAACTATATAGACCCAAATGCAAACTACCATAAAAAGGAAGAATATTGTAACGAATTCGCAAGCCCTACGCCACTGCCTCTTTCTAGAAGGTACCGGAGGCACCAGCTGCTTTCCAGTCAGGTGCGTGTCACCCCGGAGCTCGGCGCACTAGAGCTTCGAGCCCTTACTATGAGTGGAACGTGCCAAAACGAAACTGTCAAATTCAACGTAAACAAACCAGCGTTCTACAGCTGTCTCGTACTTTATGCGAAGTAAAGGTCTTCTTTCTCTCTCACACCTGTCAGGGCTCGAAGCCCCGCAAATGCGGGGGGTGCATCAGGGGAAAGGGGAAGGTAACGCGAGGGCTCGACGCCCTGTTTGCTGGAACACTACAAGTGCGCTTCGGTACACTTCGGAGCTGTACCGAGGAGCTCCTGACGTTGGCTGGAAAGCACCTACCGAGAGCTCGATAGAAAGATCAAGACGCTTCTAGGGAGAGATGCAAGCGGTATATAACCAATCGAAGCCGCAGAGCAGGGTAGTGCGACGGAAACGGCGGTCAGTGCCGTACACTCAATTAGATATAAGTTGTAGAAATAAATTAATGTAGTAGTGAAAATAAATTAGTGTAAGAGTTGGAACAAATCACCTGTAAGTAGTTATTTATAGTTGTGTACCTGAAATAAATTAGTGTTAGCCAGAAGTACCGATTTAATTAACCGAAAAACGTTACAATATCAAAATGCATATAATTTGAATGGGGAAGCCAGAAACCATGCACACATTCCATTAACGATCCACAAAAACATGCAGCAAATATATGCCTATTAACAGGCTTGCAAGTACAAAAGCAAAATGAAAGGCACATACAACAGCATTTATATATCTAAATGTAGTTACGTTGTCGAAGTATACTTATATTCACTTACCTCACATATTTTCACTATGAAACTAATCTGGAATTGATGAAAAATCATCGAATGTTGAATATTATTATTACAGTTTCTCACTTCTTATCTCACATATTTCCACGATGAAAGTAATACAGAATTGATGAAAAATCAAAGAATATTGAATATTATTATTATTATGATTCGTCACTTCTAATTAACAATCAAAAGTTAGAAAATGCATATCACTTTTCACTGCGAAAATTCACTTTTGTCCTGGCGAAAATCTCTGAACAGCTCATAGACCTAATATTAGATAGATATTAGAGAGTTATTGCAACGCACAAATAAGCGATCTTTTATTAAAGTATCCTGTAATAAAGGATCCTCTATCGTGGACGTTAAAAGTGAACTATTGCAAGGTGCTTTTAACGAAAGTCAGTATTTTGTATTCTGATAAATAAAATAATTCATTTGGTAAAAGTTCAAAATCGAAAATGAAAGAACAAATAGCGTTAGCAATTTTAGCTGGGACCATTATTGGGGAATTGATTTTTCATAATAGATACAGTTGGTGTAGAAAATATATCAAAACCAATTAAAAAAAAGACTAGTTGACTTGGAAAATTTTCACTACAAGTCTCGCAATCATTATCGAAGTTTATTTTTATAACTGCAAACTTCATTGTGGAAAATCATGGGCACTTCTAAGATAATTTGAATGCACATAAGTGGCTTTATAGAAATAGTTATTAGCTCTAGTTATAGGTAAGCTATTAGCTGAATTGAACTTAAATTATATATTATATTACCTTAATTCGTTTTTAGTCTACCAATTCGTAATATGGGAGGAGCTGTACCAAACTACTGGGGTTTTATCGATGGAACTATTAGAGAAACTTGTTGACAAAGTATCATCACTATGTAAAATATCAGTCTACTTTATGTACTTGTTTGAATGGAAGTCAATCAAGTATTTCTTTTCATGTAAAACCACCAGTATTGGAAGATTATTTTGTTTAACAGAATTGTGTTATGTACTTTTGTACCTTTTCCTAATTTTGAAAAAAGTGTACTTAACATATAATTTTATAATAACATTACTGATAATTAATTAGGTTCTGCATTGTGATTTGCTTTCTTTATGCTATGTTGATCCAATATATAAAAAAGTACTTAGGTAAAAAGTTTATTATTTCTTTCAAAACAATCCCATTGGTGTGTCCATATTACAGAATAAATTACTTATATTCAATATAAAAAAATAATATTCAGTATGCAGTAGCATTCTGTAGCATACTACATTATACATATAGGTAAATTCTTATTTCTAATAAAATTCGGGATTTATCAGTATTATTTTTAATTCTTTTAGTAGAATCAAAAAATTAAATATGATGTTTTGTTGAGAATCGTATAAGTTCTTGAAAAATTCGTTATTGAGAGCACATTTTTTTCCTCGAATGAAATGGTTCCCACAGATGCCCAAAATCAAGAAATGAAATGCAAATTTCTCAAAAAGTTCACTTTGTTTACCTAAGCAGCTACCAATATTTATAGGTTAGTTCTTGCTGAATAACGACGGAAAATATTGGGCATAAACAGATATCTGTCAAACTAAAGGATCCTTAAATAAAAGTTGGTCGCCTGTATTTAACTAAAGTAAGGAAGGCCTGTATTTTAGATTTAGACAATCCTTAATATCTGACTCAATGCGCATGCGTACATGTCAAAATAAGAGATCCTGTAATAAAAGATCGCTTATTTGTGCGTTGCAATAACTCTCTATTAGGTTTATGGAACAGCTCAACTTCAATAAAAATTATGTTTATGTGACGTGAATTCCACAACATAACCTCATTAATATTAACGCCAGATGATATTCTTGAGGTATATTTTTTATATAATATATACGTACATTATATGTAATTATAACAGTACTTGTATAGATCTGAGTAATATATCATGAATATGCTTTATTTACATAGCTTTTACATAATATTAGCAATGTAAAATATATATTGCGAATGTTACATATATGATATGTAACTATATTGCACACTAGTAGATATCAGAGTAATATTGTTTTTAGGGATGCTGGAAGATGTATCATATACGTAACTTCAGTAATATAACAATGTTACATATATGATACATGAATAAGTCAAATAATTTCATAGATATATGAAATGTTATGTATCAGATACATTAGTTTTGAGATGTATCTGGTATATACCTCATTTCTTAGGGATGTTATGTAATGGGAAGGCGCATATAACAACTGGGTATTAGCCAAACTAGGCAAACTCGTTTCAAAATTCAATTCGTATTCTCTGGTCACACAAAACTTGAGAAATATTTTTCATACATATTTTTTTGATTTGGTTGTATTTTTTGGTATATTACTAGATATAATATTATTAATTGTTTCGTCAGATGAATTACCAAAAAAAAAAAAAATCTTCGCGAAATTTTCAAACCAGTTGTCAGTTTGAAGTTCGAGTTCAAAAACTTGATATGATTGATGTCGAACACCAAATTGAAAACACCATATATTATGTAGGGTATTATCGCTGTAATCCATTAGTGATTGGATGAAATTTGATACATGACTCAAAATTAAGTAATTTGATTGGTTACTATAGTTAGTGAAAAATTATCTAAGGTAATACAACCAGTGCTTCAAATATTATCGATAATTTTTTCTTTTCCACAAAAACTTGTTTATTTGGCAAAAACATGAAAACAAACCGATTGATAAAATCACGAGACCGTTAGGAAGAGTGATTTTATCTATATTTGGTTTGTTTGAATGTTTTTGCTTCAAATAAACAAGTTTGAGTGAAGAAAATAAAAAATTATCTGATAAAATTTGAGGAACGAGTTGTATATGAGAGGATTATTTTTTTCAACAATTTGAATGTTCAATATTTTATTGGGTGATGGCACTGAATCGGTTTGTATTCATTTCTCAATTATGCACTTTAAGCTGTCAATAATGACGAATTCAAAGTAAAATTTTGACGTTTCAATGTAAACAAGGTATTATCGATGAGGAAATGTTATTTTATCAGTATAATCCCGAATGATTGGCTGGAATAATGCATTGCTATTAGTCGAAACCACCAAAATGTCAGATTTTGATATGTGAAAAAAATGATCAAAATAAGTTTGTTACCAAGCCTCCTTGATTTTACGAAACAAAATCATATCTATGTCACCACATGTCATACTGTCACAATCCAGAACTAAATGAATGGAATAGAATTTATAAAAAACAAGCTGCAGAAAAATTGTATTGAGAAAAAAAAATGAAAAGAAATCATCTTTCAAATGGCACAAAGGATTTTCTTGGGGGGAAAAAATTGACGTGACACCTGACGATAAGTAAAATCACTCTGATAAAAAGGAAAGGCTACATTCAGAGCATAAATCAATTGTCCTGTAAATGGTGTACGAATTTTATATTCGAAAAAAATAAATTTTCTCCATCCATCAAAATTTATTTGCTATATAAATATGATGAACAAGATGAAATGAAATTTGAGACAATGAAATCAATACATTTTTTTTTCAATTCAAAATAGAAGGAATAGTTATTTATAATACAAGTGCAGAAGGCATTGATATTCTTCCACGAGTTCAAAATTCAAAAACGAGCCACGAAGTGGCGAGTTTTTGAATGAACGAGTTGTAGAATGAGCCTTCTGTACGAGTATTATACATTATTTTTTCTAATTCATTGCATTTTTATTGAAATTAATGAAATATTTCCATAAATATCATTTAGTGATTTTTGCTTGGAAAAATATTGGTTGGCAGAACTGATTTCCTTAAGGCAAATTGATGAATTGACAGATAAAGCCGTGGCGGAAATATCGTAGTACCAACATATAATAATAAAATATAACCATGAAAACTGTGCGTTTCTGATATATTCTCGCACGATTTTGTTCTACAAGATGTGGAAGAATGAAGGGAATAACCACAGAATTAGAGAAAAATAATTTCAATGTTCTTCATTGGTAATTGAAAATTGCCAAGTCTTTTCGCCGATTATGGAATATTTCTCTTGAATTATTCAATTTTGAATAGCTGAAGTTTATATAAGTATATACATAGATTCAACTTCAATTTTAAAATGCTTTTTTAAACTGCCTACAGGTCCATGCAATCCCTCTTAGATCATCATGGGTTATGACCTGCGCTTATGCTCCTTCTGGGAGTTATGTAGCTTGCGGTGGACTGGATAACATATGCTCCATCTATAGTTTGAAAACAAGAGAAGGCAATGTTAGAGTCAGCAGAGAGCTTCCAGGTCACACAGGCTATTTATCATGTTGTCGATTTCTTGACGATAATCAAATTGTTACAAGCTCTGGTGATATGAGCTGTGCATTATGGGATATTGAAACTGGACAACAAGTTACATCCTTCCTTGGTAAGAAAAATTTTTTGGCACCTTTGTTTTTGCAGTGAACATAAATGGAGTAATATACGTTTATTTTATAATTTTATTATTTTACACAATTGTTTTCTCAACTACATTCTAGTTTGGTTACAACTGCAAAATGTTAGCGACCATACTCACCTGTTGAAATCAACATGTAGTTGAAAAACAATTATTGTGCAAGGTTCTAGCTCGATTAGTTTTGGAGTTATGAATTTTTCAATACCCCCTTTGATAATGGTACATATATAACCATCATCAAATCTTCTTTCTCCTTAACTACAATAATGTCCTCTAAATTTCGTTGTCGCAGATTGTCATTCGAATTTTTTTTATCTATTAATTGTAATTTGCATATGAAGTCTACAGTAGTGCCTATACCTGACACACCTTATCAAAAAACCTTCTAAAGGGTACTACCAAAAAAGGACTTTTATGTGAGACTTGAAACATTTAAGCATCTTTAATTCGTGAGTGTAATTTACTCTTACTCTTTAATACATAAATCCTACCATGAGAAATAAGTGGAAAATAATAATGATAGATTTTGAATGTTTTCACCATTATAATGAAAAACTTAACATTAAAAATGTAATGCTGGAAGCCACTTCTTTCCAAGAAAAAGTATCCATAGAGCAGGTCATCATTCTGAGTTGTGTAGGTACTTTGTTGTGTAGAAATTTCACATTTTTTAATATTGGAGAGACCCAAATATCTGCAAAACACAGCCAACAAGTTGACTTCTGAAAAATTGTAAAAGAAAGTTGAGTCCTTTAAACCTTTTAAACTGATGTAAACAGGATGTTTACAGGATTTTAATGAACACCTTTGATGAGAACACACCAACCTCAATTTCGTCACCAGAACCATAGAAAATTCAAGCATAATATAAACAAGAGCTCAATGTTTCCGTAGTAACAGACACCAAGTTGGTGCTTTTTCCGATTTTATTTGGAATTGAAAAAAAAATTTTTTTTCACTAAGAATATTCAATCAATATTATAAATTAAACTATCTCTTTTTCACAGGTCACACTGGTGATGTTATGTCGTTATCACTCGCTCCAGACACACGTACCTTTGTTTCTGGTGCATGTGATGCATCTGCCAAAATGTGGGACATCAGAGACGGAGTTTGCAAACAAACTTTTCCGGGACATGAATCAGACATTAATGCCGTCACTTTTTTCCCTAATGGGTGAGATAATTCTTTGATTAACAATAATATTATCTAAGTTGGCTTTAAATTTATTAATAAAAATTCCCAGTAAGACAGTTCAATCTGTCTAATTCATGAGAATTTAATATATAACACAATATGTGTTACTTATAATTATTCTGAGGTTGTTAAAGTAAAAAGTACAACAACAAATATTAATTATCGAAAATCGATTTATTGTTTTCAAAATATTCCCCCTGAAGATAGACGTGTTTCAAAGCACCGCGATCGTATTTTTTGAACATTTCTTCCGACCAATAGACACAAGCATTTTTTTGAACAATTGACAAATTGTGTGGGATTCAACAAAAACAAATTTTTTCGACATGTTCATGCAATATTGAATGTATGCGCACCTTGACCTAAAGATCTATTGTGCATCCTCGCACTATTTACCAGTCCGGGACCTGAGCCTTTCTGTGAGCTAGGAAAAGACCAATATAAGGCTTCGGTCCAGCAATAGGAGTTGAATAACAGGATAACCCACTGGACTAACGCTCCTGGACTTACTCAAGCCAAGAAATTCGTGAAGATTTCACCTACCTACGCTAAAAAGCTCTTGAAGCTGTCACAAGCCGAGCTTCGGGTGATGATGGGACTGGTGGAACGTCATTGACGACCTCCTTGGGTTTCCATGAATGAGTAGGGTAGAGAACAAAAGATCTACATGGTTGCAGTTCCCGGAAGGCTTACCGAGCCACAACCGAGCCCCAGTTCAAATAATAATAATAATAATGCCAGTCCGGCAATAGTGTCTCAGTATATTTTATCATCTATCTGGGGACTACATCCATCACTTGTTCCGAGTTTAAAAACCAGGAGTCAAGGTGTTGTAGACTTTTCTGGTGAAAAGCTTCACATTCCCATAGTGTTTGGCTGATTCAGTGGCTTCTTGGCAGAAGCGACATGTGTCTTCAGGCGCTTTTCCCACGTTATTCGCATGATACCTCGCAGGACACTGTTCCGCAAGTGCTCCTGTTTCCTTAGTTCCTGTTTACTGAGTCAGAGAACGTTTTTAGTCCAGCTCCTTGAGTAGAAGAGGAGTGACTTGGCCTGTCTATGACCATTGATCGCACTAATGCCTAAGGTTGTCTCAATCTCACGATAGGTCACATGACGATCTTGCAATATCAGTTCGCGCACAGCATCATGGTTTCTGGAACAACCACTGATTATGGACGACTTTCACGAAATTCGTCGCGGAGCGAACTACGACTTCGATTGAACTCACCATACCATCGATAAACACTGGTCCTTGATGAAGCTTCATCGCTAAAATTGAATTAAGTTCATTGATGCACTGTTGCTGAGTTAATTCACGTCGAAAGTAGTGGAAAATATTCGCACGAAAATATTCACGATAAAATTAGCCGATATGAATCTTTTGAGGTCTCTGAACAAAACAAATAGCAGCAGCTAGAAAACCATCGATGAAAACACAGGACTAGTCCTAACTTACGATGAAGAAGAAGAGAAGAAAACAAATAGCACTAGTATGTCGAAAAGTTCTGAGTATGCGCAACTTAAAACATGTCAAACTTTACAATAGAGCTGCAACACTAGGGTTGTCAGTATTGTCCAATCCCGAAATATGATAAGCAACTCTCATAACATGATGTTAAGATTAAGATTAAAGAAAGCTTGAATTTCAATATAATAATAAAAACTAATAATTTTTCAAATTTCAGGTATGCCTTTGCCACAGGTAGTGATGATGCCACTTGCCGTTTATTCGATATTAGAGCAGATCAAGAACTGGCGATGTACAGCCATGATAATATTATCTGCGGTATAACGAGCGTCGCCTTTAGTAAATCCGGTAGATTACTGTTGGCGGGTTATGATGATTTCAATTGCAATGTTTGGGATTCTATGAAAACAGAAAGAGCAGGTAGGTTGTTTCTTCTAGTTATAGTATGGATTATAAACAATCAGTAACCACTCCACTTTATTATAAAGGGGTCATACATTGCGCTATTTGAAACTTGATAATTTATTCTGTTATTACCGAATGAATGACAAAATGAGTAGTTCACTCTTGAAGACTATCAGTCATCAAGAAAAAGGTCTCCTTTTCGGTCTTGTAATGAGAAATCATTCCTAAAGCCAAATGAACTGATAACATGGTCAACGGTATACCGATGCTCTAGGTAACGGGAAACAAATATATTAAAGGTTCGGAGTAGAATGTCTTATACACTCAATATGGCAGATATTTCGGATGAAAATGCAGTGAAGGAAACACCAAACATAGGACCACCCAGGTCATCAGTCTGTTACTATGATGATATAATATTAGCAATATGAAAAGACCAAATAATATTTTATTTTATTTTTATTTATTTTATTTTTAATTTACATTAACTGTACAGGGTGGGCAAATTTCGATGTTTTAGCATAACAACTTTTAAACCAGGGGAGATAGACCAAATCTGATACCCCACTCTCGTTCTTTTTTTCTGAGAAACTAACAAAGGTAGTATTTATTTTTGGCCACCTTCTTTTGTTTTCGAGTTATAAGCGAAAATTGGAAAAATGGCTATATCGAAAAACATTTATATCTTCGCTAATACTGATGATAGGGCTCTGAAATTAAAACATTATACAGGCAGTTTTCCACGTAGAATCCAGTGGCGTGCTCGTCTTTTCAAAAGGGTTTTTAATTACGAAGCTATGACCCAAAGTTATGTTTTTTTAAAGATTTAAGATTTCTGTGCCATTTTTTGAAAGCTTAATTTTTCCTGATTTCAAAAATATATAACATCGTAGGGTTTGCATTAAAATAAATAACAGAAAATAGGCAAAAACCTTTTTTTATCTAACCGTCCCAATATTTCTATGGTTTCAACTGTTGATGAGCACAAAAAAATTGACCTTTCTATAACAAGAGCAGTGTCCTTCTGTCAATCTGATTATTTCTATGCTTTTCAATCATTTCTACAGAATTCGAATCTAGATATATTTCATAAAAATAGTTTCAAAAATATAAATGAACTCGGAGAAATTTTCCTAGGTTGCTTGAACACAGTTTCCAATATTCATCTATTGAATTTGGTGCGAAATATCGAGAAGATGTGTAGACTGTGCATTGTGTAATTGTTGTCATTATTAGGTTAAATATTATTTCTTGTTTGTTTCCTTCGTAATTATATTGTTGAGTTCAATCATATATGCATTGTTTCATATGCTATTTAAAATGGATTGGTACTTGTGCGTATTCATTCTGGAGACCTATGAAAATAATCTTCTGATACATCCATCTCATTACAACTCTTTCGATTGAAACATTCGATCTTGTGGATCTTTTCGTTATTTCCAAGTCAATTTTTAGATAAAAAAATTTATAAAATATATCTAGATTCGAATTCTGTAGAAATTAGTGAAAAGCATAGAAATAATCAGATTGACGGAAGGACACTGCTCTTGTTTTAGAAAGCTCAAATTTTCTGTGCCCATCAACAGTTGAAACCATAGAACTATTGGGACGGGTAGATAAAAAAAGGTTTTTGCCTATTTTCTGTTATTTATTTTAATGCAAACCCTACGATGTTATGTATTTTTGAAATCAGGAAAAATTAAGCTTTCAAAAAATGGCACAGAAATCTAGTGTTCCTATTTAAAAAAACATATCTTTGGGTCATAGCTTCGTAATTAAAAACCCTTTTGAAAAGACGAGCACGCCACTGGATTCAACGTTAAAAAGTGCCTGTATAATGTTTTAATTTCAGAGCCCTATCATCAGTATTAGCGGAGATATAAATGTTTTTCGATATCGCCATTTTTCCAATTTTCGCTTATAACTCGAAAACAAAAGAAGGTGGCCAAAAATGAATACTACCTTTGTTAGTTTCTCAGAAGAAGAGACCGAGAATAGGGTATCAGATTTTGTCTATCTCCTCTGGTTTAAAAGTTGTAGTGCTAAAACATCGAAATGTGCCCACCCTGTACACCCTCAATGCAAGTTACATATTTTGCCTGGCAAGGATTCCACACTGAACTGAAATATGTCAATTTACTCCTTACCAAAGCTTGCTACACAGAGGAAATTGCTTCAAAGGATGAAAATTCCCTACAATTACGAATCACAAAACCCATCAACCTCATAGCACTTGCCGTTATATCTCCAATATGGGAAGAAAATGTGAGTTTCTGATCGAAAACAATACCCAGATCTCTTGACTCATTTACTTTTCTTAATAGCGTGTTATTAAGGTGGTAATCATAAGCAATAAGTGATCGCCTCCTAGTAAACGTCATAGTTTTACATTTACTTATGTTTAGGAATAACTTATTCTCCACACACCATGTATGCAATCTGTCACCTTGCAACAATAAACAATCCCGGCGATCCCCAATCTCCCTGTAAATCTTTAAATCATCTGCAAAAAGTAATTTTTGAGAATAACAAATATCCGAAATGTCATTGATGAACAGGAGAAATAACAGTATTCCTAAATTAGAGCCCTGTGGTACGCCCGAGGTCAAAACAAATGATAACGACCTCACTCCCTCATTCTGCAACTTGTTTACAATCTATTAGATAACCAGCATTAGATTCCAGCAGAGACAGGAGAGCACCCGCAATACCAAAGTTGGACAGCTTCCTCAGCAGTTGTTGATGCGAGGCACGATCGAACGCCTTGCTAAAGTGCGTATAGACCACATCCACCTGATTTCGACAATCGAGTGACTTGGAAACATATTGAGTGAATATACATAGATTCGATGCAGTGCTCCGAGACCTGACAAAACTGTGTTGATACTCAGATAATGTTTGAACGTGGTGATAAATTATATCAGACAAAACTATGTGGATCAACTTAGAGAAAACTGATATTAGAGCAATTGGCCTGTAATTAACAATAACTACATTATATGAGACTGTACGAGTCTAACCAGGATACCATCTGGTCCCACAGTCAATTTGTTCTTAAGCCTTTTGGATGCTGATATGACAAGGTCCTCGGAAATGAAGAAATATTTCAAAAACTGTTGGAGTTGCCAAGTTCTTCATCTCCATCGTTGATATCTGACAGATTTTTATCGTCATTCATGACGTATACACTTCTAAAATTTTTTGCAAATTTTGACTATAGACTCGGGAATTGTTGAAGTCTCCTTATCAAAGTGCATCTGTCCGGGATTTCGAGACTTATTTTTTTTAGAATTTACGTAGTTCCAAAATCTCCGAGGATCCCTCTTCAAATCGTTCTCAGACTTTTGAATGAACTCTCTGTAGGAAAATCCAACACCGGGTTTAACCCGTATCAGTCTTTTGATAGCTCGAGATAGAAAAATAATTTGTGTTTTCTGTACATTTTTAGGTAATGATTTTTGGTCTTTATTTGAGTAATTGAGTCGTTTGAATACCACAATGGATATCAATTTTTTAAGGTTACACACTTTGCAAATATATTAGGAATAATAAGGTCAAAAATATCACTAGTATGGTTTACATCTTTGATTTTACCTAATTGTTGACACCAGTCCATCTTACTGAGAAGCCGACAAAATTTTTGATCATCCAAAATTGTACCGTTTTGCTCTGGAGGAGAAATTTCCAGGGACAGTGGGGTAGGCTGGAACTTGCACAATAAGTACTGGATGATGTGAATCAACTGGCAATAATGGATCGTCATGGGGTGCACTTCACAAACTGTTTCCTTATGTGTGAGAACCAAATACAGTTTAGTTATGGTTCACAACCTCGTTACATTGCTTCATTTCACAAAAGTTGAGAAAGCTGTTGAAACGGGCTGTCAAGTTAGTTTGTAGGTCACAATCATAAAAATTTTGAAGTTCTGGAATATTGAAGTCACTCATAATTGTTATATATATATATATATATATACATATATCGATTTATTATTCTTTGTTGTTTTCTAGCTATTTTCCTGTCTATATCTTCATTATTTTCTCTTAATTCAAAAAATTCATCATACTCAATCATAGAAATATTTGGTGGAATGTATACTGATAATATAATCATTGAAATATAATTAGCTCCAGAAATTTTCACCGCCAGGACATCAATTTTTAGAATAGGACAGTCAAGCTCGTAGATTTCCGAATTGTATTCATCACTGTTAACTGCCAGCAAAACTCCTCCTCCGCGAGTTCCTGTACTACGATCTTCACGATAAACTACATAGTTTTGTGGAAATAACTCACCATTGGGTACTCCCTCCCTCAACCAGCTCTCAGTAATAACAACCACATAATATGTTGATTGACACATGGACTATCATATCACTTATTGAAAACTTTCAATTGGAATATCTATGCCAAATTTAAGTTGAATATCTGGTACTATTAGAGAAAAACTTGGAAAAAAAATCAAACTTAACATCCTGTATTTCGAAAACAAAGCGTTTGCGGGCCTATGTTTATAGGACTTCATTTTTAAAATGATCCAATCAATCTGTAATTATCGTTTGTACCTCCAATTCAGGAACACACTTGATGTAAAGAGTATAATAGTGAGGATTGTTATTCTCAAAAATTAAATATTCAAATAATTTGCACAAATACCAAGTTCAATATGAATGTCGGCTTTCATTTACTTTTACTATTACAGTTTTATAGTTTGATGAAATCAAATGTTACTATTGAAGTTGGCGTTATACTTTTATGATTTATGCATAAAATCAACTATTCATAAAGGAATGAAGATTTAAATTGTGTTGCCTATGCATAGTGAGGGGAAATCAACAACCTAATGATCTAAACAATTCTAAATGGACAATCAATTAAATGAGAAATAAAATATAAACTGACCTAAAATATGCCTGATTTCAAGAACAAATTACAAATTATCATCTCAAACATTAATCTAAAACGTAATGGGTAATGAAATGGGTAAGAGTAACAGGGTCCTCTTAGTCTGGGTTCCCGGCCACTCGGGAATCAGAGGGAATGAGGAGGCCAACACACTTGCCAGAAAAGAAGTACAAACTCCTTTCATCAGCCCGGAACTTTTCTGTGATGTAGACAAATGCACCTACAAGAAAGAGTTTCAGAAAAAGGAGCTAACCGAAAGAGAAAAATTTTGGCGGAATCTTCCTGGTCTAGATCACTACTCAAAAAAGTTTCTTTGAAACTGACTCTAAAAGATCGAAGAAGTATCTGGATCTTAGTAAGAATATGCTACACCTCCTCACTGGATTCCTCACAGGGCATTGCCGCCTTAGGAAACACCTCATGAGAATGGGTCTAACAGAAAACGTAGAGGGCAGATTCTGTGGGGAGGAGGAAGAAACTCCGGATCACCTGGTGACGGAATTCCTCGCCATCGCTAGCCAACGCAAAGCCTGCCGTGGACACGAAACTTATAGAAGTGAGGAATTAGCCTCCTTGAAGCCATCCCAGATATTGGAGTTCATCAGAACTCTGAAACTGGAAGGCTAGCTGTAGATCACGTAATGGAGAGAATAGCTCTGATAGGGGGCACAATAGACCACCAATAGACGTTGGAGAATACAACCCAACCCAACGAAATCAAAACTCGTCATTTTCAACCATAAAATCAATGCCAACTCTCCCAATATAAAACTTGGAAGTGACACAATTACTCCAACAGATTCATGCAAATACCTAGGCATAAAGATTGATAACAAATTGAACTTCAAAGCACTCTTAAAACTTCAAAAGAAAAAAGCCATAACACGAGCTGGGCATTTTAGATCTCTTACATATAAAAATATGGGAATCAGTAAAACAGCTAGTACCATATACAAGATGATATGCAGACCTTTATTGGACTATGGACATATAATATTCTCAAATTCGACAAAGACAGCTCTGAATACAATTGAGGTAGCGGAAAGAACTTGCTTACGTAAGATTACAAAAATGAGACATCCCAACAACCTACTGCACAATCCATCCAATCAACTTTTTTATCGGACAACGGAAATAGAACCAATACTGGAAAGAATGCAAAAACTAAGCAAAAAATTCATCAATAACCAAAATAATATCAACATAATAGAGCCATTGATACACCATTACAGTAGAGCAACTATACCAAAGGCAAAGTTGCCAGCTACCACTTTTTGAACACTTGGAATCACTAGGATGATGTTTATTTTTATTTTTTTAACATTTATAAATAATATGTAATATAAAAATGTATGTAACTGGCTGGAAGACTGCGGTCGATAGCCATTTAATTTTCATGATCAATAAGTTTAGTTTCTCTCTCTCTCAATAGACCATTAGGTCGCAGTGAAACGTAATTTCCTTAATTAAATCTAAATCTAATCTAATCTAAAACGTAACAGTATAGACGTATAAGAACATATGTGTGAAGAGGGTGACAATGCATGAGGTTTTTAAACCACTTAGGGAATGGAATGGTGTCCCGTACATCCGTTTCCTAATGGATTAGAGTACCTGGTTGCGCTAGCCCTATAAGAAACGGAAAAATACGCCCCGGAGTGACACGCACCTGACTGAAAAAACTTTATGACTAGCTGTTGAGATTGCTATCTCTGTAAATCTTAGCAGAGAAATTATTCTTTCAGTTAGCCTACGGTGTTCTCAAATGCAAGATAGTGAAGTGAATATATCAGTTGTAAATTTGTAAATTCAGTAAGTTTTTTGAGTTATGAGACAGTATGAGGAAAAATTGTATTAAAAAATACGAAAATTCCGAAAAGTACGTCCCTCTTTATGATGATTCAGTTATTTAATCTATTAGCTGTTTATTCATTTTGTACATTTTGGGATAATTTATTTTTCTTTTGGTTGGTTTCAGTATTTTATCAATTGAAATTGAATTTCTACACAAAAAACTTGAATCAGATAGTGAAGGTTTTGGAACAACGATATCATAATTTTGATATTTATATTGTTTTTCCTTGTGGAAGCTATATAGCAGATTGGTGACTTGCCACATAAGATTCCAGTGAAATCTTACTAATAGATTTTGAGATAACGAAATTTTACAAATAAAAATAATTTTTAATCTTGCAATGTGGGGAATTTTGAATGAACCTTAATGAATTTGAAATAATATTTTATTTTAATACCTTAATTACTTTCAGGTATACTAGCAGGTCACGATAATCGAGTAAGCTGTTTAGGCGTTACTGAAAATGGTATGGCAGTGGGTACAGGTTCGTGGGATAGTTTTCTACGCATTTGGAACTAGATTACATATTGAAAAGCAACAAACAGTTCTTTTCTTACCCACCACATCACACTGATGTTATTTCATTTAGTATATTTTCTCAGCATTTATACAATTCGATGGTTAGTTCCACTAGTGTGCTTAACCATTTCATGTCTCATCTTGTCGAATGAACTATGTAGCCATGTAAAGTTAAAATTATATTTCAAACTTATTTTAAGCTCTATGTATGTATTTATAATTTATATTTTCACACAACACAAATTTTCAAAAATCCAAATTTATTTGTTATATTTCCAAAAATTGTAATATTTATTTTAGAATTTTATAAATGACATTATTGAATAAACAGTATTCATTTTATGCTTTGACAATTCCTAATTTTCTTAGAAACCTTCATAGTTACGGTGAGATGTGAAGTGTTGGAGATGAAATTTACAATGTTTGTGGTTAGGTACAAAAAACTCAAGACCAATGTTTAGGAAAATATGTTGTTTATTTCATATATCTATATATCCATATAGCGATCAATATTCAAAAGAATTTCCAGTTTATGTGGAAATTTCAGTGTGGATGACCAACTTTGAATTTTTGAATTAGAACTTATTTCTAAAATATACGGATATATGAATATAAAATATGAATTCTTTCAAATCCTTATGAGGAATCTTAATGGCATGTGCTAGTCTTTTTACCAAATATTTAATACATGTGCCATAAAAATTATTTGCTGCAACTACTATCATATTGAGTTTTTCACACCATGAGAACCAAAAGTGAATGTGTGGTGTAAAATTATATAGCAAGTTCAAAACTTTGAGATACTGCCTCCCTTAACTCAAACTGTTTCAAATGACAGTGTTCTATTTGATAGTTTTCATTTCACAAAATTGTTGAGGAGCATGTACTGCTTTGATTGTACGAATTCTTTTCCAAGTATTTGAAATACATACGAAAATTCATATTTGGGGGAATTTCTTTTCAATTGATTGTCATAATCTGTCACTATTGAACATAATTCTGAGGGAACTACCTCCAAATTTGCTTCTTATAATTTAGCAATATATTAGTGAATTGAACACTAAATAAACAGTCCAGACAAATGTAAATGAAACCAAATAAAATTTACAGTTGTTCAGAAGAATGCACAGTGTAGATATAATCTTCTTAGAGTCTGAACTTGTTAATTATGAGATGAGCAGTACATATTTCGATTCAAAAATGATTTTATTTATTTTTTTTGTATATATTAAGTTCTTTGTATAAGTGCAAGCATTTAATATAGGGACTAAGGTTCTTGCAAATTAATACAAAACAAATATAATAATATATTAAGGATACCTATAGCTTTGCTTATCAGAAAATGATTGTATATCTGTGAGTGTTGATACTTTTCACTTCAAAAAACCCTAGCAAAATATGTTCGATGAGCCACTTGAGGTCAGATATTTTCAGATATTCTGTTATTTTTCTATTCAGGGTAGTAGTAAATTGATTATCTGATTCAACACCGTGTAATACTATCTTTCCCCTCTATCAATTCAAAAAGCTGTAACAGAAAATCCTTCCTTTGCTCGAAATTCTTGATCTCGAATTATTTCGTTTCTCTAGTGAGATAATGAATAATTTACCCTGTAGTATGAAACAAAAAACGGAATTTCTGAGAAGATATTTGAAAAATGGACATGTTGAACATAATACTGTATGTATGAATTGTATGAATAAGTAAGAATGAAAAAGTTGCATTGTAAATTGGATAAGTATCCTTTCGTAACCAATTTTCAAAAATTGTAAAGAAACACTTTCGATCTTTTCTATAAAATAAGGGCTCAAATTGGCTACGAAAGTTTACGTTTATATTATGGTGAATTTTATCTTTTTATATGTGAGCTAGTTAAAAAAATACGCCAAATATGATCCCAGATTACAATGACACATCGAACACCCATGAACTCAAAATAAGTATTCTTGTCAAAAAATTATTTCAACTTACTGGTTGATGAGTATGTTTTTATATTTATGAATCAACTAAATACCTATAGAGTTAGATCCTAGAATAATGACGCCCTCAACCTTGTACGTTATGAAATTAATACTACAAGAGTTAATAAAAAAAAAAATTCATCAATTCCATTCTTCAATGAAGGGGCAAATTATCCTAGAACTCATGTTTTCTCTTTAAAAGATTTTAGTGGACATAACATAAATATGTGGTGCATACGATAATGTTCTATCAATCATGGATATACCATGTGGCTAGCATTTGTATTTTTTGTGTTGTCTTTGAGGCTAAATGTATGTAGTTTCAAGTGCAACATTTCAGTGTTGAAAATATTGTAAAATTACTCTTAATTTCTTATAAATCTGTTACCACAGCTGCAAAATCGTTCAGCTTGAATTTTAGAAATTGAATGTGACAAATATTGCTGTTAAGTTTGAATTTCTACATTACTTGATAAACACACATTAAATTATTATTTTTTTTTTTTTGAGATTGGTGTCTATGTATACTTTATCAAAGAATAGGTTAGATTAGATAATTTTTTATTGTTAATATTTTGAGAGGGTATGGCGTGTGGAAAAATAATATAGCAAACATATATGTTAAATTGTAATGTACCAACTAAATACATCATTAAAATATCTGAAGATTCTTCAATTTGTAACCCCTTCTCTCTGGCTTTCCTGAAGTCGTGACCATTATATGTAGGCAATCCCTCACCAAAATATAAATCGCGCAAATCAGCGGGATAAAAATTATCAATCCCGCGGATCCGCAAGAATGCGGGATTGTTAACTCTTTGTACTCAACCTATTAAACATGATCATAAAAAGGTCTTATGTTATTAAAAACATACTATATAGTATAAAAGCGTTTATTTCATGGCAACAGCTGTCAAGTTTTGCCGGCGGTAAACTCGAAAAATCTGCCGGCAGATGCTGTCCCACAGTTTTTCCATCCAGAAACCTGATGGTGGTTTATTAATTCGATAGAGTAAAATGCAATGTTCGCTGTGTAGATGGCCTTAGTAGCCAAGCACATATAAAAGAAAAAAAAATACGTTCTATTCTGTTCTATTAGTGATGACGTCACACACCGCCATTTTAGTTCTTCTGTCAGTGTTCGGAATTCAAACAAACAAATTGTCATTCGAATTAGTACGTTGTTGTTGAAGAAATTGGCTTATTTTGATAAATAAGACTATTTATTGAACGATTTTACTATTAATTGATAGACAGAAGGCACGAGATTAATGCCAGAAAGTTCGAACTTGAAGTTCAACTAATAAACACGGCTTTTTACAAAATCTGGGAAATGATACAGGATTCAAACTTACTGGTATTAACCTCGTTCCTTCTGTCTATCAATTAATACTAAAATCGTTCCTCAAATACTCTTATTAATGAAAATAAGCCAATTCCTTCAACGATATTGTACTAATTTGAATGACAATTTATTTGTTTGGATTCCGAACACTGACTTAAGAACCAAAAATGGCGGTGTGTGACACGTCACACTAATAGAGCTTATTACTTTACAGGTGTTTTCATTATCAAAGCTATATCTACAGTAATTTGATTTCATGAATTGAATTTGAATTTGATGATGATGCGGCAATGTTGGAATCATGTTCCGGGTTGGCGACGTTAATAAAAAGAAAATTCCGAAGATAATAACAACGCACTGTATCATACATCACCAGGCATAAGATTCTAAAACTCTTTCTGTGTGTCTCAATGATATACTGCCAATGGCCATAAAAGTTATCAATGTTATAAAAAGCAGTGCCTTAAATACACGCCTCTTGAAATAATTGTGCACTGAGGAAATGGACTGTGGCCATGAGGCAGGCGCGGATCCAGGACCCACTTTTGGGGGGGGAACTTTTCGATACTTCCGCCATTTTGGGACGTCATTTTTTTGCCGTTTATTAATATGGGTTTTCAAAAAATGTATTGAAGATGAAATGAATAGAATAAAAAATGTCCCCATACATTTACTTGTATTTTCAAATTATACACTGTGTCCGTAAAGTATGGAACAAATTCATTTTTAGCTAAACAGACCATTTTAAGAAATAATCGTGAAACAAGTCGATTTTTTATTTTAATTTACTGTATTTTGAAATAATAATCTAATATACAGGGTTAATTACTTTCGAGTAATGACGTCACCGTCATTTTTTTCAAATGGAACACCCCCATTTTGTCTCAATTTTCCGATTACTCTAGCTGGGCTGATTCCAAAAATGTATCACATTTTGATTCCAATTGGTACAGGATGGACAAAAATACATAGTTTTGTATTCCAAAACTGTATCACATATTGATTTCAATTGGTACAGTACCAATTGGAATCAACATGTGATACATTTTTGGAATCAGCTCAGATAAAGTAATCGGAAAATTGAGACGAAATGGGGGTGTTCCATTTAAAAAAAATGACAGTGACGTCATTACTCGAAAGTGATTCACCTTGTATATTAGATTATCATTTTAAAATAAGGTAAATTAAATTAAAAAATCGACGTGTTTCACGATTATTTCTTGAAATGGTCTGTTTAGCTAAAAATGAATTTGTTCCATACTTTACGGACACAGTGTATAAAGTAACAAAGTGTATTAGTTTTTTGACATTTTCTATGTCACTTGTGTTCAGTAGATTATGTCATTTAATCATAGAAAGATACAAGCTTTTACTTCAAAATGGACCACTTGAAATGACACTAGGTTCACTCTCTGTTTTCCAGATTTGGAGTTTGATTTTTTCAAGTTTTTTCTCATAGCACCTGTGCTTTACAAGATATTTAACTTGAATTTGGCATAGATATTCTAATTTAAAGTTTTCATCATGTGATACGAGTATACTAATTTTGAATACAAATCTACAGGGTGATAGTTTTTCTGGAACAGTGCCCGCTCTTTTCCTCCAGAACTTTTTTTTGGAAGACTACAGGTAGTTTAGAAAAATGTTAAAAGAAACTTTGATCGAGTACTACACTTTTTGGATTCTTGTAGTTCTGTCCTATCTGCTACTGATTTCTAGAAAAAAATTTCAAACTATTCTCTAGTACCTAATACTCAGAAAAAGCCAACTTATAACGAAGATCCAGTTAATAAGCTATGATGAATAAATTTTATTATAATTTTTGATACTTATTTACCGCATCTGTAGCGAAGATGAAGAAAGATTTGATAAACTGGTATAATCATCACAAAAAAATAGATTACAAGACTTACAAGAAACACTCTGTATCTCGAAAACAAAGCGTTAACGGGCCCATATTTATTGGCCTTTCTTATTATCCAAGGAATCTCTCATATTCCTTTATACCTCCAATTTTAGCAATCCATTCCTATGATTATTCAACAAAGCTAAATATTTCTCATGATAAACAAAATAGGAAATATATTGGCAAGTAGGCCTGCTTTTATTGAAGATCATATTTCAGGTCCTTTTTTCCAAAGTACTAACAAAGAGGAAATATTTCGCATGCACGTGTTATTATTCTTTCATAATTGTCTTTTTTTATTGCCATCCGTTCCAAAAGACTGCATCGTAGGTAAACCTCGTATTGAGTAGGTAACTCAAAACATCATTACACCCGAATAAGAGGAATAGATAATGTTAAGGGTAGGCGGAGGGCCTCGACCTGATATAAAATAAATATTCAACGTCTTGTTATGTTTCATGTGATAAGTAAAAAAAAATCACTCAGGAATTGTTTTGTTGATGGAATTCTGAAAATTACAGGCTGCCAATAATCATGGCCCCGGGGAAAATCACACTCGCCCCCTCCTCTCTCGACGAACTAAAAGGCTAGCGTAAGGCGGATAAACTAATTTTTTATTGTAGATTTAGATTCAACGTGATTTGAAATGCAAAAAGCCAAAGTTTGAGGTATGATTTTAATAAAAATTTGTTCGATTCCAGATGTTACTACAGCACCATGTCAAAAATTGTTGCATTGGTAGAATTATATTCATTTAACATTAGTTGAATACCAATGAAATATTTTGATCTTTACCATTATACAAACAGAGGTTTATATTCATATTGGGCAGGTGAACAAAAATATGAACCTCAAAGCCTTGTTGAGACTAAATTTTTCCTAGTACAATACAACAATTATATTTTGGGGTCACAAAAAAATTTCACAATATACAAATTAATAAATAGAAAACAACTGCTTATTCTGGTCGTCTACACTCGTAGTAGGTATTCATATATTTTTCCCTTTCCCTCTTCTTGGGGTTCATAATTCTGATTGGTGAATTGAAATTAAAAACAATTGCTGAAATATCAGAGATAACGCACGAAGATCTATACCCATCAAAGAAGCAACACTTCACACAAAAATAGATGGTTTGTCAAAGAGATACCGACAAGATTTATGAAGCGCAAAAAAACTCTTGGAAATCGGGGTAAGCAGAGAATCACATGCCGACGCGCGACAGTAATATTTATGACCCAATTGCGGCATCTTTGAACGTGTACGTGTTTATTGCGGAACGTTTGAACCTATATATTGGTCCATATTCATATTATTTCTAACCTTATTGCATTTCCATTCCGTATCCGTACTTTCAACATCTTTGTCTCAGAAATTGCGTCAAATTACATTTTTGCTTGATCTTGTAATTATTTGAGCCTTAGTATGTCAAATTCTAGACGGGCCGGCAAATTTTAAGAGGTGCCCGGGCCATTTGGGGGGGGAACGTTCCCCCAGTTCCCCCCCCGTGGATCCGCGCCTGCCATGAGGTACTTCTTTTTCACTCAGAAGTTCGATGTCTATCGAAAGGTAATATGTTGGGAATATCATATGAACTAAGAGCACAGGTTGAGATTTTTTTGGTTGACAAAAAAATTAATGATGTGTTCAAACAGTTCACTGAGGTCAGATGAATTTGGCGCATATTTTCACACATTTAAATAAATTGAATATACAACTGCAAGGTTCCGAAAATGAAAAATTAGAAAACGTCATTCATTTTTGAAGATAAACTTCGAGCTTTTATTTCCAAACTTCAGATGTGGACGTAGATGAGTAAAATTGGAGAGAATTATTATTCTGCATTTGCGACATTGAAAGCACTTTTGGAATACCCGAAATATGATGATGGTGTATCTAAGTTAAATTTAAAGAAAAGCATCGAGACACTTTTACAAATTCTGATTGATGAATTCAATCGTTACTTCCCAGAATATACCACAGAAACTGAACTTTATCAAAAACCGATTCGTACCTAACCCTTTTAGCAGGGACGCTGAAGGAGTAACGAAAGAAATTCAGGAAAAACTCATTGAATTTCAAAATGATATAAACTGCAAGGATGCTTTTGAATCAAATCACTCGAGTCGTTTTGGTGTAAAAAAGCAATTTTCTTATACCAAACTTCGAGAAATCGCCTTGCGCTATTTTATGGTTTTTTCAACGACTCATTTGTATGCAGGGGCGGATCCAGACGATGTTTGAGGGAGGGGGGGCATAGAAAGTCACGGCTCATATAGGTCATATAGCGGAATTTTTTGTTGCTACATACCGGGTCAAGTGTTTTTTTTATAGAAAAATGGATTTTAGTAAATCATATTATATTCAGTTTCCAATATTTTTGTAGGACAAAAACAAGGAAAAATTTCACATATTCCATAAATATATTCCGTAAATTTATTTCATAAGAAAACCCAGGCGCAAGAAAGTATAAGGTGCAGTAAAAAGAAAAGCATTATTATTGCATAAAGAACAAGGCTTCAATTACCATGTTAACACAGTTGTGCTTTAGGTGAACAGCTCTTGGTAAATAATTCCCTGCCAATCTCACTATGTAAACACACAGCAAAACCTTCCTGGCCGTTTCCGAAGGCTCACCGCATATCGACCACGACCGTTTTTGCTTGACGTTATCATAAATGATCCACTTTTCATCACGAGGTACCAAGCGTTTCAAAAATAGGGCGATTTTGTTGCGATTCTCCAGTGATTCGCAGTGGAAATTCGGTCCATGCGGTTTTTTGGTTAGCTCATGTGATATCGATCCATACATCTAGCATCTTCTTGAGATCAGCCTTATGCAAATAGTGTTCCAAACGGTTAATTGGGGACTCTTGAGCTCTTGAGCAATCGAAACAGGACTCGACAATATCCATGCTTTCATCGATATTTTCGACAATTGGCCAGCGGCCTTTCAGTGCGTGGTGCATCTTTGACATCGAAATTACCGGAACGGAATCGACGAAACCAAAACTGCACGTGATTGGCTATTACAGTATAAGAGCAAAAACACTATTTACATTTTCAGCCGCCTGACTGGTATTTTTGTCTTTATCTAAGAAAAACTATAAAATATAGGGTATTTTTTTTTGCTAGTGTCCATCATTGTGGCGTGCTCAAACTTAACTGAGTCAACTCATCACGAAACTGTCAGAATTTTTTTGTAGTGCGAAATCTCATATTTTTAACGCCATATAGTGCAACCCGACCGAACTCGCGAAGAAGATGCAAGCTCAGAAATCACATTAATATTCATACAAAATTACAGAAGTTTATACTAATAATATTTTTGCTAACAAGAATAATATAAAAATGGTCCCTGACCAAAAAAAGGTTGGGAACCCTTTCTGTAAAGCTGAAGAGAACCAAGCGCCAAATACAGAATTGTGCAGGAGAGCAGAAATTCAGTAAACAAATATACTGGGTGATTTATATTAGCTGTGATTTTAACAATAAAAAAACATTAGGAGAACATGTGTCCGATTTCCAGTATTTAAAGAAATAAATGGCTTCCAAAGTTTCATTCATATCTATTCATAAAATGATCTATTAATAACAACAAAGTATGCTTGGAAACGAGCGTGTATACACTTGTCAGTTCACTGACGCGCGTTCTTTTCCATTGCAATAACCATAAATGAATATGATATCGGTATACTCGTCCGTGCTGAAAGCTTACATTTTTAAGGTGTACTTATTAATTTAGTACCAGGCACTAGAGCACCTAATAGGTCCCAGGGGGCTTTGGGGCTGCAGCTAACAACCTCTCCCCCTCTCAAATACCAACAATTCAGAGGAAGTTTGACTATGGAGAGAACGTTGTAAGCGATTTCAAGCGAATAATTTGGTAAGTACCAACAATAACCAACTGCATTCAAGCGCTTTTGGTCATAGTAGGTTTTATCACATGACGTCTTAAAGTATAGAAACCAAGAGGGAGCATAATGTCCCAAACTTAGAATATAACGAGCGTTCATTTAAATTCTTGGTCTAGTGTGCTGTGCCAATCTATTGCACACAACTTTAGTACACAAAACTTCAACTCGGTAGAATGTCACAGCACTCTTGACCACGAATTTATTTGAACGCTCGTTTAGATAGATGGAACAGAAAGTAAACATTTCTGCTCGATCCCGAATACAAGAGAGATGGAAATTTAGTGTCACCAATCACAATCGAGCTGGCAGATTGTGTGTTCGAGCCATAGGCGTGGAGAATCCTGATCTGATTGTTGAATGCTTTATCAGGAATTCTTTTTTCATAACTTTACAATAGCTAAATCATTAATCTGAGAAAAACATTGCCCCTTTAGAAACACGAGAGAATTCTTATGAATAAATCTCATTGTAAACAATTTTTGAGCATTTCGAAATTAATCAAATTATGTTACGCTACTGGTATAGTGTCCCGTCAGACAAGGAGTGAAGAATGTTGGCATCAAAACCAGGCGCGGATCCAGGGGGGGGGAACTGGGGGAACGTTCCCCCCCAAATGGCCTGGGCACCTCTTAAATTTTGCCGGCCTCCTACAATTTGACATACTAAAGCTCAAATAATAAATAATTACAAGATCTGCAAAAATTTCACCTTCAATACATTTTGTGAAAACTGATATTGATGAACGATGAACGATGAAAAAATGACGTTCCAAAATGGCGGAAGTGTCTGGGGGTCCACATTTTCAGTATTTTGAGTATCTAAAAGTTCCCTCCCCCCAAAAGTGGGGCCTGGATCCGCGCCTGATCAAAACAAATGCATCAGTTAAGAGGCGATTTCCGTTCCTTTTATTAATGTTCTAAGGTCCCAAAACCTCAGAGTATAGAATTAACAGGAGGGAGCATAACGTCCCAAAAAACGTTAAAAATTAGCACCCTTTATTTTACGTTAGGGACCATCGATTTATATGAGGTTTTCTCTATTATTCATTTTAAGGAGTACGTCATTGCGAGAAATCTTTATTTATTAATTTTTCTGAAATGGAAAAAAGAATTAGATGAATTTTTTATTAAAGAATAAATATATGCAGCTATATCTTTCCGAAAAAACACTTATTTTTTTATGAATTTTCACATATTATGCAAAAAGTCTTGCGCAGACTGAAAAAACGGTTTTTCTAAAAAATAAAGACGTAAAAGCGTATTTTGAATTATTGCATGTGGTAGAAAAGGACGGTTAATCAGAGGAACGCTTCACTCATTCTGAAAAGTAGTGGAATCTCAAAAACGCTTAGGAAGGAAGAGTAGTTGAACTTTGGTCGATCACGTACGAGGAAGCCACGTGGTATAAACTTCTCTTGATAAATTTTATTAACGAATTGACTAATTACAAAAATTATCAGCAATTATGTATTACAATGGATCGAGTAATGAATAAATCTGTTTGATTTGGGTTTATTCAAACTTCACATATATACGATTCTAGATACAGTAGGCACAATCGCGATAACGTGAACAGAACAAAACCAGGGTTGTTCACATAATAGAGGTTATTGCAATCGCAATTTCTTTTTTTTATATTTGTTCATTTAGTTAATTAACATTAAGTATCTATAAGTATTTTCAATTTCATGCTCGTTCATCATTCAATACCTTCAAATCTGTCTAATTCAATCCTACAACAGATTCATGTTACCGGATGTCACTGAAATACAAACTCTACAACATATTGCTATACAGATTTATTACCTAATAAAACTAAAATACATTCTAATCGAAGATTCACAATGGTTGAAAAAATTGTGAGATCTTAGTTTGCACCTTTTTGGCAGAAACATTTTTCAAGATGGCTTTCTCTTGTTTTTCAGTATTAAAATGTCGCTTATATTAACACCATTTTGGAAAGCCCACTCCACTGAAATATTTAATTAATTAATAATTTTTAGCTTTTCCTATTACCAATGGAGTCAATTTATGCAGATCTGATGCATTTGTGAATCCTAAAATGGTAATTCTTTGCTTGGCAGACTTCATATCTGGAGCGGTTTTCTCAGACATGGAAACATAAGATTTTTCAGGAGGCAGTTGCCAGTAGAGGCCAGTTTCGTCAGCATTAACAGCTGATTTTCATTCAAATCAAATTCCTGAATTATCTGCATCAATGATGATATGAAGGCTCGAATGTAGATGAATGTCCAGCAATTCCACACATTTCGAGGGTCCATAACATGGACTGGTCCTCACGTGCCTTCTACTCGCAAAGCTTTGCGGACTATCAAAGGGAGAGAGGTAGAGGTGTTATTATTATTATAATTAATTGATCAGTTAGTGCTGGGGCTATACCTTTGTAGCTCAGAAAACAAAACAAAAAAAAATACAGACAGTACAGTCTAAAATAAAAAATCACCAGAATAAACACAAAAAAAGCACAAAGAGAGCACGAAAAAAGTGTGTACTCACCTCAGGAACAAACTGTTGAAAGAAAATTCGTAAGTCCAAATATCAGCACATGTCAGGCGGCGGTTGGAGAAGACCATAGACCTATAAGCTGCTTTGCAGTCAGGTGCGTGTCACCCCGGGGCTCGGCGCACTAGAGCTTCGAGCCCTTGCTATGAGTGGAACGTGCCAAAACGAAACTGTCAAATTCAACGTAAACAAACCAGCGTTCTACAGCTGTTTCGTACTTTATGCGAAGTAACGGTCTTCTTTCTCTCTCACACCTGTCAGGGCTCGAAGCCCCGCAAATGCGGGGGGTGCTTCAGGGGAAAGGGGAAGGTAACGCGAGGGCTCGACGCCCTGTATACTGGAACACTACAAGTGCGGTTCGGTACGCTTCTGAGCTGTACCGAGGAGCTCCTGACGTTGGCTGGAAAGCACCTATAATAACATGGACTGGGCCTGGGCGTTAGAGAGAGACCATTGATATCGGTTGTATTAGGTGCTTTCCAGCCAAGGTCAGGAGCTCCTCGGTACAGCTCCGAAGCGTACGGAAGCGCACTTGTAGTGTTCCAGTAAACAGGGCGTCGAGCCCTCGCGTTACCTTCCCCTTTCCCCTGAAGCACCCCCCGCATTTGCGGGGCTTCGAGCCCTGACAGGTGTGAGAGAGAAAGAAGACCGTTACTTCGCATAAAGTACGAGACAGCTGTAGAACGCTGATTTGTTTACGTTGAATTTGACAGTTTCGTTTTGGCGCGTTCCACTCATAGCAAGGGCTCGAAGATCTAGTGCGCCGAGCCCCGGGGTGACACGCACCTGACTGGAAAGCAGCTATTGTGACAAGGATGAAAATTTAAAGGCATAACATTGGTTTTCTGAACTGATTGTATGTGTTTTCTTGTGGTGATTACTGATTTTTAAACAATTTACTGAGTGTTTGTTGGTGTTCTGGTGCTTATTTTAGTACTAATGAACAATTTTAAGTATCTATGCTTCGTGTGTAGCTTATAATTGTGTTGTTATATCCAAAAAAGGGTTGGACGTGACATTTCATAGGTAAGAAAACAAGAAGGGATTTATCGTTTATTTTATTGAATATTTTCACAGGTTTCCGAGAAATTAAATTGAATGGGTGATGTAAATATGGAGTAAAGACAAAAAACCTTCTGCCACAACCGTAATATGTAGTAATCATTTCAAAACAGAGGACTATTATGTCAATTTCTATATGGAACCTAAGTTTTGAAGGAAGGAGCCATACAATTTTGATATTGAGAACATGTGTTACTAAAATAATATTGAATACTATACAGCAAATTCCTGTCCTTCATAGATACGGAGTTATGAATTTTTGACCACGTTATTCCAGTTTCGAAGCCCTGATTAGAATCTCTTCGTCGGATGTTAATCATAATTCTTTTTATATTGATATTTATTATATGTTTTTTTTCCATATGTGCATGCATATTTGATGATAAAAGGTAATATAATAAACCCATGTATAAAATTTGCAATCTCTCCTCGTAGCTGGGGCGATTGTAACCATAGGAAATACGCGTAGCCTTCCGCTGCACCGCCTCTAACTGGTCTACGTCTGCCCGAAGATTTGGGCACCAGACCGGACCGGAAAACTCAAGAATCGGTCTTATGTAAGTTTTTTATATATATATTACAGCAGACATCAAGGGAACAGCCACGGAAACATTTCGACATCATGAAAACGAGGCTTCTAACTTTCGACGTGATCTTTGCTACATGTTGGGACCAGCTCAAATCAGACGTTACAGTCAATCCCAAATACTTATGTGCCTCCGTCGTGGCGAGTGGGTGCCCATCAAGGAAATAATGGCGTCTCGAGTTTTTTCTTCCAATATGTAGGACAACGCATTTCTCATAATTGAGTTCGAGCAGCCAATACTTTGACCAGCGCGATAAAGCATCCAAGTCCGACTGCATCTGACAAGGGGTTGTTGTAGATCTTAGTGTCATCCGCAAACTGTGAGCAAAGTGATTTCAGAAGACGGGGCAAGTCGGCGATGTACACTAGTAGTTAGGGGTAAGGGGCTTCTAGCTCAAATCCGAGCATAACCTCACTTTTGGATATTAGTTGGGTTCGGAATATTGGAGTGCGACGCCATCTTGTGGTAGCTTTTGGAAGCTAGTGGTGGGAACTGTTTTACCGTTCGCGGCGCCATCTTGTGGTGGATAGTTTGGGTGGTGGAAACTGTTTTACCATCTTGAACTGATAAAAAATCTGAGTGGGATTCGAACCCGGGGCGTTGGATTGGGATCCAAGGCTCTTAACGACTAAGCTATAGGGGAGAGATGCTGTAAAGAAGTAAATTAGTGGTACAAATAGATGGTTAGATTGGATTTATCCGCAGTGGAATTTTCCATACTGTTCATAATGTTGAGCGTGTTTTATTTGGTGTGTTGCATTCACATTTATAGGGCCTGAATGTACTGGGGTATGATAATCAAGGCATTTTGGCATTCAATGTGAAAAGCAAATTACACTTTTTAACTAGGTAGCTTTTCGCTGTGGGAAAATATTTTAGGATTAAGCCAAATTGTCTGAAAGCGATTTTGTTGAAGGAATTTTTGTCAACAAGCATGTGAGATATATCGTTTTGAGGAGGGGTGAATGAAGGAATTGGTTTGGTTATTGAAAAATAATATCAGAGGAAGATGATTTTTTATTGACACAACGTTATGTTATCTAAATCGTTCAATAATTTATTCTTATAGAAGTACATACATTCTAAAATTGCATAACTCTGAACACATGGATTAATTCTACAGAAAGCATTTATATAATCTTCAACAGAATTTTGTTTGTTCTGTGATGTTAATCCTTTGATGGTGTCCACGAAGTAATACAGAGATATTCGTAGATTTTTCAGCATCTCAAGACGATTGATAATTAGCAGTTGATTCAATTCAGATATTTTATTCAAGTCAGATGTACTGAAATATATGCAGTCCCCCCATTTTTTAACTCTAGTCATCATACATTCACAATCACATCGTACAACTGTTGCTCCACATTCTCTTTGGTAATCATTTTCGATTTGTGACATAAACAACTCCCATTCCCAATCATCAAACGATATTACACAATTATTGCAGCTCAGCTTGACGGCATGGGCAAATTGCCTTGCTGGACTTATGCCACAATCAATGTATAGAGAAGCAGATCCCAATCTACAGATAATCAAGGCATGGAATTTTGGCATTCAATGTGATATGAAAAAGCAAATAACACTTTTTAACTAGGTAGCTTTTCGCTGTGGGATTCGGGAAAATATTTTAGGATTCAGACAAAGCCAAACAAATTGTCTGAAAGCGATTTTGTTGAAGGAATTTTTGTCAACAACAACAAGCATGTGAGATATATCGGGGATGGAAATATGGTAACATATCGTTTTGCATTCGAGATAATCTAAACAATAACAACAGCTGAGTATCGTTGATTAGAAAGCAGTACCGGACTCAGTCAAAAGGCAAACCGATGATTGCAGAATCACGACTTGACAATAAAATTTAGAGATTAATTTGATTATAATATAACTTCAAGATGTCGACTGTGAAAATTTTACCGAATTCCCGAACTGAAACCCTACTTGAAAAATTAGTCATACAAAAAGCCAAAGATCCTTGCCCCCTGAATCAGATCACATACGAATCTAGGCTATCAACCTTTGATAATTGGTCAAAATGTATGAAACAAAAACCCTCACAATTAGCTGCCTCAGGATTTTACTGGTGATCAAACCATGTGTTTTTACTGCGGAAGAGGCCTTGAAGATTGGAGTGACGATGATGATCCTTGGGAATAGCATGCTCTTTGGTTCCCCAAATGTATTTTTTTTTATTGTTGAAAAAGACTCCAACATTCGTTGAAGCAGTTCATGAAAAATATAAGAGTTTATTGTCTAGTAAAAAGGATGTGATTAACGAGATTTCGAGTACTGAATCAGAGCAAAGCATCACTTTATGTAAAATTTGTTTCAAAGACGAGTTGGCTATCGTTTTTTCACCTTGTGGGCATATGGTGGCTTGTACCGATTGTGCTTCAGCGTTCAAAGAGTGCCCAGTGTGTCGAAAAAACATTCAAGCAACAGTACATGCATTACTATCATAATAAAGTAAAACATACATTTTTCAATATGTGAGTTTATTTTTTGGAATAAAATCCTGTTCAATTAGATTTGTCATTAACATTCCATGTGATTTTTTCCCAACATATGAGATTATCTGCAACTACAATATTGAAAACTATTTGGGATAAGCTCTTTTGTTTCTGCATAGCAGTCAACTCCCAAATGTAAACAATATTGTGAGTCACATCTCCTAGAGGGTGAATTGAGCATATTTAAGCAGCCGTTCTGCTTACTAAATCACAGTTTTCTCCCTCATTTGCGTCTGACAATACATTGTTGTTGTTGTTCATTCGAGTTGCAATTCGAAACTTTATTGGAGCGGTTGACCATATCTCTCTCTGTGCGTGTGTGTACTCTGTGGGTAAGCATTAATTTGAAAATTTTGTATCCTTATATAAAAAATATTTACTTTATTCATAGAGCAGTAGCAGCATCAACAACAACAACCACAGCGTTAATCGTTCATAACAGAAATTTCCATATTATTCAGTGGCTTCTACGTATAAAAACAAAGTAAGTTTTTGCTCATCTCCCAATCTTAAGCATGTTTTTTTTTCTTATTCAATTTCATTTTAGAAATGGATTTTTTGTCGAAAATTAATAATAAATCTCTCATAGAAGATAGGAAAGCTACAAAAAGCATCGGGGAGCTGGAAGAGGATAAGAAATATAAAATCCAAAAGGCCAGATTGGTGAATACAAAGTTTGGTCCCAGCGTGATTTTGGAGCTCGAGGATTTTTTAACCTTTCTCCCAAAAAGGTTAACAGAACCGTACAAAGAACACACCGATGAGCTTTCTACAGGGAACTATTCACTAATATTCCGAGGGAAAAAGGACACAGGGAAAGCACACCAAGCAATTTCCTTTGAAATCGTTGTAGCATAAGTAACAAGGTATTGTAATTTATTTTCTATACCAACCTCATCTCCACTTTTTGTATTTTTTGTTTGTGTGTGTGAGTGTACTGAATAGAAATGAACAATTTTGAAGGTACGTTGACCAAAATCGATCAAACTTTGAAATTAATGGAAGAGAATTATTCTCCTTCGAATGCAAAAAGATGGTTACGAGTTATATACAAACATATTCATAGATGTAATTCAGCATTGAAAAGATTCAATTTCACTATTGGTCAAAAACGTAAAATATATTCAAAGATTTCGCAATTGAAAAGAATGTGTGTTTTCATAAAATGTTGTATTCGAGAAAAATCAATAGGTTCAGGTTTAGGGCAAACTGAAAGGCGCAGTTCTCGCGTTATTTGGCGCACAATTAATGCCATCTACAATTGCAGAGTGAGAACAGGTATTGTTATAAATTTAAGTCATATTGATGTTAAACCATTTTTGGTTGATGCTTTTCACTTATTTAAAAACAAAATTTTAAGAGTTTTGAGAGATATGCCAATGTTGAAAGTGAACACAACTTTTTGTGCAGATTTCATTAAAAGTAATGTTGATGGTGAAATTGTTGATCGTAAATTTTTCACTACTCCTAATGCTATGATTGATTCATCTACCGAATTGAAAGTGTGGTTTGATTTTCATATAACTGAACGTATCGTAGCTGATATGGAAGACATGTCAAACAAGGGCAGCGGTTGGGCATTGAGTAAAATTATTCATTTAGAAATTGCAATTAATAAATTCGAAATGGGAAATTGTGCTGGTGGTGTTGGTGGATCATCTTACATTAAACTACCTAATCAAATTTCGAAGAAAAAAGCATGTATCAACGTTAAGAATAACGATGAGGCGTGTTTTTTTTGGAGTGTTGTTAGCGCACTTTACCCAACAAAAACTAATTCTGATCGTACTACCAATTACCCTTTTTACTCGAGTGTACTTAGAACTGATGGATTAGAACTGCCTATGAAACTATCTCAAATTACGAAATTTGAGAAAATGAATGATATATCTGTGAACGTATATGGTTTACAATTGACTGAAAAAGAAAATCAATCATTTTATTCAGTTTCACCTTTAAGACTCACACAACATCATCTTGCACACAATCATGTGAATTTACTAATAGTTCAAGATAAATATTTCCCAAATTTGAGTGACTACGATGTAGCAGCAGCAGCCGCCCAACCATTAGAAAATATAAGTATTTCTGAAATTAAATATCACTATTGTTGGATTAAAGATCTTTCCAGACTTGTTTCAAGACAGCTCTCGAAACATAAAACGAAGAAATTTATATGTGACAGGTGTTTGAATTATTTTTCATCTCAGATAAAATTGAATGAACATTTTGAGTGGTGTAAAGATTTGAATAATGAAAAAGTAACTTTTCCAAAGTACGATAACGTTGAATTTAGAAATTTTGTTTTCAAACAAAAATGTCCCTTTATTGTGTATGCAGACTTTGAATCCTTACTAAGACAATGCAATAAGAAAATCAGTGAAAAATCATTCAAGTATCAGGAGCATGTGCCATATAGTGTGGGTTATTATTTAAAATGTGTATATAATGATAATTTTTCGCGTTATGCTAGTTTTCGTGGTGAGACGTGCTTGGATTGGTTTGCTGATGAAATAGATAAAATTGCATCCTTTGTTTATAGCAATATTAAACACATTGAACCTATGTCAGCTGCACCTAGAGATGTTGGCACACATTGTCATATTTGTGAAAAAAGTTTTAACGATAAGGATGTAATAGTTAGAGATCATGATCATTTTTCATCAGAATTTAGGGGATGGGCACATCAGCAGTGTAATCTTAATTTCCGAAAACTCTTTATTGTGCCCATAGTTTTTCATAATTTATCGAATTACGATGGGCATTTTATCGTGAAGTCTCTTTTACATCGAGGCAACATCACTACTTTACCAATTAATAAGGAAAAATACATTTCATTCACATATTTTCATCAGGAAACCAAACTCAGATTCAGATTTATCGACTCATTTAAATTCATGGGGGCTAGTTTGGATGAATTAGCTTCTACTTTAATTCTCGAAAATTTTTACAATCTTAAGAAAGAATTTTCAAGTTTGCACGATAGTGAGTTTGAGCTGCTAACTAGAAAGGGTACTTTTTGTTATGATTATATGACTGACCTGGACAAGTTAAACGATACAGCACTACCATCAATCAATGAATTTCATAATAAATTAACCAACTCACACATTGATGCTGAAACCTACCATCATGCTCAAACCGTTTGGAAAACATTCAAGATAAAATCGTTAGGTGAATATAGTGATCTTTACATGAAAACAGATATACTTTTGCTCGCTGACGTAATGGAGAATTTTCGGAAAACAGCTTTAGAGACATACAAACTCGATCCGGCATGGTACTACACTATGCCCGGTTACACCTGGGACTGTATGCTAAAGTATACTAAATGTAAACTACAGATACTTAAAGATATTGATATGGTTATGTTTGTGGAACGGGGTATACGTGGGGGAATCAGTTGCTGCATGCATAGACTATCTGAAGCTAATAATCCCCAAATGGATAATTTCGACACATCAAAACCCGAGTCATATTTACTTTATCTTGATGTAAATAATTTATATGGATGGGCGATGAGTCAATATTTACCATTTGGAGATTTTGAATGGTGCGATACGTCTGTTGATGTGAGCATTGTTCCTGATGATGGTCCAGAAGGATACATCCTTCAGGTGGATCTGGAATATCCGCAACATCTGCATGATCTACATAAAGATCTACCACTGTGTCCGGAGCACAGCGTCCCTCCTGGTTCAAAGTTGCCAAAATTACTATGCACACTCTCCGATAAAAAAGATTACATTATTCATTATCGCAATTTGAAGACAGTGTTAGAATTGGGGTTGAGATTGATAAAGATTAAAAAAGTTTTGAAATTTAAACAATCTCCTTGGCTGAAACCCTATATCGATCTCAATACAGAACTACGAGCAAAGGCAACAACCAAATTTGGTAAAAATCAATTTAAATTTGCAAATAACGCCATTTTTGGTAAAACTATGGAAAATATTCGACTACACAGGGTAGTTCGTCTGGTAAATCGCTATGAAGGTCGTTTCGGAGCCAAAAATCTGATAGCATCGCCAAGATTCCATAGTCGTACTGTTTTCGGTGAGGATTTAATGGCGATCGAACTCAAAAAGAATGAGCTTTTGTTCAATAAACCTCTATATATAGGTATGGCTATTCTTGATATTTCAAAGGTGTGTATGTATAATTTTCACTATAAGTATATGCTACCTAAAAATCCTGATGGTTGTAAGATTATGTATATTGATACCGACTCATTTTTTTATGAAATTAGAGGTTGTAACCCATACGAACTCATTAAAATGGATTGTTATACACACTTTGATACTAGTGATTACCCTAAAACCAATGCTTTCAACATTCCATTGGTGAATAAAAAGGTACCAGGTTTAATGAAAGATGAAGTGAATGGTGAAATTATCACACATTTTGCGGGTTTAAGATCTAAAATGTATGCTTTCAAGGTTCAAGGGGGAAAAATCACAAAAAAATCAAAGGGTGTGAAAAATTATGTTGTCAAAAACCACTTGACTTTTGATGATTATGTGAAATGTCTCAAAGAAAATGAAAAACTGGTTTTACCCCAAAATACAATCGGCTCCTTTGCACATGACATCTATTCAATTCAGCAATCGAAAATAGTATTGAGTGCACAAGACGACAAACGCTACTTAATTCCTTCATCTTTTGATACGTTACCTTGGGGTCATTATTCACTACAACCACACACATCATCACTACTATTTTGATCGAAATGTTGATAGAGATTTTTTTTTATGCTAAATCCATACAATACATTCCAAACGATTTGTAACTTCTGGAGATGAATATAGTGGTATAGATTATTAGAATTGTATAAGATCGAAATGTTATTCGATATAACTAAAGTTAAGATAATTCGTACTATTTGTAATAAAAAATGTAAATAAACATGTTACGTTGATGAGTTTTTTATTTTTTATTCCTCATGTACTGATACAATATACAAGCACATCTGCAAGAACCATAAGCTACACAATGTGTTCCAGATCCGTCTGATGAATCCTCTAAAGTTTGAGATTTTTAATTTTATAGCATAATCAACCAACTCATAGTCGAATAATGCTCTATTGGGTAGCTTCACAGTTAGATTTTTTTTGCTTTTAACATAGAGTCCATAACCTTTCTTATATTTCTTCACATAAAGACCATGCCCAACTGCTTCCATTACCTTGTTGTGGCGTTGATGTTCAACTTATTTTTTGTAACATTTTTGGCATCGATAAACGTTTTGACAACAGCGCTTCCACCACCAAGTAAGCTACCCAAAGTGCTCAAGCCCACAAGAATTGACATCAATGGCAATATGCCTCCTGACTTACTGATTTCTCTTGAAATAATATCTTTTTTTTATAAAAATGAAACCTCATATTGGAAAACCCTTCATAGGCCAAACATCACAATACCAGATGATTATTCCATTCATTAGCTTAATCAGTGAAATTCATAATAATCATAATGATCGAACGAGCGTGCAGAAGCTTCTCTCACGAATTTCAGCTGGAGCAGCAGCAGGAGGAGCTGGAGCAGCAGAAGGAGGAGCACGAGCAGCAGCAGCTGGAGCAGCTGCTGCTCCAGCTGAAATTCGTGAGAGAAGCTTCTGCACGCTCGTTCGATCATTATGATTATTATGAATTTCACTGATTAAGCTAATGAATGGAATAATCATCTGGTATTGTGATGTTTGGCCTATGAAGGGTTTTCCAATATGAGGTTTCATTTTTATAAAAAAAAGATATTATTTCAAGAGAAATCAGTAAGTCAGGAGGCATATTGCCATTGATGTCAATTCTTGTGGGCTTGAGCACTTTGGGTAGCTTACTTGGTGGTGGAAGCGCTGTTGTCAAAACGTTTATCGATGCCAAAAATGTTACAAAAAATTAGTTGAACATCAACGCCACAACAAGGTAATGGAAGCAGTTGGGCATGGTCTTTATGTGAAGAAATATAAGAAAGGTTATGGACTCTATGTTAAAAGCAAAAAAAATCTAACTGTGAAGCTACCCAATAGAGCATTATTCGACTATGAGTTGGTTGATTATGCTATAAAATTAAAAATCTCAAACTTTAGAGGATTCATCAGACGGATCTGGAACACATTGTGTAGCTTATGGTTCTTGCAGATGTGCTTGTATATTGTATCAGTACATGAGGAATAAAAAATAAAAAACTCATCAACGTAACATGTTTATTTACATTTTTTATTACAAATAGTACGAATTATCTTAACTTTAGTTATATCGAATAACATTTCGATCTTATACAATTCTAATAATCTATACCACTATATTCATCTCCAGAAGTTACAAATCGTTTGGAATGTATTGTATGGATTTAGCATAAAAAAAAATCTCTATCAACATTTCGATCAAAATAGTAGTGATGATGTGTGTGGTTGTAGTGAATAATGACCCCAAGGTAACGTATCAAAAGATGAAGGAATTAAGTAGCGTTTGTCGTCTTGTGCACTCAATACTATTTTCGATTGCTGAATTGAATAGATGTCATGTGCAAAGGAGCCGATTGTATTTTGGGGTAAAACCAGTTTTTCATTTTCTTTGAGACATTTCACATAATCATCAAAAGTCAAGTGGTTTTTGACAACATAATTTTTCACACCCTTTGATTTTTTTGTGATTTTTCCCCCTTGAACCTTGAAAGCATACATTTTAGATCTTAAACCCGCAAAATGTGTGATAATTTCACCATTCACTTCATCTTTCATTAAACCTGGTACCTTTTTATTCACCAATGGAATGTTGAAAGCATTGGTTTTAGGGTAATCACTAGTATCAAAGTGTGTATAACAATCCATTTTAATGAGTTCGTATGGGTTACAACCTCTAATTTCATAAAAAAATGAGTCGGTATCAATATACATAATCTTACAACCATCAGGATTTTTAGGTAGCATATACTTATAGTGAAAATTATACATACACACCTTTGAAATATCAAGAATAGCCATACCTATATATAGAGGTTTATTGAACAAAAGCTCATTCTTTTTGAGTTCGATCGCCATTAAATCCTCACCGAAAACAGTACGACTATGGAATCTTGGCGATGCTATCAGATTTTTGGCTCCGAAACGACCTTCATAGCGATTTACCAGACGAACTACCCTGTGTAGTCGAATATTTTCCATAGTTTTACCAAAAATGGCGTTATTTGCAAATTTAAATTGATTTTTACCAAATTTGGTTGTTGCCTTTGCTCGTAGTTCTGTATTGAGATCGATATAGGGTTTCAGCCAAGGAGATTGTTTAAATTTCAAAACTTTTTTAATCTTTATCAATCTCAACCCCAATTCTAACACTGTCTTCAAATTGCGATAATGAATAATGTAATCTTTTTTATCGGAGAGTGTGCATAGTAATTTTGGCAACTTTGAACCAGGAGGGACGCTGTGCTCCGGACACAGTGGTAGATCTTTATGTAGATCATGCAGATGTTGCGGATATTCCAGATCCACCTGAAGGATGTATCCTTCTGGACCATCATCAGGAACAATGCTCACATCAACAGACGTATCGCACCATTCAAAATCTCCAAATGGTAAATATTGACTCATCGCCCATCCATATAAATTATTTACATCAAGATAAAGTAAATATGACTCGGGTTTTGATGTGTCGAAATTATCCATTTGGGGATTATTAGCTTCAGATAGTCTATGCATGCAGCAACTGATTCCCCCACGTATACCCCGTTCCACAAACATAACCATATCAATATCTTTAAGTATCTGTAGTTTACATTTAGTATACTTTAGCATACAGTCCCAGGTGTAACCGGGCATAGTGTAGTACCATGCCGGATCGAGTTTGTATGTCTCTAAAGCTGTTTTCCGAAAATTCTCCATTACGTCAGCGAGCAAAAGTATATCTGTTTTCATGTAAAGATCACTATATTCACCTAACGATTTTATCTTGAATGTTTTCCAAACGGTTTGAGCATGATGGTAGGTTTCAGCATCAATGTGTGAGTTGGTTAATTTATTATGAAATTCATTGATTGATGGTAGTGCTGTATCGTTTAACTTGTCCAGGTCAGTCATATAATCATAACAAAAAGTACCCTTTCTAGTTAGCAGCTCAAACTCACTATCGTGCAAACTTGAAAATTCTTTCTTAAGATTGTAAAAATTTTCGAGAATTAAAGTAGAAGCTAATTCATCCAAACTAGCCCCCATGAATTTAAATGAGTCGATAAATCTGAATCTGAGTTTGGTTTCCTGATGAAAATATGTGAATGAAATGTATTTTTCCTTATTAATTGGTAAAGTAGTGATGTTGCCTCGATGTAAAAGAGACTTCACGATAAAATGCCCATCGTAATTCGATAAATTATGAAAAACTATGGGCACAATAAAGAGTTTTCGGAAATTAAGATTACACTGCTGATGTGCCCATCCCCTAAATTCTGATGAAAAATGATCATGATCTCTAACTATTACATCCTTATCGTTAAAACTTTTTTCACAAATATGACAATGTGTGCCAACATCTCTAGGTGCAGCTGACATAGGTTCAATGTGTTTAATATTGCTATAAACAAAGGATGCAATTTTATCTATTTCATCAGCAAACCAATCCAAGCACGTCTCACCACGAAAACTAGCATAACGCGAAAAATTATCATTATATACACATTTTAAATAATAACCCACACTATATGGCACATGCTCCTGATACTTGAATGATTTTTCACTGATTTTCTTATTGCATTGTCTTAGTAAGGATTCAAAGTCTGCATACACAATAAAGGGACATTTTTGTTTGAAAACAAAATTTCTAAATTCAACGTTATCGTACTTTGGAAAAGTTACTTTTTCATTATTCAAATCTTTACACCACTCAAAATGTTCATTCAATTTTATCTGAGATGAAAAATAATTCAAACACCTGTCACATATAAATTTCTTCGTTTTATGTTTCGAGAGCTGTCTTGAAACAAGTCTGGAAAGATCTTTAATCCAACAATAGTGATATTTAATTTCAGAAATACTTATATTTTCTAATGGTTGGGCGGCTGCTGCTGCTACATCGTAGTCACTCAAATTTGGGAAATATTTATCTTGAACTATTAGTAAATTCACATGATTGTGTGCAAGATGATGTTGTGTGAGTCTTAAAGGTGAAACTGAATAAAATGATTGATTTTCTTTTTCAGTCAATTGTAAACCATATACGTTCACAGATATATCATTCATTTTCTCAAATTTCGTAATTTGAGATAGTTTCATAGGCAGTTCTAATCCATCAGTTCTAAGTACACTCGAGTAAAAAGGGTAATTGGTAGTACGATCAGAATTAGTTTTTGTTGGGTAAAGTGCGCTAACAACACTCCAAAAAAAACACGCCTCATCGTTATTCTTAACGTTGATACATGCTTTTTTCTTCGAAATTTGATTAGGTAGTTTAATGTAAGATGATCCACCAACACCACCAGCACAATTTCCCATTTCGAATTTATTAATTGCAATTTCTAAATGAATAATTTTACTCAATGCCCAACCGCTGCCCTTGTTTGACATGTCTTCCATATCAGCTACGATACGTTCAGTTATATGAAAATCAAACCACACTTTCAATTCGGTAGATGAATCAATCATAGCATTAGGAGTAGTGAAAAATTTACGATCAACAATTTCACCATCAACATTACTTTTAATGAAATCTGCACAAAAAGTTGTGTTCACTTTCAACATTGGCATATCTCTCAAAACTCTTAAAATTTTGTTTTTAAATAAGTGAAAAGCATCAACCAAAAATGGTTTAACATCAATATGACTTAAATTTATAACAATACCTGTTCTCACTCTACAATTGTAGATGGCATTAATTGTGCGCCAAATAACGCGAGAACTGCGCCTTTCAGTTTGCCCTAAACCTGAACCTATTGATTTTTCTCGAATACAACATTTTATGAAAACACACATTCTTTTCAATTGCGAAATCTTTGAATATATTTTACGTTTTTGACCAATAGTGAAATTGAATCTTTTCAATGCTGAATTACATCTATGAATATGTTTGTATATAACTCGTAACCATCTTTTTGCATTCGAAGGAGAATAATTCTCTTCCATTAATTTCAAAGTTTGATCGATTTTGGTCAACGTACCTTCAAAATTGTTCATTTCTATTCAGTACACTCACACACACAAACAAAAAATACAAAAAGTGGAGATGAGGTTGGTATAGAAAATAAATTACAATACCTTGTTACTTATGCTACAACGATTTCAAAGGAAATTGCTTGGTGTGCTTTCCCTGTGTCCTTTTTCCCTCGGAATATTAGTGAATAGTTCCCTGTAGAAAGCTCATCGGTGTGTTCTTTGTACGGTTCTGTTAACCTTTTTGGGAGAAAGGTTAAAAAATCCTCGAGCTCCAAAATCACGCTGGGACCAAACTTTGTATTCACCAATCTGGCCTTTTGGATTTTATATTTCTTATCCTCTTCCAGCTCCCCGATGCTTTTTGTAGCTTTCCTATCTTCTATGAGAGATTTATTATTAATTTTCGACAAAAAATCCATTTCTAAAATGAAATTGAATAAGAAAAAAAAACATGCTTAAGATTGGGAGATGAGCAAAAACTTACTTTGTTTTTATACGTAGAAGCCACTGAATAATATGGAAATTTCTGTTATGAACGATTAACGCTGTGGTTGTTGTTGTTGATGCTGCTACTGCTCTATGAATAAAGTAAATATTTTTTATATAAGGATACAAAATTTTCAAATTAATGCTTACCCACAGAGTACACACACGCACAGAGAGAGATATGGTCAACCGCTCCAATAAAGTTTCGAATTGCAACTCGAATGAACAACAACAACAATGTATTGTCAGACGCAAATGAGGGAGAAAACTGTGATTTAGTAAGCAGAACGGCTGCTTAAATATGCTCAATTCACCCTCTAGGAGATGTGACTCACAATATTGTTTACATTTGGGAGTTGACTGCTATGCAGAAACAAAAGAGCTTATCCCAAATAGTTTTCAATATTGTAGTTGCAGATAATCTCATATGTTGGGAAAAAATCACATGGAATGTTAATGACAAATCTAATTGAACAGGATTTTATTCCAAAAAATAAACTCACATATTGAAAAATGTATGTTTTACTTTATTATGATAGTAATGCATGTACTGTTGCTTGAATGTTTTTTCGACACACTGGGCACTCTTTGAACGCTGAAGCACAATCGGTACAAGCCACCATATGCCCACAAGGTGAAAAAACGATAGCCAACTCGTCTTTGAAACAAATTTTACATAAAGTGATGCTTTGCTCTGATTCAGTACTCGAAATCTCGTTAATCACATCCTTTTTACTAGACAATAAACTCTTATATTTTTCATGAACTGCTTCAACGAATGTTGGAGTCTTTTTCAACAATAAAAAAAAATACATTTGGGGAACCAAAGAGCATGCTATTCCCAAGGATCATCATCGTCACTCCAATCTTCAAGGCCTCTTCCGCAGTAAAAACACATGGTTTGATCACCAGTAAAATCCTGAGGCAGCTAATTGTGAGGGTTTTTGTTTCATACATTTTGACCAATTATCAAAGGTTGATAGCCTAGATTCGTATGTGATCTGATTCAGGGGGCAAGGATCTTTGGCTTTTTGTATGACTAATTTTTCAAGTAGGGTTTCAGTTCGGGAATTCGGTAAAATTTTCACAGTCGACATCTTGAAGTTATATTATAATCAAATTAATCTCTAAATTTTATTGTCAAGTCGTGATTCTGCAATCATCGGTTTGCCTTTTGACTGAGTCCGGTACTGCTTTCTAATCAACGATACTCAGCTGTTGTTATTGTTTAGATTATCTCGAATGCAAAACGATATGTTACCATATTTCCATCCCCGATATATCTCACATGCTTGTTGTTGTTGACAAAAATTCCTTCAACAAAATCGCTTTCAGACAATTTGTTTGGCTTTGTCTGAATCCTAAAATATTTTCCCGAATCCCACAGCGAAAAGCTACCTAGTTAAAAAGTGTTATTTGCTTTTTCATATCACATTGAATGCCAAAATTCCATGCCTTGATTATCTGTAGATTGGGATCTGCTTCTCTATACATTGATTGTGGCATAAGTCCAGCAAGGCAATTTGCCCATGCCGTCAAGCTGAGCTGCAATAATTGTGTAATATCGTTTGATGATTGGGAATGGGAGTTGTTTATGTCACAAATCGAAAATGATTACCAAAGAGAATGTGGAGCAACAGTTGTACGATGTGATTGTGAATGTATGATGACTAGAGTTAAAAAATGGGGGGACTGCATATATTTCAGTACATCTGACTTGAATAAAATATCTGAATTGAATCAACTGCTAATTATCAATCGTCTTGAGATGCTGAAAAATCTACGAATATCTCTGTATTACTTCGTGGACACCATCAAAGGATTAACATCACAGAACAAACAAAATTCTGTTGAAGATTATATAAATGCTTTCTGTAGAATTAATCCATGTGTTCAGAGTTATGCAATTTTAGAATGTATGTACTTCTATAAGAATAAATTATTGAACGATTTAGATAACATAACGTTGTGTCAATAAAAAATCATCTTCCTCTGATATTGTTTTTCAATAACCAAACCAATTCCTTCATTCACCCCTCCTCAAAACGATATATCTCACATGCTTGTTGACAAAAATTCCTTCAACAAAATCGCTTTCAGACAATTTGGCTTAATCCTAAAATATTTTCCCACAGCGAAAAGCTACCTAGTTAAAAAGTGTAATTTGCTTTTCACATTGAATGCCAAAATGCCTTGATTATCATACCCCAGTACATTCAGGCCCTATAAATGTGAATGCAACACACCAAATAAAACACGCTCAACATTATGAACAGTATGGAAAATTCCACTGCGGATAAATCCAATCTAACCATCTATTTGTACCACTAATTTACTTCTTTACAGCATCTCTCCCCTATAGCTTAGTCGTTAAGAGCCTTGGATCCCAATCCAACGCCCCGGGTTCGAATCCCACTCAGATTTTTTATCAGTTCAAGATGGTAAAACAGTTTCCACCACCCAAACTATCCACCACAAGATGGCGCCGCGAACGGTAAAACAGTTCCCACCACTAGCTTCCAAAAGCTACCACAAGATGGCGTCGCACTCCAATATTCCGAACCCAACTAATATCCAAAAGTGAGGTTATGCTCGGATTTGAGCTAGAAGCCCCTTACCCCTAACTACTTACACTCGGAAAAGAAGGGGACCCAAAACCGATCCCTGCGGCACGCCGCTTGAAACAGATCTAGTCTCAGAGAAATAATCGGACACCCTGACGGAAAACGTTCTGTTCTGCAGGAAAGCGGAGATCCATAGTAGTAAATCTCCCCTGATTCCAAAGTGTTTGAGCTTCGCGAGAAGGCGCCTGTGAGGAACACGGTCGAAGGCCCTTGAGAAGTCTAGATAGACAATATCAGTTGGAATGCATCCATCAAAAACCCTCGTCCATTCATTTATACTTCCCAAAAGGTTGGTGAGAACGGAACGACTAGGTAAAAATCTGTGTTGAACGCTGGGGAGAATGCTATTTTTCAGCAAGAATGTTATCATCTCGTTCATTACCTGACGCTCACAAATCTTCGAACACACAGAAGTTAAACTGATCGGACGATAATTATCAGGGGAGAGTTTATCACCTTTTTTGAAAATAGGCGTTATCGATGCTTGCAGCCACTGAGGAGGCAGTCTATTAGATCGGAAAGACTCTGTGAAAATCATTTCTAGCGGAACACACAAAGAGGTAGCACATTTCTTTAAAACCACTGCGCTTATGCCATCCATACCAGGCGATGAATCAATCTTCAAAGCAAGAAGCTGAGACAAGACAGTTTCAGGGGTAAACTGAACCGAGCTCAAGTCATCGCCACAATGATTACATACAACTGCAGGTATTGGTCTATCTGGCTCAGCCGTGAATGAAGAAGCGAATAATTCGGCAAATACCTCAGCCGACTCCTCACATCCCCCCAGGGTCGCCCCACCGTTACATCTCACCATTGGTACAGAAGATCTTGTTTTGTAAAAGGAACGGACGTACTTGAAAAATTTCTTACCATTCCCTGAGGACACCAAGCTACTCTCAAATTCCCTCTTAGTTTCATTGATCTTGTCCGACAGACGATTGGAATATTTACGATGTTCATCGTAGGTATCGGGCCGCTTGCACCTCCGTTACCTCCGCCATAATCTGCGCTTATGCTGGATCATCTCACGGATGCTGTTGTTCGTCCATGACTAGATGAATTGATCTTGACAAACTTTGATCTAGTGTTGTCCTTGAGTGCCGATTTTATAACACGAACGAAGTCGTCCCACATTGCCTCAACATCCGAACCCTCGAACCGCTCCATCCAATCAACATCGGAGATCAGACTGTTCAGCCCCATGTAATCGATGATATCGATTATTTTCTTATTACAAGTCTGAGAGGATGTATGAAACTGAATTTTGTCTTGGAGAGTGACATGATCTGATTTTCCAAAGGGTGGAAGGTAATCAATCTGCGCCACGAGGTCGGGATCGTTGGTAAGAACAAGGTCCAGCAAAGATGGTAGCTGTCCAGATCGATATCTTGTGGGCTCATAAACCAGCTGAAGTAGACCTGCATTGCGTACCAGAAGGGCATAATGAAGTGAAGGTGAGCTCGGGGGCGGCAGAATCATAATGGACCACGATATGTCAGGTAAGTTGAAGTCCCCCGCCACAAATAGGTTCCTCCTCTCTGCAAGTTGATTCATAAGTTCTACATGTGTGACATTACCAATGCACGCACGTGGGCGGTAAATACATCCAAAGGTGACCGAAAAATCCTTGAATTTAATATCGGCAAATAAGTTGTAAACGCCTGGTGCATTCACATTAGATTTAGAAATGGTGGATGCGCCAACAACACTCTCACCAACATACATACATACACCGCCATGTCCAACCGTCATAGTACTATCACTGCGATAGAGCACGTAGTTAGGTATACTCACAGTCGAATCCGGTATACCTAGGTGGAGCCATGTCTCAGTAACAAGAATAAAGGTAGGATTGTACACCTGGGCGAAAGCGAGCAGCTCCCGGTGTTTAGAGTATAATGATTGTACATTAGAATAGGTGATTGTCCACTCGTTCAATGAACAGGGCGGTTTTTTGACTTTGTGCCAGAATCTATGGCAACATACGATGTGGCTATGAGAATAACGCGTTTTTAATTTTTTTAAGAGAAAAATTGAGTTATTCGGATGAGAAAAGTATTGAAATAGCTATGGGAATAACGCGTTTTTAATTTTTTTTAAGAGAAGTATTAAGTTATTCCTGACGAGAATAGTATTGTTAAATAAATCACATTTAGGAACTGTATGGGACATATTTTCATGATATCTAGAATTTATTTCAGAAAAAGGCGAAATTCATTGAATCCTATCTGAAAGGCAATATTGGTTATTTTCTATTCACGAGTTTTCAGAAAATTTTCAGCATATGAATAATATTTATTTAATAATTACATTTCTTTAATTAAACCATTCTATAGCCAAGGCCAATTACAGAATGGGATAATCAATATGCAAGAAATAAAACTTAAAAGATATAAACTGAAAAGAAAGAACATAATAAAACCCAAAACAAATCAAATGGAGCCAGGCTTCAGCGAAAAAAAACTCATTGAGAAAAAAGCTCACGCCTAACTACCCACAGTGCAGCCGTGATCTTAGAACAGCCATCAGATTGATTACAATGAAGAATATCAACAATATCCAGGATGGTCAGGTTGTCATGACATACCTATACGATACAGAGGCGAAAAAAGAAGGGCGTTAGAGCGAGGAAAAGGTAGATAAAATGTAGTTGGGCTGCGTACAGGCAGTCTAGGAACATGAAGATCAACTATTGATAGCAAATAGGGACAGTCGATTAACGAGTGAAATATATTTCTAAGAAATAGTATACCTAAGTAGGTACGACGCCGCTGTAGACAATCGACTTGGAGTCTACTCAACAACTGATCATGTGGTACACCACGGTTTGGATAAACACCATCGAGTATAATATAACGTATGTCAAGAATCGACTCTGTATATTTTCTAAACCTCTGATGTGTACCTTATACCCAGGGCTTCAGACTACGTATCCACACTCTTTAACCTCACAAGCGCATTGAATAAAACAAAATACCTATATTCCTGTATCCCGGAACCATCCTGAATTCCTCATGATGAAGCCTAAGGCCTTGAAGCCATTCGAAACAATAGAACGCACATGGGACTTGAAGCAAAGTTTCTGATCGAATAGAAGGTCTCTATACTGACCGATTCTGTTTGAGAACGTGACCATCTACGTTAAATGGGAACACTATTGATTTATTACGGCTAAAAGAGACCACATTACACTTTTGAATGATAAGAGGAAGCAAGTTTTTGTAACACCAATCATCAAGCTCATCTATGTCACCTTGGAGATCCCAGCAATCGTCAACACACTGAATTCGACGGAATAACTTCCTCAACATAAAGCAAAGTTTGGGAAAACGAATGTGAACAAATTTAATTTATGAAGACTATAAATAGTAGTGGACCCAATATAGATCACCAGAAGACGTGACGAATTCAGCTGATCTACAACCCAAACATCGAACTCAAAGTTGCCTATTCGTAAGGTAAGATTCAACAAAATGAGTGAAACTCTCAGACAATCCAAAGGAGGACAGTCTGCTAAGAAGTATACCATGGACCAGGCGGTCGAACGCTTTAGAGAAATCTGTATAAATTAGATCAACTTGAGAAGAACCATCTGGAGCAGAAGTGATGTACTGAGTTATATACGTCAAGTTCGTAATGTGTAATCTCCCTTGATGAGGGGGAACACTTTAGCCTGTCGGCTGCTCAGATAGACCGGTGAGGGTCGGGGTTGACTGCAAATATTGATGATTTGACTTTTTTTTATGGGTTGGGCGCCAGGCTTGATCAAGCCAAGATATAGTTATTATTATTATTTTTGTCTGAAGGAAGAAATAATAAGATAAAATTTAACAATATATTTCTCCCTAAAAATAATACAAAAATAGACTGATATCAAAATTGAAATTAAATTCAACAAAACTGGGACAGAATTCAACAATGAGAAACTACTGATTTTCATCGGATTATTGTGATTACTAAAGTCTCTTCATCTAGTGCCAATTTAGGTAAATACCTTGGGTATTCATATTACGACCCTTGTTTGTACCAGGAAAATCATCCACAATGGCCAACTGTTCTGCGGCACCACCAAAATGATCCAAGGGAGGATTTGGTTTCGATGTCGGTACTAGGAAAATTATCAACGATGAAGAATCGTTCAGCGACTCTTCCAGAAGAAGGATCCAAAGTGGAGTTGGATCTCGTGGTACTTTCTTGATTTGATTTGAATATGGCGAAACTCCAATGGTAAGGCCTTTTCTTGAAAAGCCCGTTATAATTCTTCGTTCTACCACAGATAATAAAGAGGAATCAGTATATGACAAAAATTTTGTTTAAATTCATGAGGTCTGTCCGGAAAAAAATAATAAAAAAATACACAAAAATTGTTTGAGGGTAAAAAAAAATTTGGGAGAAATAATTATAAAAAAAATTATGAGTGTCAATGATTGAAATTAATAATTTTGAAAAAAGTTATATGACAGGAAAATTCAACTAATTCAATTTTGAGAAAAATTAAATGACAAGAAAATTCAATTAAATCAATCAAGAAAGATAAATCGAACATTTGTAATATTCCACCTGACCACAAACAGGAATTGAAATTTCTTAGCTAGTGCAGAAAAAAAATGTTGATAGCGTTTCAAAAAATTGAAGAAAACAAATGAAAAAACTTTTTCATAATTAGATTTAAAACTTAATGGAAAATAAAAATAAAATATTAATCTTATTAGTATCAAAGATAATTCAAAGAAAATTTGAGAATACTTGCCGACGACAAGATAAAATAGAATTCAGAAAACTATTTGGGAAGCCAGGAAATACCAACACTATGCCTATGCTCACTCGAGTACGGTAAAAAATCTAAATCATTCTAACAATATGGTCACCCTTTCACCTCTCTCATCTGGGAAAACAAAAATATCCGCGCATTCAACGAAATCAATCGATTTTGATCGATTCGCAAGCAGGTTACCGAAGCGTAAAAATTGCAGTGGCGTATCCCTCTCGGAGATGGGAGGCATTGATCGTTACAAATGATCAACCGACTTTTAATGAACCCATGTTGAAAATCCGAGATTCGACATTTCACGTGAGCGTAAACAATATTATAGAGTAATCTTTCTGAAGATTACTTCTGAAGATTCTGAAGATCTTTACTGAAGTTGCACAGAATAACAATCGGTCTATAGTTTTGGACCATATTTTTGTCTTTTTTTTTCAAAAACAGGGCTGACTCTACTTCCCTTCAAATTATAGGGAAACAGCTAACAGAAATAAATAGTCTAAAAATAAGTGTCAAAGGTCTAGCCAGAATAATTGCGCAGTCTTTCAACAGTAGAGAAGGAATCCCGTCTGTCCTCGAAGTCATATTTGCCTTCCATTTTTTGAGGGATCTGAGTACATCGTCCTAAGTTATCTCAGAAGACTGCGTGAAAGAGATGTCGGAGGAGTCATTATGCTGGTAGTTGGAAGAAACAATGAGAGCCGAATCAAAAAATGATGCTAACTCATTGATTATGCCTTTCGGAGCTGATAATTGCCGATTATGATAATTCATATAACCAGGAACAGATGAATTGCCCCTTATGGTATTCAAATAACCTCAAAACTTCTTGAGGAGATCCCTGAACATATTTAAGAATTGACTATAGCCGGTTGACTTGTATTTGCGTAAATATTTATTTTTTCTGTTCACCTTAACGATAACCAAGGAGGGTAAGAGATCTTTTTTTCAGACAACCTGGGTACACATTCCGATAATACATGATGAAGCACATTATAAAAAGCGTCACAAGCCAGATTAATATCCCTGAAGAAAAACGCAGCCGCTGACTTTTAGTTATCATATTGAAGATCACCTGATTGCTATTAGAAACCGTTTTCATGACCTGGGAGTCCTATTTGACAGTGATTTGAACACGTTGATGAGATATGTGCATCTTCTTGTAGATCATTGGGATTCCTCTTCGAAAGCTCAGGAGCGTTTACTTCTGGTACTAACTTGTTAGTAAATTGGAATATGCCAATTTGATATTTCAATATATGCAACTCATCTCACTCCGGTTGAGCGAATCCAGAAAAGTATGTCATGTTCAGGAGGACGGAGAGGTATCCTGAGCTTGGTTTTGATGTGTTCCTATAGTTAAAGTTTTATAGTTGATTTTTATAGTTGTAAAAAATTTTAAGTTTTTGATTTCTAGGATGTCTTTCTCTTGATTATGAAATGCTCATTTCTTTATACCCTCTAATTGGAAACTCTTATTATCTTAATAAATATTTATTATTTCAATCTAGTTTGTAGGCCAGTATATTTCCACGACATATTGGATGCATTGTCATTCATAGAAGCTCCTAGCTTCAATAAAAATGGAGACAACTTTCCCCTTGAGTTGGCGTGAACGTTTTATTTCATAGTATGGAAAAATTTACTTTGTTCTGATATGTTTAGTGCGAGATTGAGTGCCCCCCGTCTGGAAAAATACGAAGTGTGCGCCTCGTGTGCCTCTGCTATGATTCGCCACTGGATTACCTAATTACAAAAAACACTTACTAAATCGTTAAAGAATCTCCACAAGAAAACACACACAATCAATTCACGAAACCAATGTTTTGCCATTAACTATTCTATCCTTGTTAGTGCTAATTTCAGTTCTCTTGATAAATTGGCTTTTTGGGAGCTCTCAACAAAAAGCAGCTGATACAGTTGTTAGGCCAAGACTTCCAAGAAGTCATATCGCTCAAGTCGTTTTGTGTGGGCACAAGACTGGTGGTTGATGTAGGGTGTTCCGGGAGTAACTGTACATACTCTTACCAGAGGTAGAGTAGGACTAGGTGAGTAGGTACGGATTGACTGCAAAAAATTAATTTCTGCCTTTCCTCAGAAGTTAGTTTCTGTAATGACTGTAATATAAGTAATGGAACCCACAGACGAGCAACTTAATCGCCAACCCAGTTGCTAACTTGTCAAGTTACGTGAACAGCTCAAGCGCAGAATAAATGCAGGAGAATCTAATATTAACATAAAATATCTATCTGGTACTCCTGTTATCACTGATATATCAGATACCAAACAACTAAAAAACTAAATTAGCCTGCTGAATCCTGGCTTCTCCCGTGAATCCCGAGGTACGACAGCACATCTACAATTGGTCACGAATTCCTTCTCGCTCCAGTCTTCAACACCTTGGCATTCAAGTGAAAATGTGTAATTTTATTGTGTTATTTTTTTTTTTTTTTTTCTCCAGATAATCTTTGTTATTTTTCGCTTTTCAAGCACTTTACCTTGTTCTCCTCTTTAAAAAAAAAATTTTTTTCTGTGAGTTTATAGGCATTGCCTAAACTTTAATCGATGTTTAATAATAATAATAATAATATGTGTTAGGGTAGCGGTAGGTGAATCTCTAGCGATTCACCTATCAGGAGAGTTGAATCGACTCCTGCCCACCGCAGATTCCAGGAGCTCTCTGACCCGGGAAGCTGAAACCTGTCGAAGGGTCCCTGTCCAGGGTAACGGACGAAGCCGTGTGGGAAGCAGCTCAAGAATTCTCCCACCGTAGCTCTGCGGATCGTAAAAAGCGATCAAAGGCCGTCTCCCCCACGACACGGAGGAACCCATGAATTATGGTGAATTTAAGGAATAGGAATATAGAGCCGCTGCCTGAGGTTCGTCAGGGCGTGTCTGGAGCCGGCGCTGGACATGACAGTATGCGGGACGTCGGTGACAGAGTGCTAGGGAGACGGGCGTCTGTCGAACAAAATGCTACGCCTCCACAATCTCAACATTCTAGGAGAAGAATAACACGAGTTTCTCCGACCGCTGAAGGTGCTGCGCAGGATCCCCAACCAGCACTCACCCAAGCAGGTCTACCAAGAAGACGCATGAAATGGACAAGTTCGATAAATGAAACGATCATGCGCATATATTATGAAGTGACTAATATGGAAGAGGATAAAATAGGCTACCGTCAAAAATTATTTGCAGAATTCCACAGAAACTATCCCGAACTTCAAGTTTCTGAGCAAAGAGTAGCCGACCAATACCGGGTCATATTGAGAAATAAACTTGTACCCGATGAGAGACTTAACACCATAAAAAATGAAGTCCAACTGAGGCTACAGAATAGGAACCTCACTAACAACGAAACGACAATTGAAGAAAACTACGATTGTGCTGAAAACCAACACAACATCAATGCACAAATGAACTCTGAGGAACAAAACAACGCAGATGTGCTAGCAATAAGTGATGCTCAACGACGGAATATATATTCTGCACCCGTCGTAAATCCAGAAGAAGACCAAAGAGAACTACTGGAGCGATTATTTGCCACAATGAATAGATGCGTTATAGATTTTGAGGGCACAGATCCATTGAGACGACCGATTCTGCCAAGATTGAGGACATCTAAGAAACTATCTCATCTTCTGGTCATGACCAACAAGGAGATTATACCCAAGTATCTTTCTGACTACCATGATCTCGAATCATTACACCTCATCATATACTGTGCAGCATTTTCAATAGCAACAGTGCTAGGTGTGAAGCCAAAACCTAAAAGTCAGCAACCAGCCAGAGAAAAACAACAAAATAAACCACATTGGCAAAAAAGGCTAGAGGACAAAGTTCATAGCATCCGCCAAGAAATTGGGAGGCTCACCCAATTTGCAAAAGGTTCGCCGTCTAGAAGATTACAAAAAATGGTGAATATAATAATGGATCGTCACCGGCAACATACAACGTATGATCCAAACAATGAAAATGCTCAACAAATTTTAGACACACTGAAACAAAAACTTAGTGTGTACTCCGAAAGACTCAGACGATACAATGAGAGCTATAGAAGAAAACAGGATAATATGATTTTTGAAAATTCCGAAAGAAAATTCTATAGAATGTTAAACAATAATATGTCAGCAACACCAGGAAGTTATCCAACTGTCGAGGATATTGAGAATTTTTGGACAGATCAACTAGCTACACCAACCCCCTACAACTCCCAGGCTGATTGGATAAGAAATGAAGAGAAATCCTGTGAGACAATGGAACAAATGCCGCATAACGCAGTTTCTATAGAAGAATTCCATGAAATATTGAAAAACACACACAATTGGAAATCACCCGGCCCAGATGGAATCCACAACTTTTGGTTGAAAAAATTTTGGTGTTTACACGGCAGGCTAGTTGAAACCATAAATGATGTTATAAGTAATCCAACGGAAATGCCCAAATTTTTAACAACAGGGACCACTTACCTCTTACCGAAGGATATGCAACACACAGCGGATCCATCAAAATACAGACCAATTACATGTCTACCAACAATATATAAAATCGTCACATCATGTATAGCATCTCGTATCTACAAACATTGCGAGACAAATAATATAATGACAGCACAGCAGAAAGGATGTTCCAAGAATGCACTAGGATCGAAGGAACTGCTGATAATAGATTCCATCATATGCAACCAAGCCTTCAAAAAACACAGAAATCTTTTTATGACATATTTTGACTATAAGAAGGCCTTCGACTCTATTCCACATGGGTGGCTGACAAAAATTTTGGAAATATACAAGATCGATCCAATTACAATAAACTTTCTGAAGTATGCAATGTGCAACTGGAGAACGAATATCGAACTCTCTACAGCGAACATAACTACTAAAGATATTTCAATAAAAAGGGGAATTTTCCAAGGAGATTCGTTGAGTCCCTTATGGTTCTGCTTGGCGCTGAACCCCCTTTCTAAACAACTGAATGCTACTGAAAAAGGTTTCAATGTGAAAGGAAACCGAAATAATATTGCACTCAATCATTTGCTATACATGGATGACCTCAAACTTATAACAGGCAACAAAAACCACTTGCAAATTATGGTCAAACTGGTGGAAAATTTTTCGGAAGACGTGGGGATGAAATTCGGATTGGACAAGTGTCGTACTATTAGCGTAGTGCGTGGAAAAATCCAAGATGAACCGATAGCTCTCTCCAATGGACAGGAGATAGAAGCAATGAAATCGGACGATCTTTATAAATACCTAGGAATGAAACAAAACCGACGAATAAACCATCAAAGAATGAAGGAAGACTTAACAACTGAGTTCATTAGGAGAATCAACAAAATTTTGAAAACAAACCTCAGCAGCAAGAACATGACGAGAGCTATCAATACATATGCATGTTCAATTCTTACATACTCTTTCGGTATCATTCCATGGACCAAAACAGATATGGAAAACCTGCAACGCAAAATGAGAACCTTGATGACGAAAGCACACAAGCACCATCCGAAAAGTAGCATTGAGAGGACGACACTGCCGAGGAATAAAGGAGGCAGAGGTCTGCTAGACATCATGGAACTTGCCCATGGTCAAATTGAATGCCTACGAACACACTTCAAAGACAAATCAGGCACGTCAGAGATCTACAAAGTACTGTGTGAAGCAGACGAATCAACACCTTTGCAACTGCACAAGGAGCAATTGTCATACAACCACCAGACAATCCAAGAAAAACTGCAAAGATGGAGAGAAAAGCCCCTACATGGACGACATTTCAACGAGGTGAACCAGGATCATGTCGACATTGAAGCGTCGAACTATTGGCTCACATCAGGTGCGATGTATCCAGAAACGGAAGGATTTCTTTTAGCCATCCAAGATCAAGTGATCTCAACAAAAAATTACTGCAAACATATCATAAAGGATCGAACTATTACTGACGATCGATGCCGTTATGGTTGTCCAACGAACGAGACAATCCAACATATCACGGGAGGATGTCAAATGTTTGCAGGAAATGAATATAAAGAGAGACACGATGCAGTAGGAAAGATACTACACCAAGAAATGGCAACTAAATTAACACTTATTAATTCTGAAAAAGTGCCATACTACAAGTACCGACCGGAAACCATCCTAGAAAACGAACGCTATAAACTGTACTGGGATCGTACAGTTTTGACTGATAAAACAGTCCCTCACAACAGGCCAGATATATTGCTAGTTGATAAACAACAAAAGGCAGCAATACTCATCGACGTAGCAATACCTAATAACAACAACATGCGTCAAAAAGAGGTCGAAAAAATTTCAAAATATAGGGACCTCGAATTTCAGATAAAGCGCCAGTGGGGAATGATATCAACGAGAACTATTCCAATTATCATCTCAACAACAGGAATAGTACCCAAAAATCTCAAGAGAAATATCAAGCAACTAGGTCTTAGTGAGTATGTATGTAATATAATGCAAAAAGCTGTTCTTTTAGGTACTGCAAGGACGGTGAGAAAATTCCTAGGAAGCGAAGGACAGGTCCAAGGATCACGTGTGAGAGGACCAGAAGTTCGACGAGAACCAGGGGGACCACAACGACCGGACACGACCGAGCTCTGCCCTTCTGATATTTTAAATATCTGGGATTGAGTGAATGTTCCTCTTAGCGAGGAGTGAGAAGCCGACGGCGAGGAAAAATCCTACGCGTACAGGCAAAAGTCGATATAATAATAATAATAAAGTTGGCGACTAAGTTGCTCGTCTGTGGGTTGCTGGTGGTTGGTATTCCAAGTTGTCAATTAGGTTGGTGTGAGATCGAATCGGTTCGATATTCGATGGACGGAGCCCAATTTTGGGGCAGTCCGCAACTAAGTTGACAACATCAGTTGGATTTGTGGATGTGTAGAGGAAACGTCCCGTGTGGGGTTGCTAGTCCTCCATTGGGTGCCTCCCCAGGTGACGGATCGGGGAACACTTCCCAGATATGAGTGGTACTGGGGAAATCAAATACCCAGGGCAAACCAAAACTAGCACCTGATGGATGGCAGCAGGTCATCAGGATCAAAGCATGGCGTGAAAAGATAATTTTTCGCAACGGTGTGCTTTGGGTCCGGAAGGCGCAGCTGAAACAGCCTCAATGGTTTCCAAACTGCGGTGTAAAAAGGAAACGGAACTCCTACTACAATATTTTTTTCCAAATCATCTAAATGGCTAGTTACAAAAATACAAACATGACCCTCAGTCCGAGGCACCCCTTAAGTGAGGAGAGGCTGCTAAGAATCTACCCGTTAAACACAAAAAAAACATCGAATAGATAATCAAAGAACAAGGATTTCTACCTGGAACGTGCGCAGTCTATACAGAGTGGCCACTTTTTTAATGGGATTGTATTGGTAACTTTTAAACCATAAGAGTTAGAAGGTCGGTCAAATGGAGAAAAAGTTGCATGCATAGAAGCATTATCAAGCAGTTCTAACAAATCGAGATTATCAGGGCCGGTTATTGAGATATCATAAGAAAAGTAAATTTTGTCATTTTGATTTTTATTTTTTTCCCAATTTATTTCAAATATTATCAAAAAATGTTACTGGAATTTTTTTTTCGACAATAAATTATCCTCAATTTGACGTAATCAGATTTCGTATCCAACGTTTCGTATTCTCTGGGCCACCCTCAACCTCATTTTTTTCAATACGGACCTGCATATTTTATGACACTTTTCGAATTAACTTCTAACGCTGAATTCAACGATATATCATTCAAAGTTGATTTTCAGGTGTTTTTGACCCTTATCCACGGGTCGGATCTGTATTACATTTAGGTACCTTTAGTTTAATTAACAACATGCAATACATTTCGATAAGAAAATCAACTTACCCATCTTGAACTAAATGGAACATATCAGAATCAAAGCAAGAAACCAGTAATAATTTTTTACATATTTCAATTCATAATAATTTAACGAAAGTATCATTTAATGAAAGAAAAATCAAATGATTTTTCGAAAGTAAATGAAAATTAATGAAGTAATTGTTCGAAGTGCCCATCATTTTGTAAAATGCACTTTAAGGTTCTGGAACCCATACTTCTTATACATTTGCTTGTTTCGTCTCCTTGAATACCTTTCAATACATTCTCAATTTTCTCGCGAGGAATCACTATAGTTGGATTTGTCATTTGTTCCGTTGAAACAAATTACTGAATCGAACTTTATTTTGAGATCATTATATCGCCGTTCCGGTGAAACAATGACGTAACTGCAAATTTTTGACATTTTGACTCAACAGCACTATTAGGTCCTAAATTGATGCATCTATACGGAAAAAGAACGACGTAAGTGTACAACCGTCAACGGCCGCAAGATGGCAAATACGTCATTGTTACATTATTGAAGTTTCACCCCTTTATCTTGGAAAATAACGACACATAGGTCAGTTGCGTGTTAGACTTCCCGGGAGGAGTTACTGTTTTAGTGGTAAAACGACGTAATTGCATAGTTAAACGTAATAGTTGAAATTTGTGTGCACCAGTTGAGGAGAACAACGACGTAAGTGTACATTGTGTCATTTTTATTTTATTTTTTTTTAGTTTTTATGTCACAACTGTTCTTTGTGGCAATATTGATCCAAATTCATATGTTTTGGTATGTCATAAATGTATTTTTTGACGTTATTCCTTCGAAATAATGTCGTTGATTGATCTTATGTCAAAAAGATTTTTGTAATAAAAATAAGGCTACAGCGTTCCTTTTGTTCGAATAATTAAAAATTCCACTGTTACTTTATGTTTGACTTTTTTACAGAAACTTTAAGAAGATACAAGTCTTGAACCAGGTACTTAATATGAATTCAAGAGCCGAAAAGATAGTTAATCTCGCTCTTTTTGGAGATCAAAATGAAGCTAATTCAAGAGTTATTTCTGCACTGCCTGGATGCTCCACTTCAAATCCTGAAGAAAATACGTTACTTGATATTTCTAATAACTATGTCATAGAAAATGAAGGCTCAATCAAACTTAGAATAACTAGAACTAAAGAAAATTTGTACCGTGAGGAGACAAGTTCAAGAAGCGATTTTTCTGCAGGTTCGAGTGACAATTACGAGCCTGCAAGTGACAACGATTCGTTAGGCAGTTCGTTAAACTCTATAGACGCAGAAACTGAAACAATTGTCCAAGAGTTGCCCAAAATTTCAGAGGCTATAGAATGCAAAGAAAATTCCCCACAACGTAAAAAAGGTAAAAAGAGGTTACGCAGAACCGAAAATTGGGCAAGCGTAAAAGCCAAAAGCTTAAAGAATAGTGGAAAGAGCTATAAGTCCAGAACAGGAAAACTGATGCCGGCAAAGGAGATGGCACCACCTTGTCCAGATAAATGCGTTTTAGCATGTTCAAAGAAATTTTCCGAGAATGCAAGAGCTCAGATTTTCAGGGAGTATTGGGGAATGGGTTCATTACAGAGACAACGAGATTTCTTGGGTTCGTGTATTGAACAACTTCAACTTAAATATAGGCGAGTCACCTCTGGAGTGCCCCGTAAACCAAACAGTGCATTTTATCTTGTCGTTAATGGAGGGAAAATTCGCGTATGCAAATTATTTTTAATCCGTACCCTTGGAATAACTGAGAGAAAACTCCGAACAGTCATTGAGTCGAAATTATCAGGTACTGGAATTGTAGCTGAAGATAAGCGAGGAAAGCACGGCAAACATAAAAAGGCGGATGAAGAAATAGTGAAGTCGGTACGAGACCATATTAATGCCATTCCAAGGGTTGAGAGTCACTATGTCCGAAAGGATACTACAAGAGAATTCATTGACGGTGGTCTTTCGATTGCTGAATTACATAGGCACTATGTAAGTGAAAGATCTTCTACCCGAGAAACAACTGCCAGCTATGATATGTATGCGAGAATATTTAATACTGAATACAATATAGGATTCTTTATACCTAAAAAGGATCAGTGTGATTTTTGCGAGTCCTTCAAGAATTCAGTTGGTGATGATAAAGAAGCCTTGGAGAATAAATATAATGAACATCTACAAGAAAAAAAATTAAGTAGAGAAGAAAAGGACAAGGACAAGGAAAGAGCCAAAAATAATGAAGTTGTGTTAGCCGTATACGATCTGCAGGCTGTATTACCTGTCCCAACTGGGCAATCATCAGCATTTTTTTATAAAAGTCGATTGAATTGCTACAATTTTACTGTAAGTAAAAAAAACATTTTTGGTAATGTTGTAGGTTGTTGATTTGAAGTTTTTCAATCAAATTGATATTACAGGTAACCGAAATTGGAAGGGATAAATCTCTCTGCTATTTTTGGCATGAAGGTTTAGGCCACAGGGGAGTTAACGAAATTGGTACCTGCATAATGTTATATCTTGAAGAACTTGCAAAATCGAACCCTGGTGTCGACATAGTGTTTTATTCTGACAACTGTGGAGGCCAGCAAAAGAATAGGTATTTCATGAAATACCCTATTATCCTTAAATTAAATATACTTTTCTATCTGATTTCAGATATATGATCGCAGCTTATTTATATGCAGTGGACGCGTATAATATTAATACAATTACGCATAAATATCTTGTTCGCGGGCACACTCAGAACGAGGGTGATGCTGTACATAGTATTGTGGAGAAAAATTTGAAAAGGGCTAAAAACTCAGGGCCAATTTACGTGCCCGACCAATATATTTCACTAATAAGAAATTCAAAAAAAAGAGGCAATCCTCTTGTTGTGAAGGAAATGAATTTCAATAATTTCTTTGATTTAAAAGATTTATATGGAGAAATCGCTCCGAATTTATCGAAAAACGTCGATGGGAAAGAATTTAAAATAAGTGACGTAAGACAACTTGAATTTCAGAAAGGAAGCGACGTTATTCGTTACAAAGTAAGTTTCAACCAAAAGGAATGGGATAGAATAATATTCAGACCAAAGAAGAGACGTGTTTCCGAATTACGGCCTATCAAAGAAATTAAAACAAAACCTGCTTACACACAAAAAATTACAATAACAGAAAATAAAAAAAGAGATCTGAAGAGTTTAGTTGACAACAGAATAATTCCCGAGTTTTATAAGTATTTTTATGATTCTGTTTTATAACTCATATCATTTAAATGTACCTACTATTGATTCTCACCCATTAAAAATATTGACAAAAACGCTGCATTTTGATTCAACATTTTTGGTGAAACAATGACATAATTACAAAATCAACATTAAGTTATTACAATGCTCAATTCAAATTTACATCAATTGAATGTATCCATGATCAACTCTTAGTTCTCATAAAATCGTTGCAAATGAAATGAATTCACTTCTTCAAAACCTACATCTAATAATTTCAAATCAGTTTTTCCTCTCTCCTGAAAAATTCATTAAACTTCAGTTACGTCATTGTTTCACCGGAACGGCGATATATACTCGCTCTGCTCGCCGAAGGGGCTCCGCCCCTTGGACCCCGTCACTATGCCGGTAGATCCTTCACTGGGTATCCGGCTAGAAAATAAAAGCTTTTTTTCCGAAACCTTGTATCGTTAGCTGATTTCAGACGATTCACTCGGTATACTATGCTGGTTCTAGGTTGGAATTCTATATGATTTTTTTCCTAGAATATACCGTTTCGCCCTTGCTCACATGAAAATATTTGATGCAAATCCTAACTTTTCATGACGACAAATCAAGGGCGGTCCTAGCCTTAAATTTTGAGGGGGTTCGCCATTTTGGGCTTCGAGTTTTTCTATGGGACCAAATCCCATATTACACCGATATCAAGCCTAACCTCTCAAAAATATTTATATTTAGATATTCATATGAATATTTATATAAGGCGTACAACTTTGCTTCCGCCGCGGCAACGGCGCGCCGTTTTGCAATAGATGGCTGTAACGGTAAGTGGTAGTAGAAATAAATATAACGTAGATGTCACACAATAAGTTTAGGTATTTGTGAACATAACGCCATCGACATGTTAGTCGATTTGTATCTGCATCATAAAGTTATTCACGATTAGCTGCCATACGTCCCGGTACGCCGGGACATGTCCCGGTTTGGACCATTGAATCCCCGTGTCCCGGTTAGTTATTCAATTGTCCCGGTCAGTAATTTGACCGTTATGAGATTCATATTTCCTTATATAGTGTAGGTGAGACAAAATTTGTTTTCATGGAATCTCAACGGATTCCAGTAATCATAAATCTGAAATGCTGTTTCCGTTGCTCAAACATTATTTTTCAGAAACCGAAGGATTGAAAATAAAATTATTAAAATTGTTCAAAAAAATAGTCTTATGCAATCACTTTATTTTATATTGAATCCTTAGAGTACCTTAATATTTCCATATAAAATATTTTCGCTGTCAGTGCGGTACTTACTTCGAAGTAAAATAAAGGCGAGTTTTTTTTTAATTCGACAATGAAACTATCGGTTGTCCAGCGCATAGACTTCACAATACTGCTTCCACTTCCGCCGATATGATTTTAATTTCTGTGCATTCTATTGGTCTTAAAATTTTCAAATATTTTTCGATATTTTTTGTAAGGGTCGAACGATGAAAGGTTTTCGTGAGTATGCAGAAACAACTTACAGCAATGTTCTTTCTTATTCTAGAATTCGATGGCTTTCACTAGTTCTAGCTATTGAACGCTTGCTGAAGCTATGGGTGCCATTGAAAAAAAATTTCTTAGCTGAAAAAAAGGCCTTAAAAGCTGTAACCGATTTTTTTTGACTCTTTATTAGAACTTTATACTCTATTTCTACACAGTCAAGCATTTCTGATTGACAAACCGATTGAAAGTATTGAAAAATCATTAATTACTGTTATTAAAGATTAAAGTAAAAATTAATTGAGAGGATAGGTACTAAGAAAGAGTTGAATGGAAGATTACTAAATAACTATTTCGGAAACCAAACAAGACAAGTCTACAGGGTGGCCACTTTTTTAATGGGTTTGTATTGGTAGCTTTTAAGCCATAAGAGTTAGAAGGTCGGTCAAATGGAGAAAAAATTGCATGCATAGAAGCATTATAAAGCAGTTCAAACAAATCGAGATTATCAGGGCCGGTTATTGAGATATCATAAAAAAAGTAAATTATGTCATTTTGATTTTTCTTTTTTTCCCACTTTATTTAAAATATTATCAAAAAATGTTACATGAATTTTTTATTCGACAGTAAATTATCCTCAATTTGACGTATTCAGATTTCGTATCCAGCGTTTCGAACTCTCTGGGACACCCTCAACCTCATTTTTTTCAATACGGACCTGCATATTTTATGACATTTTTCGAAATAACTTTTAACGCTGAATTCAACGATATATCACACAATGTCATTCAAAGTTGATTTTCAGATGATTTTGACCCTCATCCAAATTTAATGGTGTGTATGTAAGAAAAAATAAGTTTATTAACGATATCAATGTTCTGACCCAAATTCAATCGAACCCAGAAAAAAATCGAGAACTGTGGCCAGTGAATGGAATTTTTCAAAAACTGCTGTTAATAAAATAGTCAACAGACGCGAATACAATGATTTCAAATTTGAATACCAAGCCTTGCACAAATTATATCGTAATGATCTCAAAATAAAGTTCGATTCTGTAATTTGTTCCAACGGAACAAATGACAAATACAACAATAGTGATACCTCGCGAGAAAATTGAGAATGTTTCGAAAGGTATTCAAGGAGACCAAACAAGCAAATGTATAAGAAGTATGGGTTCCAGAACCGTAAAGTGTACCTATTTTACAAAATGGTGGACATTTCAAACACTTACTTCATTCATTTTCATTTACTTTCGAATAATCATCTGATTTTTCTTTCGTTAAATGATACTTTCGTTTAATTATTATGAATTGAAATATTTAAATGATTATTATAAAAGAAGAACCAAGAAACCAGTATACTGGTTTCTTGCTTTGATTCTAATATGTTCCATTTAGTTCAAGATGGGTAAGTTGACTTTCTTATCGAAATTTATTGCATATTGCATGTTGCCAATTAAACTGAATAAAGGTAATACAGATCCGACCCAAAGAAAATTGGATAAGGGTCAAAATCACCTGAAAATCTACTTTGAATGATATATCGTTGAATTCAGCGTTAAAAGTTATTTCGAAAAATGTCATAAAATATGCAGGTCCGTATTGAAAAAATTGAGGTTGAGGGTGTCCCAGAGAGTACGAAAGAGAGTGGAAACGAAATCTGATTACGTCAAATTGAGGATAATTTACTGTCGAATAAAAAATTCCTGTGACATTTTTTGATGATATTTGAAATAAAGTGGGAAAAAAAGAAAAATCAAAATGACATAATTTACTTTTCTTATATCTCAATAATAATGCTTCTATGCATGCAACTTTTTTTCCATTTGACCGACTTTCTAACTCTTATGGTTTAAAAGTTACCAATACAATCCCATTAAAAAAGTGGCCACCCTGTAGACTTGTCATGTTATGAGTTTCCATACAGTTTTATAATACGTCATAATCTCAAACAATTTATTAATATGAATTTCTACCAAGTAAAGACCGATCCCATCAAGAAGATCTGGGCATACTGGCAACGTTGCAGATTATTTGGCATTTGACAGACGTTACGTATTGAACATAATTGCCGCCACCGGATGTAAACAATGAATAAAATAGTAGTTTTTGACGAGAAAAAGCCATTTTTTTTTAGGGAAAAGCTTGAAATGTGATTAATTAATCATTTCTAACGAGAATCAGTTGATAAAATACAAGAAAACTAGCTATTAATGTGGATAACCTTACCTTCATCAAGCCAATTTTACAAATTTTTAAAAAAACCAGCAGGATTGAGGAATTTATGTCACCGGATTCGTGATCTAATACCCAAAATTAGTAAGTAAGCAAAATTTCATCACTTTTGAATCATTATCAAAATTAATTCTATATAGTAAACATTCACCTGTTTTTCTTTTCAGAAGATGGATTATTATACAGGATTTGGATGGATAATTATACAGGATTTTTATTTGTGGAATATCAATTAGAAATATCTAGAGATGTTGGACCAATTCAAGTCTGAAAATTGAGATTAAAGCTTCAAATTATTAACTAATTTGTAAAGAAATACACAATATTTGATGAACTATTATATAGGGTGTATATATTTGAAGTAGTAATTAGTCATTTTTGGAGAAATGAGACATTTTGAAATCTGAAATTCTCATTTCTCTAGAAATGGCAATTTCTTTCTTATTTAAAAAATTTGGGAAAAATGCATAATCAAAATGTGAGAGTTATTATCAGTCAATAGAAATACTACCTGAAATAAAGAAACTGCATTCAATGTTTATTTTCAGTTTTGACAAATATTGAATTTACATAATCATTCGATAAGATCTATGAAAAGACCTACAGTGAAATGTTGTTTTAGGAATATTCAGTATAGCTGTAATAAACAAACTGAAAAGAGGCAGAATGAATAATAGATCTACCTTTCGGATACTCATATCTGAGAAATCAGGTTATAAGAAGTCCCTCATTTCCAAGGTTTATCAATACATTTTTCAGTTGAGCAGCAAATTATTCTTCTATTCCATATTTTGTGAAGAAATACAATATAATTGAACAATTTGAAGGACCTATTGGAAATTCCTGACGAACTAAGGAGTTTTTTAGTATCTGAAGATTGTATTGATGCTATGTTATAGAACGAGACTTGTGGCTCTGGGTTTTACTCAGAAGTGAATTAAACAGGGCAATTTATGTCCTATATAGTAAATAAAATTTTGATAGATAAAAGTTTCAAAAGATCAACAATTGATCATAGTATTTACATAAATCAAAAAATAACTGGCTTACTATTGTTGCATTGTACATGGATGACTTTTTTGTTGTAACTAATGTTAATTCTGAATGAATTTTCTGATAGAAAATTTTATGATAAAGAAATTAGGGGAAGCTAAAAAATGATTAGGGATGAATATTACTAGAAATTATGGAAAAGGTAGTAAAGCTATCGATTATATTCTTCAAATATGTATTGCAATAATTCAACATGTCTGATTGTGAACATGTGAAAACTAAATTGAATTTTGATTCAACAAAAGAGAATTGTAATGATGAACCATATAAGAAATTAATAGGTTTATTAATATCTTCAGCAGTATTAACTAGTCCTGATATAGCATACTCTGTTAATTTCTTGAGTCAATTTAATAATGATCTCATTGTTGAACACTGAAAAAGTGCAAAATTCATTTCAAGATACAAAGATAATTGTTCAATTTTTACTTCAGTCAAAAGGAACTGAGTATTTGAAATCGGTACTAAAATTGTATCGGCCAATACTATTGACCCATATGGGTCAATAACTACATTGACTTGATTTTTTCAAATGTTAACTTTGGATCTGAATCAATGAATAATTTAATTCTTACCAAAATGAAAAGCAATGAATAAATCAGTAGGATAGCATTTTTGAAATGGCCATATAGCACCTATTCCTATAACGATTAAAAGATTGGAAACTTTAGTGAACAAATAGGTAGGTATCAACATTTTTATACAAATTTGATCATTCATTCATGACATGGAAATTTTCAATAAATAGTTGCTTTTTAAAGTATTTTATACCTTCATTGAATTGCTGGAAAATTGATACCAATTTCGAAAGTGACTGCCATGTTAAATTCTTCATATACTGAATGATCCTTCAAAATTTATTTCTGTCGTAACATTTTGACTAGTATTTCAACTGATATATTCCATACGTCATTGAAATCAATATCTTCAAAGTACTATTCGAAAGACTTATAATGGAATTTAGAAAAATATGTCTTTCTCAATTTCATAGTCATATATGATATGATGCATAAGTCCAAATTTAATTAATTCACATCTAAAGTGAATGTTATTTTTAGAAATATTCAGTATAGCTATAATAAACCAACTAAAAAGAGACATAATGAATAGACTTGCCTTTCAAATACCCATGGCCTATGTTACCTCAAGCAATTACCTACAATATCTTATCTTGGTGAAACCTTTTTGAGAAATCAGGTGATAAGTTTGAGAGTCTCTAATTTCCAAGGCTTATTAATACATGTTTCAGTTGAGCGGAATATAATATAACAGGGTATATATAGTTGAAATTATTAGTATGAAAGAGTTGACTTATTCATTATAAATTCAACAGCACTGCACTCAAATTCTTCAAAAACGGGGTCACTTATATTTTTGCACTCCTCTGTCGTAAAAGTGTATATTTTAGATATTCAAAAAACTCATGGAAACTTTTGACTGTTATCTGACTAACTTGGCTCTTTTTTTTCCAGTAATAAAGCCAATTGTGAATTATCTATAAGGAGTCTTTCTATCTGTTTAATACTGTTTCATAGTAGCATAACTTTTACTCCAATCCAAGACTGAATTGATGAATGAAGCTTCTGTTCTCTTTGGTAGTTCCATCTTCTGTCGCAATAAATTCAAATTCTCACGAAAGGAAATGTAGTTTTATAGATTGTGGAAAATAAACGAAAAATTCCTGAAATAAAGTAACATTCATCCAATTAATTCCAAATAATACAAACCCTTCAAACAAACCTGAATTGAGGAAAATGCATTCGATGATATAAATGTTCATTTCCAAATTTTGACAAATATCTATCGAATTTTTGATTCGCCGTAGACTTTGCATTTTATCTGTCGGCATTTATTTAAATATTGAATAACAATTTTGGAAACTGCAAACTTTTTCAAGAACTTTCATATATCGAAATGGAATATTTATTATTAACATGACACTGACAGCCAAATTGTCCACAGATACCACAGAAATATGGGACTTGAAATGTCAAAATGATCCGAAACACCCCGTATACTCGAAAACCGCGGGGAGAATCGAAGGTTTGGGATTTTTCCCGGGATCTCCAGACGATTTTGAGGGGGGTCTTATTCTTGTCATTTTTGCTCTAGATGGTCCCGTTTGGGCTGTGATTTTACGTTTAAAGTTTGACGTATATGTGCAAGCGGTTTTATATATACTTAGATTACGATATAATTTTTGCAAGGCTTGGTATTCAAATTTAAAATCATTGTATTCGCGTTTCTTGACTATTTTATCAACAGTAGTTTTTGATAAATTCCATTCACTGGGCACAGTTCTCGATTTTTTTCTGGGTTCAATTAAATTAAGTTCAGAACATTGATATCGTTGATAGACTTGTTTTTTCTTACATACACACCAGTAAATTTGGATAACTGTCAAAATCACCTGAAAATCAACTTCGAATGATATATCGTTGAATTCAGCGTTAAAAGTTAATTCGAAATGTGTCATAAAATATGCAGGTCCGTATTAAAAAAAATGAGGTTCAGGGTGGCCCAGAGAGTACGAAACGTTGGATACGAAATCTGATTACGTCAAATTGAGGATAATTTACTGTCGAATAAAAAATTCCTGTAAAATTTCTTGATAATATTTGAAAAAAAGTGGGAAAAAAGGAAAAATTAAAATGACAAAATTTACTTTTCTTATGATATCTCAATAACCGGCCCTGATAATCTCGATTTGTTTGGACTGCTTGACAATACTTCTATGCATGCAACTTTTTCTCCATCTGACCGACCTTCTAACTTTAAAGTTACCAATACAATCCCATTAAAAAAGTGGCCACTCTGTATATTGCTGGAAAACTTGCCAATGTTGATGCAGAAATGAATAGACTGCAAATTAAAATTGTGGGTCTGAGCGAGGTCAGATGGATTGGATCGGGAAGATAAAACACCAAACATGGTAGTGTACTATTCTGATGGGGGCACAGATTCCAATCATAGTAACGGCTTGGCCATTCTCATCTCGTCCGAGTTGGAAAGATCAGTTGTGGAATTCATCGCTTTGGGTGACAGAGTTATACTGGTAAGTACCACCCACTGCATCATGAATTTAATTCAGACATATGCGCTGACAGGGCGACAAGGCAGACGAAATATACTGCTCCACAAGAGTTAGGGATATCGTATTGAATCGTTTTGAAAAGTATGTAATCTTCGAGAAAATCGCTGTAAAATCATTTAAAACTCATTGAATCGATCCAATAAAATTCAGTATGAGACATTTCTTCTATCTGGTCGCCTTTTTTCTGAAGTTTGGTTCTTGGCATATGCTTCATGAATGTTCTTATTTTGAAATAGAGTCAGTTTATCAACGGCTCCGATTTGAAACGAGTTTTCTGAAAATCACAAGACGTAAATTAACAAACGCTGAGGCTAATAGGTCTATCGGAATGCTACAGGGTGGCCTAACTCAGGTTGTTGTTGCCGAAAGGCTCCAAGTCAGCCAAAGTGTGATATCTCGTCTTTGGAATAGGTTCAGGGAGCCAGGTTCCGTGTTGGAAAGACCAAGGCTTGGTGGGCGACGAAAAACAACACTTGCTCAGGATCGTTTCATCACCGTTTCGTCGAGAAGAAACCCTACATCTACGTGTAAAATGATACGGAATACTCTTCAAAATGTAGGTGGAGACCAAGTTTCCATCGAAACCATCAGACGACGTTTGAGAGAGTTCCATTAACACGTGACCATAAGCGTCAAAGACTGGAATGGGCAAAGCAACATATCAATTGGAACGATCATTGGCCTAGTCACTAGTGTCCTTTTCACTGATGAATCCAGATATGGACGATTTTCAGATTCTCGAAGAATAAGGGTATGGACAATCCCTCGCTACCCCGTAATCGTCGCTATGTCCAAGAAGTCCATCCATTCCGAGGGGATAGTGTTATGGTATGGGACAGGATATGTTTCAACGGGTGCACAGATCTACACATTTGTCCTGGAAATATGACTGCCTTACACTATAGGGAGCATGTCATTGATAATGTTCTGCCAAATTTTCACGCTGCTTTTGGGAAAATGTTCAATTTCTAGACGATAACGCTAGACCGCATCGTGCAGCCATAGTTGAGAATGCGCACGAGGAGCTTGGTATTCCCCATTTACCAATACCTCCGCACTCACCAGATTTGAATTGCATAGAACATACATGGGATATGCTCCAAAGAAGATTAGATAATCATCAATCTACCCCAGAATCCTTAAATGATCTGATAGAGCTTCTGCCCCGTTTATGGAACCAAATTCCTCAAGAAATGTTCAACAACCTCGAGTGTAGTATGCAAAGAAGATGTCAAGCTGTTATTGATGCCCGTGGAGGCCATACATTGTATTGATAGTCTTAAAATGCTTGAATTATCTGAGAATAAGATTTCGTTATTTTACTCGATTTTTCTTAACCACGCTGCAACTGGAAATTATATTAATATGAATTTTCATCACAAAAAACTCATTTAAACTATATTTTTTTTGCAATTTAAGTCTATTGACATAAATTGTTCCTAACTCATGTGGAGCAGTTTAGTTGAGGAATTCTATGCCCTTCTTGATGTGGCCATGAAATTGACAAAAAAAGGTTAAATAACGATAGTTCCTGGGGATTTTAATGCTTAAATTGGCCCCGGGAATGGTGACGGCAGGACTATTGGGGAATATGGATTGGGGGAGGATGAAAGAGGAGATTGTCTCATATAGTTTTGCTCGGAGCAGCGGCTATGCCTTGCCAATACTTTTTTCAAGCTTTATCCGCTGCGACTGTACACCTGGCGCTCACCTGCTGACCGAGGCAGCCACATTGTCAGAAACCAAATAGATTTCATTCTTGCAAGACACGAATTCAAGAAATTCATCAAATCAGTGAAAACATATCCTGGCGCAAAAATCAATGGTGACCACAATCCAGTTGTAATGGATATTAATATACGTCGCTTCGTCAAATATAGAAGATCACCAATCAAAAACGCATTGATTTTAGGAGAATGCTCCTCGTGTCTTGGACAGAACACAGAACCAATATAGGCGTTCTAAGAGAGATGGGAAAGGATAAAGAACTTCTCTTGACTATCAAGGAAAGAAATTACAATATTTGAAACATATTTATTTTTTGATTTACGAGATAAACTCAATTACAAAATCAAACATAACACTTAATGTGAACGTGAAACGCCCTCAACATAAACTATAGAAAACAATCGTTCACATTTCTTACAATAGCCGAATATGATGGATTCGTAAAATCGATTCTCAACTGACCAGCTACATTCACTATCCTTGAAATTCCGGGAATTGGTGATACCCTAGCGTAATTAAACCGATAGTTCGGAACACCAAGCAAGACTGATCCTCTAGTATTCTGGGCGGGACGTGAAAAGCAAAGAGGGATAGAAGCTCTGCCGTTGATAACATCCGTATTAAAAGCCTACTGAACAGAAGCACATCACCCCTAATTCTACGTGTTCTCAAACTCACTATCCAGCAGAGTAGAGGGGCACCACACAGAGGATGCAAATTCCATATGGGGTCTAACCAAGCTGATGTACAGAAGTTTAATGGTGTTGATATCCCTAAATTCATAAAAATGCCTCATAATGAAACTAAGCCCCTGAGACCCCTATCGACAATACCCTCAACATGCACACCAAAACTCATCTTGGAGTCATACATAACGCCCAAATCCCTCACAACACCAACCTTGTTTAATGTTTCTCCATTCAGCATATATACTGAACGGAACGTGTTTGCCTTCCTAGATATTGACATATGCTTACACTTCCCAGTATTAATGAACACTCCATTATACTTGCACCTTCGCTCAAGCCTCTCCAGATCATCATCATCATCGTTTATTCACACAAAATATAATAACAAGACAACATTATGTGAATAAACATAAGAAAACCCACAGAAGCAACAAATTCTGCTTGTACGTGGTGAAAAATATGAATGGCGTTTTACGAACTATTATTGAAAATTACAAAGATTAATAATTAACAATTTTGGAATATAAATCTAGGTGTAAAATACGAGTATACAAAATAATCAAAATGAACAAATACAAAAATAAGTAAAATAACTCAGAAGTGAAACAATCACAAAACTTCGGAGGCGTTCATATATACATAAAATAAACAAATCATATGGGGTATAAATAAAATCCAGAATTTAAAACAAATAAAACCATTAATTACAAACTTGTATAGATAAAACACATCTCATGGGGGTATAAATGAAATCAACCAATAATTGGGGTACAGTTTCGAAATAGCATTTAATCACCATTATCAAATATCCGGCGAACTTCTTCACGAGGTTGACTTATTAGATATTAGTTTTTCGAGTGCTTTTCTCAATTGTGAAAGTGATTTCATAAAATGCATGCTTTCCGGTAGGGAATTAAACACTGTAGGTCCCAGAAAACTATAAGATCTCTGACCTATATTCTTGAATGCAAATGGTATGATATATTCATTTTTATTACGTGTGGTATACTCATGGTTCGGCCGACTAAGTTTTCTTTTATCCTTAAATTAATTCACTACTAGTGGCTTATAGAATAACTGTCTCAGATCGAATATGCCAGATTCTTCATACAACCTATCAGTACTATATCGGGGCAGGCGCGGATCCAGGACCCACTTTTGGGGGGGGGAACTTTTCGATACTTCCGCCATTTTGGGACGTCATTTTTTTGCCGTTTATTAATATGGGTTTTCAAAAAATGTATTGAAGATGAAATGAATAGAATAAAAAATGTCCCCATACATTTACTTGTATTTTCAAATTATACACTGTGTCCGTAAAGTATGGAACAAATTCATTTTTAGCTAAACAGACCATTTTAAGAAATAATCGTGAAACAAGTCGATTTTTTATTTTAATTTACTGTATTTTGAAATAATAATCTAATATACAGGGTTAATTACTTTCGAGTAATGACGTCACCGTCATTTTTTTCAAATGGAACACCCCCATTTTGTCTCAATTTTCCGATTACTCTAGCTGGGCTGATTCCAAAAATGTATCACATTTTGATTCCAATTGGTACAGGATGGACAAAAATACATAGTTTTGTATTCCAAAACTGTATCACATATTGATTTCAATTGGTACAGTACCAATTGGAATCAACATGTGATACATTTTTGGAATCAGCTCAGATAAAGTAATCGGAAAATTGAGACGAAATGGGGGTGTTCCATTTAAAAAAAATGACAGTGACGTCATTACTCGAAAGTGATTCACCTTGTATATTAGATTATCATTTTAAAATACGGTAAATTAAATTAAAAAATCGACGTGTTTCACGATTATTTCTTGAAATGGTCTGTTTAGCTAAAAATGAATTTGTTCCATACTTTACGGACACAGTGTATAAAGTAACAAAGTGTATTAGTTTTTTGACATTTTCTATGTCACTTGTGTTCAGTAGATTATGTCATTTAATCATAGAAAGATACAAGCTTTTACTTCAAAATGGACCACTTGAAATGACACTAGGTTCACTCTCTGTTTTCCAGATTTGGAGTTTGATTTTTTCAAGTTTTTTCTCATAGCACCTGTGCTTTACAAGATATTTAACTTGAATTTGGCATAGATATTCTAATTTAAAGTTTTCATCATGTGATACGAGTATACTAATTTTGAATACAAATCTACAGGGTGATAGTTTTTCTGGAACAGTGCCCGCTCTTTTCCTCCAGAACTTTTTTTTGGAAGACTACAGGTAGTTTAGAAAAATGTTAAAAGAAACTTTGATCGAGTACTACACTTTTTGGATTCTTGTAGTTCTGTCCTATCTGCTACTGATTTCTAGAAAAAAATTTCAAACTATTCTCTAGTACCTAATACTCAGAAAAAGCCAACTTATAACGAAGATCCAGTTAATAAGCTATGATGAATAAATTTTATTATAATTTTTGATACTTATTTACCGCATCTGTAGCGAAGATGAAGAAAGATTTGATAAACTGGTATAATCATCACAAAAAAATAGATTACAAGACTTACAAGAAACACTCTGTATCTCGAAAACAAAGCGTTAACGGGCCCATATTTATTGGCCTTTCTTATTATCCAAGGAATCTCTCATATTCCTTTATACCTCCAATTTTAGCAATCCATTCCTATGATTATTCAACAAAGCTAAATATTTCTCATGATAAACAAAATAGGAAATATATTGGCAAGTAGGCCTGCTTTTATTGAAGATCATATTTCAGGTCCTTTTTTCCAAAGTACTAACAAAGAGGAAATATTTCGCATGCACGTGTTATTATTCTTTCATAATTGTCTTTTTTTATTGCCATCCGTTCCAAAAGACTGCATCGTAGGTAAACCTCGTATTGAGTAGGTAACTCAAAACATCATTACACCCGAATAAGAGGAATAGATAATGTTAAGGGTAGGCGGAGGGCCTCGACCTGATATAAAATAAATATTCAACGTCTTGTTATGTTTCATGTGATAAGTTAAAAAAAATCACTCAGGAATTGTTTTGTTGATGGAATTCTGAAAATTACAGGCTGCCAATAATCATGGCCCCGGGGAAAATCACACTCGCCCCCTCCTCTCTCGACGAACTAAAAGGCTAGCGTAAGGCGGATAAACTAATTTTTTATTGTAGATTTAGATTCAACGTGATTTGAAATGCAAAAAGCCAAAGTTTGAGGTATGATTTTAATAAAAATTTGTTCGATTCCAGATGTTACTACAGCACCATGTCAAAAATTGTTGCATTGGTAGAATTATATTCATTTAACATTAGTTGAATACCAATGAAATATTTTGATCTTTACCATTATACAAACAGAGGTTTATATTCATATTGGGCAGGTGAACAAAAATATGAACCTCAAAGCCTTGTTGAGACTAAATTTTTCCTAGTACAATACAACAATTATATTTTGGGGTCACAAAAAAATTTCACAATATACAAATTAATAAATAGAAAACAACTGCTTATTCTGGTCGTCTACACTCGTAGTAGGTATTCATATATTTTTCCCTTTCCCTCTTCTTGGGGTTCATAATTCTGATTGGTGAATTGAAATTAAAAACAATTGCTGAAATATCAGAGATAACGCACGAAGATCTATACCCATCAAAGAAGCAACACTTCACACAAAAATAGATGGTTTGTCAAAGAGATACCGACAAGATTTATGAAGCGCAAAAAAACTCTTGGAAATCGGGGTAAGCAGAGAATCACATGCCGACGCGCGACAGTAATATTTATGACCCAATTGCGGCATCTTTGAACGTGTACGTGTTTATTGCGGAACGTTTGAACCTATATATTGGTCCATATTCATATTATTTCTAACCTTATTGCATTTCCATTCCGTATCCGTACTTTCAACATCTTTGTCTCAGAAATTGCGTCAAATTACATTTTTGCTTGATCTTGTAATTATTTGAGCCTTAGTATGTCAAATTCTAGACGGGCCGGCAAATTTTAAGAGGTGCCCGGGCCATTTGGGGGGGGAACGTTCCCCCAGTTCCCCCCCCGTGGATCCGCGCCTGCCATGAGGTACTTCTTTTTCACTCAGAAGTTCGATGTCTATCGAAAGGTAATATGTTGGGAATATCATATGAACTAAGAGCACAGGTTGAGATTTTTTTGGTTGACAAAAAAATTAATGATGTGTTCAAACAGTTCACTGAGGTCAGATGAATTTGGCGCATATTTTCACACATTTAAATAAATTGAATATACAACTGCAAGGTTCCGAAAATGAAAAATTAGAAAACGTCATTCATTTTTGAAGATAAACTTCGAGCTTTTATTTCCAAACTTCAGATGTGGACGTAGATGAGTAAAATTGGAGAGAATTATTATTCTGCATTTGCGACATTGAAAGCACTTTTGGAATACCCGAAATATGATGATGGTGTATCTAAGTTAAATTTAAAGAAAAGCATCGAGACACTTTTACAAATTCTGATTGATGAATTCAATCGTTACTTCCCAGAATATACCACAGAAACTGAACTTTATCAAAAACCGATTCGTACCTAACCCTTTTAGCAGGGACGCTGAAGGAGTAACGAAAGAAATTCAGGAAAAACTCATTGAATTTCAAAATGATATAAACTGCAAGGATGCTTTTGAATCAAATCACTCGAGTCGTTTTGGTGTAAAAAAGCAATTTTCTTATACCAAACTTCGAGAAATCGCCTTGCGCTATTTTATGGTTTTTTCAACGACTCATTTGTATGCAGGGGCGGATCCAGACGATGTTTGAGGGAGGGGGGGCATAGAAAGTCACGGCTCATATAGGTCATATAGCGGAATTTTTTGTTGCTACATACCGGGTCAAGTGTTTTTTTTATAGAAAAATGGATTTTAGTAAATCATATTATATTCAGTTTCCAATATTTTTGTAGGACAAAAACAAGGAAAAATTTCACATATTCCATAAATATATTCCGTAAATTTATTTCATAAGAAAACCCAGGCGCAAGAAAGTATAAGGTGCAGTAAAAAGAAAAGCATTATTATTGCATAAAGAACAAGGCTTCAATTACCATGTTAACACAGTTGTGCTTTAGGTGAACAGCTCTTGGTAAATAATTCCCTGCCAATCTCACTATGTGAGATCCCTTTCTGCTTTTTTTTTGACATCAAGCCAGGATTCCCCAGAATAGAAAACCACAGTGTCATCCGCAAAACTAATTATTTCACTGGACGAACCTATAAAAAACAACCCATTTACATATATACTGAATAGTACTGGACCCAAAACTGTTCCCTGTGGAACGCCATATTCAATATCCCTCTCCGAACTCTTTATACTTTTTATTCTACCTATTTGATTTCGATTTGTCAGGTATGATTGTAATAATTTGAATGCTTTTCCTCTTATTCCAATATTCTCTAGAGTGGTCAACAAAATGGAGTGGTCAACAGTATCAAATGCCTTCGATAAATCAATGAAAACCCCTATTGACGGCTTGCCTCTATCAAGTGATTTATATATACTATCAGTTAATTGCAATAGCGTATCTTGGGTGCATGTTCCCTCCTGAAAACCAAATTGTGATCTCGACAGTATATTATGTTTTTGGATGAACAAATTCAGTCGGGCCTTAATCAACTTCTCTAGTATTTTGCTGAGATTCGTTATTAAAGAAACAGGTCAATAATTAGCCACTACATCTCTACTTCCACCCTTATAGATCGGAGTTACTATAGACAGTTTTAAACACGACGGAAAATGTCCTGTTTCCAGAGCCTGGTTGGAAATATATGCTATCGGTTCAGCGATCAACTCGGCTACTAGTTTCACTCTTTAAGTTGTCATTGCCAGGAGCTTTGTGACCTTTAAGTTCTCTTATAACATTGACAACTTCTGTTGGGGTTGCGGGACTCAAAAATATAGATTTTTCGTTTATTATTTCTTTGAATTTATAGTTTAATGTTCTATCGATTTTTGTGGCAAGTTCTTTTCCCGTGTTAATATAAGTACAATTAAAAATTCCAACTATTTCATTCATATTTTGTACCATGTTTCCATTTTCATTTTTTATGGAATTGATTTCAATTTTCTTCTGATCTCCACAAAACATTTACATTTCTCCACAAATTAGTAGCACAATTTCTGTTTTCATTAATTTTTGTTTTATGGTATTCGCTTTTTGTATTATCCTATTAAGCGTGTTTTTGTAACTCTTGTAATCAATCCTGAGACGCGAATTGTTTGGGTCGTTTTTTAGCTGTAAGTACATACTATTTTTCTTGTTCACTGATTTGACCAAAGATGAAGATATCCAATCCTTCTTTTTTTTCTGGTTTCCTTTTATTGGTATATAACTGGTGCACTGCTCAACTTCATACTGTAAAAGTGACACAAATCTCTCAGCCACAGTATGAGACAATATTTTGCCATTTTGTGTTTTTAATGTTCTCAATAAATTTTTTTTCATAAAATCTTCTTATAGTTTTTTGGTCATTTATTTTTGATTTGGTGTTTTTTGCTATTACTTCCTGGACAATGATGGTTGAATGGTCAGTTATGTCTGTGAGAGTTACTATCGGGATTGAAAATTCGATATCTCGTGCAATGCTGGGTTTCATAAAGATATGGTCAAGACAAGTTTCAAGACGTGTTGGTGTATTTATCAACGATCAATACCCGTACTCTGCCATGACTTTCAAGTAGTCACTAACTTTGTTGTCATTTTCGTCGAGAATGTCTACATTTATATCCCCAACAATGAAATTACATTTATGATCATCCATTGCCTGGGTGTCCAAGTAGTCTTGTAGATTCTGGTTAAATTGATTAATACAAGTAGAGGGAGACCTGTAAAGGGCGTGGACAATTATAGGATTACCGAAAAACTCCACTTCCAGTCTCAACAATACCGAATCATTGAAATGTATTAGTTCGTGATGTTTGTAAATATCTGTCTTTACATATACGACAGTATCATCATTCTGATTCAAATTCCCCTCATTATAGAGCATCTTGTACCCTGACAAATTAAACATACACTCATCTTCAATCTTTCTTGTTTCTGTAAGAAAAATGCAATCAGATTGGAAGTCAAATTGTGAGAGGAAAACCTTGAACTCATCCAAGTTTTTTCCAATACTTCTGATATTATATGCCTAATTTCCACATCAGACGATCACTGCATTGATCTTCAGTAAGGTTTTTTTCTGATATTATGTACTAATTTGAACTTATTTGTCTTTTGGTTAATTTTCAGAACTTCATTTGTTTGAAATATTGTATCTAAAGTAAATGTATCCACTCTTGTCAAATCGAAGTCTCGAATATAAGGATCCATCGCAAACTAGTTCAACAACATTTGAGAGATAAATCGAAACATATGCAATGGGAATTCATAGATATTCAAGGTGGTGATAATTCATGTAAATCTAAACTTAATCATATAAAATAAAGATATAAAATCATCTCGATAAACACACAAATGAAAATAATAGAAGGTACAATAAAAATATTTAAAATGTAACCTATTTATTGGATCTGAGTCTACTCCTTACTGCTTCCGTGATGGATGGCACTGCGGTTGGTTTATCTGTTCCCTTTATTGCTCCTGTTTTCGGGGTGCTAAGTTTTTCCAAGTCTGTCGATACTTTTTCTTCTTTCCTAATTTTACCCTTTGTTTGGCTTCCTTCAGCGCCCATGCGAGGTCTCCAAGTTGTATGTTGTTGCGCGTCTTGCTCTACTTCCAATGATCGATTCAGACAATTGTTTGGTGTTGGAGGGGTACTATTATGTTTTATTCTTGTATCTTCTTCGTTTTGTAAGTCATCGACAGTATAGGCTTTATTATCACGAAGAGCCTGTTTCCCCTGATGTAGCACCGATCATTGGTGCTTTCTCTAACTTGATTGAGGTGCGTTCTCAGAATTGAATTTTCACTTCTCTGTTTTTCCGTTAGGTCATGGGAAATGAAAACCTTCGAACCTTTTAGTTTGTTACAATTCTGAAGAATCTCTATTTTTTTTTAATTGAGACACCAATTCGAGTTCGATTGGGGTGTTATAAGCTTTACCCAGTGGATATACGTTACTGATGTTTGATTCAGTTACGTTAACAGATAGCAGTTGTCTTATTTCACTACAGATAGAAGCAGCAGATACCCCTCTCGAATTTCTACTGAGGCCGAAGATTATCAAATTTTTCCTTCTACCATCTCTATCTAGAAACTCAACTCTATTTTTCAGCTCAAGATTTTCCTTCTCTTATTTCTTTACTTTATTATTCAATGATTCGATCTTCAACAAAACGCTTCACTAGCCTCAATTGAGCTTTTTAGTTGTCTCCTGTTTCTCACGATTCCATTATATACCTCCCTTATAGTAACTTCTGTTTCAGCGTTGTTCATTTTCTCGTGATATCAACAAATCGTGCGTGGTCACCTTTAGCTTTATCGATCGTTTTTCGATTCCAGCTGTCAGTTTTTTAGCGGGAACGCTCTTTGTTTACCGATATCAATGGTTGTTGATATATTCTATTTTATGGATACAGGGACGGATCCAGACGATGTTCGAGGGGGGAGCCATAGAAAGTCACGGCTCATATAGGTTAGCAAAATAGCGGAATTTTTTGTTGGTACCTACCGCGTCAAGTGTTTTTTTGTAGAAAGATGGATTTCAGTAAATAATATCATATTCAATTTCCAAAATTTTTGTAGGACAGAAACAAGTTAAAAATTTTTTTCACATATTTCATAAATATATGTAAATTTATTTCATGAGAAAACTCAGGCGCAAGAAAGTATAAGGTGTAGTTAAAAGAAAACCATTATTTTTGCATAAGGAACAAGGCTTAATTACCTTAGTTAGAATGATCCAATTTGGGTTCCCTGCCAATCTCACTAATCACACATCAAAACCTTCCTGGCCGTTTCCGAAGGCTAACCGCATTTCGACCACGACCATTTTTACTTGACGTTGTCATAAATTATCCACTTTTCATCACCATTTCATTTCACCATCATTTCAAAAATGGGGCGATTTTGTTGTGATTAGGATCCGGTCCTTGTGGTTTTTTGCGTTAGCTTGTGTGGTATCCATACATCTAGCATGTTCTTGAGATCAACCTTATGTAAATAGTGTTCCAAACGGTTTATTGTGCACTCTTAAGCTCTTGAGCAATCAAAACAGGACTCGACAATGTCCATGATTTTATCAATATGTTCGACAATTGGCCTCAGCACCGCCGCCATACATTTTAGCTACCCAGCGAAATAAAATTTCACCGCCCTGTTTTGGCTAATTTATCTGAATTTTCATTGAAGGAGCCTCTGTTATTCTTCTCAGACATCTTTTCAATTTTATATGAAATCGTATTTTTCAACTCAAAATCATCTTGTCAAATTTCTCAGAAAGTCCTGCATTGTTTAAAAGCATGACGCTTTATTTATAAATCTATAGCAAAAAAACGACGTAGGTGCAAAAAGTCTTGTTTTATTGACTGACTGATACTGCCGGGGCGCCAAATTGTAGAGGCGCAAGCCTCCAGCAAAATGTCCGGTATGCCGCTCCTGGCGGTGGACCTTCACATTCTTGTGCGTGGTGGATCTTTGACATCGAAATTATCGGAACGGATTCGACGAAACCAAAATTGCACGTGATTGGCTATTATAGTATCACGTCCAAAAACACTACATTTTCAGCCGCTTGGCTGGTATTTTTGTCTTTATCTAAGAAAAACTATAAAAATAGCGTATTTTTTTTGCTAGAGTTCATTTTGGTGGCGTGCTCAAACTTAACTGAGTCAACTCATCACAAAACTGTCAGAATGTATTTTTAGTGCGAAATCTCATCTTTCTAACGCTATATAGTGAAACCCGATCGGACTTGTACATACAACGCGAAATTAAATTACTAAAGCCATGTATTGTAAATATTGTAGTGACTCGGTTTGCTCAGAGATGGCGCTATGGTGGTAATGCGCCACAAAACATCGGCCCCGGCGTATTTAAAGGGGTCGACGCGAAGCAACCGATTCACTTCTCACCCAATGGTGTGGGAAGGTGTGTCTTAGGCAGAGATCGCTGGATAGCCTAACTGAAGAGTCCACCAGCGATCTCGGGACGAAACACTAAATCCCCAGGAGAGGGCGCACATTAATCTTAGCTCGAGAAAGACTCGCTAAATTGGTGACCCCGACGTGATGACGGAAAGCTGCGGCGTTGGAGCGCAGAGGCGACTCACTGCCCCGCTCAACGTTACGGCTACTGGGGTGTCCATCGGACACTAGAGCCGATGGCACGCCGAGCCTCGTTTTTTCGTCATCACAGCACGCAAGCGCTCTCTCCCCCCTGGGACCACCTGCGTACCTCCTCCTCAGGAGGGTCTTCGTTACTGGTGGGGGGGTGTGTAGTGACTCGGTTTGCTCAGAGATGGCGCTATGGTGGTAATGCGCCACAAAACATCGGCCCCGGCGTATTTAAAGGGGTCGACGCGAAGCAACCGATTCACTTCTCACCCAATGGTGTGGGAAGGTGTGTCTTAGGCAGAGATCGCTGGATAGCCTAACTGAAGAGTCCACCAGCGATCTCGGGACGAAACACTAAATCCCCAGGAGAGGGCGCACATTAATCTTAGCTCGAGAAAGACTCGCTAAAATATAATGAATTCCTTTTTACTACACCTATCAAATGAAAACATACGATCAAATATTAAAAAATCAATAATAAATTCTAGTCTCCTATTTTTTAACTAGCGTATCTTTGTATAATATTTTCAACATTAAGACTGCTGCAAATGGTTCTATGTATATGCATTAATGCCGATACATAGCGTTTATTTATGTAATATTCTGAATTAGCTCTCTTATTATTATAATTATTCAATCTGTCTTCAACCATTCTAGATCATATCGAATCTTTCACCCTTGTGAGTGCCTACGCATATTTTTCGATTTTCCATTATACATTTTTATATTTATAAGGTCCGCGAGGGGGGGGGCATGGCCCCCATGCCCCCCCCCCCCTGTATCCGCCTCTGTATGGATATGAACTGAACATATTCAAAATCTTAGAAGATGTTGATCACTTAACTTCCCCTATAGAAATGTTTTCACAATTTAAAACTCAACTTAACACACCACTTTTGTGTTCTCTACCAAGAACTCACATATTAAACACATACATTACGACAAATTCCATTCTAAATCTCTAAATCAGACTGAAGATTCAATGAGTCCAATAAGATGTTAACTGTTAGAAAAATTTTCAAGTCTTGGGCAAATAAGAGGAACCTAGCAAACCTAAAACAAGTGGTTATGTCATCAATGTACAGGATGGGCAAATAAGCGATAGAGCCGCTTACGGCTATACCTTAGGATCCACCATTCGTAGAGACTTGCAGTAAAAATTTTTACCACTAAAGTATACAAGAAAACACACTGGAAATTGTTTAGAAGTTCATACCTCTACCGCTAGGGGGCGTAATTGCTCTTGCGAAGTAGAAAAATGCATTTTACTCGAAAATGTATTATATTAAATAAAATTATTATTATTATCACTTTGCGACCTTTCTATTTTTTTATACAAATTTGATTTCTGTTTCTGTCAGAACTTGAAGACACAATTTGGTTTTTCGCAGTGCATTAGTTGAAGAATATCTTCTTTCGGCCCAAACTTCAGAACGCTTGAAACTATCGCTTTGCGACCAACAGGTCGCAAATTTGATGGAATTTATTATTCTGTTAAGAAAATCCTATCATTACATTTGAAATTCCGCAGTAAAATGAACAAAACAATGAACTTTTGACTAAGCGCCTTCTATCGAAAGCAGCAAAAACAAATTTATCATGAGTATATTATGTCCTCAATCAACAAGATATTATCTTTCAGACGAGATCTAATTTGCTCAAAAATGTTGAGCCAAACTGAAGTAACAGGCATTTCAATCAGTCAGAAATTCTCCATTCACCTACCCTTATTTGATGTCGTAAAATCGAAAGTGACAATTCAAAAAGATAGAGAATTTCACAAGGATTACAGTGATGATATTTTCGTCCACTTCATATGAAACATTTTCGAGTAAAATTCATTTTTCTACTCGACGATAGCTATTACGCCCCCTAGCGGTAGAGGTATGAACTTCAAAACAATTTCCAATATGTTTTCTTGTACACTTCAATGGTAAAAATGTTTACCGCAAGTCTCTACGATGAGTGGATCCTGAGATATAGCCGCTTACCTCGCTAATTTGCCCACCCTGTACATGAGAAACAGGAAAGGCCCAAGGTGACTGCCATGCAGAACACCCGATTGAGTGATGTAAGATTAGCAAAAAGAATTTCGGACCTTAACCCTCAGGGAACGGCCATCCAAATATGACATAAACTACTGAAGTAAACGGCTTGTGATGCCAAACGCTAACAGTTTCCACCGCAAAACAATATGATTCACCTTATCGAATGCTTTGGAGAAATCTGTATACAGGGTGTACACTTTTGGTACGGCCTAACTTCAAGGGGAGATTATACAAGTGATTTGCAACAAAAAGTTTCATATATCACATGGTCGAAATGTTGGTAGTTATTTTTCAATTTCACATTTTTTGATTTCACGGAATTTATTACCTTTTTCCATAAAACCAATTTTATCTTATTCATTTCAGCATCCTCATCGAATTTGATCATATATTCCGAAAGAGCATTAAACTTGCCTCAATATGAGAAGTCATGAGTGGCAAAAAAATTTTACTGGCGAGTATGGTGAAGTGGTGAACTCAATATTTCATAAATAAATAAATTAAATTCCAGTAATTTTTACCGAATAAAATGATTAAACCAAATAAGTTCAACTGCCACCTGCTACTCGAAATAGCCATTTATGGAAAACGTAAACGTATGGTTGGGACTGATGAGGGGCTAACTTTTTGGTCCAGTAATTCTTCCAGATCGCCCCAATTCTGAAGAATTCAAAAATATAATCATAGAGAACCTACCAGGCATATGACCAAATGCCCCTGGCTACCAGACAAAATGTTTGGTTTCAGATGGATGTCTGCCCGGCCCATAATAGTCGGAATGTATCGGAATAAATGAACCAACATTTTGGAATGAGGTGGATCGGAAGATACAGTCCAGTGAGATGGCCACCCAGGAACCCCGATCTGACCCCTTTAGATTTTTACGCGTGGAAACTTCAAAAGAGAACGTGTACAAAATTCGCGTTCAGACTCAAGAAGATCTTATTGAAATAATCCACTCGTGTTGTGAACAAATGCGTCAAAAACATAGTGAATTTCGAAAAGTGTTGAACTCAATAAGAAAAAGATGTGGCAAATGTATTCAACAAAGGGGAGGACATTTTGAACAATTATTTCAATATTTTCATCTGTTCCTTTATTTTTTTTTTGTATTAAATAATCAAATTTGGTTATCTTTTCGAAATACCTGTATGTATGAAATATTAAGTTTAGTAGAAATTAATAATTTCCATGAGGATTATCTCATTATCCAATCGGAAAAAAGGTCTGAAATAGGGCAAAGGAAAGTTTGAGTATTTCGTCTTTTTCATTGTCATCACGTTAGCCATGATATTACGGCAAAAAGTTCTGCGATATGAAAGTCGATACCAGCACTATGACAATCTAAGTGCATAATAAGCGGTAGGTCACTACTGTCCATTTTAGAATTTGTATGATAAAATTCCAAAATGATCTTATATTCTCCTTCATAGATCCTTCCACGCCGAAAATGTACTCTGCATAATATGTGGCCGCTCCAGCAGCACACTATAATCTTAATTTACTAAATGTGAGGTAGTCCTCCCAACGTTTGTGCTTTTTATATAATCGGTGGGCATACTCCTTCTGGAAAATCCGAAGAGAATCAAGGGGGAAAGGTCGAATTCTTAATGCGGATCTAGGGTACAAACTCCTCAATGGCCGCCATGACTACTTCATAAAAAACACCGGTAAGTTCGTCCACGTGTATGGAATCACCCAGAATTTGTGCCGAGTTCATACCTGAAAAGTATCTGTTAAGAGCAACATAATTGGCTTTCTTGAAATTAAAATAGGTTTGAACTGATAATAGGAAAGCAGTGGGGATTCAGCAAAATCTGAGCAGAAAGTGCAGGATGGTAAACGTCCAATCGAGATAGGACATCCACAGCAGGCTCAACGACAATACCAGAATCACCAGAGAGGACAAGATCCAGCATAGCCCCATGAACATTCCTGATTGAGTTTACCTGATGCAACTCACCGAAAGCAAGGGCATCGCCAACGATACGAGCTCAAAGATCAGTAATACCAACCAAGCAGCGATCGCGCCAATCGACATCACCCAAATTATTATCCCCAGCTATGAACACCCGCCCAGGCTCAATCCCACGGATAACATGTTCCACATTGGCAAAATGACATTCATACATCTGTAATCTGTTTGAAGAACAAGAACAAGGAGGTTTAAAAACAGTTCCAAAAATCCTGCAAGGATTGCCCTCAACTGAAACAAACAAATCTTCAACATTATCATGCAATATCGGCAATAAAGATGAAATGAATTTCTTTCTCATGGCAATCAGGGCCCCCCTTCCCTGCCCTTCGTACTAGAAAGATCAGCCCTGTCCTGTCTAAAAACATTGTAATCATATAATTGTAATTCAGTATCGTCAATCAAGAAATCAAGCCATGTTTCAGTAAGCAGAATCACATCATAATCCGCTATATTAATATTTAACTAAATATTACAATTTCAACCTACCCCTAATACTACGATCATTTTGATAATACACACACAATTTCCTCGAATTCAGATTGCCCCACGATGCTGTTTTTTTCCTTGAAACAACTATGAAAACCGTCAACATATCGAATGGTAAGGTTGGATTCTCCCTTCTCCCTGCGTTGTTCTAACTTTTGACGAAGTGTTCTCAAATACTCACGCTGTTTGGGAGTTGAATCAGCCGCAAATCTCGCAGACGGGTGTCCAATCTTGTGCTTGCTCTTCAACACGGTTGAAGCCTCTTCAGATGTAGCAAAAGTCAGCCTGAAGACAGAACTCGTGGTTGAAGGACCTGCGTAGATGGCTCGGACGGACATCGACGGAAATTTTTAGAGTTGCTGTTCTCGTACAACGATAGCCATTTGGATCACCAACCTCCGTTGGGAGACGGTGTCCTAAGAAGAAGAAGAAGATGAAACATATAGTTGATTCTTCTAATTCAAGGCACGCATCCAAGTGAAATCGACAATATGTCCAATATTTCAGATATTGTAGTTTGGGAGGATTTCTTTGAATGTTTGAGCGATTTGCTCGAATCATGGAAATAAAATCCGATGTATTCAGATAGAAATTAAAAAGATAGAGCGTGGCGTATTCTTCTAGAAACATATCAAAAAATTGATGCAGATGCACACGTTGATACGCTAAAGAAAAGGGTTGCTGATATTAAAACAATTTACCGAAGAAAATTGAGAGTAGTAGAACAGAGCATAAGGTCTGGAGTCGGTGACAAACATATGTATACTTAATATCTGGTATTTTGAAAGAGAAGATTTCTTGCGCGATCAAGAAATACAAATTCCTGTTGTTGAAAATGAGGAGGAAAGCAGTTCACTGCATGAAACGTAAGTAGTTTTTCAATATTTTGGAATTCTGGCGCCCACATAGGATTATGGAGCTAACGATTGACCTCATACATTGGCGGTTTTCTTGAGCTTTTCGTTGGCTCGACACCATATTCACGACTTCAATGGACGGGTTGATATAAGCAAGCACAAAGTTTTCGGTACAGCATTACTTGATGAATGGATGATTTCTCGGAATTTCTGCTACTTATTCTGCAAAAACATCTGTCAAAATCTAGGAAAAAACTTTTTGAAACTAGCGAAAACATAGATGAACAGTTACTTACAAACTTTGAAATATTCCAAAAATTAATATTCCTGAGTGTCAATTGTGAACATAATGTTTTTCTGATGTTTCACTTCTTTAAAACCACATAATTGCACTTTGATGTCTGATAAAGGATAAAATATGAAAAAGTTTAGATGTGTTATTTATCGGCATTCCAAATATCGGTTATTAATCGAGTTATTGTTCTTAAGATAAGTTACTTCTGAACACAATAAATCAGGATGAATTTTGAGAAAAATGAAATGGTTGTTTTAGAGAGAGAGAGAGCGAGAGAGAGAGAGAGAGATGCATTTATTCAATCTTGTAACCAATTCAGGTGTTGATCTTGTCCGACACAATTCATTTATAAAAAAAAAAATAAAACAAAGAGTAAAAATAGAAAAATAAACACTACAGTCCCTCGAAAATTCTTTCATTTAGGAACTCGTTTAAGCTATAATAGCATTTCTTTATAAGAAAACTTCTGAGGCTACTTTTCTGTACAGCAATAGATCGTTTTTTTAATTTTTCAGGTAAATTATTCCATATTGTTAACAAACTATATATAACATTTTTTTGCAAGTAAGAGTAATTTGGCTTATCCTTAATTAAAGATTTTTTCCCTCTGGTGTTATAGGGATATTCAATATTTTTGAAGTCAGAAGGATTATTAATGACAAACATAACAGACTCATATATACACAAACTGTAAAGGGTTAATATACTAAAGTTTTTAAATATAGTTTTACAGGTTTCAGTTTGTTTCATTCCAAAGATTACTCTTAAACATTTTTTTTGTAGTAGAAAAATTCTTTGAATTATTGGAGATCTTGCCCAGAAGACAATCACATATATTATTCTTGAATGAACGTAGGCATGATAGGTAGATAGACTTACAGCATCCACTCCCACTGTATCTCGGATGACTCTTAAAGCATAGCAATATCGTGCTATATTTGGAGCAAGTTTTTCAATTTGACGCTTCGAGTCAATATTTGTTGTTTTGATGTTAATAACTTGATGTTTTAAATTCAACTCATCTGTTCCTTCATTTCTGAACGATAGGACTTCAGTTTTGTTTATATTGAGCATTAGGTTGTTTTCATTGAACCATTTGTTCATTTTTTTAATATCATCTTCGAGAATAATCCTACATTCATTTACATTATCAGCTTTAGTAATTATAGTTGTATCATCTGCAAACCTGATAGCATCATTTTTGTTGGGGCAGTGCTCCAGAAACTGTTTATTAGCAAGTCGAAGTTATGCTGTAGAATATCCCGAGAGAAGACATCCGAAATATTTGAGTTTTCGGAGGCTTTTGAACAGATTAGGTAGTAACGACAGAAGATGTCAAAGTCAAGTGCAAAAAAGAAGAAAATTGGTCACTAATGAATACAAGGGCTAGGAGCTTGAGGTTTTACCAAATGAAATAGAAAATCCACACATAAGCCAAAGGAAGCTTGCTGTAGCTTGCGGTATAAGTGAGTGTTCAGTTCAAGGAATCTTCAACAATCATGAATATCACCTTTCACATTCAGATGCACCAGGCGCTTGTCGATAATGATATTGAAAACTGTCTGAATTTCTGTAACTTAGTAAGTTTTTAAATTGAACAGAATCCCACATTTTTCGATTTGATTTTATTCAGCAATAAAACGACTTATCACAATCTTGGTTTCGCCAATGTAGGCACAATTTCCATTAATACTACACGAATGATATGGGAAGTTGACCATCAACACAACAACAGAAAAGACGATGAAGTTCAAGTCGTGTGTGGTCATTACAAAGGACAGCACGTAGGAGAAGTTGTCCAAGGGTACAGAAAAAAAAATTCGTCGTTTATATTGAAAGGATCCAAAGAGAAAAAGCTAATGGAGCCAGTGTTTATGAAGGAATTGACCCTTCCAAGATGATAATTGTGAAGCTTAAAATGGACAAAGACCGTAAAAATATCATTGAGCGTAGAGCTTTAGCTCTACGCTCTACCAAGAGCAAGTGCTCGTCCTTTAGGACGAGCACTTGCTCTTGGTAAACATGAAGGAAAATATAAGGAAGCAGCCAGCATCTGCTGTAGAAACATCTTAGATATATTTTTCAACAAACACCCTGTATTGGACAAGTTGATCATTCAGAAAGGATGACTAGGCAAACCTTTCAGTGAATTTATTTTCGAGTTTTCAAGAGATTTGTCTCAATTATATTATCTATTCATTAAATCTGTTCAAAAAGTCGGTAACACTCTACTTATTATATTTATCTCCATATAAAATACTTACAATATGAGAAAAATTAACAAATTGTCATGAATAGATGAATTATCTCATAGATACACGAAATGAATGGCTTTTGAATTGGGATCAATAATTAGATGATATATACCACCCGTATATTTTAATTCCGTGGGTTACCTATCTAATGGTTCTACTGACCTAGACTTCGTTTATGGTTACTTGAGGGTTATTGAAAGATAGTGTGAATAAACTGGAGGGTGATAATATTATCAATGATGAAACGTTATTTTTCGATCAATGAAAACACTTATTCCATGTGAAGTGTAATGAAATCAACCCGAAAGAGTAACATTTTTGTTTTGGAATGTGTAGCATAACTACCAGAACTTTTCTCAAAAACTATGAGAGCTATTAATCGAAATTTGGTTCAGGAAAAAGTTGCTCGAAACACGATACATGCATTTCGATGGCAAAAATAAAATTGAAAAAATCATTCCTCTGAGACAGGAATCGTAAAATTGAGAACATATTGATCCAGAATAATATTAAAACAAAATTTAGAATGAAAATTTCTAAACCTTATACTATCGGAATTTTTGAAATATTCATTTGGATTTCGGCCAAGTAAAAACAATTAACTTAAATGAAAATTTCACAATTTTGGAATGTGTGGATTCCAAAAATTGAATGAAAAAAATGTCCATATCTCACCCGTCATCCAGAGTTTTTTTCAGAAATTATAGGAGCTATTTGCATGAAATATAGTCTAAGAATTGCTTATTATAGCGCATTAATCCCCGTAACTCTAGAATAGAATATTTGCATTTTTGAGGAGAATGATCAAATGTACGAAATAAAAAAAACAATTTATTTTTCAGGAAATTACGAAGCGCCAGTTTCCCTTCATATGAATCATCTCTAATATATTTCGGGTTTTGCCGTTTTCTTCTCTTTCCAAAATTGAATATTTTCGATGTCCATTTTATGTTTTTCACTTTGTTCATGTTTTTTGAGTAGTGCGATGTTGTTACAAAATTTAATTTAATTTTTTTTCCATATATTGTTTTGTTTGTCCTATATACCTATATACTTTAGAGCAGTCCATACAATTTATTTGATACAAACAGTTAGAAATTTCACTTTTTTGGATTTTTGATTTTAAACTAGAGTTTTAGAATTTTAAGTTATTTATATTCTTAAGTGCTATAATTATTCCTTAATGTTTCACTGATGTATTCAGTGTTTCCGATAGACCCTGTATCTATATATGGTAATGACACGTATATTTGAATCTCGGTTTCGGATTTTCTGTTCTTTTGTTTTTCTGTGTTATACAGGGTGGCCACTTTTTCAATGGGATTGTATTGGTAACTTTCAAACCATAAGAGTTAGAAGGTAGGTCAAATGGAGAAAAAGTTGCATGCATAGAAGCATTATCAAGCAGTTCAAACAAATCGAGATTATCAGGGCCGGTTATTGAGATATCATGAGAAAAGTAAATTCTGTCATTTTGATTTTTCTTTTTTTCCCACTTTATTTCAAATATTATCAAAAAATGTTACAGGAATTTTTTATTCGACAGTATTGTTCTCAATTTGACGTAATCAGATTTCGTATCCAACGTTTCGTGCTCTCTGGGCCACCCTCAACCTCATTATTTTCAATACGGACCTGCATATTTTATGACACATTTCGAAATAACTTTTAACGCTGAATTGAACGATATATCATACGATGTCATCCAAAGTTGATTTTCAGGTGATTTTAACCCTTATCCAATTTTCTTTGGGTCGGATCTGTAATGAATGCAATTTATCAAAAACTGCTGTCAATAAGATAGTCAAGAGACGCGAATACAATGATTTTAAATTTGAATACAAGTCTTGCAAAACTTATATCGTAATGATATCAAAGTAAAGTTCGATTCTGTAATTTGTTTCAACGGAACAAATGACAAATCCAACAATAGTGATTTCTCGCGAGAAGATTGAGAATGTATTGTAAGGTATTCAAGAAGACGAAATAAGCAAATGTATAAGAAGTATGGGTTCCAGAACCGTTAAGTGCATTATACAAAATGGTGGACATTTCGAACAATTACTTCATTCATTTTCATTTACTTTCGAATAATCATTCGATTTTTCTTTCATTAAATGATAATTCGTTTAATTATTATGAATTGAAATATGTAAATAATTATTACTTGTTTCTTGATTTGATTCTGATATGTTCCATTTAGTTCAAGATGAGTAAGTTGATTTTCTCATCGAAATGTATTGCATGTTGTTAATTAAACTAAAGGTACCTAAATGTAATACAGATCCGACCCAAAGAAATTTGGATAAGGGTCAAAATCACCTGAAAATCAACTTTGAATGACATTGTATGATATATCGTTGAATTCAGCGTTAAAAGTTATTTCGAAAAGTGTCATAAAATATACAAGTCCGTATTGAAAAAAACGAGGTTGATGGTGGCCCAGAGAGCACGAAACGTTGGATACGAAATCTGATCAAATTGAGACCAATTTACTGTCGAATAAAAAATTCCTGTAACATTTTTTGATAATATTTGAAATAAAGTGGGAAAAAAAGAAAAATCAAAATGACAGAATTTACTTTTCTCATGATATCTCAATAATCGGCCCTGATAATCTCGATTTGTTTGAACTGCTTGATAATGCTTCTATGCATGCAACTTTTTCTCCATTTGACCTACCTTCTAACTCTTATGGTTTGAAAGTTACCAATACAATCCCATTGAAAAAGTGGCCACCCTGTATATGCTAAAACTGTTCACCTTGAATATTTTGTTTATCATTTTCAGGTGGTAGTTATTTTTTATTCGTATATTTTTTGCTTTATTTATTGTGATGATTTTTTCGTCGAAATTTGGGGTTTATTGGGACAGCAGTCAATAAAACAAGTGGTTACTTTTTTTTCTAATACTCGAGCTTTCGGAATGATTTTATTCCTTCATCAGGAGCAGCTGTAAAACAATTCTACATTCAATATACATGCAGGTTTTTACAAAATAAACCCAAAATCATTATATTTATTGAATGATTTCTGAATCATGGACTGTTGAGTTTCAAAGCTAATATGATAAATTTATAGCTGTTCAATATGATTGAAAAAATTCATATAAAGTGTTAGATTTCAGTCAAATTGTGAAAAAAAAAATTTAATATTGTGACTTATATTGAAATCATACCAACGTGTGGCTGGATAATCACAATATTTTATAAATCAAATAATTTGACAACTTTGTGTCTAATCCTTCACAATAATATATCTGTATGATATATTCAGTTTATTTTTGTCTTGGAATATATTCCAATTCTAAAAATGACAAATTTAATAATCAACCAAAAGAAAAATTCAAAATGACTAAAACTGTACAAATTGAGTAAACGGTTAATAAATTGAATATGAATATGAATTGAATTGAACTGAATATATCATACAGATATATTATTGTGAAGGATTAGACACAAAGTTGTCAAATTATTTGATTTATATTAAATATCCTTCATCAAGAAGACTCATTAAACTTTTATAAAAATCACAATATTTTATTTTTTTTTACAATTCAGCTAAAAATTCACATTTCATATAAATTATATTAATCATATTGAAGAGTGATCAAAAGGCTCATTTCAATATTAATCAATATTTTCCGAATGAGCGGTCAAGGATGAATTTGAATTCATATCATAGAGCAATAAGAATTAAGACTATAAATAATAAATTTATCGTACACATTGGTTACCCAGCTCCACGACCTGAATGGTATGATATCGTGCCAGCCGGATAGTTTTTCGTGATTTTCATGTTTTTCGAATGAGCGGCCAAAGATAAAATTTAGTCCATCTTATGAAGAATTGAAAAAGCCATTAATATTGAAATTTTCCTTCACATTGGTTACCTCTAAGGGCCCAGCTCCACAACCTGAATGGTATGATATCGTGCCGGCAGGATAGTCTTTCGTGATTTTCATGTTTTTCGAATGAGCGGCCAAAGATAAAATATAGTCCATCTTATGGAGAATTGAAAACGCTATAAATATTGAAATTTTCGTTCACATTGGTTACCCCTAAGGGCCCAGCTCCACGACCTGAATAGTACGATCTAGTGCCGGCCGAATATAGTTTTTCGTGATTTTCATGTTTTTCGAATAAGCGGCCAAAATTGAAATTTGGTGCATGTTATGAAGGATTGAAAGACTAACGAATATTGAATTTTTCGTGTGCGATGGCTACGCCTGTTCCTTTCAATTTTCTGCACTGCCTCAAATCTCAAGTTTTTTCAAATATGATAGGAATTCAATTTTTACAGGAGGTTTTTCTGTGTTGTTGGGGGGGTTTGTATTATTGAAATTAGACACTTCAACATCTACTTCCAACAGTGTATTGAGTTTTTTACTCAGAGTATTAGGTGAGTTATCTCTATTTTTCAAGCCGAATATTGTTCCTCATATTGTTCCTCCTTGAACATCTATCCAACATTTCTACTCTATCTTTCAATGTTTGATTTTCTTTTTCAAGATGATGAACCCGAGGATGAACCTTCTGCTTCAGTTCCTCTACTTTCATCAAAAGTCTTGCTTCCGTAGCTTCAATAGAATATTTGATATTATATCACTTCTCCCTTTAAACTATCAATCGCATTTATTGAGTCCGTTTTCATAGCTCGATGAAATATCGTCTATGGCTAGTTCACATTTATTTGACCTAAATTGTGTACAGTTGAATACCTCAGAATATGAAATTCTGAAGAAATCGGGAGATATAAAGTTGTGGAAGTGTATTTTATGTACATCTTACCACATAACCTCAATGAATAACGAAAAAATTGCAACGTCTTTGACCAATGATTGCATGAATCTCGTTTCTAAAATGATCAAAACAACCATTGAAGAAAATCTGAAAATACAATTCCATGGAGTGATTGACGAGTTGCATGCAGAAGTCCGTCAACTGAAACAAGAGAACCTACAATTGAAAACTATAGTACAGGGTCTTATAACACGCAATACACCACCATCAACTTCTTCTCCAGCGGAAGTATCAGTGAATATTCCCAGTGGTAGTGGTACTCAAAATTCGCGTAATGCTAAGGTCACTGAAAACACGAAAGGAAGTAATGCCGTAAAGAAGTATTCAGACATTGTTTCCAATGTGTCTGACAGGACTGCTAATAAAATTATAGAACCTAAAGTTAAAGGTCATGATGAAAATGATGAATTCCAAACTGTTGTTAAGAGAAACCGTATACAGAAAAATAGAAAAAGTATTATAGGTACTGGAAAAACGGATGAAATTAAAGCAAATATATTGTTTTCACATGCACATATAAGTAATCTCGATCCTGACGTAACTGAGGAGAAAATCATTAGTTATTTGAACAAAAATAATTTGAAAGAAGTAGTGTGCAAGAAACTAAAATCAAATCGCCCTGAAGAGTATTCGTCTTTCAAAATATCAGTTCCAAAATCTTTGTTTGACAAGATAAAGGATCCCAATTTATGGCCAGAAGGAACAAGAATAAATAATTTTTTATTCCATCTGATGAAAAACCACCCACCTTCGATAAAAGAAAAAGCATGAAACCTAGTTCAAACAGTAAGTTGATTCATATAAACGTCCAATCAATCAGCACAAGCCATTTAAAATTGAATGAATTTGTAAATAAACATAACTGTCAATTCCTTGCTGTCACTGAGCACTGGAGATCAGCGGAAGAGATAATTGTCCACAGTATAACAAATTTCAAACTAGTATCGTCGTTTTGTCGAAATACTGGTGAACACGGTGGAAGCGCGATATATGTCAGAAATTGTTTCTCGGATGTTACCACTGAGATAAAGGAATTTGTACACATGGGTTCTTCATATTCATTCGAATGCTCGGCCGTGAGCGTAAAAACTGGTAATAATATTATCATTGTATCAATTTACCGGTCGCCCTCAGGAAATACCAGTGTGGACATATTCTTCGAAAAACTTATATTTCTCCTTCAAACACTTACTGATATGAATGTACCCTATCTCGTGGCGGGAGATTTTAATATTCATACTGAACCTACTTCAAACGATTCTAATAAATCCACTTTTTTGTCAATCGTTGAATCGTTCGATGCCACCTTAGTTATAAAAAGCCCAACTCGTAACAGAGCTTGTATTGACAATATAATTACAAATATTGAAAATGTATCCGGATATACCGAACAAGCCCATGTTTCAGATCATCTTGCACAGATTGTTACTTTTCAACATAAGTCGTCTTTTCGGAAGGAATCATTTTATATTCGTCCTATTAACGAAAGTAATTTATTTCAATTTGGCATCCAACTATCACAGCATACATGGGAAGAATTGTACACCATTTCACCAGAAAATGTGGATTTACAGTGGGAAAAATTCATGCAAATATACAAAAATGAATTCGAACATTTTTTTCCTAAAAAAAAAATTACTACTTCCAACAAAAGTAAATACACACCTTGCAGAGACCCAAAATTAAGAAAACTGAAAGAACTACTCGACATCACTTATATTGTTTCTGGTTGTGATAACGCTTTCAAGGAATCGTATAGGAAACTGAAGTTGAAATATGATTTCATCCTAAAGAGGTCTAGACAGGAGTATTACTATACCAGATATATCCATTCCGATAACAAATCTAAAGAGATTTGGAATATAATAAGAGAAAGAACTGGAAAACAAGCCAAAAAATCGAGATTAGGAGTGATTGGTTCCCCTCAGACGGTGGTGAATGATTTTAATATTCATTTTAGGGGCTCACAAATACCTCAGCCCATTGTTTCATCTCCAGTTTCCAATAAAAGTATGCGAATCGAGAAGTCTTTCTATATGTTCGATGTAACTGAAGAGGAGGTTCTACAGGTGGTTAAGAGATTAGCCAATAAAAAGTGTTGTGGTCAAGACGAAATTCCAATGAAAGTAATAAAACAATCTATCAATTTCATAATCAAGCCATTAGTTCACATCATTGATAACAGCTTCAAATACGGAATTTTCCCAAAAATGTTAAAGATCGCGGTTATAAAACCAATATATAAAAAAAAATAATCCATCTGATATTAGCAACTATCGACCAATCAGTTTGTTAAACAATTTTGCGAAGATATTTGAGAAGATTATGTGTAATCGACTTTTAAGTTTTTTCAAGAAGTTCAAAATATTCAATGAACAACAGCATGGATTTACAGAGGGGAAGAGTACGGAAACAGTGTTTACAATTCATATTTAAGCAACCGCAATATTTCAGGAAGTTCAACAAGACAAGTTGCCACAACACAAGACATAATTTTTTATTTTATCCCCGGCATTATCTGGTATCTACTGAAAAATCTCCGACATATATGTGTATTAAACTATTTAATTCACTACCAGTACACATAAGAGAAATAGGTGACTTCAAATTGTTTCGGAAAGAGATCTACAGGTTATTGCTTCATCAAGAACCTTATAACATTACAGAGTTCCTCTCAGGATTGAATTGATTTATTTCATTTGTATTTTGGTTTTTCTTTTGACGTTTCCCAATTTTATTGTATTGAAATGTGATGATTTTTGGTGAATAAAATGTTTATTATTATACATATACAGACAACAGTAATAGAACTAAGAACCGGTAACAAACACAAAAGTAAGGGAATAAATAGAATGTTCAGATGCGAAACCAATTTTCAAATCAGGTATCAAGTCTGTTCTTGAAGATATTTATGGAAGGTGCATTCACGACGTCACCGGGGAGTCTATTCCATACATTGAACACTCTATTAGAAATGAAATATTCGCGGCACTTTGCACGAAAACTTTCACGCTTGAGTTTTAAACTGTGACCACGTAGATTGTTTGTGTTCAGTTGGGATAAATGCGAGATATCGGTACCGAACATTCCATGGAGTGCACGAAAGGTGATGATCAAATCTCCGCGCAGCCGTCGATCCTCCAGTGAAGACAGCCCCATCCTCTCCAACCTCTCCGGATACGATGGTCTTAAGACACCATAAGGCAGACGAGTCACCCTGCGCTGAAACCTCTCCAAGAGCGTCAGATCGCCTCTGAGCCAAGGGTGCCAAACAGGACCGGAAAACTCTAAAATTGGCCTCAGGTATGTTTTATAAAGCTGGCCTACGGTAGCGACATCACATCCCCGAAAAGATTTCGGTATAATAAAGAGGAGTCTCCTTGCTTTATTCAGCGTTTTGTCTATGTGGCTTGACCAGGAGAGATCACTGGTGATGGTCACACCTAAGTCAACGTGCGTGGTACAACCCTCCACTCCAAGTCCATCAATACAATAACTGTGTCGGGGATTGTTTGCACCCAGCTAGAGAACACGACAGTTTGACTGGTTTAGAGGTATTAGCCAAAGAGATGACCAGAGGGAAACTCTATTAAGATCTTCTTGGAGTTGTCCATAGCAAGTCTCAGCCTCTTCGAAAAACTTGACATCGTCCGCATAGGATGCACTTGGTGAGACAATAGAAGAAGTCAGATCACTTACATATCCTAAAAACAGAAGAGGGCCAAGTACCGACCCCTGAGGCACACCTCTAAGCACCTCCCTGGGCTCTGAATACGCTTGTCCGACATTCACTGAGAATGTTCTGTTGGTCAAAAATCCCCTGATCCAGATGAGGAGTGCACCATGAATGTCAAAACTTTTCATTTTCTACAGCAGAAGAGATATTGGAACCTTATCAAAGGCCCTGGAGAAATCCAAATAAATAACATCAATAGGAATCTTTCTGTTCAAGGCTGACGTCCATTTATCCAAACAAAATAATAAACAAATTAATAAATTTGAATTGGAAATCGAAATTTTGTACGGATATTGAATGAATATATCTTATATCCTATATCCTTCACTTTAATTGATGTTTGGGTATTGTTATTAATATTTTTCGAAAATTAATTTCTAGTTTGGACATACCGGATTCGTAAATTTAATGAGAGCTTTTCATTACATACTGTTCACAGTATATTACTTTATAACAAAATGTGTCTCCTTCCAGGTTTTTATAAATATTATTATTTTCTTAATTCCGTCTGCCTTCAATTCAATATAATTTTCTACTTCTACTTTTCAGTTTTTTCCTCTTGACGTCCAACTTCGGAACTCGATAAAATTCTCAATTCACCTTTCTCTCAATTTCTACGTAACGTCCACCTGACGAATGATGTTTATTTATTTATGTTTCGTCGATCGTAAACTTTGTTTCTGCCTTCGATGCTCTATTATTATGTACGTAGTGTCTATGGATTATCTATGAAACTGCTGTTGCCTTATTTTGGAATTCTCATCAATCAAATTAACTTCTTTTTTGATGAATGATAACGTTGGCTTCTTTTTTGAGTTATATTCAATTAATTTTTAACTTTCAAAATCTAATTCTAAATAACATTTCATATTTTGACGAAATATAATTCTACTTTTGAATATATCATGAATCAAAATGAATTATCTGAGAATCTTGTTTTAATTTTGAATTTTGAAAGTAATTAGGAAAGCCATTTTTATCACAGTTACATCTTTATTTTTACTTTAATTCTGGAAAAAAATATAACACCAGGTTTCTAGGGGTTTCCTAGCTAATTAGGGAAAATCAAAATGGCTAAATCTTTTCATTTATGAATAAGTGAACTTCTATTGAGTAGTTACTTCAATTTTTTTTGTATGTCTGCCTGAATAACTCAATTTTTTAGCAGTTTTCTTCAATTTTGAAGATAAAGAATACTCATTGATTTGCGAAAGGATAAGTCTGATAAAATTGTAGTAGTAATTCTTCATCAATATTTATTTCTTTATTTTCCATCGAATATAATTGTGTCAATTTTTGAGTACGAAATACATATTATTACATACCTTCAATCTTAAAAATATAATAAAACTAAGTCAGTTCGAGAGGAGATGAACCTATAACAATCTCAATACAATAATAAATAAAAAATATATCCATCATATCTCAGGGTTATGAAGTATAACACTTGTAATGTAAGACGCTTTATTCCAGTGAAGAAATTTACAGTCTGTTTCAGGTTTTCATAATATGAGACTGATGAATTTATAGAAACATTCTCTCTAATACTGTTACAATGGATATTGAATATTTTAACTTCTCCATAAATAAAAGCATCTGCATTTGACAAATTCATAAGCGTATAATATCATGCTCTTTGATTTAAGTGAACAAATGTATTGCTTATTCATTTCGCCACAATGTGTAATGATAGAATTGAGATATTTATTACTTGTAAAATAAGATAATGATTCTTTTCATGGAAATGATTATGAAATGAGGCATCCTTTATCAGGAAGTAATAAAAATCTCAAGTTAACTTTAGGAAGATTAGCAACTAGGAGCGAATCTTTTGATGAATTTGAAATGAAAAGTATTTTTTGGCAGAGCCAGTGAACCAATTGGCACTTTGTATTCCTCTTTATCCACCGGATGGATTGTGTAGTGTTGCAACAATCCTCCTAGTATCCCTAGACTGATCAATTGAACCATTTTGTATCCCATACAAGATCTTTTACCACCTCCAAATGGTAAGTAATGGTCTGGTTTCACAATTCTCCCATCCTTGATGAATCTTTCAGGCATAAACTTTTCAGGATGTAACCAAAGTTTGTTCGACATACTGAGGTCGTGGTTATTGAGTAGTAAGAGGGTGTCTTTTTCAATCAGATAACCTATAGAAATACAAGTATCATAAGTATATAGTTATTAATATTTGATTGATTATACACATGTGTTGATTTGTATTTTTTTTTAATTGAAACATAACACGTTTTTTAAATTTGTTACTTCTGCAGATGTTTTCAAAACATACCTCTATGGTTTAATCTTGCTGATTTCTATAGGAATATGTTGAAAAACTTAAGATTTGGATAGCTCAACTGGATTTTAGAATGATTTTTGAGTAATATAGGGCCAAGGGTGTTGTATATCTGGTTCTATGACTGTGTGTACATTTTATGATTTTACGTATAAATGTCATGTTAACCTAATTCTGATAACTAATGTCATATAAGGAGTCTGTACTGGTTAATTGTAGAATTTAAAATAAAACTTTAGAAACACGAAATGCATTTGAAAATATATTGTCATAAATATAAAACAAAGGGATTTCTATCAAGTGAAAAATTGAAGTTTGAAAGTACCTTAATGATATTCTTTACTCATTAAGAATGTTTGTCATCCAGATTATCAATAGGCAAATAACTATGCAGCTTTTTTTCGAAAATATGAATCCATTGTGTTGATTTGGAATAGTTGAAGATCTGACCATACATCTTCAATACAATCAAAATTGATTGGGAGAGTTGCAGAGTGCAGACAATGAAAAATGATCCAGAGTGGCGTAAAGTAGCAGGAGAAGAACTAATAACTTGGAAGAAAGCAAGATGATTGGACACAGTATACTTTGAGATAGAATAGACATAAAAATAAATTTTTCAAACTTGATATTGTCAACAAAATGGCTATATTCAATGATACACCTTTGAATATATTTTAGGAAAACAAAATTTGAACTCCTAGTTTTTTTGTGACATAATTGGTTTATGACACCTAACTGATAGCTACAGATATATTGAGGTATTAGGTACGGCTTCGTCTGCTGATGTTGAGCGTCAAAATTATCAGCTGTTAACATCTTTGAGAGGTTTGGAATTCTTACATTGTGACGGAGCGGTTTATTTCAGAAGATTCTGTTTCTAATTATTATTTGTAGTTTGAATCGTAAAAAATTCAAATCGATTTGTTGGTTATTTTCAGCCGCATGCGGCATGTGTCATCACCAGGCGATAAGAAAAGTTTATCTGTTATTCTTTTAAATTCGCAGTTGTAAGATTGCACCTTCTTGGCTTTCCGTCTCGAGAAAACACCCTCACAGCTTGTTTTACAATGACGGTAATGCTAATGTGTGAACGGAAGAAGACCATCTAGAAAAACGAAATATACTTAACATAGAGCCGGAAACTGCGAAAAAATTTTTTTTTTACCACAACGTGTTCTCATATCTGTTTAATGTCAGAAAAAGAAGTTTGATAACGAAGTTTGAATCAAATTACTCAAAATATTTTTGTTTATTACCAATTCGGTTGTTCTTACCTTATACTGAATTTTAGTAAAATGGAGTTAGAAGAAAAATGAGAGATTCCTTGGATGATTTTGTGAATAAAAAGTCCCATAAACATGAGCGCGCAAACGCTTTGTTTTCGAGATACAGGGTGTTTCTTGTATAGTCGTACTTTTTAGTGATGCTTATATAATTTAATCGAATCTTTATCAATCTTTGTTACAGAATAGGTAAATAAGTACCAAAACTTATAATTAATTTATTCATCACAGCTTACTTACTGAATGTTTATAATAATTTGGATTTTCCTGAGGATTACTACAGAGCTCTTTGATTTTTCCTTCGAAATTGAAAGCAGAAACAACAAAACTACAACAAACCAAAAAGTGTAGTAACAGACCAGAGATTTTTCATTTAACCAGTGGTTCTGTAGTTCTGGAGGAAAGAAGCAGGTACCCTTCCAGAAAAAAATATCACCCTGTAGATTTGCATACAACATAAGCATATCACAAGATGAAAACTTCAAATTGGAATATATCTGCCAAGTCAAGTTAAATATCTTGTGATGGGAAGGTGTTTGAAAAAAAACTTGAACTTAAACACCAGTATCTCGAAAACAAAGCGTTTGCGGACTCATGTTATAGGACTATTTTTCTTGAAATGATCCGAGAAATCTGTCATTTTCGTTTGTGGGCATTTTCGGTTGTGTAGCACGTTGTATGACGTTCACGTAGTGCAATAAAAGTACTAATCTTGAAAGCGAAAATGAACTCAAAATGTTCGTTTTTTGTCTTTGCGATATTTCTAAAATTCAATATTTCGGAAATCTTGGGGGGTTATTACCCCCAGTACTCCCCCGTTTCAACACCCTTGAATGAAGAATAATACGTAGGAATTGAACAAATAAATTTTCAAAAAGTTCTTTATCAATATTAATCAATTTCTTTCTTTGGGAATGAAAAAAATCTATCAATTGTTTTAAATATATTTTGGCCAAGCGTTCTCAAGAGATTTCGATGTTCATTCCGGGAACACTGATGGGATCATCAATGTTCCTTGCCTTATAAACTCTCATCTCCGTAGTGGATTATCCAGAAATTCAATAGAAAGAGTTATCTAGAAACAAAATGCGTTTCGTCCGCCTATAATAGACTGATATTTTATTAAAATATGACTTATTTATTTTAAATCATCCCGGAAAGAAAAGACAAAACGATGTTTATGAGTACCATTTCCAAGTTGACTTCGTTTTATTTCACATAACAAAACAGGAGGAAGCTAGAAATTCATAACAACCTAAAAAAAGATCGATATGAAATAGAAAAAAAACTAGATAATTGACTTACTCCACATGTAAGAGAAATCTTATGAAAAAGTAATTGTGAAGCAAGAGCTGCAATCAGCCTACCTAATAAGTCTATAATACCTTATAGATTTGTCACAAATAAACAGCTTCATAAAGATTTGGAATGGAAGTTGATCACGACCTCCTTTGAAGGAAAAAAAAATAGGTGAGCGCCCAAACGAAACTCCTAGAACATTGTGATCACACTGAAGATGTTGAAAAAATGCTTATTTGTCATAGAGAAGGCTCGAAATTAAGCAGACCCTCAAACAGAAAAGTGACTCACCTATGTCTTGAAGAATTAAGGTGATCATCTGAATTCAACACGTTAAAAACAGTGGAGAAATACTAACATGAAGAGTTAGTTGGTCAGACAATAATGTCGGAAACGAAGAAAATCGCAAGTTAGATTTTTGTTCTACACCAATTCGACTGTATGCCAATTCCATTTGTAGACGAAGGAAATAAAATGACAAAGGCATTTCCAACACACATCCTATTAATTAGAATTGTGAAGAGGCAAAGAAGATGAAAATATTGAATAAAAATGTAAAATATTTACCGTCAATAGAACTGTTTTGATTTGCAACTCTCGGGACAATGGGAGATGCGATTAATCTAATTGCTTCATATATTGTAGCTTCTGTGTATGGCATCCTATTTCTGTCTTTAATCAGTATATCTCTTCCTTCTGAGCTTATAATATTGTCGATTTCCTTCTGAATTTTTTTCTGAACCTCAGTCTCTTTAACCAAAAAACCTAACAATTTCATAAAAAAATTTCCGACAGCCGAGTGTCCTCCAATTATGTCTTCTAAGGCAAATAGGGCTGTTTCCCAGTCGAATTCACCTTCGGTTTTCACATGCCTTAACAAATCATCAACGTAATCTTTTGGTTCATTTTCTTTGTTGAATTTTTCGTATCTGTCTTCAATAATTCTATTCAATACAAAATTTCTTATATTGTGGGTTAAGGAAGATATTCTTTTTAAGTTTCCCTTGTGAAAAGGCATAAGAAAGGGTAAAAAATCTGCTGCGTATCCTTGATTTACTTCGTAGAATATTTCATCGAAGTCTTCGACCATATTGAGGAATTCTTTATCGTTGTAGCTGAATTGTTTGGTACAGAAATGTTTAGTGAAAATATTGGCACAGTGCTGTATGATAATGGGTTTTAAGTTCACTGGTTTTCCTGTGTCTACTTTCGCAATGATCCCTTGTGTATTTTTGTTTATTATGGATTCCAAACTGTTGAAGATACCAGTAGATACCCTTGGAAAAGTATGGAATTTCAGCATATCTCTACGTGTTCTTTGCACTTCAGACCAGTCACAAAAGGCCAAAGCTGAAACAAAATGAGAACATCTTGGTAATTACTCCCCAAAAAAATTCTTTTAGAAAATATTTAAATCGATAGTTTGTCGCTAGCGTTCAAGTTATCTGTAAACGACAAAAAAGTTTCCGCTTATTCTTCTGGTCAACGAATTCCCAGAAATGTTAAAGCGACATTGATTATTATGAGCTGCAATAATTCTGTTTTTTTTCTTTCTGTTTGAAAATTCACTAGTTCTCTCGAACACTATTTATTTATTAACTAATACGGAAATCCCACATTACAAAAACAGAAAGAGAGTATTTTTTTCCTCAGCGCATATACAGGGTGACTCTTTTCAATTTTGAAGAGGAAAAAACTCATCAAAATAAATCATGCCACCGAAAATCTTCTATATAAAATATGCAACATAACGATTATCAACTACCCGAAGTCAAAACATTTTCTGGAAATTTTTCCTACCGTTCTGAGTTTAGTTATTGGTGAATAAACAGATTTCATTATTTGTGCTTATCAAAATTACGATGAACTATTGTTCCCGGATAAATTTTATTGATAGAGTTTCGAATTTATTGATATTCAGCAAGGAATAAGAATATTGAACACGCCCTCAGGAGAAGTGCCAACCGTAGACACGTGCTACGGTCTTTCGGCCCTCATCAGTACGGTGAAAAAGTGTTAGATGAGCAACACTTGAAGGAAAACAACAAACAAACGGAGTCCACAACAGAAGCCAACCGTCCATTTGTGGTTTCCGCAGGAAGACCCATTCAAAACAAACATGAATTTCCTAAGAAAGAGTAAATGAGACCAACATTTTTTGTCAGTCATCGAAATCATCATTAGTAATTAATATACGGAAGAAGAGCATTTTTATCGCCAATATTAATTTAAAGAAAATGAATGTACCAGGATTGTCTCATGTTTTATGAATAACTCGTTCGTCACTCCGAACTGATCTCTTTATCATTTCGTCCGCAATTTTCGAATTTCATGCCGGAAATGGCCTACGTTCAACTCGCTGATGAATAATACGTACTGAAATTCGTTCTTGTCCGTCTGCCTGGCCATATATCTACCGATGAGATAAATATCGAACGAACGGAGCCAGAAACAGAAATTTCCAAGGTTCGTTCGGATCTCGAATAGCGCGGTTAAGTTTGTTAATGATCTGACTAGGTTTTCCATTACTATGAATGTTCGAAATTTTCTTTTTTTTTTGTTCATTTCAAAAATTCGATCGAGATGAAAATATGCATTCGAATGTCGAATGATGATTTGAAGCCTCGAACAAAATTCTACAAAATCGACGGAGTTGCTGATCACATCTTCAGATATATAAAAATTAAAAATTTTGTGTTGATAGCGCCATCAGAATCATAAAAAATTCAAGCAAAATATCTGAAAAAAAAATTCAGTGACAACATATCTGACCTAGTAGAAAATATTCATGCATACCGGGTGAATTTTCTAAGTTGAATCAGTTGAAAATCTTGAAAGGTCCTATGTAGGAAAGTTTATAGTAAAAAGTTAGTTTTCAGGGGGAAGGCCACTTATGTTATGACCTCTTCCATTTCCTTCAACCTTGTGGCGGAAGGAAACTCAATTTTGATATTTTAAATGGGAGAACCCCCGTTATTCATTGCAGATTCGTATTCTACGGCCAAAAAACGAAAGTGATGTTCGAACAATTTTTCATTATTCGTCACAGATGGCTCTATAATCGAATTTGAATTTTCCGTCGGAATGACTTTAATGTATGGGTTCGATTAATAATTAGCATGAAATTCTAAGAGTTAATTGACCAACTATTAAAACGATGGAAAATGTTCTACGCATAAAGAAAGACGAGTTGATTGAGATTTGCACTGGATTCCATATGAAAGAGATCCATTTCGATTATTTTCATTTCTTTCGATTCATCATTTTCAATTAATGAGGCGATTTTTCAACCAAAAACAACAAGAACAAATAATTCCACCATTTGCAAATGATCGAGGATAGTACAAGTAGATAAACTGAAAACACAAACACTTTAGTGGGAAACGCCAGAATTTCATGTGAATGATTAATGGAACGAATACGTTAAGGCCATTAGGATGGAAAATTTGAATTCGATTGCATAGCCATTTGATGACTTCTGTATTTTTACTGTAGAATATGAATCTGCAATAAAAAATAGGAATTCCTATTTAAAATTCCAAAGTTGACCGGTTCCATTCCTTCCACAAGGGCGACGTAAATAGAAAAGGTTTTAGCATGAGAGCACTCGTCAAAACCATAAACTTTTTATTCGACACAATTTTCCGTAAGATATTTCTTTTTTGAAATTTTTGACCGATTCAAGTTAAAAAAATTCAAGCGTAAAATTTCGTGCTGATAGTGTCATCAGGAAATTAAAAATGGGGACAGAATATCGAAAAAAAAGGAAGAGATTGAATCTAGTTTCTCATCTTAGTTTTTCATGAGATATTCGGTTATTCCTAAAACCTTGACAGATTGATTGAAATATCAGCAAATATTCTTATTATGCACTTTGAGAAAAAGTATCCTATTTGGAGATCTCAAACAGTGATCCTAAATGCAAAACAATATGTTTTATTATTCGTCATTTTAAATGCTAATCTTCTTAGTTCGAACAGGATTACTGTAAAACCTCAAGATCACTCAATGCCAAATTTCATTACCATTCAAAGCAAAATTTAAATCTCTCTGATCATCATAGAAATGAGTAGGAGTTGGATGAGCATTTCTTTTTATTTTTGTTGAATAATTCTCTGTGGGTATAATGTAATTTAGCTATACCCAAGGTAGGTTTCAACGTGGCAAAAGAGTAAAAGTTAAAATCGGATGCAGGGCCGTCGCTAGCCAAACTGCCGCCCTAGACAGAGACCCAATTAGCTGCCCTAACAAAAGCTAACTCTGGAGAATGCTAAAAATTAATATTGGATAATCAGGTTTCAGGGCCCGCTATAGCGATTCTGCCGTCCTGGCAAAAATACAAATCGTCGGCACCCTTGCAGATTTTGTACGACACAAAAGAGCAGTGGGGAGGAGCTATTTGGTTGGATTCGTGAATTTGTATAGATTTAAAATGGAAAACTCTACACTTTTTTAATGAAAAGTTTTTTAAGAAAATAAAATGTATTTTAAGTGTAATTATTTTTTATGGATTCAAATTTAAATTGAATAGATGATTTAGAAAACGTAGTATGTACGTAATAAACAATAAACGTGCTCAACTGAATTCTTATCAATAAATTATAAAATATATTAATTTAATTCAGGTTTCAGATTCTTCTGCTGAGTTTCGACTTCATAAAATGCTCGAACATTCCGTTTTTTTATATGATTAAATAAAAGAACCGGATGATTCATTATTTTTAATTCGAATAGATGTTGCAGACATTCTCGATGCAAGGATGTTTAAGATTAGTGAATTTGAAAAAAAAAATTTATTTAATTCTTTCTTCCAGGAATCCTGATTTCTCGAAAGAAGTAGATAATGCGGCTCTCCATCATTCCATTATTTACCGCCCCTCTGTAGTGCGGACTCTGCGGTTTCTGGTTTTCTGCTCAGTTTTGATTTTATAAAAAGTTTGAACATTTTGTTATTTTTTTCTTTAAGATTATCGAGTAAAACAATCGGATTATGCGGATGAACCATTATTTTAAATTTGTATCCGTCCACGCCCAACACTAGTTATTTTGATATAGAAAATGAAAAATATTATAATATAATGGAATGTGGTGAAATAATAAAACTTCTTATATTCTTCAAGAAGGAAATGGTGAATTGGAATATTTTCTCGTATCTTTTGCATTCTATTCTGGAAAACATTCTGATCGAGGAATTGAAAATAAAAATAGTCCAGAAGCCGCCCCAAGGGGCAATAAAATTCGACAATGTTCAGCAAAGCGAACACCGACAAGCCTGATGAATGCATGTGTTCTTTCAGCGTCAATAACTCGTAAACAGCACTATGAGGGGATAACGAGACATCTGGTTATTTATCAGTATAATGCATAATGCGGCACCTTTGATGATTTTTGATGTTAATTAAATTTGTCGGTATTCCTTCCTATTATTGCTGACCGAATTAAATCTCATTTGGAACTTTGAATTTCTACACAGGCGATTTTTGAGCTTGAAATTCCGCCCTTGAATTTTGCCGCCCTAGGCGACCACCTAACCTGCCTTCCTCAATGAACTGAACATTTGAATATGTGAAATTAATAAATGAGATGAAACTAAGGTCAAGGACTTGGATGGGATCGAATCGTTTCAACGAGAATTCGAGAATTTTTGAGTGCCAGTTTAATTTGAACTCTACGTTCATTGAATTCTTGCAGATAACACTTTGAGATCAGATTTGTTAATTATTAATTATTTTTAGTAAGTAAAATGAAAGAAAAAGAAAACTTATACTCACAATTTTGCTTGTTTCCAGAAAAAAGATGTTCATATCTTGCAAAATTTGGTCTAGCGTCGAAATGATGGCTCTTATTGATAATAGCTTCTCTGATATTTCTCTGATCATTTACAACTACACATTTCACATTGCCTAACTGTAGTTTCACCACATTTCCATATTTTCTTCCGATTTCGGTTAGGGCTTTATATGGGACATCATATCCGCCCATCAGATGAAGGTGACCAATTAGCGGCAGTTGAAAAGGCACTGGAGGTAGAAGAAGACCATTGTCTAAGGTTGGAAGTTTACTGTTGGATCTCTTGTTTTCATAGATTACCAGAAGTACTATAACCATGAGTATAACGATTAATATCATTGTGAATTGACTGAGGAGAAGCAGTGAAATCATGATGTATTTTTGTTGTTGTTATTTTCAATAAACACTCTGATTTTTGGTTATAGAGAGCCAACTGTCTGCTCTTGGCGCAAACTGCTGTCTGAGTTATGGAATGTAGTTCATTCATTTAAATACCCCCATGTCCTATTTAGATGCATGTATTCAACTGAGGTTTCGAAGGTATACGATTAAATGAATAAGAATGACAATAGATCTATAAGGATCTTCGTGTTTTCATCTTTTTTATGTCACCCATTTCCGATGTTAACTAAGTTAATTCGATAATATTATTTTATTCCATTATTTCCTTTCGTGGTCAAGGCAAGGCAGGATTAGGTTAGATATTGTTTTCGTGATTTGGGGAGAGTTTGAATGAAGAGGATTTACCTATTATGAATGAAACAGAAAAAATCAGCTCTTAGGGACTGACTACGGAGTGTGAGGTAAAACTATAAAAACAAAGGTTTTTGTTTATTTCCAAAGTACCTGCAGAATATAGGTAATAATAATAAAATATGTTATGATATAGAAATTGAAGTCATTAATGTTAGTTTATTTCACATGTTTATGAAATGAAAGTAATATATTATTGATTTTCATATGTTTTATTCATCTACAAGGTTGAATTAGAGACACAAAATGAGAGGGGTGATTCATCCAGGATTTCAATAAAGATTTCTTACGCGAGATGTGTTCGAGTGTGGATGCAAAAGTAAGTCGACTCACGATTTCTCAAGAAAACATTGAAATTAATTAAATTAAGGGATAAAGTTTGCTTTGATTGCAATAGAAGAGTTGAGGAGTTTGTCAACTGCACTAAATGTGCGGGGTATGTTTCATCCATCGTGTCTGATACTTGCTGCAAGCAAAAAACAACCACCTGTCAGCATGAGATTTACATGCAAAAATCGACTGATGAAGTTTCCCAAGTTAACGATTCAAGTGAACTGCTCCAATCGAAAATTTTTTATCTGAAGTCGCTTTGGTAAGAATGTAGGAGTAAGAATAATATTCTGATGGGAAATAATCGTTTATTAAATGAAATGATTTAGTCAACCAAGGTCCCAACAAAAACCAGTGCACAGAAGGTAAAAAGTTCCAATATTAAGAAAGATATTCATCATATGGCACGCATCAGGTAGACGTGTTTTCGGTTGTGCTCCGTGAAAAGAAACGAATCTAATTCATTTGAATATTGCACAGATAAAATAATTAATACAAGTTTATTTGTTATAATTTAATTTAAATCATTATGGTTCCGAAAGTTGTTAACGATATGAAGTTCACAATCAAAGAAGCACTGAAAGATATTTTCAATGATGACGAATTTATTGATAAAGTTTTTGTGAAAATCACGGAAAAACCGAATGCCCTGGAAGTTACCATAACTAACCAAAGGTCAGCTGAAAAATCAAGTTCAGAGTTTACAACAAAGAAGTAAAATTAATAATATCTGCATATACAACTTAGACGAGGAGCAAGGAGAAAAACAACTGATAAAGTACTCAACCTCTTCAACGCGAAATTGAAAACAAACATCAGGAAGGAAGATATAGTGAGAGCTCACAGAATAGGAAAGAATAATGGGAAGACTAGACCAATTATTGTGAAATTTGAGAGATATCAGCACAATTGCTCAACTTTGAAAGGAACACAAATTGGAATTATGGAGGACTTGCAGAAGAAACAATTTCAACTATATAGGGAAGCAATTCAGATACACGATAGGAGACTGGTATTTACCAATTTCGGGGATGTTTTTGTGAAAATGAATAAAATAATAATAATAACAGTATTTTATTGCATATGCAATTGGCCATCGACCAAGGGTCCTTCAGCCTGTATTTTAACACTTTTTCGTACATTGAATAATAAAATCAAAAAAATTCATGACAGTGCAGATTTGTCTGTGTTTAATAACAAGAACATTGTAATTTGAACAATACTTAGTTTAAGAATTAATAATCTTAGCACCTTTATAATTAAGTTCAGATAATTAGGTTATTTTACATATTTGTTGATGATATATTTTTTTTACATTGCGGAGCCAATCTGTTCAATTTGATCTTGTTTTGTTTTTCTTTCGACGATTGGTTGCATTTATATATTGTTTTGAATGTTGTTAGATTATTTCAAAGAAATTGATGGGTATAATAGTATGAGCACAAAGGTTTTCGAGGGAATTCACGAAGTGGAGTACATTTCTGATGATAATAACTTCAATATAATACATTTTAATATTGGTAGTATCCGAAAAAACTTTGAAGAATTGATGATTTATTTGAATCAAGTGAAACTAAATAATATTGGCGCAATTGTGCTATCGGAGACTTTTTAAGTTGAGAATAAAGATGATTTTGAAATCGATGGATATGATATTTTTTATAATGAATCTTCATTTAATAAAAATGACGGAGTAATAGTATATGTAAGGAGTACACTGTGAAATTCATAAAATACATGAAACAAATTTATTGAGATGTCTATTGAGGGTTGATGAAAAAACATATGGACTTACAGCTAGTTATAGGTCCCCTCAATCGAATCTAAATATTTTCCTAGAAGACTTTCAAAATTACTTTTCAAGTATAGATATACAAGAAACTGAAGTTTTCATAGGAGATTTGAATATTAATATTGATAACTCTGGTAATTATGAAGTGAATAAATATCTGGATATTTTAGCTGAGAATGGGTTCTTATCATGTATTAATAAACCAACAAGAGCTACCGTAGACTCGGCAACGGTTATAGACCATTTATTTCTAAAGGTACCAAATTCTCAGGGAGAAAAAGAAGAGATAAAACCTTAAATTGTTCATTCCGCAATAACTGATCACTACTGCATTGGTGTCAGCATACATAATGTTAAAATATGTAATAGAGCGGATACAGTTCAAATAAATAAAATAGTTGATCACGGTAGATTGCTACAAATGATGAAGAATGAAACGTGGCATGAGGTTTATGAAAATGAGAAAACGGTTGATGAAAATTACCAGGCTTTTATTGGGACTTTTTCATCAATTGTCAATCGGTGTGCTCGGGAAAAGGTAGTTAAGAATGAAAATAAAAAAAGGAAACCATGGGTAACGCAAGGCATAATCAATGCTATAAAACATAGAGATTCTCTCAAAAAACTATCACTTAAGACTTTTTCACAGGAACTATCAAACGAATATAAAACATACAGAAACTTTTTGAATAAATTAATTAAAAAAACTAAGAATACATACTATATAAATAAAATTTCAGAATTTAGGACAGATTATAAACAACTTTGGAAGACTGTGAATTCATTTACTAATATAAACAAAAAAAAAACCTCACCAAGGAAGATTTCCATCATTCAAGATAACAAACTCCTAGAGAATGAGAAAGATGTAGCAGATGCATTCAACGGTTTCTTCATAGATGTTGGAAAGGAGGTCCAAAGAAATATTGACCAGACTTTAAATTTGCAAGCATCCGATAATAGATCTTTCAGACAAAGCAACTCGATTTTTTTAGAACCAATTACTGAAAATGAATTGATTCTGCATATAAGATCTCTTAAACCTCGGTCATCTCCTGGAGATGATGGAGTTACTGCAGATATAATTCAGCGTTATCATAAAATGTTAATAAGTCCATTGCTCCATATATACAGGGTGTTTCCTAAACATGCGGCAAAAATTCAGGGGGTTGTTCCTTGGACTATTCTAAGAATATTTTGTCCTTTGATGATTTTTGAAAAACCTTTTTGTTTCGAAGATATAGGGGAAACAAAATTTCAGATAATAACATTTTATTATGAAAAATTACATGAAAATTCAACTCAACCTACAAAAACTGTTGAAAATGACCACCTCTAGCCAGCATACAAGCATCCAATCTTCTCCTCATTGACTGTCGAACCCTTTCAAAAACACCAGGATCATTTCTTATTAAGTTACACCCAGAAATGATCAGATTTCGCAAGTCTTCCACATTTATCAATTTTTAGTCAAAAAACTGGCCGTTTTTAGTAATTGGAATGTTGTTAAACAAATTTAAAAATAAATTGTACCTACTTAGTAAACACAGTGCGGTACGCATTTTTATTTAAACTATTATTAATTTTAAAAATATGAAAAATGTTGTTCGCCCTGTATCTTCGAAACAAAGAGGTTTTTCAAAAATCATCCAAGGACAAAACATGCTTAAAATAGTCCAAGGAACAACCCCCTGAATTTTTGCCGCATGTTTAGGAAACACCCTGTATATAATAAATGTATAGAATCGAACTCAATTCCAGATGCATGGAAGGTTTCCATAGTTACGCCAGTTTTTAAGTCAGGAGATAAATGTCTACCAACAAATTATAGGCCCATATCATTAATTAATAACTTTGCCAAATTGTTCGAAAAGTGTATAAAGATGCGAATTGAAAATTTTTTTGAAAAAAAACAAAATTTTAACTAACTGTCAATTTGGATTTAGAAAAAATAAGTCTACGGAAAATGCAATTTTTGAATGTATCAGTAGTATTTACAAACAGCATAGTAACAGTAAAAAAAACTTTAGCGGTCTTTTTAGATTTATCTAAGGCGTTCGACTCGGTGGAACATGAAATACTATTTGAGAGACTGGAGAATTTGGGTGTACGGGGATCTCCACTGCTACTATTGAAAAACTATCTAACTGATCGAAAGCAAAGAGTACAAATACTGATACTTGGAGTGAAGTATATGGACGAGCGGAGCATGGTCTTGGTGATGTGTGTCGATGGCTGACAGGGAGTAAGCTCAGCTTGAATTATAATAAAACAAATTTCATGACATTTTCCCCAACCATAGCAGATCAACCAAGAACTAAATTTTTGTCGATTCATTCATCATCTTGCCTAAAAATTGGATCATGCAGTTGTGCGAAGATAAACAAGGCTAGAGAGGTCAAATACTTCGGGATAATTGTAGACAAAAATTCAAAATGAAATAAACACATAATTTATCTAACATCAAAAATTCGAAAACTATTCTTTAAATTCAGTCAATTAAGACAGATATTGAACAGAAAATTGATTATTTTATTATATGAGTCATTGGTTGAATCGGTTCTGGGATATGGCATTGTCGTTTGGGGCGGTTTGTATGATTCAAATTTGAAGACTTTGTCAACATGTCAGAATCGAATATTGAAAATTTTATCGTTCAAACCATCTAGATATCCAACTCTAGAACTTTATGAAGAACTTAACATTCTAAATATTAGAAATCTCTATATACTGTCAAGCTTGAATTTTATGCCAAAGATTAATGATTCCTTTGTAGCTGTATCTCCATGTAAATCCATAAAATCCTTCATTGAAGAAAATAAAGTTAAATTCCTGCATCTGTTTTCTAATTGTTGAACATCTATCTATGTGAATATAATTACTTGTTTGACAACCAATACCATCTATCTTCTGTGCTCCCGCAGCCCATTATGCCCGATTGCGTATACATATTTTTTGTGATGAGGGTGATTAAGGCACACAAGTTTTAACTTAGGCCAAATCGCTCTTCTTAGCTATAATAATGTTTTGTAATTGATTTTGGGATGAATAAATTTATTATTATTAATTATTATAAGAAACTCACAACATCAGGAGACGAATCGTCTAGTAATGTTGCAAATATGGAAAATACACGTTTATTGACAGTGCCATCATATGTTCCCATGGATCTAGAAATTCCCAAACAGATATTACCATCTGAAAAAACGAAAATAAACAAACAAACTTAAAACAAAGAATGTCCCGTAAATGAAGGGACCACAGTTGAGAGGAGAAAGGTGAACAAAAATCCAAAGTCTACTAAGAAACCTTGGTATGAAACAAACACACTATCGATGAAAAAATGACGATAAGGGGAGAAATTCGTCGAAAATGCATATACAGGGTGTTTCCAAATTGAATGACAATATTTATGGGAGTGATTTTTGGGCCCAATTGGGGCCAATTCTGTACGCAGATGACATATCCATTGTTATATCGGCCCCTATAATGGAGGAATTGCGTCAAAAGGCCAATGCTGTAATTAGTGACGTAGTGGATGGTGTCTCAGGGGAGAAATTCGTCGACAATGCATATACAGGGTGTTTCCAAATTGAATGACAATATTTATGGGAGTGATTTTTGGGCCCAATTGGGGCCAATTCTGTACGCAGATGACATATCCATTGTTATATCGGCCCCTATAATGGAGGAATTGCGTCAAAAGGCGAATGCTGTAATTAGTGACGTAGTGGATGGTGTCTTAGGAATAATCTTATATTAAATCAGACCAAAACAGTTTGCCTTAACTTTCGTAAGAGTTTTATAACCAAAAATGAAAATTTCACAGTGCAGATAAATAAGTAGTGAACATGTTTTGATACCCGAAGAAACAGCAAAACTTTTGGGGGTACGTTTACATAACTGAGCTCAACTGAATTCTCTCCTCAATGAATTTAAATAGCGGTTATTATGCCTTATTAAATTTGAAACAAACGTTGAACAAACCAGGACTAATGAGCGCTTATTATGCATTAATTTACTCAAGAATAAGTTATAATATAATAGTATACGGCAATGCAACTGAAAGTAAAAGAGTGTTCATTGCCCAAAAAAGGATTATTCGGCTCATGTTCAACCTTCATCCATTGGAATCTTGCAGAAAAACTTTCAAGAGGGAAGCTATACTTACATTCCTGTGTATATATATATATCTGATGAAAGTACTGTGTCGTACGTACCAAAATAGGAATGAGATCGAAAATATGAATATGAATATAACACCAGAGGGGTCAATCAACTGAAATGGAGTAGATTTACTTACCAAAGATATAAAAAAACTCCCGAGTATGCAGGAGGTTATTTTTTTAATTTACTGCCTCTTGAAATAAGAAATGCCACTACCTTGAGAGTTTTCAGAAAAAAAAAACTGAACAATGTACTTAGGTCAGTGTGTTTTTTTTATCATCATTCAGAATTCAGAATTTTTTTCACAAACATATTATAATTAATTTATTTGATATAATTAATTAAATTTTGACGGCTCAGGGCTTTTGGGATTTGGGTTTCTTTGGGTTTTTTCTATTTTTCATAATTCTCTTCAAAAGGTTTGTTTCAGTTTGTAAATTCGTAGTATTCTTTTGCCTTTGACATGTCCAATACAATTTAATTTGCGAATGATGGGTTAATAAAACTTTATTATTATTAGGAATAAATAATAAGTATTATTTATTCCTATTATCAATAATTCCACCGATGGACTATCACCAGAATTTATTTTTATTATGGAAGACGGATCTGCAACGTTTTCAAAATATAGGGTGTCGACATTTGAATTTGAAACATAACATCAGCATTTCTCAAGAAGTTCAGATGAAATTTGCCAAAAATTTTACACGTTGGTGTTTGATAGATACAATGTCTCATTTAAAAGTGTCCACCCTCAATAACTCACCAACGAATCAGAATTTGTGAAAACACTCAGACAGCTCGATCTTTGATGACATGATCTGGGATACAAAGCTTGTTTCTACTAACAACCCCATGGAGAGGGTTGAAAGTTGAAACCCCATCAGGAATTTGAATAAGGAAAGTGGATAGTTTTGTATCACAAATGTATGCATGGATTCAAAATTGTATGAACCTGCAGTTTGTGTTCTATAAAGTGAATATTCACAAAGTCACAGAGTGTTTTCATAGAATTATGGTACCGATAAAACTAAATGAAAATTCGGAGGTTAACCGTTGACATTGGCGTTTATTCTCCTGTGATTTTTCCTTATAATCAATAAATTAATCTAATTTTCGGTAATTATTAATATTCCAACATCCACTTACACTGTGTAGTATTCGTATACTAGAAGGTAGGCCTTTTTAGGGTCAATTTATACTAATACGGGTATTTTTGAAGCTAACTGATAACGGAATTTTTTCCTTTTCTGATGGACTTGTCATCAGGGGGGTCTGGGGACCCCCTTCCCCCTTCACCAAAAGTCAAAACCAAAGATCTTCTCACACCAAAATCTAAAGAAACTTTGAATAGACTATTCTTAATAGATGAATCATCTTATGAAAGTAATTATTCTCAGGCAGATCTAACACATTCTTTCTCGGAGCTGAATATGAATTTTGTCAAAGGCCCTGACAGGACTCAAGTTCAGGGAATCATAATAAATAATCTAAATCTCACTATCATCAATATTTATTCCCCTCCGCAGGTTAAGTTACCCATTACATTTTGGAGATCTTTGATTGATAACATTACACAGCCTTATATCATATGTGGTGATTCGAATGCTCAGGATCCTACTTGGGGGTCGGGTACTCAAAATGGAAATGGCAAAGTGTTGAGTGAACTTCTTTTGTCAGATGATGTGACTATACTTAATGATGGTTCAGCAACCGGAATCACCATACCTGGTACCAATTTGAGCGCTCCTGACATTGCCATATGTTCAAGTGATCTTAAAATTAAAGCAAAATGGGAAATAATCCCTGATCCTGGAAATAGTGACCACTTTCCTATTATGACATCAATGAATTTTTCACCACAATCGTTCGAAACATATAGATCTCATTTTTCTACTAGAAAATACAACACCTCCCAGGCAGATTGGTTGAAATATCAAGAGTATATTGAGAGTGCCATAGAAAGTAGGAACACTGATAATTTGGAGGAATTAAGAGATCTTATTTTAGAAGCAGCTGAGGCCTCCATACCTAAAAGAAAAACTCCTCGGCCAACTCCCTACAGGAAACAGTGGTGGAACGATGATTTGTCTGAAGCGGTGACGATGAGGGCAAGAGCTTTCAATGAATATTTACAGGATCCATCTCTCGAAAAATTCCTCTATGCTGAAAATGTTCAAGCTGCAACCAAGAACAAAATTCAGCAGGTCAAACGTGATTCATTCAGGATGTTCTGTGAAAATTTATCTACATGTAATGATAGAAAGCTCTGGTTGGACATAAAATACAAATATTCCAAGGACCATTATACCAAAAAATTACCGCCCTTCAACTTTTCCACCTATTACTCTGGATGAGTTGATCATGGCTATAAGGACAAAAAAAGAATCATGCCCAGGTAAAGATGGAATAACATATAGTATGCTGAAGTATTTACCGATCCAGGCTACAATGTTGATGGCGGGAGTATTCAATCAACTGTTCAATGCCCCACATATTCCTCTATCACTCAAAGATACCTACGTTTTCCCCATTTGTAAACCTAATAAACCTCCAAATGATTCAATGAGTTACAGACCTATTTCTCTGACTTCCTTCATCCTGAAAGTATTTGAATCCCTTATAGCCACCAGGTTGGAGAGAATTTACGAAGAATCAGTTGATGGACAGGAACTTCATTCTGGTTTTCGCAAGGGAAGATCAGTGAATGATGTTTTATCACTTTTGATGACAATATTCTGCACTATCAAAAAATGAAATTTCCATTGTAGTGTTCCTTGATATCAAGCAAGCGTATGACTCTGTCCAGTTTGACCTTCTTGAACAAAGCTTATTGAACATCAATGTCCCTCAAAATATAATTGAACTATTAAGGTCATTGAGTCATTGACAGTACAGAGGAACGTCTATCTCATTGATCCATTTACCGGGGAACTTATAGGACCAGAACAAACACATGTAGGCTTAACACAGGGATCACCGAAAAATCCTATCTTATTTAACATCTTTGTCAAAGATGCACAAGGGTATATTGATATTCCTGGTATGGTAACCTTGAAATACGCAGATGACACTACAATAATAGCTACAGGATCCTCTATTAGGGAGGCTGTAAACTCATCCAGCAGACGTTCAGACGAGAAGACATATGCCAGCGCACTGAAAATTTATTACCAAAACTGTAGAGGATTGAATACCAAGACGCACATATTCTTACAAAATGTACTGACAAGTGGCCACAGTGTGGTTGCTATTACTGAAAGCTGGTTGAGGGAGGGTGTACTTGATGGTGAGTTATTTCCACAAAACTATGCAGTTTATCGTAAAGATCGTAGTACAGGAACTCGCGGAGGAGGAGTTTTGCTGGCAGTTAACAGTGATGAATACAACTCGGAAATATATAAGATTGACTGTCCTATTCAAAAAATTGATGTCCTGGCGGTAAAAATTTCTGGAGCTAATTATATTCCAATGATTGTATTATTAAAATACATTCCACCAAATATTACTATTAATGAGTATGATGAATTTTTTGAATTAATAGAAAATAAGGAAGAAATAGACAGGATAACAATTATGGGTGACTTCAATATTCCAGAACTTCAAAATTTGTATGATGGTGATCTCCAAACTAACTTGACAGCCCGTATCAACAGCTTTCTCAATTTTTGTGATATGAAGCAATGTAACGAGGTTAGGAACCATAATGGAACCATAATAATAGATTGCTGGATTTGGTTCTCACAAATAAGGAAACAGTTTGTGAAGTGCTACCCCATGACGATCCATTAGTGCCAGTTGATCTACATCATCCAGTATTTATTGTGCAGGTTCCAGCATGTCCCACTATCCCTAGAAATTTCTCCTCCAGAGCAAAACGGTATGATTTTAGAAATTTAGATGATCAAAAATTTTGTCGGCTTCTCGGTGAAGTGGACTGGTGTCAACAATTAGGTAAAATCAAAGACGTAAACTATGCTAGTGATATTTTTGACCATATTATTCAGAATATAATTTCAAAGTGTGTACCCTTAAAAAAATGCTGCTCCCGTAATTATCCATTGTGGTATTCAAATGAATTAATTACTCAAATAAAGACGAAAAATCATTACCTAAAAATGTACAGGAAGCACAAATCACTTTTTTATCTCGAGCGTTTCAAAAGTCTAAGACGTTCTGTTAAGCGCGGTGTTAAATTTTCTTACGGAGAGTTCATTCAAAGGTCTGAGAACGATTTGAAGGGAGATCCTCGGGGATTTTGGAACTACGTAAATTCTAAAAAAAACAAGTCTCGAATTCCCGGACAGATGCACTTTGATAAGGAGACTTTAACAACTCCAGAGTCGATAGTCAATGCATTTGCAAAAAATTTTAGAAATGTATACGTCATGAATGACGATAAAAATCTGTCATATATCAACGGTGGAAATGAGGAACTTGTTAACTCCAACAGTTTTTTGAATATTTCTAACGTTTCCGAGGACCTTGTCATATCAGCATCCAAACGGCTTAAAAACAGACTGACTGTGGGACCAGATGGTATCCCGGTTAGACTCGTAAAGTCTCATATGGATTTATTCGCCCGACCTCTATGCATAATATACAATTTGATGATAAAATCCGGCATTTTTCCGAATATCTGGAAAATTTCGCGCATTTGCCCAATTTTAAAGTCGGGAAAGAATTCGGAGATTGTTAATTACAGGCCAATTGCTCTAATATCAGTTTTTTCTAAGTTGATCGGGATAGTTTTGTCTGATATAATTTATGACCACGTTCGAACATCATTATCTGAGTATCAACACGGTTTTGTCAGGTCCCGGAGCACTGCATCGAATCTATGTATATTCACTCAATATGTCTCCAAGTCACTAGATTCTCGAAAACAGGTAGATGTGGTCTATACGGACTTCAGCAAGGCGTTCGATCGTGTCTCGCATCAACAACTGCTGAGGAAGCTATCCAACTTTGGTATTACCGGTGCTCTCCTGTCTCTGCTGGAATCTTATCTAAGAGATCGGAAACAATTTGTAGAATATGAGGGAGTGAGGTCGTTTTCATTCGTTTCCACCTCGGGCGTACCACAGGGTTCTAATTTAGGACCACTGTTATTTCTCCTGTTCATCAATGACATTTCAGATATTTTTTGTTCTCAAAAATTACTTTTTGCGGATGATTTAAAGATTTACAGGGAGATTGGGGATCGCTGGGATTGTTTATTGTTGCAAGGTGACCTCGACAGATTGCATACATGGTGTGTGGAGAATAAGTTATTCCTAAACATAAGTAAATGTTAAACTATGGCGTTCACTAGGAAGCCATCCCATATTGCTTATGATTACCACCTTAATAACACGCTATTACGAAAAGTAAACGAGTCAAGGGACCTGGGTATTGTTTTCGATCCGAAACTCACATTTTCTTCCCATATTGGAGATATAACGGCAAGTGCTATGAGGATGATGGGTTTTGTGATTCGTAATTGTAGAGAATTTTCATCCTTTGAAGCAATTTCCTCTGTTTACCAAGCTTTGGTGAGGAGTAAATTGACATATTGCAGTTTAGTGTGGAATCCTTGCCAGGCAAAATATGTAACTTGCATAGAGGGTGTACAGAGGAGGTTTCTCAAATTCGGTTTTCAGAGAAAACATGGTTTTTATCCCGATAGAGGATATAGTTACGACTCTCTTTTGGATGAGTTCAATTTCATTTCGCTCAGAAAGGTCCGCGAAATTAATGATTTGGTCTTCCTTTATAAGATAATTCACGGACGTATCGATTCGACAATTCTCCTTTCGTCAATATATTTGAATGTTCCTCGTTTTACATCCAGATCGCATTCAACTTTTCATATTGATGTACCTAATACTCAGCATCATTTTCATTGTCCACTTACGTCAATGTGCAGGATTTATAATAATCTTCAGAGTGTGGATATATTTTTCTTGTCTTTATACCAATTTAGGCACTTATTGTTCAGTGCACTTCAGAATTGAATTTTTTTTTTTTAACTTTTGTAGTAGGCTTATCATGATTTGTTTCTTTTTTTTTTGATAGTATAATTATTGTATAATTTTATAAGATAGTTTAATTATGTACACCTGTAATTGGGCTCTATGGCCTGTTGGATGTATTATTTTCAAAATAAAATAAAATAAAATAAAATCTACATCGTCTTCATGTCTAGGTCTAGCTATTAATATTTCATTGTTTACGAAAACTCGATAACCTACATCAGTATAACACAACAAAATTTCCAGGTCTGCTTTTCTATCCCATTTCGAATCTTCATTTTTTTCTTGTACTCCGATATAAACTTTACCTCCATGCATTTTTAACACTTGGTTTTTCACCGAACATTATTTCGAGAGGAGTTTTATTCTTTTCGACTGTATTAGTAATAACCCTATTTTTCAAATATGCTACAGTTTTAATGATTTCAGGCCAATATCGTTAAAGTACGGTACGTTTGCCTAACTCTTTGACATATCTATCGAATCTATTTTATACTTTTCCTCCGTTCCGTTCAATTCATGTACGTATGGTGGACATGGTTCCATGGAAATTCCTTTCTCACTAGCAAAATTTTAAACATCTCTATTTATATATTCCGTGACGTTATCGTATCTTAACTTCTTGATTTTTTTCTCATTAAATTTTCCATTAAATTTACATAATAAACAAAACATTTATTAATTTCACTTTTTAAATTAATTCTATAGACTACTTTGCTATAATCATCATCAAAAGTTAAAATATATTTCTCGCCGTTGTAGTCTGTAGTACTATGTTGTCTATTAATATCTGTATGTATTATTACCAACATTTCTTTTGCCCGTTCTATGTTCTATGTTCTATGTAATCTTTCCTTTCCAGACAACTTGTTTTTGATAGTCAAATTTGATTCACTTCTAATAATTTCACTATTCATATGATTCAGATTCTCTCTCTTAACTGCTAATGCAATCAAATTTCCTTTTGGATCAAAAATTTTCGAAATATTTCCTATTGATACAATTTTATTAAATGTTTTTCAACATAACTTATCAAGTTTCTATCCATATTTTTCACGAAAAAAACATTTGTTATTTGGTCCACTTTATTTTGAACATAAACATTGAATGCATGCAAAATATTATCAACTTTTGTTGCTTGTAAGCAACGAACGTCACCTACTCTAACTTGTCTTGGTTCTTTCAATTCTACAAACTCATGAAAATATTCGTCATTATTTACAATATGATCAGTACACCCACTATCATGTAACCATTCTATTCTACTATTACAACTATTTATTTGAATTTTCAAATTTAGATAAATCCGAGGATAAATCTTTGGTTTCAGGTTTCAGCCAAAAAATGCTTGAGTTACCGTGTTCACTTCTGCTATTAGTTGATTCTGCTGCCAACCTTGTCATTGTCTTGAACCTCGACCACTTCCTCGAGTTCCTCTTCGTCGATTTCGTCCAAATTGTTGATAACGCCAGCTTCCTTGCTGCTGTGCGCCACCTATGGATTTCCATGCACTTTAAAACGACCATATTTACCGCACTTGAAACAAACTTTATCTTTATTTCGTTCCATTTTGAATAGACTTGAACGGCTCTTATTTCCATCAACTTTTCATTTCAATTCGAGCATTTTTATTTTATTTTTCACATATTCCACTCTTTGGTCCGATTCCTTCAGCACATCGATTAAATAACCAACATAACTCGGAGGTCGGAAGCATTTTTATCATGTAACTAAGTTTATATTTTTCGGTCACTATTGCACCCGCACATTGTAACTCGTATCAAAGATGGCGGGTGATGAAGACGTATTTGAAAGTGGCTCTGACAAAAATGTTAGAGAAATTGAAATTAAATGCTATCAATGCGGAAAAAAAGTGGTGGATTCAGTTAAATGCTACAAATGCTTTGATATTTTCCACCCGAAATGTATGGATATATCGGCAAGTTCAAAATCTACTTCTTGCAAGCACGAAGAGGGTAACATTTATAAACTCGCTAAAGAAATCAGTGAACTCAGAAGTGAAAAAGACATCTTGAATATTGAGGTACTTTACCTGAAAGAACTATTGAAGCAAGTACAAGAAAAAAATAAGATATTAATGGATAATAACTCCCTATTGAATGAAAAAATCATGATTCAAGGTGAGAATACTGATAAAAACAATGAAATTTCTATCAATGTCAACAAGATAAACAAAGATAGGAAAGTATCAAACAGCAAAGAATGTCAAGATGTGAGAAATGAAGTTAGTCATAAGAAACCAACGTATGCTGAAAAGTCAAAGCCTAGATCTCTGGAACTACTAACCTCTAAAAATAACTTGTCAACTCAAAAGACAACAAGTATACAAACAACTGATAAGATTATAGAAGACGGACACAACTTGAGAAGAGAATCTAATCGAATTAATGAACTAAGAGGACCTTCATTACAAGAAAACAATGAATGGAAAACAATTAGTCGTAATAAGAGCAAAACAAAAAGGAATATTATATGCACAGGTGTAAACAAAACAACAAACTCATCTATCAAAGGTGTAATGAAAAGACGATGGATATACGTTGGCAGAATACAAGGTAAAGATATATCTGAACAAAAAATCAAAGATTATCTCAGGGACAAAATTAAAAACGAAGAAATAGAGGTTAAAAAGCTTAACACACTTGGTAATAATTCTGCATTCAGTGTCGGCGTCCATACAGAGGAATTATTCAGTTCCATTTGTAACCCTGAAAACTGGCCGGAAGGAGTTATCGTAAGAGAATTTTCATTTCGTAGTTTATTTCGAAAATCTGAAATATAAAAAGAACTTGCAATCGTCAACATTCATAGGCAAGACACAAAACATCAATAGTGAATCAAATAAAGCCGGCAAAGTGCACTAAAGAATTTTGCATAATTCATCAAAATTTACAATCCATTGGTACAGCATTCAACAAATTGGAAGTTTTAATTGCTCAGGAAAACTGTGACGTGGTTGCAGTGACGGAACATTGGAGAAGTGAAGGGGCCAAGGGGGGCTTGAATATTACAAGCTCGGTGGTTTCAACCTGGTGTCAAGTTTCTGTCGTGATTCGGGGCGGCATGGAGGTACCGCCATTTATTGTCGCTTCAATGTTGAGGCAAAGGAAAAAGGTAGATTTAAATCACTTATTGTGGCAAACGTCTTCGAGTGTTCGGCAGTACAAATAAATTTTCAAAATAATAAAATTATAATTGTCTGTATACAGGGTGGCCACTTTTTCAATGGGATTGTATTGGTAACTTTTAAACCATAAGAGTTAGAAGGTCGGTCAAATGGAGAATAAGTTGCATGCATAGAAGCATTATCAAGCAGTTCAAACAAATCGAGATTATCAGGGCCGGTTATTGAGATATAATAAGAAAAGTAAATTCTGTCATTTTGATTTTTCTTTTTTTCCCACTTTATCTCAAATATTATCAAAAAATGTTAAAGGAATTTTTTATTCGACAGTAAATTGTTCTCAATTTGACGTAATCAGATTTCGTATCCAACGTTTCGTGCTCACTGGGCCACCCTCAACCTCATTTTTTTCAATACGGACCTGTATATTTAATGACACTTTTCGAAATAACTTTTAACGCTGAATTCAACGATATATCATACAATGCCATTCAAAGTTGATTTTCAGGTGATTTTGACCCTTATCCAAATTTCTTTGGGTCGTATCTGTAGTGAATGCAATTTATCAAAAACTGCTGTTAAGATGTTAGTCAAAATTATCTTAACAAGAAAACATAACGATTGTAATCACTTCAACCCAATAAATTCAAAAGCTTATATCTCGAGATATATCCATTTGACCGACCTTCTAACTCTTATGGTTTAAAAGTTACCAATACAATCCCATTGAAAAAGTGGCCACCCTGTATATAGGCCAAACTCTCCAACTCATGGGGATATAGATATTTTTTTTGAGAAATTAACTTACATACTGGAACAAAGTTTACTTGAATCAATGAAAGTTATTATTGTAGGTGATTTCAATATAAATCTTTTGTATAATAACAAGTTTGCACGTGAATTTAGACTGCTATACGCTTCTTTCAATATCAAGATAACAATCAATGAACCGACACGATCTGCTTCTATGACTTGTCTTGATAATATTTTAACTAATATTAATGGTCCATCTAGAGTTCTTGAAGCTCACATATCTGATCATTCGGCCATAAAATTCAAATTTAACAAAAAAATTATACTGAGACAATTTTTACTAGGCATATTAATGATAGATCTATGAGTAACTTTCTATCTGATTTGCAAGATATTGTCTGGGATGAGCTATATTCGATAGAATCAGAGCAGGTCAATCAGAAATGGGAATTTTTTTTCACTCTTTATAAAAATAGCTTTTTTTTTCCCCCCAACACAAGATTAAAGTTAATAAACAAAGAAAAATACTATAAAAATGACTAAAGAAGTTAAATATTCAAAAGATTTATTGGATAAACTTTTCATTCTTTATAAGTTCAGACCAGAACTCAAGATGCAGTATAGTATTATCAAAAAACGATATGACACTGAGCTATCATTAATGAAAAAAAAAAATTCTATTGTGATTTCATTAAAAATTCTAAGAATAAATCGAAATCAGTATGGGACGTTGTTAACCCAATTACTAATAACAAAAAAAAATACTTGATGCGAAGAATATGATAGGGAATCCTGGTGAATTAGTTGAAAACTTCACTGATATTGCTCCAAATATCTGTTAAACTCTTCCTCAGCTGGGAGATTACTCTATACCTAAATTTTCATTCCCAAACTCAATATACATATATGTTTTATGTTGATGAAGCTGAACTGGTAGTTGGTGTCAACTCATTAAAGAATATTAATGCGAGAGGCTATGATGATATTTCCCTTGCCTATAAAAGCCCCACACATCTGTCATATAATGAATTGTGCTTTTAAAAAAGGTATTTTTCCTGATTCTCTCAAGATAGCAGTAATATCTCCCCTGTATAAAAGCGGTGATAATGATAGTTTAGAAAATTACAGACCTATCAGTTCTTTGTCTTCTTTTGCGAAAATTCTTTCAAATCGATTGTTTCTCACCAATTTGGATTCAGGCAAGGACATTCAACGGTTGAACAAACTTACAGAATAACCAGAGTCATCAATCAAGCGTTCGAAGATAAACAATACTGCACCTCAGTATTTTTAGATGTAAGTCAAGCTTTTGACAAAGTCTGGCATGCTGGGTTACTGTATAAAATCAAAACTACTTTTTCTCTAAAGTAATTCAGCATTTTGAAATCATATCTTACGGATCGAGAATTCAGGACAAAAATAGGCGAGGAAACATCTCAAAATTACCCAATTAAATCCGGGGTTCCTCAGGGAAGTGTATTGGGTCCAATCCTCTATCTTCTGTACACTTCTGATCTGCCAACAACTAACAACACAACAACTGGAACTTTTGCAGACGATACAACCATAATGGCATGCCATGAAGATCCCACAACAGCAACAAAACTTGTACAAGAACATCTTAATATGGTAGAATTTTGGGCCAGCAAATGGAAAATTAAAATGAATGAAATAAAATCAAAAAAGGTAGACTTCACTTTGAGGAAAGAAGGATGCCCACCAATTCACCTGAATGGTAAAGCAATACCAGAAGCAGAAACGGCCAAGTATCTAGGTTTCCACTTAGATATCAGACTTACTTGGAAAGAGCACATCAAAAAGAAAAGGAAACAAGTTGAACTCAAAATCAAGGAAATCTATTAGCTTATGGGGAGAAAGTCAAAACTGTCTCTAGAAAATAAAATTCTTTTATACAAAACAATTATAACTCCAATTTGGACGTACGGAATTGAAATTTGGGGATGCGCGAGTAAGTCAAATAGCTCCAAAGGTTCCAGTCTAAGATACTGCGTATGATAGCCAACGCACCATAGTATGTTACTAATCAAACACTTCATGAAGATCTGAAAATACCCTGTGTTCAGGATGTCATAAAAACAAGAAGTAGTAAATATCAGTCTAAACTGGAAGTACACACAAATATCCTTTTACAACCTTTAACACAAGTCAACGAAACAAGAAGACTGCAAAGGAAATGGCCAACTGACCTGATGGACTACTAAGAGATTCTCCTAATGGGGAGAATATCTTCACGACATGTTTTATTTTATTTTCTTAAAATTAGCTCATAGAATGTATTCTGATTGCTGATATATAAACTCTTATAAAAAAAAAGAAAAAAAAATCGATTGTTGAATTTTTTCAGAAAGTTCAAGATTCTAAATGATTGTCAACATGGTTTCATCAGAAACAAGGGTACTGAAACAGCTCTATATGATCTAACAAGAGCAATAATCTGGTCTTTGGAGTCAGGGGAGGTGCCGGTAGGTCTATTTCTCGATCTATCTAAAGCCTTTGACTGTGTGGATCACACCACTTTGCTAGGTAAAATGGAACAATGCGGTATAAGGAATAATCAACTTGAACTGATAAGGAGTTATTTGAGTGGTAGGAGGCAGAAAACAGCTTTGAATATTGATGGCGCTACATATGTATCTGGTGAGAGACAGTTGCTGATGGGAGTGCCTCAGGGCAGTATTCTTGGACCCCTTTTGTTCGTTGTTCACATAAATGATTTCGCTGGATTATTTGATTTTACACGAACTCTTCTCGTTATGTATGCGGATGATACAAATATTTTGATAAATAATGTCAATATACCGTCGTCAATCGAATCAACCAAAGAGATTCTGAATTGTGTGAGTTAATGGTTTGCACACAATAAACTAGCATTGAACGTTAAGAAGACCGAATGCATAATGTTTTCTCCTAGATCTCGGGATTTCTCCACCCAAGCCTTATATTATAATGATGTTGAATTAAAATTTAACAGTTGTAGCATATTCTTGGGTGTATTGTTGGATGCACAGCTTAAATGGGAGGAACACACAGAACATGTCCTGAAGAGACTCTGCTCGGTCGATTACAGTTTGAAAGTTGTGAAAAAACAAGTAGGTGAAAATATTCTCAAAATTATATATTATGCAAATGCACAATCAATAATGTCGTACGGTATTATTTGCTGGGAAAGCACTAACCTGAGATCAATATTCGTTGTGCAAAAAAGAATATTGAGAAATATGTTTGGATTAGCATATAGGGAATCTTGTAGAGGCATATTCAAGAAAAATAATATTCTGACTATTTATGGTCTGTATATATTTAGATTACTTTTGTTTCTTCATGAAAACCAACATCTTTATAGTTCCTACAAGAATACAAATAACTCTAGACGACTAGAACCATATTTTTACCGTAAACATTCACTATCACTAACTGAAAAACATCCAGAGTATGCTGCATTGAAGTTGTTCGATGCTTTACCTAAAGCTTTGCACCTAATAAGTGTACATAAAGAATTTAAAAAGCTAGTATATAAGTTAATACTTGATTGTGAGCCTCACAATATGGAAGAATATTTTGATTTTTGTAATAGATAAACTTTGTTATTCGTTGCATTTTTTATGAATTTATTTTTTGAAATTTGTGGATATTTAGTTATGCCTCTTGTATCAGTTTATTTGATTTTTCAATATGCTTTAATATAGGGGTTATTTTTGTAATTTGACCATTTTCGTAATTTTGTCATGTTGATGTGATAATTTGGGAAATAAAGTAGTTATTATTATTATTATTCTTCTTCTTCCACTTTTTCTTAAGACTATTGTCTTGTTATTTTCTGTTTATCCAGCCTCCTGTGACGTAGATGTCCAGCTCTCATGCCATCTTTTTGGTGGTCGGCCAGGAGGGCGTCGAGTGTTGGGTCTTTCGTTCTTTGCCCACTTTGCCAATAGATCAATTCCCATTCTGTCTACGTGGTCCCTCCAGTTTCGGCGTCTTGATCGTACAAATCGAACAACATCCTGAACCTTCAACTCATCCCGTATGACGCTGCTCCTTATTTGGTCTCGTAATGTTACTCCCTTAATTGTGCGCAGGATTCTCATTTCTGTAGATCTAAGTAGCGACTTTGTTCTTGCTGTTTCGGCTCGGATCTCAGCTGCATACGTTAAAATTGGTCTTACCACTGTCTTATAAATGCGGACTTTGCTTTCTGCTGTCATATGCTCGTTCCTCCATATCATGTCTCTCAGACATTCCGATATTCTTGAAGCCTTATTTGCTTGTGCTCTTACTTCCTGGTAAACATTCCTGTGACTGGATATTTAAAACCCTAAGTATTTGCAGTGCAAAGTTTGTCTGATGGGTTTATCATGGACAGCCAGTTTACATCGGATAGGTTCCTTTGAGATAACCATCGATTCCATTTTCCCGGCTGAAATCATCATATTAAACTTTTCTGCCATTATCTGGAATCGGTACAGTTGTCGCTGTAGATCGTCTTCGTTTTCTGCCATTAGTATGGCATCGTCTGCGTAACATGAAATATTTACTGTCCTGTCTCCCATCCTATATCCCCCATTGATCTCGTTGACGCTTCCGATTATTTTATCCATAATAAGATTGAAGACGGTCGGGCTAAGACTATCACCTTGTCGGATTCCTGATAGTATCGGCACCTCCTCAGACAATCCATGCTGCGTTTTTATACGTGTTTTGTTGTCAGTGTTCAGCTGTTCGATCACTTTTATGTATCTGGAGTCTATCCCATTCTCATAAAGAATTTTCAAAACGTCCGACAGCTGAACTCTATCAAATGCGTTTTTCAAGTCCACCAAGCAGAGATATAGTGGCTTCCCGAATTCCACCGATTTTTCTATTATTTGTCTCAATATGAAGATTGCATCAGTCGTTGATCTATTGTTTCTGAATCCTTGCTGTTCTTCGCTGATGGTTATCTTGGTTGTTATCCGTACAGTCAGTATTTTCGTGAAAAGTTTACTCACGCTGTTTAATAAGGTTATAGGTCGATAATCCGCGGGGTTGTTCTTGTTCCCTTTCTTGTAGACAGGTATTGTCGTACTTCGTTTCCACTCTTCCGGAACTTTTCGGTCTGATATTATTTTTCGGAATAGCACTGATAAAGCTTCCTCCAATTCGATACCACCATATTTGAGCATTTCATTGGTGATTTCATCGGGACCAGGTGCTTTCCTGTTTTTGATTTTCATCAATGTCCTGTGAACTGTGTCTCGTGTTATCTCTTCTTCGTTCAGTGTTTCTACATGTTGCTCATGAATTTCTTCTGTCTGTGTGTCACTCTTTTTTTGAAAGACCTGCTATAAACTCTTTCCATTGTTCCGGCCTGATATTGTTCACCTGAATGTCCCCATTAATATCTCGTTTGCATTTCCTCAATACTTTCCAGATCTTCTTCTGCCCTCCATATAGGTCGTTTTCCATTTCACTTGAAAAATGTTCCCAGTATTCTTTCTTTAGATCTTTTATGCTACCATTTACTCTGTTCCTGACCAGCTTGTACTCATCATATGCTTCTCTTGTCTTTGCGTTTATATAACGAAGAAATGCTTTTTTCTTTTGCTTCGCCAGGATCTTGATGTCATTCGTAAACCATGGTTTAGTCTGCTTTCTTCCGTTTAGGTTAACTCTCCGAACTCCAATTGCTTCCTTTGCGCTTTCGATTATACTAGTCCTGATTTCGTCCCAGACTTTATCTACGTTCTCTTCATCCTCTACAGGTTCTGCTATCAGCTTGCCTTCAGTCTGTTTCCATAAAGTTTCTTCGTAGATTCATTCCTGAATGCCTCTATATTACATTTTTCCATGCAAACGGTGGGTTTTTCTTCAGTTAATTGGCCTTGCAGCGATATTTACACAGTACTAAACCATGCTCCGTTCCTACATTAGCTGATGTCAGTGTTCGTATATCAAAGATTTGGCTCGGATGAACCTCTCGATTAGAGATTATGAAATCAATGGAAGAGTTTTGGTTCCTTGTATTGTCAAAGGTGAATTTTTGGCTCTGCTTGGGTTGGAAGAATGTATTATTGATGCGAAGTTCGTTTTCTGCACATGTTGTTATCAGCATCTCTCCGTTATCATTTAGAACGTCTTCGTTGAATCTTTGCATAACGCCAGGGATAATCGTATTTCCTATTCTGGAGTTCAGATCACCTATAATGAAGACTTTCGATTTTTTTGGTAAGCTATCTAACACTTCCTGTAGTTCCTCAAAGAAACAGCTTCTCTCTGCCTTAGGCTTGTTTATATCTGGACAATAGACACTGATCATGTATAACACTTCTATTCCAAGTTTTAAGGTGACATACATTATGTGACTGTTTAGATATCGGGCGTCCACAATGTTATCCTTGAATTTCCTATGTACCAATATTCCCACTCCGGCCTTCGCTCTCTGATCTTTTTCCGCTCCACTGTAGAACAGTATGTAGTTCTGGTAGTCCGTGTTTCCCTTGCCTTTTTTCTTAGTTTCCGACAATGCACATAATATGTCAATTTTGTGTTTGTCAAGTTCCATAATCACTTCCTGGTCTCTATTATTCCATGATGTTATATTCCATGAACCAATTTGCAATTTCTGTGATCTCCATAATCGTTTTATCCTGCTTCGTGCCGGGTCATTTTTCCGTAAGTTCCGTCCATGTTCCGAGGCTTGATTTACAGTTCTATGAGCAATTATCGTTTTTACAATGGAAAGGATGCTAACCTCTTCCATAAACCCTCCTCCTTCATCCGGGCTTGGGACCGGCAACGAACAGTGCTAGGCTACTCATTCCACCCAGCAGTGAACGCAGGCGGAGTTTATTATTTATCCCCCGACTTTTGCCTATACGCATAGGATTTCTCCTCGCCGTCGGCTTCTCACTCCTCGCTAAGAGGAACATTCACTCAATCCCAGATATTTAAAATATCAGAAGGGCTGAGCTCGGTCGTGTCCGGTCCTTGTGGTCCCTCTGGTTCTCGTCGAACTTCTGGTCCTCTTACACGCGATCCTTGGACCTGTCCTTCGCTTCCTAGGAATTTTCTCACCGTCCTCGAAGTACCTAAAAGAACAGCTTTTTGCATTATATTACATATATAGGTACTCACTAAATCCTAGTTGCTTGATATTTCTCTTGAGATTTTTGGGTACTATTCCTGTTGTTGAGATAATAATTGGAATAGTTCTCGTTGATATCATTCCCCACTGGCGCTTTATCTGAAATTCGAGGTCCCTATATTTTGAAATTTTTTCGACCTCTTTTTGACGCATGCTGTTGTTATTGGGTATTGCTACGTCGATGAGTATTGCTGCCTTTTGATGTTTATCAACTAGCAATATCAGTCAAAACTGTACGATCCCAGTACAGTTTATAGCGTTCGTTTTCCAGGACGGTTTCCGGTCGGTATTTGTAGTATGGCACTTTTTCAGAATGAATTAGTGTTAATTTAGTTGCCATTTCTTGGAGTAGTATCTTTCCTACTGCATCGTGTCTCTCTTTATATTGATTTCCTGCAAACATTTGACATCCTCCCGGGATATGTTGGATTGTCTCATTCGTTGGACACCCATAACGGCATCGATCGTCAGTAATAGTTCGATCCTTTATGATATACTTGCAGTAATTTCTTGTTGAGATCACTTGATCTTGGATGGCTAAAAGAAATCCTTCCGTTTCTGGATACATCGCACCTAATGTGAGCCAATAGTTCGACGCTTCAATGTCGACATGATCCTGGTTCACCTCGTTGAAATGTCGTCCATGTAGGGGCTTTTCTCTCCATCTTTGCAGTTTTTCTTGGATTGTCTGGTGGTTGTATGACAATTGCTCCTTGTGCAGTTGTAAAGGTGTTGATTCGTCTGCTTCACACAGTACTTTGTAGATCTCTGACGTGCCTGATTTGTCTTTGAAGTATGTTCGTAGCGTAGGCATTCAATTTGACCATGGGCAAGTTCCATGATGTCTAGCAGACCTCTGCCTCCTTTATTCCTCGGCAGTGTCGTCCTCTCAATGCTACTTTTCGGATGGTGCTTGTGTGCTTTCGTCATCAAGGTTCTCATTTTGCGTTGCAGGTTTTCCATATCTGTTTTGCTCCATGGAATGATACCGAAAGAGTATGTAAGAATTGAACATGCATATGTGTTGATGGCTCTCGTCATGTTCTTGCTGTTGAGGTTTGTTTTTAAAATTTTGTTGATTCTCCTAATGAACTCAGTTGTTAAGTCTTCCTTCATTCTTTGATGGTTTATTCGTCGGTTTTGTTTCATTCCTAGGTATTTATAAAGATCGTCCGATTTCATTGCTTCTATCTCCTGTCCATTGGAGAGAGCTATCGGCTCATCTTGGATTTTTCCACGCACTACGCTAATAGTACGACACTTGTCCAATCCGAATTTCATCCCCACGTCTTTCGAAAAATTTTCCACCAGTTTGACCATAATTTGCAAGTGGTTTTTGTTGCCTGTTATAAGTTTTAGGTCATCCTTGTATAGCAAATGATTGAGTGCAATGGTATTTCTATTTCCTTTGACATTGAAACCTTTTTCAGTAGCATTCAGTTGTTTAGAAAGGGGGTTCAGCGCCAAGCAGAACCATAAGGGACTTAATGAATCTCCTTGGAAAATTCCCCTTTTTATTGGAATCTCTTTAGTAGTTATGTTCGCCGTAGAGAGTTCGATATTCGTTCTCCAGTTGCACATTGCATACTTCAGAAAGTTTATTGTAATTGGATCGATCTTGTTTATTTTCAAATTTTTTGTCAGCCACCCATGTGGAATAGAGTCGAAGGCCTTCTTATAGTCAAAATATGTCATATAAAGATTTCTGTGTTTTTTGAAGGCTTGGTTACATATGATGGAATCTATTATCAGCAGTTCCTTCGATCCTAGTGCATTCTTGGAACATCCTTTCTGCTGTACTGTCATTATGTTATTTGTCTCGCAATGTTTGTAGATATGAAATGCTATAAATGATGTGATGATTTTATATATTGTTGGTAGACATGTAATTGGTCTGTATTTTGATGGATCCGCTCTATTTTGCAGATTCTTCGGTAAGAGGTATATATATAGGTGGTCCCTGTTGTTAAAAATTTGGGCATTTCCGTTGGATTCCTTATAACACCATTTATGGTTTCAACTAGCCTGCCGTGTATACACCAAAATTTCTTCAACCAAAAGTTGTGGATTCCATCCGGGCCGGGTGATTTCCAATTGTGTGTGTTTTTCAATATTTCATGGAATTCTTCTATAGAAACTGCGTTATGCGGCATGTGTTCTATTGTCTCACAGGATTTCTCTTCACTTCTTATCCAATCAGCCTGGGAGTTGTAGGAGGTTGGTGTAGCCAGTTGATCTGTCCAAAAATTCTCAATATCTTCGACGGTTGGATAACTTCCTGGTGTTGCTGACATATTATTGTTTAACATTCTATAGAATTTTCTTTCGGAGTTTTCAAAAATCAAATTATCCTGTTTTCTTCTATAGCTCTCATTGTATCTTCTGAGTCTTTCGGAGTACACACTAAGTTTTTGTTTCAGTGTGTCTAAAATTTGTTGAGCATTTTCATTGTTTGGATCATATGTTGTATGTTGCCGGTGACGATCCATTATCACATCTGCGTTGTTTTGTTCCTCAGTGTTCATTTGTGCATTGATGTTGTGTTGGTTTTCAGCACAATCGTAGTTTTCTTCAGTTCGGGATAGTTTCTGTGAAATTCTGCAAATAATTTTTGCCGGTAGCCTATTTTATCCTCTTCCATATTAGTCACTTCATAATATATGCGCATGATAGTTTCATTTATCGAACTCGTCCATTTCATGCGTCTTCTTGGTAGACCTGCTTGGGTGAGTGCTGGTTGGGGATCCTGCGCAGCACCTTCAGCGGTCGGAGAAAATAATATTATTTATTATTATTATTATTAATTATAACTGAAGATTAATTAAACTGAAGATAGTTTTTGCAAAACTACTATTATTTAATCAACTCGACCTATAAAAAACATTTTCAATAATTCATATGCCGTTTTTTCCAGAAAGTCCTTTGGTTTACAATTTTTAAATATTCTCGGAAAAACAAATATGTTTTATTAGGCTCAATGAGAATCGAAATAAAATATTTGGAGCATCATTAAAAATATGGTAATTGTTGACATTTTTATTGTAAATAGTTTTGATTCATATATTTCTTCTTTAACTCCTTAAATTTCAAAAACATAATTTACTACGCATCTTTGTCCTACATCTGTTGTTCAATTTAATGATTAATATTTTATCTTTAGCTTTTTCTCGCAGCCTTTGTATTGTGGCATTGTATAATGGCTCTGTAGCTCTACTATTAATCGGCTGCTGACTTCCTAAGTTTCGGTTCGTATTTTTTTGGTGCTTATTGGTTTGCAAATATTGCGTTGCTGCTGTTACACCCACTCCACAGTATTTTCAAAACAGCACACTACCGTCTGCCATCAGTTGTAGAATCGCCAAAGTGTTCGACGAATTGGTTCAAAACTGCACTAACTGATTCTTTTTTCATTGGATGTTTTTAACACTGTGATGTTTGCTCTTCAAAATCAAACAAACAAACTTTTTATTCAAAACGAATTTTGGTTAAATATCTATCTTACCAGATGTTGTTGATGTTAGCGATCGGGATAAATATGTAAGGAGACTGTTGGTTATATGTGATCAAATTATAAAGAAATATAAGGAACTGAAATTTAAATTTGAAGAAAAAATTTGCATGTTGATTGAATAATTAACGTTGAATGTTGTTTCCTTAATTTTCAGGTATATTTTATAATTCATTAAATTGTGTTATTACATTATATTTTCTATGATAAAATAAACTTTAATTTTCAGAGAAACACTTCTATTGGTTATTCAGCAACAGTTTTTTTTGGAAGATTAAAATTATAAATATTTTCTCCGAACTCTCCATTCCATAGAGTTTGGTTAGGTATTAGCTCATAAAAAATCATAAAAGCTCTCTGGGATTCACCAAATATATTCTCGAAGTCCGGTTTTATTCAATTCGTCCACGTTCGTTTGAAAACAAATTTTTCTTGGAAATATGCAGATAGAACAGAAATTACTAAATATGCTCTCTAATTCCAAAAAAGTCTCGAATATGCATTAGCATATGTAGTTAATCAAATGTACTTTTATCCAAAACCTAATTATATCGTACAATGATCGTCGATGAATTCTGCTATATTTCATCTCACTGGAATATCTTCAAATATCTCGAAAACATTAATGGCACAAAATCCATAGCATACGGTACAAATTGGCACACAATGAGCACAATTCATTTAAAGAAGAAATTCTCTGAATTTCCATATATGAGTCACAGCGTCAAATGAGGGAAAACTCGAAATGGAATGATACTCTGCATCTACTTACCTACACATTAAGGCTAATGTAAAATTTTGTAATATTTGTGATTTTACTAACAGAAAACCATTTCACTTGGTTTTCTCTATTTTTTTTGAATATTCATGTCATTAGTCCCTCATATGTATGTTTATGTATATGTAAACTTTGATGATGAATATATGTTATTATCATTATCACTATAAGTGAATGGCCACAAAATTCATAATATATATGGCAGAAATTGGCGCAAAATTAGCAAAATTCATCAGTTTAATCCCGAATGATTGGCTGGAATAACGCATTGCGAAAATTAGTTGAACCTCCAAAATGTCAGATTTGGACATGTGAGAAAAATAATCGAAAAAAAGAAATTCCCATATATGGGTCATCAATTTGACGCTGTGACGGGAAAAACTCGAAATATCTTGAAAAGTGAATAGGCTCAAAATTCGTAACATACAAATTGTCAGAAAATGGGCACAATTCATAGAAAAAAAAAATCCCAAATATTCAATCATATTTCCTCAGCCCGAAACGCTGAATTCTTAGTATAAAAATTGTGAAAATATTTCAAAGGCAGGTTTTGATTTGATGACGGAGTAAGTACCTTCTGAATCGATTAAAATTTTCATGTCTATTTTTGGCAGATAAAAGTAAGGCACTTTTGATTGAAATCTAACACAATTTAAATTTATATTTCCTTGGAGTCCTGGGCAATCTTCTGAAAATTCACGTCTTTAAAATGAAATTTCGGAACGTTTTTTGCGTCAGATTCGTGGTCCTAAATGTTGAAGCATCGTTGCTCTCAAATAGGTGGTATATTGAGAGTAATTCGTTTGATTTGTAAACCTAACAAAGCCTTAAAGCAATTATTAAATGATTCTAGCCAGTCATTTTGAAGAACTGTATCCATTAATCTTCCAATTCATTCCAGAAATATCCAAATGAAACGGAATTTAATTTGTTCGAGTGTCGATTCCTCGAAACTATCGTTAACTTTTCGAACCATTGATAGAATTCCACTTTCCGTAACCGAATCTCTGAACTTGTTTTCAGTTGTAAATAGACCATATAATGCATAATTGAGCAACGATTTCAACGAGCGCATTAAGAAATAAAATGAGTTCTGTGAAAAGTCATTTTTGCTTCATTTGAAACTACGCATATTTCGAAAGCATAAAAAATATAGTAGTTTATTTCAACATAAAATTGTTATATAGGACATTTTCTTACCCTGAAAAATCAAAATGGTGTACCTTATATCTATTGACAAATTCACACAAATTAACTTCGCCCGTTTGCCAGAAACAAATAACAAGCGAAAATCAACACACTAAGTCTACAGAAAATAAATCATCACAAATAAGAATCGGTGATCGAAATATTCATCTACAATTTTGATTGAAACAAACAAGAGAAAAACAGATCTCAGTAAAAAAATTCTCAAGTGAATAGAATTCAGAAAATATACAAAACAGTGAATAACTAAATAAAGTCAAATGGAATTGCAGAACAAGCAGCTCATTAATTTTTCCGAGCCTCGTCTCAAAAGAAAAATTTCCTACCTTGTTCCACGACTTGTTGAACTTGATTTGACTTCCGACCATGCTATTTCAAATATTTTAGTTCTTCAAAATAACACCGATTTTTTCAGAGGGCCATTTTTATTGAGTACAACTTGAGTGTGATTTGAGTACCTACAACATGATACTATAGATGGCACTCAACTTCAACAAAATCGAATAAAGCACTACACTCTCTTTCTATCCATTCCTTATACTATGGTACTATTTAGTAATATATGTTATCATTTTATCAGGAATGCCGTTTTGAATAATCAGATTAAAAATAATGTATGTACTTGCAAAAGTTTGTATCAGAGAGCGGTTCACAAAGGAGGCTATATAAGATTGTACTGTACTGGGATCGTACAGTTTTGACTGATAAAACAGTCCCTCATAATAGACCAGATATATTACTAGACGATAAATATCAAAAGACGGCATTACTCGTCGACGTAGCAATACCAAATAACAACAACCTGCGTCAAAAGGAGGTCGAATAAATTTCAAGATATAGGAACCTCGAATTTCAGATAAAGCGTTAGTGAGGAATGCCGAATGATATCAACGAAAACTATTCCAATTATCATCTCAACAACTGAAATAATGCCCAAAAAACTCAAGAGGAATATCAAGCAGCTGGGACTTAGTGAGTATATATGTAATATAATGCAAAGAGCTGTTCTTTTATGTACTACAAGGACGGTGAGAAAATTCCAAGGAAGCGAAGGACAGGTCCAAGGATCACGTGTAAGAGGACCAGAAGTTCGACGAGAACCAGGGGGACCACAAGGACCGGACACGACCGAGCTCTACCCTTCTGATATTTTAAATATCTGGGATTGAGCGAATGTTAATTCCTCTTAGAGGAGAAATCCTACGCGTATAGGCAAAAGTCGGGGAATAATATAATAATAATAAAGTTTATTCATGATTCAATACAGTAACATTTATAAACATGATTACCACAGAGGTGATAATTCATTGCTAAAAAATTACCTGTACGTGGTACCTACATTTATTTGAACTCAAGACTGATTCTGATATAAATGAGCAATTATTTACATACAATCAAATATTTGTTTTTCTTGTGCAGTCTGCTATAATCAGAATCCTGATGCCAACATGTGTAACCGTTTTCAATCTGTCGTTTCAAGTTTTTGCTTTAATAGTAATAGATCCTTGAATAGTGAAAATAGTGTCGTCATCGTGCTTTTAGTCCCAATCGGTGAGTTTTAAAATTTTTCTATTTTTATTTTCTTCTTAGGTGAGTTTCTTTTTTTTACATACATTTTTTTTTAACTAATTAATCAATTGATTAACTTGATTAATCTTTATTAGATATTTGTTTAATCTTTTTTCGTAACTAATTTATTATTGTCTTTACCAAGTCCTTGTTTTCAGTGATCCACATTTCAAGTTTTATTTTGAAGGTCCTTGTTTTGTCAATAATTCTCAAATCATCAAGTAAATGTTTATATAACCTTGGCGGCAGGTACATGAAACTTCTTTGTCCTATTCTCTTCTGACATCTGTCTGTCCTATAATTTCTTTCCCTATTTCGCGTATTGTGTTCATGTTCCGGCAATTTAATTTTAATTTTCTTCATAAACACACGATGTAGAATCTTTTGAGTATACAATCGTCTAGGATCGAACACACCCGACAAGGTATATATCTGCTAAGGCGGAAAAGTAAGTTTCTTCCTGAATATAATTTTCAAAATCCATTTTTGCACCACTTCAAGTTTCTGCAGGTGACTGCTATAAATACCATCCCATCCTATGATCCCGTAATTTATCTGCGACTCCACCAAAGCATAATATATCATCTTAAGGTGTTTCGTACTCGTCACATATCTAGCCATTATTTTAAACTGATATAGAAACCCCCGGAGTTTCTTTACTAGGTTATTCACATAATTCTTCCATTTCAGGTGTCCATCTATTTCTATGCCAAGGTATCTCATCGTATGTGTTTCAGGGATTTCTACATCATTCACAATTATATTCTTCAGTGAGGGAAGTCTAGAGCTATATGAGGAGAATGGCATATATTTTGTTTTGTCGAGGTTTAAAGTGAGTCCCATAGACAAATAAGGAGAAGACTGACGACTGCGTAGATTCGTTTGAAATGTATATGCTAGCGACCCGAGGGTTTGGAACTAATGTATCGCTATTTCACACAAAAACATATTTTTCATCCTTATCTACTGAAAATGATGAAACGTTTTAGGCGTAATATCCAACCTCTCTTTTGTGTTTCATTTCAGTTCTGTCTTGATTTTTAGTTTCTTGCAGGATCAAGTTTATCTTCTAGTTTTTTCGTATGTATGATAAGTATAAATATGAAGCACCTTTTGTCTTAATTGATCGTCATTTCATTCAGCTGTTCATTCCAGCAAATATTAATATGAACAGTAGAATATGTGAGCACCATATCATTGAGGACAATTTTTTCAATACACCCAAAACAAGACTTTCACCTTCAGCCCTGCCAGATTTTCCAAATTATGCACTGCTTTCAGATAAGAATAATTTAATTAATTGTGTGCCGAGTACTAGTTTAACAGATTCAAGTTCAGATATCGGAAATAACAATCCGAGTACTCTGACTGTTTCCCCTTTTGTGCAGAAAGGATCAGGCATTTTAAATCAAGTTAATACCAAGGAAAAGAGTCATTTAACATTTATAAATTTTTTTATATAAGTAAATGTCAAAGAGGGTGGTAGTTGTATAGCTTGAAGAAAACAGAGCTATATTTTCACATCATATTGTTCTATTGATATCACCTTACATACTTCCAATAAAAATCTCTTCAGGATCACTATTAATTTTTCACTTTGTTCCAGGTTTCAAACGGCTTACGTTGGAGTTCTGCCAAAGAATTGAACATTCCAATTCTAAATCAATCCTTCGATTTCCTGGATTTTTGTCGGTAATCACAAAAATAATTTTTTTAGTGTCAATCTCCAAATGAAATCTTTCCTTCTTTCATAGTTAAGTGGTACAATACGATATATCTAATTTGATTCAATTATTTCATTTATTTCTGTTGACAAATATCAATTTGTATAATTATGTGCAATAAAAAGTATTTCAAAATTCGTTGAGTATTATTACTTAGGTAAAAATTGAGTTGAATGCAAAACCTCACTGAAATATTGAAAAAACTGTAATTGATATTGCAATTTTCAGTTCAAGTTTTCATTCAAATCGTGAAATTGTTCGGAATTATGATTTAAGGCGCCTAATGCGCAGAATCAGCATCGTTAGTTCAAAACACTGCTCATAAGGGCGCCACAATCATGCTTAGATATTTATTTTACCACTGAGTTGTTACTCTTTCCTTCATTTCTCTATGGTGAGTCCATCATAATCAAACCATCCTTTGATGTCAACAAATTCTATTTCTACCTTTTCCTTCAAGGCATCCCAGAACTCAGCGTGGTACTGGACAACAGTATCGTCCGCAAAGCTAATGATGTTTCCTTTATTTTTTTGATGGAAGAGGCTATTCATATATGACATAAATAAAACAGGCTCAAGAACTGTGCCCTGAGGTACTCCGTAAGAAACTATTTCTTCATGACTTCTAATTCCATTTATTTTTGTTAGATTCTTACGATTTTTCAGGTAACTCCCTAGAAGTTGATGTATCTTCCCCTAAATCCATAATTTTTGAGCTTTCCCATTCTCAGCAATCTTTCATGACGAACAGTATAAATGCTTTGAATAGGTCAAGAAATACACATAAAGATGGCACTGCTTCATCAAGAAATTTATATATATTCTTCGTCAATTCTCCTATAACTTCCTCAGTTGATCTGCCCTGCCTGAATCCAAACTGTAGTTTCGATATAATTTTATATTTATCCAGGAATTTCACAATTCTGACCTTGAGAATCTTTTCTATAATTTTGGCTAGGTTCGATATGAATGAAATTGGTCGATAATTGCTGACTTGGAACTTATCCCTTTTTTTATATAGTGGTTTAACGACTGCTAATTTTAGCATGTTTGGAAAACATCCAGTTTCGAAACAATGGTTCACCAAGTATATCAAGGGATGGAAGATTTCCCTTTTTATTTTTTCCAGTGTCTCCGCCTTCAGCCCATCATGCCCCGGTGCTTTCCGTGGCTTGGCTTCAATTCAATAATTTGCTTTCTCTATCTCACTGGGTGTTGTTGGTTCTGAATAAAATGTTTTTTTTATGAACATCTTCCTCAATACAGTCAACCGATGCATTTGATTTATTTGCGTATGTTTCTCCGATAGTATTGTAGTATTTATTGAATATATTGGCAATTTTTTCATCATTTTCAATGATATTTTGCCCTAGATCCTTTATATTAATTCACTTTTTTTTCTAGTTTAGAAGCATAAGGTACATGTTTCCTTCAGAAAGTCCCAAATGCCCTTGGACTCCGACTAATTTTTTTTTATACATTCTTCTAAGTATTTTTTTTTTTTGGCTTGTTTGATCAATTTATGTACTTCTTTCTTATGATGATTATATTGATGATTCAATTGTCTATTTTTGATGTCATGTTTTAGTTTTGAGTAAAGTTTTTTTTTTGTTGATTGCTTTATGTAATGTTTTCGTAATCCAATTTTTCCTGATCGCTTGTTCCTTCTTTTTGCGAACTGTAGTCTTATTTGACTTAATATAATCCTTCAGAATTTGAATGAATGTTTCCGTTATTGAATCAGCATAATTTTTTCATACATCTGAAGCCATGTTTCACCTGCTAATTTTGTCTTCAACGAGTTATAATCAATGAATTCTTTGCTTCTAAGATTTGAGTTTGCTTTTTATTTTTGTTTTCATATTCAAAGTGAGGGCAATCGGATAGTGATCAGTAATCAAATACTGTAGAATATAACCATTTAAATTAATATTTCCACCTCGTCTTAAGTTTCTGATAAAAAAGTGGTCTATACAGCTTCCACTTTCACCGACATGAAATCGAAAGTACTTAAGTTATTATGGCGAATGATATACATGGGTTGCAGAGGTTGATGGATAGGATAGTAAATGTGAGTGAAAAATATGGACTACATCTGAACGTGAAAAAGACGAAATTCATGATCATCACAAAGAATAAAGAACTAACCGCTCAATTGAACATCCACAACATGTTTGTACAAAGAGTCACCAGCTTTACTTACTTAGGAACGAACGTTAATGAAGATTGGGATCACTCTATTGAGGTGAAATGTAGAATCGAGAAAGCCGGAAGTGCCTTCCTCAAAATGAAAAAGCTTTTTACGAGTACCTTAGCTATGAAGACCAAAATAAAACTACTGAGGTGCTATGTCCTTCCGATGCTTTTGTATGGTGTCGAAGCATGGACATTAACAGAAGCGTCCTGCAAGAAATTAGAGGTGTATGAGATGTGGTTGTACCGTCGTATTCTGAAGATCTCATGGGTTGACCACATCACGAATGCAGAAGTTCTCCGCAGATTTAACAAGGAGATCTTGTACCAAGTAAAAAGACGAAAACTTGAATACCTGAGTCACGTTATGAGAAATCCGGAGAGGTATCGACTTCTACAACTGATACTACAGGGAAAAATTCAGAGAAAGAGAAGCATTGGACGACGAAGAATATCGTGGTTGAAGAATTTGAGAGTTTGGTTCAACTCAACAACCACAGGGCTATTTCGGGCAGCAATTGATAAGGTCCGTGTCGCCATCATGTTAGCCAACATCCAGAATGGATAGGCATCAAAAGAAGAAGAAGTGATTTTTTAATCCTACTTTCAGAGGAGCGTTATGAGTTTGTGTAGATGTTTTCGTAAGTACCTCCACATATTTACTCAGCAAACATTTTGTCAAAACCTGAGGTTTATGATTTCTTCAGCTTGCGAAGTGCTTCCTGAGTTCCCTCCATAATCGAGTCCTCTACTCTACCATTTTTTATAAGTTTATCATTTTTATTTTTGAGTATAGGGATGGAATTCAAATAGAGATCTTCTGTGACCATAAAAATCGCTAAATAATCTCGGTTTAGAATGTAAAACTAACAGACAAATCCGCATGAGAATAGAGAAAATGGGACAACTCAGTATATTAGGGCTGTGGACAATTACTTTGAATCAAGATTTCAAAATGGCATTCTTCGAAATTAATTTACAGAATGTGTTTATTGTCATTAGCGAGAACCATTTTCTCATTCGACACCGACGAAGGTGAAATTTTTAATTCACTAAATTACTGAAATACAAATGAGGTTTATAATAATAGCTCTGTGAGAAGTAACTTAATATAAAATTGTCTGAGGGCTTTCGAAATTCAATTCAAACGGGTCTCACCTAATAAAATACATATAAAACGAATGGATGAGATTCATTATGTCACATGAATAGAATAATTGTTTGGAAATTATTAGAATCCACTGAATGTGAGCCTCCAGACATGATAATAGGTATCCAAAATTTGTCGTACCAAGGTTAAGGTTATAACAAGGTTATACAAGGATTTCCTAACATATTGAAGGGATTCATTTCATGGACAGAACCGTATTCGAAATCACAAAACATAAATTTTTATGATTTGGAACCGCAAAAATTGATATCACAATTGTTCCTTATAATTTATCGATATAACATAAAAAAATATTCTCTTACTCTTTTTCTATGAAATCAAAGAAACAAATTCAGTACGTCCCTCAAAGAAAAGAACTAATCGTAGACACGTGTTTCGAGCTTTCGGCCCACATCAGTCATCTTTTCTTTGTTTTTGAATAATTCCCTCGTTATCCTTTAAACATAAATATAATTTTATGTTATTTGGAACGGTAATTTGTTCAACATTTGTTCAAAAAAGCACTGATGTGAAGTAGAGAGATTTTGTGCGATTGGCAAACTTCGTATTCATATAATTGTTTCACACGTATGGAAATTATACCTGACCCAGGCTTCCGAATCCAAAAACAATTATTCAATCAACCCAAAAATAAAGAAGGATGAATTTAGAAAAAAAAAATCGTGAGGGAGAAACAAGCACATTTGCATCTTTTCTGATGAATCTCGATTCTCCTTAGGTGCACATGATGGCGGAAGAAGGGTTAGACGACGTCGGGGAGAAAGACGTGAGCCTCAGTTTGATGTTGAGCGTCATGTACAACGGACAGTAGGCGTTATGGAATAGAGTACTATTTCACATGCAAGTAGGTCAAGCTGGCACCCCCAAATGCGAATTTTTGGATGAAAATTTCAGGATCGTTTGACCATCGTAGGTGCACGTTTGTTCACCCGTTTTTTTTCATTTGTCCAGGCACAGTTCGAGAGATTTAAGGAAATACATCTTTTCCGTTCATTTTCTGAGCAGCACTCCCAAATTGCAAAAAAGTTTTTAAAAAATAGATCGTTTGTCCAACGTTAGTCTACTTTTGTCCATCCTATAATTTCCTTTGTTCAACCACAGAAACCAAAATATCGATCATACGAAATTTCGGGAAGTGTGAATGCGAATTTTGAGCTTAAAATTTCAGGATCATTGGTCCATCGTAGGTCCATCCAATAATTTAATTTGTCCACCCCCATAATTAAAAAAAATCGACTATTCGAAATTACGCGAAGTATTAAATTGGCACCACCTAATGCGAATTTTGACCTCAAATTTACAGAATCGTTTCTCCATCATAGGTCCACGTTTGTCTACCCAATAATTTCATTTCTCCACCCACAGAAACCAAAAAAATCGATCATTCTAAATTACGGGAAGTGTTCAATTCGGTATAGTTCCATGGAGCAAAACAGACATCGAAAATTTGAAATGAAGAAACGTCGATGACAAAAGCAAACAAGCACCATCCGAAAAGCAGCATTGAGAGGACTACACCGAGAAATAAAGGAGGCAGGGGTCTAACGGACATCATGGAACTTGCTAGTGGGCAGATAGAAAGCCTACGGGAATACTTCAGAGATCAAGCAAGTACATCAGAGTTCTACAAAATACTGTGTGAAGCAGACGAATCAACCCCTTTACAACTTCACAAGGAGCAATTTTCATACAACCACCAGAAAAACCAAGAAAAACTGCAAAGATGTAGATAGAAGCCCCTGCATGGAAGACATTTCAACGAGGTGAACCAGGATCATGTCGACATTGAAGCGTCGAACTATTGGCTCGCATCAGGTGCAATGTACCCAGAAACGGAAGGTTTTCTTTTAGCCATCCAAGATCAAGTGATCTCAACTAGAAATTAATGCAGGCATATCATAAAGGATCGACTAATTACTGACGATCGATACCGGACGATACAGGAGGATGTCGAATGTTTGCAGGAAATGAATATAAAGAGAGACACGATGCAGTAGAAAATATACTACACCAAGAATTGGCAACCATATTAAAACGAATTCATTCTGAAAAAATGCATATTACAAGTACCGACCGGAGACCATGCTGGAAAACGAACGCTATAAGCTGTACTGGGATCGTACAGTTTTGACTGATAAAATAGTTCCTTACAATAGACCATATATGTTACTAGTCGATAAAAATCAAAAGGCAGCATTACTCGTCGACGTAGCAATACTAAATAACAACAACCTGCGTCAAAAAGGGGTCAAAAAAATTTCAAAATATAGGGACCTCGAATTTCAGATAAAGCGTCAGTGGGGTATGATATCTCATACTCATACTCGTTTATTTCCCTCAAAACTTTACAGGGTAGGTCAATAAAATATAAGACAACGTATACCTACAAATGTCCTGAACATTAGTACATACATTAATAACATTTAGACACATAAATCATAAATATATAATTTATTGATTTATTACTTACCCTGTTCACTTTTAATTGTGAATAATAAATATATTCAGTATTAACCCTGAAATCAAATTTCACCTCACAAATAAATATATAATACATATACAAAATTGACTAGTGAATATAATGACTAGAATTGATGGTTCATGAATTCTCCTATGGAATAGAAGACATTTTCAATAAGCAAATTTTTCACAAGCCTCTTAAAGGTCGCTCCACGAAGTGATGTCATGTGATCGGGAAGTTTATTATACATCTTAACATCATTGAAGATCTATGTGTTTTGAGTTCTATTAATGCGGTATCAACGAAAACTATTCCAATTATTATCTCAACAACTGGAATAGTGCCCATAAATCTCAAAGGGATATCGAGCAACTGGGACTTAGTGAGTATATATGTAATATAATGCAAAAAGCTGTTCTTTTAGGTACTGCAAGAACGGTGAGAAAATTCCTAGAAAGCGAAGGACGGGTCCAAGGATCACGTGTAAGAGGACCAGAAGTTCGGCGAGAACCAGGGAGACTACAAGGACCGGACACGATCGAGCTCTACCCTTCTGATATTTTAAATATCTGGGATTGAGTGAATGTTCCTCTTAGCGAGGAGTGAGAAGCCGACGGAGAGGAGAAATCCTACGCGTATAGGCAAAAGTCGGGATAAAAATAAACATTATCCCCTCCGACTTTTGCCTATACGCGTAGGATTTCTCCTCGCCGGTCGGCTTCTCACTCCTCGCTAAGAGGAACATTCACTCAATCCCAGATATTTAAAATATCAGTAGGGTCGGTGAATAGAACTTATCCCCACCGGTGGATTGGAAGAGAAGGTGAAATTTTGTGGCCTCCTCGTTCACTGGACCTAAATCCTATGGACTTTTATTATTGGGGCTGCCTAAAAGACCAAGTATACGCAAAACCCATAGGTGATGAAGCCGAAGTTCGATCGGCCCCAAAATTGCACCATTAAATATTCCAGTTCATAAATTGATCTTGAATCGATATTGTGATCTATCTTCTCTCACCTCGTGTGGATTTATGATATTCCAGCTATGCAAATTGTGGAGGTTCATGTACCCATCCTTAGTACAGGAAGACTCGTCGCTCTAAATGATCTTATTAAAAAAACCTAGATCTGCATGATGTTTTCCAAAATTTGCCGGCAAAATTGAATTTCGTTGAGGTGAATAATTATGCGAGTAATATTTTCGCACGTAAACAATTGCCATTGTTCACTAAGTAATGCAACATCGAAGATTTCTTAACAGAATTGACAAACTTGATTTTGTCAGAAACGTACCCATTTGGATAAAAACAGCCATATCTTTTTTCTTTGAATAACAAATGACTTGTGAGATACCTCTTTGAAATCACTATAAGATGGACAATTTATTGGTGTAATGTGCAGCAGTAGCTTGGTACATTTTTTTTTCACTACGATGTGCTAAAATTTATGAACAAAATAATCCACTACCAAAATTTCCAATAAAAATATTTATCATAGCCCCCTTTTAAAATTTTCGGAGGATGTTTTTAATGTTAACGTTAAAATCATTCTTCAGCAATATTTTGCAGAAACAATTAACCAGAAAGATGTAAAATTGTAGCAACTGTATGGGCAAAACTATTGAGAGGGCCAAAAATTCATTATTTTCAAAAAAAAAAATATCTCGAAAACGGTAAGACTTTTATAATGGGAATTTTGTCATAGCAGGTGGGTTATCCTTTGATCTACATTCTCCCTCGGTTTGACGTTGTCTTTACGGGACACCCTGTATATACAGTAACGGTTCAAAATTATTTTCGTTAGTTAGTTAGTCCATTTTGAAAGCAAAAAGGATTTTCCTCTTCTCTTCCTCAATCCATCTTGCGGGAATAATTGAAATCAATTAATAAATATGCAGAAATATATTTCATTAATATGAGTAACAATATGAATAAAAGACAGGTGGCGATCGGTGTCCATGGCTCTCTTGATTCTTATCTGATCGGTAGTTGATAAGAGACATTCCAGATTTTTCATTTCGTATTTCGTTGTTGACCTGAAAGGGATTTGTTAATTAGAAATTTAAAATTACAGTTTTAAAACAGAAATTATTCTCGTTTCGTTCAGTAACACTCAGATTCTGACCAAATTCATAAGAACCCTTTTTATATTAAAAGGTGAGTCTCGTAAGACTATTATATTTTTTGTTACATGTGAGAATTGTAATTTTAAGGGTGCCTTCCGGAGGTTTAAGAATTATCGATCTACAACAGTAAATTTTCGATTACGAAATCTACGTCAGGACTGTTGATTTTACTTACCTGAATGCATCAATCAACATATACACTGATCAACAATTGCTAGGGATCACTTATGAACTTCTCTTCATTTTTTCAAGTTATCTCGTGATAATCTGTACATTATATGTTCTCTAAGGAAAAAGTAAGATGTTTTGAGTTGATTATATCAAAGTCTTCCTCACTTCATCGGCTCTTGTTCACAAAATCGATTATTATCTGTAGGCTGTTACAGGTGGAGTGGAAAGCAATGTGGTATTTGTTATTAAATCTGTTTTTTTCTCTCGTTCAAACACATAAGGTGACAATAATTGAAGAAATGAGAACAATATCAGCTTATCATTCATGCCGAGAAGACGTTTGGCTCCTGTGCAACTGGACCAAATCATACGGTGGATACAGGAAGGTTTGTCCCAGCGAGAAGTGTCCCGGCGGTTGAATGTTTCGCAAAGTGTCGTGAGTCGGGCCTGGAATAGGTTCATCCAAAACGACTCAGTAGCTTATGTTCATGAGGGAGGTCGGCAGCGCAGTACAACAGCTGCCCAAGATCGTATTTTGATCCTCAATGCTAGGAGAAATCCCACTTACCCGGCGTCGCGGCTCAATAGATCACTGAGAGTTGCAACAGGAGTTCTAATTTCGAACCAGACTGTAAGACGACGACTACATGTTCGTGGTTTGAGAGCACGTAGGAGGGTACAACATCCCCCTTTGAATAGGGAACACCGGGTTCATCGACGGCAATGGGCTGAGGAGCACCGCAATTGGACACTTGAAGATTGGAGCCGATGTTTATTTACGGATGAGTCTAGATTTCGTTTGGTCAACTCCGATGGACGTATTCTTGCTTGGAGGGAAAGAGGTCGAAGGTATGCAGAACATTTTATGGTACCCACAACAGCTTTTGGCGGAGGTTCTATATGTGTATGGGGAGGCATTTGTTTGAACCAACGCACAGAGTTGGTTGTTCTGCAGAACACCACCATGACCAGCCAGAGATATCACGATATGATTATTGAACCCATAATTGTTCCGTTTGCGGCTGCCGTGGGCGAGAATTTCATTTTAATTGACGATAATGCCCGTCCACACCGTAGTCGTCTGGTTAATGAAGCGCTAGAAACTCATGCTATTGATAGGATGGACTGGCCAGCTCGCTCTCCAGACATGAATTGCATCGAACATGTCTGTTCTGAGATGTCTAGACAATTGTCAACCTTAGAACAACCGATCAATAACCTGGAGGACCTTTCTAACGCTTTACGGGATATTTGGACGAATTTGCCCCAACATTTTATAAATCGTTTGATCGAAAGTATGCCTCGTAGGGTAGAATGCTTGAGACGAGCTCGTGGGGGACCAACTAGGTACTAGCTTAACCGAAACTTCAGCCTTCTTGTGGTTTCATCATAAAATTTTTATGTTATTCAAACACAGAATTTTGAGTGTTCCTAATAAAGTCTCTCCAACTTTCCATTTCTTCATTCTTTTCTCAAGTGAACCATATTATCAACTGAAAATACTCTGATATTTGACTAAATTTATAATCTTGGAGCTAATATTTCAGAAATAAATTTAGGACAAGTAAGTGATCCCTATCAATTGTTGAGCAGTGTCAGTGTATGTACCTGTAGAATTCCTGGAACTGCTGCTACCGCCATTTTGTTTCGTTCGTTCTTCAAACATCAAAGCCAGTATTAAACAAAACAGTGATAACTTTTAACTGCGAATTCCTGAACATCAAGGAAAAGTTTGGTGTACTTATTTCAAAACTGCGTGTGATTTACCTACGAGTCTTCTAGTAGAAATTACTAACCCTATATGAACATTATACTATTTTTTGCCAGCATATCAACATTTCATTAATTCATTGTCACCTAAATAATGAACCACATATAACTGCTTGTTTCTTGATTTTCAAACAATAATAATAATAATAATAGTAATCTTAATTACCTGTCGACATGATCCTGGTTCACCTCGTTGAAATGTCGTCCATGTAGGGGCTTTTCTCTCCATCTTTGCAGTTTTTCTTGGATTGTCTAGTGGTTGTATGACAATTGATCCTTGTGCAGTTGTAAAGGTGTTGATTCGTCTGCTTCACTTTGAAGATCTCTGACGAGCCTGATTTGTCTTTGAAGTATGTTCGTAGGCATTCAATTTGCCCATGGGCAAGTTCCATGATGTCTAGCAGACCTCTGCCTCCTTTATTCCTCGGCAGTGTCGTCCTCTCAATGCTACTTTTCGGATGGTGCTTGTGTGCTTTTGTCATCAATGTTCTCATTTTGCGTTGTAGGTTTTCTTTCGGTATAATTCCGTGCAGCAAAACAGATATATATATATCTGTTTTGCTCCACGGAATTATACCGAAAGAGTATGTTAGAATTGAACATGCATATTATGTATTGATAGCTCTCGTCATGTTCTTGCTGTTGAGGTTTGTTTTAAAATTTTGTTGATTCTCCTAATGAACTCAGTTGTTAAGTCTTCTTTCATTCTTTGATTGGTTATTCGTCGGTTTTGTTTCATTCCTAGGTATTTATAAAGATCGTCCGATTTCATTGCTTCTATCTCCTGTCCATTGGAGAGAGCGATCGGTTCATCTTGGATTTTTCCACGCACTACGTACGAAACTTGTCCAATCCGAATTTCATCCCCACGTCTTTCGAAAAATCTTCCACCAGTTTGACCATAATTTGCAAGTGGTTTTTATTGCCTGTTAGGTCATCCATGTATAGCAATATATATTTTTATTATTATTTTTATATTATTATTAGTCAGAAATAGTCTAGTTTCGATTGACTCACATTTACAATGCAGGTTATTTGAAAACGAAGAGGAGAATCTAGTTGTGAAAGCATAATTATGTAAAATTATATAGCTTTGTATTTGTATTACGTGTATCGCCAGGTTGCTTCCATTTGACTTCGCTGACTACCGTATAAATATAAATAAACATTTGTTTTTCGGGATCTAGGCACTCACCTTTGTATACACGATATCAAGATCATGAGAAGGTGAAAGTAATGTTATTTGTTCCAGTTCCTTTTCGTGGAACAGATCTTTCAAGTCGAAACGTTAATATTTATTTCCCATTCTGCAATTTAATCTCTGAACTTGCTTCCGTTTCTAAATAGGGCACATGATGTCAAATGGAAACCGCATTACACGAATTGAAGAATGAGATGAATATACTTGATTATTGCTGGACCCACTTCAGAGAAATTCAAATATATATCGAATTTTGAAGAAAAATTCATTTATTCTTTTCAATTACCATAATATGATCGCTTTATCAGATTGTAGCTTTAGCGAAAATTATTTTATAAACAGAAATCAGAGCAGCATTTCTTTAGGTAGTATGCTTATTGCAATCGTGGATCAAAGAACCACCAACGATTCAGGTCTCGCGAGTTCGGTAATTGTTCAAGAAGATATCAACCTAGTCCACGAAATGAAATTGAGGGAAGTTGGGGATATCAGAATGCAGTGTATTAACTATTTTCCGTGAACATTTGACCGTGAGAAAACTCTGCTTCGAAATGGCCGCTGATCAACAACGCATCGTCTATAGGCGAATCAACATAAGCGCTACGCCACCTTGTGACAATCAGAGTAACTAGAAATGTTGACATGGTTCTTGCCTCAGAGGTAGTCAGTCCTTTTCATTCCTCTGAAGTTCTTGCATTTTGCTTTGTTTTTGTGTGATATTCTACAAATATTTATATTTTTTCTAAATCATTCCAATAGTTATGAGTCGTTCGAATCGCTATTGTTCAGTTCCTCAGTGTTCTTCCTGGGAAAAAAAGGTCAAATATCAAGTTCCATGCTTTTCCTCAAACTGATAATAAATATCGTGTTTGGTGGAAGGGAAATTGGAGAGTAAAGTGCTGATGGATCGACAAAAAGCTTGGCAATTGAAATTCGAAATCGATAAACCAGTGACAAGAAATATGAAAGTATGTTACCTGTATTTTATCGATGATGATTATTTTTATCGAGGTAAGCACTGATAGCACATGAAATGTTATATTATATTTATGGGGATAATAATAATAATAATCGTTTACAGATTCCAGTTCTACACAGAAAAAATGTTTGAAAAAGACTGCTGTGCCTTCCAGAAATCTTCCTGTTGGATCTACTACCACAAAGGAAGAACCTGAATGTTATAGTAGTAGATCTGAAAGATTGAAACAAAGGAAAACTTGTTGCTGAAGAATGCTCTTGTGAAGAAATCGAACCTGCTCTACAATCTACTTCCCAAGATAAAATCGAAGCTGCACAAGGTCTATTAAAGCTTCTTCAGGGTCAGCCTGATTAAAATGGGCCTAAAACTTTCAAGGATTTCGAAGTGCAAGTGAATACTCCTAAAGTATCTTCTTTGTGTGACCTGATAACAACAGATAGAGCTCTTAACAGTTTTACTGGTCTCAATAATAAGAAACTAATAGATACAATAGTAGAAGTAGTACAATCTATTTACAGAGTGATCAAAGATCACATCGTTGAACAATCAAGCAGCGTATTGTTTTAGTTTTAACAAAATTGAAATGTGATCTTTCATAATAATATGTGAAATTATCTGTTTTATTTGACATTTCACAAAAATTGTGCCAAAGATACATTGTCTTCAAATCTAAGGTACCTTTACAATCTTTTGGAAAAATTCCTCAGAAATATTTGGACATGTACTCTGAAATTCTATATATTTTTTTAGAGCACACTGATGATGGCTTAAAATTTTAAGGACATGGTTCTCGAAAACTACTACCGAGTTATTCAGAGCGGCCGTGAATAAAGTTATCATATCCAGGATGATAGCCAATATTCGGAACGAATAGGCACCCGACGAAGAAGATGATACTTCTCTATCACATTTTAATTATTTTAGGATAGTCGTATAGTATGCCGAATATATTTTCAAAATAAATACATTTCATAAGTGAAATATTTTCAATTGAATTCTCATTATTTTTGATGATTTATTAGTCAAGCAATAATATAATTCGATAAATAGGTATCAATATGAGTAGTTTCAAGTAACCCTGTAATATAAGTTCATTTTTAGAAACATTTTTTGTAAATTGAGTTATCTCTCAGTAAATAAATAAAAATGGATATGCAACTTTCTGTAGTATTCCAAATATTCAATACATTATAGCATTTGTAATATTTTGTTTGGACTGTATAATTGAAGGGTAACGTGAAATAATCAATTCGGATAAGTAAAAAAACCTTTCAACTAAAGTTTACTAGTCATGCAAATAACATGTAACATTTTTATTATGTGACCAGCATTTAAAACTTCTTCACCTACATAAACACTTCTAGAAGTGTTGTGCCTTTAAGATACCCCAAGTATTCTACTAAATTCAGTCTTGCCATTTGGACCTAAAAAAGATACTATTAGAATCCTGTAGTATGAAAATATTGAATGAACCGTTCACATATTATATGCACACGATTGTTATTCGTCATTTATCGAAGTCTTCCATCCTTGCATAACTTTCAACATCACTAGACTGAACTGAGACAAATGATTATATCTACCGCCTTTACCTAAAATGAAAATATTAAATACACAGTAACACACTTGTTCACTATAGAAGTCTGAAAAGTTTTTATATTTATTGTAAAATCAAATTTTAATTACGCAAATACACACACAACTAATACAACAAAACACTCCGATGTCAACATTTATAACGAGTGTTTTTTTTCGAAGTATATAACTTTAAATTGGTTTTACTTTTCAAGATAGCGACCGATTTGACAGTTGTCAAGTGATTTATTCTCAGTTTGGTTTGGCAATTCATCATGAATAGACTCATGCCTAAACAACGCTTGCAAATAGTGCAATTTTATTTCGAAAATAATGGTTCTGTGCGGAATACGTATCGCGCACTATGTCCATTTTATTTTGTTTAGCGATATAGCGCACTTCTGGTTGAATGGCTACGTCAACAAACAAAATTGCCGCTTTTGGAGTGAAGCTAATCCTCAAGTGTATGTCGAAGAAACACCGTTACATCCAGAAAAACTGACTGTTTGGTGCGCTTTATGGGCTGGTGGAATCATTGGTCCGTACTTCTTTAAAGAAGATAATGGCCAGAACGTTACAGTCAATGGTGATCGGTATAGAGCCATGATTACTGACTTTTTCATTCCTAATTGAACAATCATGATTTCCAGGAGCTGTGGTTCCAACAAGACGGCGCAACATGTCACACAGCTCGTGCCACAATCGATTTATTGAAAGACACGTTTGGTGACCGCCTAATTTAACGTTTTGGACCTGTGAATTGGCCTCCAAGATCTTGTGATTTAACACCGCTAGACTACTTTCTGTGGGGCTATGTAAAGTCATTGATCTATGCGGATAAGCCACAAACCCTTGACCATTTGGAAGACAACATTCGCCGTGTTATTGTCGATGGGACTCCGGGTGAGGATGGTGTCAGGGCAGAACTTTTGAAAAATATTCGTGAAAAAATAGCGGAACCGTTGATGTTGCTAGCCAATTATTGTTTCGAAGTTGGTCAATTTCCAGATATTCTGAAAAGATGCATTATTAAACCAGTCTACAAATCAGGGGATAAAACTGCCATATCAAACTATAGACCAGTTTGTTTAACTTCCAACATATCCAAGATAATAGAAAAGTTGATCAATGTTCGTTTTGTGAATTTTTCAGAGAAAAATAAAATTTTGTCTGAAAATCAGTTTGGATTTAGAAGAGGTAAATCTACGGAGGACGCAATAAAAAAGCTCATGGAGAAAATATACAGCTGGCTAGATGGAGACAAGGTGGGTCTGTGCGTTTTCATAGACCTCAAGAAAGCATTTGATACTGTGTCACATCAGAAACTCCTCCGTAAACTGTACTTGAATGGATTTCGAGGGAAAGCGTACAAGTTAGTGAAAACCCAGTGTGTGAAAATAGGAGAACACACAAGCAAACCAAAGACTGTCACGTATGGAGTACCCCAGGGAACGGTATTGGGACCAGTATTGTTTCTCGTATATGTGAACAGCCTATTGTTAATGAGGAATAAGGGGGAAGCGATCAGCTTTGCGGACGACACTGTCATAGTGTATAAGGATGATACGTGGGAAAAACTCAAGGAAGAGACTGAAAAAGATCTTTTTCACATAAAATAGTGGTTTGAAGATAATAAACTCACAATGAACATTGAGAAAACACTCTACTTACCATTTGCATCCTACAAATCTGGTCTTCTACATATGGGTGAACTAGTAGTTGATAGCAATACATCCATTCCTGAAGCGGATCATATTAAATATCTTGGGGTTACAATTGACAGACATCTGAAGTGGGATAAGCACATCGATTCCTTATGCCCGCCACTCACGAAGCGTTTTTTCGAGCGTTTGGTAGCAAGCGTCGAAGAGATTCCAGTCGGGCAGTGAAGTTCATACTCTTATTTTCAGTCGTGCGGCCGTGCCCCGAGCTGTCTGACTGTAAAACTATCCGTACGCTCGACGATGGGAGCCTCGTGATTTGCCGCCTTTAGTGGGAAAACTAAGGTATCTACTCTCAAAGTTCAGTTACCTGAAGAATTACCTGAGCGTTTCGAATTTGGAGCTGATTTATACTGCCTTGTGTCAGTCTCAGATTCAGTATGGAATAATAGGATGGGGTGGAGCTTATAATTGTCACATGAAAAAAGTTGAAGTAATCCAGAAGTGGTTGCTTCGTATTATCTAAGGAAAACCACTTTCGTTTCCATCCGATGATTTATATGATATGAAATATCCAAAATTATGAATCCTCATCAGCTATTTGTACTGAAAATCTTATCCGCCATAAGTTCGAGAAAAATTCAGATCCAACCAAGAGAATACTCTTATGACAAAAGAAATAAGACCAACAGATGCTTTGCACCAAGAGCAAAAAAACGTATTGGCCAAAGAAGTTTCAATTACCTTGCTCCGCGATTATACTCTACGGTTCCCAAAGAGTTGAAAATGATAGTAAATCCTAAAAAACTTAGAACTGAATTGAAAAAATGGGTAATTGAAAGAGGAAGGGAATATTTTAATTCAATTATCAATCCATAATGAAAGATCGTTATATATTTTTAAAATATTATTCTGAAATCACTACTATCGAATGAAAACCTTCCCTACACTTAATCATTAGTTCGACTATTTTGTAGATGAGAGACCAGGGACCCCTTTTTGTCTTGATGCGTTTCGTCATTGAAACCATTAATTATGTAAGATCCTAAGTTAAGCTTTACTCCTGTCACATTAGAATTATTATCAAGTTTGTATGTTTTATATTGGCTATGGTTAATTTAATAAGTTGTATTACAAATCACGTACAGGCTCACGCCTCTGTGATTAATGTTTATCGAGAATAAACTATATACGGCCATAAATGTTGGAAAAAGTCATCGAAAATTGGACGTCCAGATTGGACTACATCCGAGCCAGCCGTGGTGGTCATATGCCAGAAATCATATTTAAAATGTAATGCCACAAGATTATCTTGCGGATAAATGAAATTCATGTCAATCGAATAATCCATCGTTGTTTTATTGCAATTTAAAGTTCTATAGCTCTAAAAAAACACCCTTTAGTTCTACGTCTGCTCACCTTGGCTCTGCATTCTTATTTTCAGATGCCTATTGTGAACGCTGTTTTGATCTGTTTAAGTTCAATAAACAGTGTGTCAGAGTGTCAGCTGAGTGGAAAGCAGCTGGCGAAGACTGTCCAAAGCGGCTAAAATCTTAAACATTGGGTGTCAAGGTTATGGCATTCGTATTTTATGAAGTGCATGGTACCTATATTCACTAATTTGACAAATGTAACTATCAAAAATGAATATTACATAACGTTATTGGAACGATTTATTACTGAAATTAGGAGAAAATTGGATTAAACGCTCCCCCCAACCAACCTGCAAGCAGAACCCTTCATCTCCAATAAACACATTAAATAAAGAGTCGTCATCAGGACTATATCTAATTATTCTCTCTTGACATTTTTATCTTTTACCAACTGAAATCCAACATTTGAACAGGGTAGATTTGCAGTATCGTTATAGTACCATCAAAATCATCCATATCTTTCTCTCCTCGCTTAGAAATTCCTTCAACTTCGGCAATAGTGTTAACAACTTTGTCGATAGAAGATCCGATTGAGACCTTATTTTGTGAATAACCTTTCATGGTATTACTTTCCTGTAGTAATGTAATGAGCAATTTCTGATCATTAATTCTCTCTTCTTACTAACTCACCAGTTTCAGAAATATCTCATTTCCTTCGGATTTTTCTAGGTTAGGTCTTTGTTTATCTTCTTCTTAGAACATTAATAAGAGGAACGAAAATCGCCTGATGCATTTGTTTTGATGCCAACATTCGTCACTCTTTGTCTGATGGGCCAACATAGCAATATCGTAACATAATTTGATTAATTTCGAAATTATCAATTTATGCTCAAAAATAGTCTAAACTGTGATTTATTCATGAAAATTCTTTCGCGTTTCAAAAGGGTCAATGTTTTTCTCAATTTAGTGATTTAGCTATTGTGGAGTTATTAAAAAAGGATTCCTGATAAAGCATTTAACAATAAAATCAGGAATCTCCACGCCTATAGCTCGCACACACAATCGGCTAGCTCGATTGTTCCAACTCATATTGACTTTAATTCAACTGATCGGCGATGATATGATTTTTTTCTAATGTTGGTGGTTCTGTAAATAGAGAACATGTTTCTCTAGGCATGTATTTTATTCAATTATGGCCTCTATAGGTGATTCTATAATAGTGTATTCTAAAACAAGTTGCAGAATGGGCTCCTATTCCAACTCGAATGCGACATTCGAAAACAAGCGACGAAGTAGTGAGTTTTCGAAGTGTTGGAATTGCCTTCTGCAACTAGTATTAGATGATATTTTCTCTATTTCAGTCAAATTTTGTGAAATATTGTCGAAATTCAATGAAAAATTCATAGATATTATACATTCTACTGACATTTCTATTGTATATTGGCAGTTGGTGCGACTGTTACGAAAATTGACAGATTACGAAATATGAATTTGAATCATACGTTTCGAATTTTGAAATAATTTATAATATAATTACACATTAAATTCGTTAATTATGTCTGCCGACATCGATTTAACAACAGAGTTAAGAGAAATTGCGAATAACGCCACAAAACATTTCACTTACTCCAAATCATATTATATTGATAATTGATGTGTTGAATTTTGATAGGATTGGATATCTGTGACAACCACAAAACGAAAAACATAACTTAAAACAATGCTGTAATGAGTTCATTACAGCACTGTTTTTAGAGCTGTAATGAGTTCATTACAGCACTGTGTTTAGAGCTGTAATGAACTCATTACGACACTGAAATAGAAAATAGTATATTCTAAAACAAGTTGCAGAATGGGCTCCTATTCTAACACGAATGCGAAATTCGAAAACGAGCGACGAAGGAGCGAGTTTTGGAACGCATGAGTGTTGGAATTGCCTTCTGCAACGAGTATTAGACGATATTTTCTCTATTTCAGTCAAGTTTTGCGAAATATTGTCGAAATTCAATGAAAAATTCAGATTATATATCCTAGTGACTTTTGTATTGTATCTTGGCAGTTTGTGTGACTGTTACGAAAATTGACAGATTACGGAATTTGAATATGAATCGTATGTTTCGAATTTAGACATAATTTACAATTAAACATTAAATTCGTGAATTATGTCAGACGAAATCGATTGAACACTACCAGAATTATGAGAATTTGCGAAAATGTAGCGAATCATTTCTCTATATCCCCAAATTATATAAGGTGTGTGAATAAGTCTTTCCCGTTTTTTGTAAGAGATGGCGCCACCAATACTGTGCGAGTATTTAATGGTTACATATGTCATAATCAAAGCTTATTCATCTGTCAACAATTCCACACACACAACAATTCCACACTAACATATTAGTTGAAATTTTTTCGCATCATAAATTTTTGAAATCGTGAAAATGTCGAAATTTGAGCCGAGTCGACGTCATTTGCGGGAAGTTTCACTTTATTGGTTCAATTTGAAGAAATCTGCTGCCGAGGCGCATCGGTTGCTTCAGGAAGCTTATGGAGAAGGTTGTGTCGATGATTCAAGTGTTCGCGGATGGTTTCGACGCTTCAAAAGTGGCGATTTCGACGTGGAAGACAAGGAGCGTTCCGGGCGGCCGCAAATCTTTGAAGATCAAGAATTGGCGACTTTGCTTGATGAAGATTCGTGTCAAACGCAAGAAGAAATTACTGAAGCATTGGGAGTTGACCGAACAACCATTTCCAAGCGTTTGAAAGCCATGGGAATGATCCAAAAGCAAGGAAATTGGGTGCCGTACGAACTGAAGCTGAGAGACGTCGAACGGCGTTTTTTCACTTGCGAACAGCTGCTTCAGCGACATAAAAGAAAGGGTTTTCTGCATCGTATCGTGACTGGCGATGAAAAGTGGATCCGTTACGATAATCAGAAGCGAAGAAAATCATGGGGACTACCCGGCCATGCATCATCATCGACGGCCAAGCCAAATATTCATGGCGCCAAGCTCATGCTCTGTATATGGTGGGACCAGCTAGGTGTGGTTTACTATGAGCTTCTGAAACCGAATGAAAGGATCACAGACGAGGTCTATCGACGACAATTGATGCGTTTGAGCCGCGCACTGCGAGAAAAACGGCCACAATACTCCGACAGGCACGACAAAGTTATTTTGCAACATGACAATGCTCGCCCACATGTTGCACAGCCGGTGAAAACATACTTAGAAACGCTCAAATGGGAAGTCCTACCCCACCCGCCGTATAGTCCAGACATTGCTCCGTCTGATTACCATCTCTTCAGATCGATGACGCATGGCCTGGCTGACCAGCACTTCCATTCCTACGAGGAAGCCAAAAAATGGGTCGATGACTGGATAGAGGCCAAACCGGTCGAATTTTTTCGCAACGGGATTCGTATGTTGCCAGAAAGATGGGGAAAAGTTGTAGCTAGCGATGGCCAATACTTTCAATAATTCATTTGTAACCATTTTTTCACAATAAAGGCTCAAAATTTGAAAAAAAACGGGAAAGACTTATTCACACACCTTATATTATATTGACAATTATTGACGTTTGTTGAAATTTGATAGGATTGGAAGTCAGCATAGACAACCACAAAACGAAAAATATATCTGAAAACGATGCTGTAATGAGTTCATTACAGCACTGTTTTTTAGAACTGTAATGAACTCATTACGATACAGAAATAGAGAAAATAACTTCTTTGCTTTTCATATAAAACTTGGTTAGGTTAGGATGATATAAACGTTATTGGGTAGGTGAAAAAACTTTCAGTCGAACTCCACCAAATACAAACTTTATTGAAACGTGGGTGTAGTATCAAAAAAGGACATGTTTCGAAGGAACAATCCTTCATCTTCAGCCAGAAAAAGGTCTACAGAAAAGAGAAATGTCAGTATTGTGATTAACAGTAAAATTTTTAACCCACCATATGTGGTGGAAAAAATAATAACCAAGAATATATGTGAATATTAAAAAACTAGAAAACCAAGAGGAATTTAACCGCAAAACTTTGCTGGTCCCCTAATGTTAGGGGTTGTGGTTAGATCGGGTGAAAATAACATTTTTGTTCATATAGTATTAATTAATAAAATTGTGACCATGCACGTGTTGTTTTTGGAAGGGTTATGACAAGGAAGTGACGTTTGACATGACATGAAGTTTGAGGCCGATATCTGTCATCCACCGAGCGAGACGTCACGAGCCAAGGCGACAGAGTTACTGTCCAATGGACCTATGGTAAAGAGCAATAATCAATCGTACAACATCAACTGACCGCAAAATTGGGAATTTTTAATGAAGCTGAACAAGAAAAACTGTAATGTGTAAACATGGTTGTTGAGCGAGTGCGAAGTAAATCCATAACAGAAAAGAAAATTATCAACAAATCGATCAATCAAAACAATAAGGAATTGAATAGTTTTAAGCTGTCAAAGTTGGTTTGCTCGTTCATGCATTGAACTTCTGAATTTTTCATTGCATTATTCATCTCTAGGGTCTCAAGTAGATTGAGGTTCTTCCCTTTATCACAAACATGTAAAATCTTAACATCGGAGTTAGGAACAAAATTATGTTTTTCATTAATAATGTGATTGGAAAAAACTGAGTTAGAGTTGATCTCATCCTTGTCGGAATTGGATTCTATTAATCTAACGTGTTCTGATAATCGAGTTTTAATCTTGCGACCAGTCTGGCCAATATAACAAACTTTACAATCAGGATTAGAACAGTTCAACCTATAAACTCCTGACTTGTCCAACATTGGGATTTTGTCTTTTGAATTTACCAAGGAATGTTTTCAATTATCTGAAGTCTTGAATGAAATTGAGAATTGTGAAATATTATTGGTATTAAGTTTATTAAGTAATGTGTTTTTTAATTTCAATGATATAGGACCAAAATAGGTTAGAGAAAAATATTTGTTCTGTGGCTTGGGTTGAGTTAATCTATGGTTTGAAAATTTGTTTACATATCTGTAATATAACCTATTAATTAAATGTATTGGAAAACCATTGTTGTGAGCGATTTGTTTAATTATATTAAGTTCATTCAAGAAATTGGAATTATTCAGTGGAATAGTAAACAGACGGTTAAACAGAGAATGAAAGGATGCAAATTTGTGGTTGTATGGATGGTTGGAGTGAAACGGTATGATATTATCCGTATTGGTGGGTTTTCTGTAAATGGAAAATTCAAGGGTATCTGATTTGTGAATCATTAAATCAAGAAAAGGTAATTTATTGTCTGATTCCACTTCCATAGTGAACTGGATTCTTGGATTGAAAGAATTAAGCAAAATTAGAAAATTGTTAAGGTCGTCCAATGTACCCTTGAAAATTGCTAAAATGTCATCTACATACCGGTGCCAGAATAAAATTTTTTAGAAACTAGGGTGTTTTGAAATAGTGGATTCTTAATTTGACATGAAAACCTCAGCTAGAAAAGGACTAAGATCAGAGCCCATGGCTAGACCTGATTTTTGAACTTAAAAAGAGTTGTTAAATTGAAAGAAATTCTGTTTGAGAACTAAATCCACAAGAGAACATAAGTTCAGTATGTGATAAGTGGGTAAGTTTGAATTGGAAAAAAGAAGTAATTTTCTTTTCTGTATTGGATTTACTTCGCAATCGTTCAACAACCATGGTAACACATTACAGTTTTTCTAGTTCAGCTTTTTTAAAAATTCCCAATTTTGCGGTCAGTTGATGTTGTACTATTGATTATTGCTCTTTACCATAGGTCCATTGGACAGTAACTCTGTCGCCTTGGCTCGTGACGTCTCGCTCGGTGGATGACAGATATCGGCCTCAAACTTCATGTCATGTCAAACGTCACTTCCTTGTCATAACCCTTTCAAAAACAACACATGGTCACAATTTTATTAATTAATACTATATAAACAAAAATTTTATTTTCGCCCGATCTAACCACAACCCCTAACATTAGGGGACCCGCAAAGTTTTGCGGTTAAATTACTCTTGGTTTTCTAGTTTTTTAAGATTCACATATATTCTTGGTTATTATTTTTTCCACCACATATGGTAGGTTGAAAATTTTACTGTTAATCACAATACTGACATTTCTCTTTTCTGTAGACCTTTTTCTGGCTGAAGATGAAGGATTGTTCCTTCGAAACATGTCCCTTTTGATACTACACCCACGTTATCAATGAAGTTTGTATTTGGTGGAGTTCGACTGAAAGTTTTCTCACCTACCCAATATCATCTCACCTCTACTGTTTGTTATGGATCGCCTCCGTTGGATATGATATAAACGTTGTCATGAAAATATGGAGGATTCTAAAAAATTTGCAAGAAGCACAAATTTCACTGCCAAGGCCTTCGACAGGGTCTCAATGAGAAGGCTAATGCACACATTCGATATTTGGGGTCAACTAAACCTATTGATTGAAAATCTCACAAAAACATTAAGTTTATTTATACTGAAGCATAAAAATATAAAATGAAATATCACAATTCATAAGAAAGTAGGAACGGTAAAAAAATCATTTTTCCTACAACTGCTATGGAAAGTAGCGTATTCTTAATAGCTTACTCAATTTCAAAACTATGTATTGCTCATACTGTGGGAAATATTATTTCTCACGGCACTTTGCCCAAACCTCGCTTGGAAGACCAATGAAATTGGGCTTTTTAGTCGTTTTTATGGAATTGCAATAAATTAGCACATACTGTTTGTTTTGAATCAAGTCAATTAATTGAATTATAGAAATTTGTGCAGTTGTAGGAAAAGTATAGTGTGCAACATGTGGAGAAAGTCCTTTTCTCGCTCGTGTGTTTGCGGCACAAACTTCCACACTCGTGAGAAAAGTTGGGCTTTGCCCACTTGTTGCACAATATAATGAAGATTCAAGATGGCGGAAAGTAAGACGTGTTCATATGAGCTCCCAGTGAAAAAATGTAAAAAGTGCCATAATATGCCGAGTACCGGATTGAAGTGTATAAATTGTGGAACATTAATGCACCCAGGTTGTATTAAGTACTTCAGTGATATAGTTAAAACAGATGAAAGTCGAATAAGATGTTGTAAATTAAAACAGAGTGCAGTTAACCTAAAAAATACAAGCGACAGTGAAGAAGATCTGAACTCCTCTATCAAAACGGTAGTTGAAATCAAAGATATAGTTTAAACAAATGAAAAAATAATAAGTGACTTATCCCGTGAAAACGAATTTATTTCGAAAGAAAATACTCTCTTGAAGAAGCTGATTTCCGAGGTGGAAGACAAGAACCGGCTCCTCTTGTTCAAGATTACTGTGTTAGAAAAGGACAGAATTACTGACGTAAGTGATTTGAAAAATAATACAGAAATCAAACATGGAAAGAATGAGGAATATTCGGCGATAATGAAAGACAACAAAACTCCAGATGTAGAGGTGCTTCCTGATATGAAAGAAAAGAACAGTTCATTGCCCCCTAATCAAGATATAAACAATAATTGCAAACAGACGGTGAGATCAGCTGGATCCAAAACAGAAGAACGTCCAAAATAAACAATTCCAATAACAAGGATCCACTTAGAAGTAGTAAGAATACAATTACTACAAAGATAATAAAAGGTACAAGAGAAACGACTGAAGGCCAAAGTGCGTTTTGTGCTACCAGACAGAGAGTATGGCTTCATATTGGGAAAACTCAATTGGGTACAACTTCAGCGATTATAGAAAACCACCTAAAACAATTGTTTCCTGGTCGATCTTCCATTATAGACGAACTCAAGCAGAAAGCAGAGTCTACTAGTATATGTCATTCAAGGTAGGCGGCGATTTAGATTTAGTTAATAGTGAGAATTGGCCAAGTAGAATCACAGTACGTCGTTTCTTTTTTCGACGATACGCAGAAAATAAAATCGATTAGACGATCCTCGTATTACGCCATTTTAATCTTCAATGCCCAGTCATTGAGAAGTAAAATAGACGAATTCACATTTTTTATGAATGATGAAAAAATTGACATTGCTTGTGTAACTGAACACTGGCTCTCAAACGAGATAATTGAAAGAGTAAACATTCAAAATTATCGGCTGGTCAGTTCATTTTGTCGTATTGAGTCATATTATGGTGGTGCAGCAATTTTTGTCCGAAAAAGGCTGCTCTGTAATGAACTGCAGCACATACAATCATTTGGTATAGAGAAAACTATCGAAATAGCAGCAATTCGTTTACCAACATTAAGACTCATTATGATCACCCTCCGTCGGGAGATTTCTCAGTTTTCACGTCTGTGCTTGCTCAAGTGCTGAATGGTTGTTTTGAGAACTCAACAGACAAGATAATGTTCATTGGGGATTTTAACGTGGATGTTATTTAGCCTTCTGCCCAGCGAACTGAACTCACAGAACTGTTCAACATATTTGGTCTTGCCCATGTCTTCACGGAGCATTACCATAAGTAGCTGCATAGATAATGTCTATACGAATATCCCGGAAGAGGACAGTCAAAAAAAACCTGTGAACCTTTCATCTCAGATCATAGAGCGCAAGTAATGAAAATTCCATATCCGACAGTACCTGTAACAGAACAAAAACCTAAATTCGAATATATGAGGCAAATCAATAAGAACAATATTCACCAGTTTATTTCACTCGCGAAAAAATACAAATGGGAACTCCTAAATAACAACGATGCTGAGGTACAGTTCAACTCATATCACGGAGCCCTGTTGGATTTATTTCATCGTTCTTTTCCTAAAAAGAAACTGAAAATTAGAAACACAAAAAATATCACTGTTCCAAGGATATAAAATTATTAAGAAATAAAGAAGAGGCAGACAAAACAATTTTTGAAATAAAGAGAGATGGAAACTCTGAAATACTTTACAAATATCTAAAAAACTTGTTGAGAGAACTAATAGTGGAAAAAGTGAAATAAAAAAAAATTCATCAAGCGGAAAATAAAATTCAGGCCATGTGGTCCTTGATCAAACAGGAAACTGGAAAGAAGGGGCGACATTCCTCAGCTGACATTGATATGAATGCTGAACATATGAATGCGTTTTTCTCATCGGTCGGAGAGCGAATTCAGGGTCAGGTCCAACCATCACCAGAACAGTCACATGAATTGTTGAAAAATGTTTGTGTGAATACTTCCGGTTCTATGTTTCTTGCGCCAATCACAGAGGAGGAAGTGGTAAAAGTGAGAAGAAAACTGAAAAACAATGGTACCACAGACATCTATGGCCTTTCTGTATCACTTTTGAGGGATATTATTCCATTTATAAAAGAACCAATCTGTAAAATTTTCAACGACTGTATCGACCAGGAAATATTTCCGGAAAAATTGAAAATCGATGTTGTAACACCAGTATTCAAGGAAGGAAGTTCCTTAGAATGTTCAAATTATAGACCAATTTCCATCTTGCCTGCATTGTCTAAAATTTTAGAATCAATTTTAAAAAAGTCTGGTGAATTACCTCGAACAGCAGTCACTCCTCCATAACTCCCAGCATGGTTTCAGACAAAAAAATCAATAATCACAGCAATGGTTGATATAGTGGAGACAGTTTTCGAAGCATTAAATAACCATGAAGAAGCAGAGTTGGTGTGTGTATATTTGAGCAAGGCGTTCGACAGTGTCTGCCACGAAATCTTGTTGAGCAAACTTTTTCATTATGATGTGAGAGGAAAGGTATTGAATATCTTCCGATCCTATTTGAGAGACAGATTTCAGGCAGTAAAGTGGAATCAGATCGTCACTGACCTGAAGGAGATCAAGGTTGGGGTACCACAAGGGTCAATCCTTGGACCTGTTTTATTCGTCGTGTTTATAAATGATTTGCATTATATTTTGAAATCAGATAAAATAGGTGAATTTTTTCTGGTAGTTTAGAAAAATTTATAAAGAAACTCTGGTTCAGTACTACACTTTTTGGTTTGTTATAGTTTTGTCGTATCTGCAATCGATTTCGAGAAAAAATTCAAACAGCTCTCTATAGTAGTTCTCAGGAAAATCCAAATTTCAGGCAGTAAAGTGGAATCATATCGTCACTGACCTGAAGGAGATCAAGGTTGGGATACCACAAGGGTCAATCCTTGGACCTTTATTATTATAAAGATAAATAAAGAATTATTTCTCCCATATATCTCGAATTGACTATCGTATATTTTGAGCAAATCTAATTGTAATCCACTTCCTGCATTAAGCGGTTTACAGTTCATGTGTCTTTCATTCACAATTAGAATGATACTTCATCAATAAAAATAAACTTGAAAAGTCTGCGAATTTCACTTTGAAATGAAGAATATTTGAATCACTGGGAATCATTCTAGGATCGCCAGAGATATATAAATACTTAAACGACTGAGCACCAATTTTGGCACTCATTAACATAATTCACACATAGGTTTTGTTTCCATCAAATTATTGAACTTAGAGATGCAGGCATGCTTCAATGTGGTATTCGAGCCTAAAAAATTAATTATTCCTATAATTTCCTGAAGTGAATTAATTGAATTAGAGAATATCTCTGAAGAAGCTTACATACCTACATCAGACACTAATATAAGTTTTCTAATCTGTTCAATTAATGAGAAATTGAAAAATAAAGGAGTGAATCCCTTGTCCGAAAAAAATTGTCTTCACGGCCGGCGCACATAGGTCAATTTTAACCATCTACGCGGCCAAAATTGTATTTCAAAAACTAACGATAATCATTTAAAACAAATTATCGTCGATTAGAAAAAATTCCAAGTTATCCTAAATCACTCATTATAACCACCCCAGGTACATCCTGAGGGTGCACAGATAGTTGGAACTTGACCATCAACCACTGCGCTCTTCTTCGAGATCACAGAGTTTGAAACAACAACAAATTTGAACATAAATATTTCTTTACCGGTGTCAGTTTTTGGAGTGAAAGTGATGGATTTCGATAACCCTGGTAATATTCTTCATTTCTAATATAATTTACTTAGCCTCAATGCAAAATTAGTGTATTTACGTAGTATATAACAAAGAGTGTTTTCTTAAACAAATTTTGAAGTAACTTTAGGCTTCAAAAGTTAATTTGTTGTGGTCCTCCGTTAAACCCCGTGATTATTCTTTTTTTTATAATGAAGTAGCATCCTTTCCTTAGTAAATGTTACGAAAATTTCCTGCAGAAATTTGCAGATGTTAAAAATAGGGCGCGATTTTTAACGACATAGTTTTTTTCAACAAAAATTTAAATTTTTTTATTATTTCGCTAATCATTGTTTTTCGTTATTTTAGAAACTGCCGGAACATCAGGTGTGAAAACTGTTACCCGGAGTTACCTTTATGGAATAATGAAAGATCGAAATTCACCAAATTTTGAAGCAAAACTCGATTATCTGGAAAATCACTTACTATCGAACTATGGCACTAGTGATGATAATTTAAAAACAATTAAACAACGATTTTAATACATGGAGAAACAATCATTGAAAAAGCTTTGCTACCAATAGGTCAATTGTTGGAGGAGGCTGCAGAAGCGCATAATAAACATTTCCGCGTATTTCCGTATCGTGAGAATTTCGCTAGAAAGTTTTCTAGAGAACAATGCAACCTTGATGTATATCACAGATTACTATTGACTTCGGATCCATTGATAAGAAGTCTGAGGCCAAAAAAACCTCAATATCAAAAAGTGTTTGTCCTGAAACAATAGAAATGCTATTGCCGGCAGATTCCAACTCGAACCCGATTCAGATTGCGAGGAAGATGACTCTTTCATTGAATAAAAATATTATTACTCCACAAAGATAATTATATGTAGATATTTTTTATGTTGTTTTGCGGAGAAATTGTTCCACTCAACGTGAAAATGAAATAAATCCAACATTTGTTTTGAATATAACGGCTTTTCATTTACGGAATCCCAAGACGACTTTTTTTTTCTATTCCAATGTTTTTTTATTTACATTTTACGAGATGGACTAATTAAAAAATCTTTAATCAGACATATAATACTGCATAGAATCGATAAATACCGAATATAAATGATAAAAGTAAGAAAATATTTTTGGCCGCGTAGATCGTTAAAATTGACCTATGTGCGGCGTTAGGGGTGAAACAGTGAAGCGACTGTTTCAGGTGCCTCTATTCGAGGGGCGGCAATTTAGCCCAGAGTGTGGCCGCCCTTTCATATTTCCAAAAAAATATAGTCTTGATTCTTAAAAACAACATGAGGTTGGTCCGCTGCGTTCATCAACATTCCCTGAAATAAAAATCTCCAGACCGTCTTTATCAAGCCGCCTGTTCAATAAATAATTCGTGGCAACCCAACCAATATACGCAGCATTGCCTAATGCCTATTACCCTAATTGAAAGAGGGATGAAATGTATTTCACAAAGACGAAAAACAACACTATCTTCGCTTTCGAATTATGGAAGTTGTTTACACATTCAACATATTGAAAATTCCTACGATTCTGCATTCGAAACTAGTTACTATTAAATGCCAAATATTTTCGGCGGAACATAGGTATGTTTTCCCATTTAGTTTTCTAAGCTTTGCGTACGATCTTACGTAGTTGATATTTCTTGTGTCTTGTGAAAGTGAAAATCAGATATCTATTACTTACAAGGGTGTAGATCTTTTTTTTCCTAGGGGGGTAAGCGAAAAAAAATTTTTGACGACATTGTTTACTCATATCTATAATGTGGGAAAAAGAGGTTTGATAACGAAGTTTGACCCAAATTTCCCCAAAAATTTTTTTTTTTTTAATAATTGGATTGTTTCTATCTTATACTTATACTGGGTATTCCTGAATTGGAGCTACGAAGGAAAATGAGAAATTCCTTGGATAATTTTTAAAATAAAATGACTCATACACATGAGTCCGCAAAAGCTTTGTTTTCGAGATACAGGGTGTATCCTCCTTTTTTCTGATGCTTAATCAGTTTATCGAATCTTTATAGCGGATAGATAAAGGAAAATAATAAACCTTGGACAAAGACGAGGTTGTAGTGCAATAAAAGTACTCTTCTTGAAAGCGATAATAAACTCATAAACCGTAAATGGGTCCGATTTTTTACTGACACGTTGATTTCAAAGGAAAGTGAAATGATCATTATTGGTACATTTTATGGAGAAATTTTAGTTCTTCGTCTTTGCGAGATTTCTGAAATTTTATATTTTGAAAATCTTGGGGGGTGGGGTGAATTACCCCCAGTACCCCCCCCCCATTTCTAAGATTTATTACTTACGTAATTATTATGAATTTATTGTCGGTAATAGTATATTACATACATACATATTTATTTGTCATTAAAATATACCTACATAATAAAATAACAAATGATTTTTACCGTCAAGACTTTAAACGTTATGTCAACACAAAGTAATTGAAAATTAAAAACATATTTCACCTATTCAATAGGTATATGAGACAAATTTATCACATAAACAGTTAAGACTAACAATATTTTTTTAAGATTCAATCAATATAAAATTCATTATTGTTATAAATTGTGTTTTTCAATAAAAGAGCTTTTACTTTTCTTTGAAACCCAACCACACTCAACTTCTTCAGATATTCTTCTTCTTCTTCTTCATCGTACGTTAGGACTTGGTCCTGTGTTCACATCAATGGTTCCCCAGTTGCAGCTGTGATGTCGAAGACCAACTTTCATACCATCTTGTATGTGGTCGTCCTGGAGGTCGGGATGTATTTGTTTTTCTTTTCTTAGCAGAGCCTTCAGATATTCAGGTAGTTGGTAGTTTATTGTAGAGCTTCAGGCAAGTGTAATTCGGACCCTGTTGTGTTTTCTTCAGCCTTGAGTGTGGTAGCGTGATGTTTTCCTTCTCTCGTGTATCATAACTATGGAAATGGGAGTTTGTTAGGAATTTGTGTTGATGTTGATGGACATATTCCAAACAGGTAAGTATAAAGACCGAAACACTGGTAAGTATGCCCTTTCTTTTGAATACCTCCCGACAGCTATCATACCATATTCATACCATATAATGCTCTTATGGCTTGTTTTTGTTTCAGAAGGATCTTCTCTGCAACACTACTATGTCCCCACACAATGATTCCATACATTATTTGGTTGTGAAATGTGGAAAAATACGTGAGTTTTGCTGTTTCAGTATTAGATATTTTTCTTATTCTCCTTATTAAGTAGATGGAAGTTGACAATTTGCGGCTCAGTTCATCAATGTGTTTTCTCCAACATAATGATGATTGAAAAGTAACTTCTAGGTATGAGAGAGATTTGTTGGTATGTTCTCTATTAGTGAAGAGTAAATTGTGTGTCTTCCCAGCATTGAGTAGAAGGCCGTTTGCATGAAACCAGTTTTGGGCATCCACGAATGATTTTTTAGATTCAACTTCCAGGTTATGTCTATTCCTCGATATGTTCAGGAAAGCGGTATCGTCGGCGTAAGTGCATATTTCATCTGATTTCAAAATATAATACAAATCATTTATAAACACGACGAATAAAACAGGTCCAAGGATTGACCCTTGTGGTACCCCAACCTTGATCTCCTTCAGGTCAATGACGATCTGATTCCACTTTACTGCCTGAAATCTGTCTCTCAAATAGAATTGGAAGATAATCAATACATTTCCTCTCACATCATAATGAAAAAGTTTGCTCAACAAGATTTCGTGGCAGACACTGTAGAACGCCTTGCTTAAATCTACACACCAACTCTGCTTCTTCATGGTTATTTAATGCTTCGAAAACTGTCTCCACTATATCAACCATTGCTGTGATTATTGATTTTTTTGTCTGAAACCATGCTGGGAGTTATGGAGGAGTGACTGCTGTTCGAGGTAATCCACCAGACGCTTTTTTAAAATTGATTCTAAATGCAGGCAAGATGGAAATTGGTCTATAATTTGAACATTCTAAGGAACTTCCTTCCTTGAATACAGGTGTTACAACTTCGATTTTCAATTTTTCCGGAAGTATTTCCTGGTCGATACAGTCGTTGAAAATTTTACAGATTGGTTCTTTTATAAATGGAATAATATCCCTCAAAAGTGATACAGAAAGGCCATAGATGTCTGTGGTACCCTTGTTTTTCAGTTTTCTTCTCACTTTTACCACTTCCTTCTCTGTGATTGGCGCAAGAAACATAGAACCGGAAGTATTCACACAAACATTTTTCAACAATTCATGTGACTGTTCTGGTGATGGTTGAACCTGACCCTGAATTTGCTCTCCGACCGATGAGAAAAACGCATTCATATGTTCAGCATTCATATCAATGTCAGCTGAGGAATATCGCCCCTTCTTTCCAGTTTCCTGTTTGATCAAGGACCACATGGCCTGAATTTTATTTTCCGCTTGATGAATTTTTTTTTATTTCACTTCTTCCACTATTTGTTCTCTCAACAAGTTTTTTAGATCTTTGTAAAGTATTTCAGAGTTTCCATCCCTCTTTATTTCAAAATTGTTTTGTCTGCCTCTTCTTTATTTCTTAAAATAGATAGAAATCACGACAGCTGTGGATACGTATTTCTGTTGCTCTTCGGTTTTGAGTGAATAATTCCAGCAATTTAGCTGTTTATGTTTCGAATTTTACTTCTGTGTGTTCTGGGAGGAAGAAGCGAGGAGGAGTTTGGTTGCTCATATTTTTGAGTTTATTAACCTTATTAATACATCGTCGTATTAGTTCGCTGAGCAAATCAGTGAATAAGGTTAACATCTGTGTGTGCGATCCCTTATCTAACGAGCATATTTCTGAAATTCTGATAAGCAATCTGAAGATGACTAATGAGAAGATCTGTTATTGTTGTAATAAATCATTTGATGGTCATCTAATTCTCACCTGTTGTGTGTGCAAGAATATGTTTGGAAATACTTGCGTTGGATTATCGAGCTCGGAGGTGCGTGTAATCAGTTCCAAGGGGTCAATATCCTGGAGTTGTAAGGGATGTGAAAGTATCGGCAATGATATAAACTCTTTAAAATCTGTAATAGTTTCATTACAAGATGAAATAAAAGGACTTAAATCAACTGTTCAGTCCATTTCATCTGAGCATTCCTCCCAAAAGCTTAGTGATGAGTACTTTGAGGAGATGACATCGGAGATTGAGGAGCGTCGAAGACGTGCGAAGAATTTGATAATTTATGGATTGAGAGAATCTGAAGCCCACGTAAACAAGGTCGAAAGAATTAAACAGGACCAACGAGCTGTGGGTGATGTACTTCGTGGTGTGATGCCAGAAGTTTCCCTGATGGATGATCGCACTAAGGTAATGCGCTTGGGAAGATAATAGCAATGATATTCGGACACACTGTAATTGGGATCAACTAGTTTAAAGCATTGACCGTGGCCTTGGTTTATCAGATATCAGATCTGATAAACCAAGGCCTTTGAGGGTTGCCTTGAATTGTTGGGAGGACGCCATTTCTGTACTTAAGAAATCCAAACAGATCAGATCTGTTGAAGGATACTCTCATGTAGGTATAACTGCTGATAAAATGCCGAGACAATCTGCCTATATCAAGAAAATCAAAACAGAAGTAGAGAGACGAAAATCAGATGGGGAGAACGTTGAACTAAAGTTTGAAAGGGGCGTTCCCACGGTCAATGCTTTAAACTAGTTGATCCCAATTACAGTGTGTCCGAATATCATTGCTATTATCAAAATGTGCGCGGTCTTAATTCTAAGACACGGGAGTTCTTCAATGCGGTTGAAAGCAGATATTTCGACATATTGTGTATAGGTGAAACATGGCTGCAGGATGGTGTGTTGAACACGGAGTTATTTCCTGATTGCTATGATGTATTTCGTTGCGATCGGGATTTGACGGCAACTGGCACTACTAAGGGCTGAGGTGTGCTTCTGGCAGTTCATAGTAGTCTCAGTGCAGTTCGGGTTGATCTTCCAAGTCTACGAAGTGTTATTCCTTCGATTGACATTGTATGTTATAGGATTAAGTTGAAGAAAACTAGTTTATTTGTAATTGTAGTTTATATCCCGCCGAGTACTGATGCTAGTGAGTATGAAATGTTTCTTGATATGTTGTCTTCTCAGAATGTTCTATTGGACAAGCAATTGCTCATTGTTGGTGACTATAATGCCCCATAATATGTGGAAGATTCTCTTGATGATTGTAGAAGTAGGGCTTTAAAGATGTTCTTGCAAATGTTAGATGTCAAACAAGTAAACATTTTGAATTGTAATGATAGATTACTAGATCTTGTATTCTCTAGTGTACACTGTAGTGTTACTGATGATACCTTATCTCTCACTAACGAGGATCCTTATCACCCACCTGTACATTTCAATTTCAAAACTGAGATCAGGCGTGATCGAAATTTCGGACTTAGTGATAATTCGCCTTCAGAATTCAACTTTAGAAAGGCCAATTTTGAGACAATGTATGACATGATTTTGAATGCTGACTGGAGCGATATGTTTTGTCTGTTGGAGATGATCCGGATGAGGCCTGCGATGTTTTCTATTCAAAACTCAATGAAATTTTCATCAAACTGTACCATATAAAATTAAAAGAAAAAGACGCTTTCCCCCATGGTATGATGCTGAAATCATTGATTTTATATTTAGAAAAGAGTGGATATTTAGGAAGCATAGAAAGTATAAAAATACTTGTGATCTTGTTGAATATAAGAGTTTGAGAAGAAAATTGAAATCCAAGATCTCTATCGCTATAAAAGCTATGCTCAATTGTGTGAGCAGAAAATTGTCAGTGAGCCAGCTCAATTTTAGTCATTTGTTCGTAATCGGATGGGACATTCTCGTATTCCTGGTGAAATCAAAGACCATGAAGAGCGTATATGTGTGGAACCCAATGATATTGGAAATTAATTTGCTGGTTACTTCAGGAGCGTGTATCAGCCTCCTAATGATGGGGAATCTATTGATGTCGGTGATGTATTCGATGCGAACATTGTTCTAGTTGACTGCGTGAATGAGGATGACCTGATACTTGCTGCGCGTAAATTGGGTGACAAAAGCAATGCTGGTCCAGATGGGATACCAAGTTTCTTGGTCCGGGACTGCATACGTGTGTTGACCTTACCTCTAATGCATATTTACAATTCAGCTCTTCGAAAAAGAACTTATCCATCAATTTGGAAGCTTTCGAAAATAATTCCTGTCCTTAAAAAGGGTGATAAATCTGATATGCAAAACTATAAACCTATTTCTATACTATCAAACTTCTCCAAATGTTTGAGCATTTTGGCTGTGTTTTCTCCATCAATGGTTGAGGTTCTGGATGGATCTGGCCAGCTGGATGTTGCATATATGGATTTCCATAAAGCCTTCGATAGTGTGGATCATAGGCAGCTCATTGTCAAGCTGGAGCGCATGTTTGGTTTTGCTGAGGGACTCATTGGGCTCATTGCTTCATACTTGCATGATAGGCGTCAATATGTACAGATTGAAAATTATCGTTCTAACCAATACGTTGCTTCATCTGGTGTTCCACAGGGCTCAAATTTGGGGCCCCTTTTGTTCCTACTGTTTGTCAATGACCTCATTGATAAGATCGGGATACCCATCTTGATGTTTGCGGATGACTTAAAGTTGTATTTGGAGATCATTAGTGAACTGGATTGCGTCACTCTACAGCGGGCCATAGAACTTATAGCTGCCTGGTGTCATCGAAACCATTTGGCTTTGAATGTCCAAAAATGTTATATTGTATCATACACTAGGAGGAAGGCAATAATTAAATATGATTACAATATAACGGGTAATGTGTTGAGTCGTCTCACACAAATCAAAGACTTGGGTGTGATATTTGATATGGAGTGCACATTCTTACCTCACTTGGATCATGTAGTTTCATCGGTGTGCAAGTAGTATGGTTTTATAATTCGCAGCGGTAAATCCTTTACATGCGTTGATACTTATCTGTCGTTATGTAATTCATTCATAAGAAGCAAACTGGAGTACGTCAGTATGATATGGAGACCTATTTATCAATGCCATATACATCGTTTGGAGGCGGTGCAAAGGAAGTTTTTAAAGTTCTTGGTTTAGAAACAGGATGCTGAATATCCTCCTATTGGATATGATCATAAGTTACTGCTTGATAGATTTGAGGGCAAAAGTTTGGAAACTAGAAGGGGTATGCTAGCATTGAGTTTCATTTATAAACTTATAAATAATAGGATAGACTGTCCAGCATTGTTGGAGAATTCACCAATACTTGTTCCACGTTTAGAGAGCAGAAACAATTTATTTTTTTATTTGAGAGCAGGAAAAACAAATTTAAGTTTGAGGTCACCAATTCACTACATGTGTAGTACTTATATTAAGATAGCTCATAGATGCGACGTTAACCCTCTATATAAATTACTCCAAGTTTATGTAGAATTGGATAGATAGTTCCTAGATTTAATTCTGTAATTTTTGGTTTTTTCTGTGTATATCCATATTGAGTATGACTATGTGTTGTTGTGTTTCTTATTGTAATTGCAATTTTTTCCTGTAATTGGGTTATAAATAATAAATAAATTTATTTATACATGTTATAACTACAGAAACACATGTACAAATATTTGCCATTAAAATATTATATGGCCTGTCAAAAAAGATGATAAATATATACACAAATATATAGATATACTAACATAAAATGTAAAAGACGTGAACACAGCAATAAATATATAACACTCAATGACAAACAATCAGTTTAAAAATTCGTTCAAGTTATAAATCGTGTTTTCTAAAAGCAAATTCTTCACCTTTTCAATGAACGCAGAAAGATTCGACGTTTTTATATCATTGGGAAGCTTATTGTAAAGTTTTAAGCAGGTATGATTTGGACCTTGTTGCGTTTTCTTTATTCTCGAGTACGGAAGAGCATAATTATTTTTTTCCCGGGTATTGTAATTATGATAGAAATAATTTTTTGGGAATTTGTTCCGGTGTTGGTGAACATATTTAACGCAGGTAAGTATAAAATATGATGTGATGGTAAGTATTCTCTCCCTCTTGAAAATTTCTCTGCAGCTGTCTGTGGTCTTCATCTGATATATAGCCCTTATGGCAGTTTTCTGCTTCAACAGAATTTTTTGGGAATCTGCACATTGCCCCCAAAGCAGAATACCATATGTAGCCACACTGTGGAAACTTGAATAATAAGTCAGCTTCGCGATGTTGGTGTCTGTTATTTGACTCATTCTTCTGATCAGGAAGATGGAAGTAGACAATTTTTTGCATAGGTTGTCTATATGCTTGCTCCAGTTTAATGACGGTTGGAATTCGAGTCCCAAATATAATAACGATGAATCAGTTTGCTCCCTGTTTGTGAACAGCAGCTTCTGAGTTTTGTTCGAATTCATCAGTAATCCATTGGCAGAAAACCACTTTTGTGCGTCTACTTCACTAACACTCGTTCTGTCATTGAGATCACTTCTACTGTCTGACCTATTCAGAATCACTACATCATCAGCATAACTGCTGCACATACCAGAATTTATGTTGTAAAATATATCATTCATAAACAATATGAAAAATATCGGACCCAAAATTGATCCCTGGGGGACACCACACTCTACCTCGATGAGATCAGATCTGCATCCATTCCACTTCACTGACTGGTACCGATTCGTCAAATAGGATTGAATAAGTTTGTGTATCAATCCTCGTATACCATAATAATGGAGTTTCTCCAGCAGTAGTTCGTGACAGACACTATCGAACGCTTTACTTAGGTCTACAGATGTCATGTCTACTTCTTCTGAATCATTGTATGCATCTAATATTGTATCGAGAACCTCAAGCATTGCAGTTATTGTTGACCTATACTGCCTAAAGCCATGTTGAGCCGTGTGAAGTAGTGAATTATTTTCGAAGTAGTCGACCAGGCGTTTCCTCAGTGCTATTTCAAACACCTTCGAAAATAACGGCAGCACAGAAATTGGTCTGTAATTCGAGTGGTCTTCAGTATCTCCCCCTTTGTGAAGTGGTGTCACAATTGCAATTTTAAGTTCTGCTGGAAAAACTCCTTGAATGAAGCAATCATTAACAATTTTGCATAACGGTGTTTCGATATACGGAATGATGCATTTCAATAACTGAATTGTCATTCCGTAGTAATCTTTAGCTGTTTTATTCTTCGTTTTCATTATTGAATCGACTATTTCATCTTCGGTCACCGGAGAAATGATACATGGAATCTGGATTATTCAATTTACTTCTGTGAAGCAGACTAGATGATTCTTGCAAGTTCGGTCCAACACTTCTTGCCATTTCTCTGCCTATATTAGTGAAGTATTTATTCATTTCATCTGCTGTCACAACTTCATCTGATGTACTCGAGTTATTTTTCTTCTGTGTTTGCTGTTTTATCAGCTTCCACATGACCTGGGTCTTATTCTCGGCTTCTTCAATTTGTTTTGAATTTTTTGTTCTAACAGAGTCAGTTATCACTTTCTTCAGCTTGGTTTTCAACATTTTACAGAGTTTTTCACTGTTTTCATCTCTCTTTACATCAGCAATAATCTTCGCAGCTTTCAGTTTGTTTTTCAGATCTTTTATTTCTTTAGATGATTTGTATTTTTTATGTTTATTCATTTTAATTTTTTTTTCAGGAAAAGAGATATTGAAAATATGCATCAGTCTTCTGTGGAATATATTATATTGAGTCTCCGCGTCCTCGTCATACACAAGGGTCCAATCTTCATCACGCATTTTTTGTATGATGAGGTGAGTATTTTTGTCATTTATCGGTCTGACTGCCTCAAAAGTTTCTTTTTCAGGATTAAAGTGAGTGCACGAGATCTTCAGAATTTGGGCAAAGTGGTCTGACAGATGAGGTTCATATGTGAAAGCCGTGGAATCTTCAGCAGACACATTTGTAAACATATTATCTATACAACTTGTTGATTTTTTTGTTTCATGTGACGGATCAGAAAACATGTAATTCATATTAAACGATTTGAAGAGCTCGATTGTTTTACTTTTCTCTTTAGTTTGCGCTCGAAAGTTCACGTTGTAGTCACCTGCGAACACAAAATGATCCCTAGGATACTTCTGTAGGCATATTTCAAGAGCCTGATTAATGATGCTTTCAAAAGTTTCAAAATCGCCTGATGGTGGTCGGTACACGGCCACGACCGTCAAGTTTCTTTTCGCTATTCTAATAGCCGTCATCTCTATTATTCTATCCACCGACAAATCCTTTATCTCACTCAACTCCTTGAATGGGATATTATTCCTCAAAATAATAGCTGCACCGCCATGTCTCGATGATCTCCGGCAATAAGCACTTGCCACGACATAGTTTTCTATGAAAATTCTATCAAGTATACCGGAGGAGAGCCAATGTTCTGTTATGCACCCAATATTCACGTTCTGGTCATTTAGGAAATGAGTAAAGTTGTCAATTTTATTACCTAAGGATTGTACATTAATGTTGGCAATAGTCAAAAATATTTTATCTGTTTTTGTCAAACATGAATCGACCTGTTCAATTTTTTTCATTGGTTCAGTTAATTTGCTATCAGTTTGTTTCTGTTGTAGCGGAAAAAATTATACCTTCTTATCACAACTCCCCTGGGCCAGATGTCATGTTGGGTCAAATTTTCCAAAATTTTAAAACTGAAACCTACTTTAAAAGATTTATTTTTACTATGGTTAGTTTCATGTTTCTTTATTTCTTCTATTAAAAAAGTTTCATTATTAAACTGACCTTCTGAAAATTTCCGTATGTTTTCTTCCGTCGTGTTCCTGTTTACATTGCCAACGTATAGCCAAGCAAGACGTTCAGCTCCTTTGAACTCTTCTCCATCATCCCTGCTGCCTGTAATTATTTGACCACCTGTAGATTTTCTTTCGTTAGTTCTTCTTCTGCGCTTTTCATTGCTTCCCAGATACGTGGCACCATCTATATCCACTTCCCCCAATTTTTCATCGATATTGCTGGCTGTTACAGAAGTTTGCTTGACCTCTGGATCGCATATGTTAACCGGTTGTGTTATTATTGGGTCTCTGATTTTATCCTTCTTCTTACTTGTTACAGATTTCACCTCATTCGTTACAGGTTTCTCCATATTAGCATAATTGTTTGTTTTGACGTTCAACAATGGCGCCTCTTCCGACACTTGCGATATGGATTGTTTTGAACTTTTTTTCTCATTCTCGAACCGGAGTGCATCTAAAAGACCTATATGTTTTTTGAGTAGATCTATTTTATCCCGAAGTTCCGAAATAAGGATATCTTTCTGTTCGATAATAATTTCCAGGTATTTTGAACTGTCTTTTTTCGCCTCTTCCTCTCCCATGTCAACTCTGTCACAACTAACATCCGTATTGAGTTCAGCCAATTCCACGCTTTTATCGTCATTTAATTCCTTTGTTATTGATATTTCATACAAGGATTCATTTATGTTTGATAGTCTTTTCTTAAGAGTATTAATTTCTTCATTTTGGCTCTCATATGCACAAAGTTTCTTGTTCAGGTCCTCACAGCAGATTATCACACCCTCAGAGTTTACGTATGTACCACTAATTTTGAGTAAACAACTGGGGTGATATGAAGACGAACATTTTCCACGAACAATATATACTTTCACATCTTTTGAGCACTTTTTACAACTCACTCCAGAAACAACATTACTTCTTGACGCCATCTTAGAACTTGATTCTGATAAAGGTTGTAACCTGTTGGAGAATAAAGGCTTATTAAAATCCCCCCGACTTTTGCCTATACGCGTAGGATTTCTCCTCGCCGTCGGCTTCTCACTCCTCGCTAAGAGGAACATTCACTCAATCCCAGATATTTAAAATATCAGAAGGGCAGAGCTCGGTCGTGTCCGGTCCTTGTGGTCCCCCTGGTTCTCGTCGAACTTCTGGTCCTCTTACACGCGATCCTTGGACCTGTCCTTCGCTTCCTAGGAATTTTCTCACTGTCCTTGCAGTACCTAAAAGAACAGCTTTTTGCATTATATTACATATATACTCACTAAGTCCTAGTTGCTTGATATTTCTCTTGAGATTTTTGGGTACTATTCCTGTTGTTGAGATGATAATTGGAATAGTTCTCGTTGATATCATTTGTCATTATTATCCCCAACTTTTGCCTATACGCGTAGGATTTCTCCTCGCCGTCGGCTTCTCACTCCTCGCTAAGAGGAACATTCACTCAATCCCAGATATTTAAAATATCAGAAGGGTAGAGCTCGGTCGTGTCCGGTCCTTGTGGTCTCCCTGGTTCTCGTCGAACCTCTGGTCCTCTTACACGTGATCCTTGGACCTGTCCTTCGCTTCCTAGGAATTTTCTCACCGTCCTTGCAGTACCTAAAAGAACAGCTTTTTGCATTATATTACATATATACTCACTAAGTCCCAGTTGCTTGAGATTTTTGGGCACTATTCCAGTTGTTGAGATGATAATTGGAATAGTTTTCGTTGACATCATTCCCCACTGACGCTTTATCTGAAATTCGAGGTCCCTATATTTTGAAATTTTTTCGATCTCCTTTTGACGCAGGTGGTTGTTATTTGGTATTGCTACGTCAACGAGTAATGCTGTCTTTTGATGTTTATCGACTAGTAATATATCTGTCTATTGTGAGGGACTGTTTTATCAGTCAAAACTGTACGATCCCTGTACAGCTTATAGCGTTCGTTTTCCAGGATGGTCTCCGGTCGGTACTTGTAATATGGCATTTTTTCAGAATGAATAAGTTTTAATATGGTTGCCAATTCTTGGTGTAGTATCTTTCCTACTGCATCGTGTTTCTCGTTATATTCATTTCCTGCAAACATTTGACATCCACCTGTGATATGTTGTATTGTCTCATTTGTTGAACACCCATATCGGCATCGATCGTCAGTAATAGTTCGATCCTTTATGATATGCCTGCAGTAATTTCTAGTTGAGATCACTTGATCTTGGATGGCTAAAAGAAAACCTTCTGTTTCTGGGTACATTGCACCTGATGTGAACCAATAGTTCGACGCTTCAATGTCGACAGGGCCCCCGCAACCGCGCGTTCAACGCGTGCACCGCACGCGGGCGCCACTCTATAGGGGCGCCAAAATCTCTTATAGACCACATGAAAAACCGAAAGACCAAAATTTTTTTTTATTTTTTCAACAACTTTGAACGTGCAAGGACATCTTTTACACATCCAAACAAGTTCCCGAACGTCGCAATCCCCATAAAATAACCTCGGCCACAGATTGCAATTATACGATTCTTTTCGAGTAAACAAATCATAAATAATCATCCCTTTGTCGGTACGGGATTTTTTTATGGACCACCTGCACCGGACGGCGGGCACCATTTCTTCGATCATCACTAAAACGCATATGGTACACATAAACAATCATAAATACCGAAGCAATAGCTTTTAGCCAGGGGAATTACTGAAACTTTCGCCACCATCTGTAGGAAAAATACTACAGGTTACAGAGAATTTCTGAAACTACCAAAATCTTGCTATAGCTTGCTATGCTATAACAGCAGAAACCTATCCAAAGAATAGTTATTTTGTTTCGAAACGTTTAGGGGTTGAGGTCAAGACGCAAAAAATTCTACTAGTTTTTCTGATTGGCAACATTTATCCTCAGCCATTACAAGACATGAAACATCAATTGCACATAAAGTTCACATGAATAAATGGATGAATTTAAAAAAAATTTTAAAATTGTCCACAACGGTGAACGATCATCACTTACGGGTTTTAGAAACTGAAAAAAAATATTGGCATGACGTTCTAGGAAGAATTGTTTCAATTGTTAAATGTTTATCCAGGCAGTGTCTAGCTTTTCAAGGTTCTTCTAAAAAACTTTTTGAAAATGATAATGGGAACTTCCTCAAAACTGTCGAAATGATTTCATCTTTTGATCCTGTGATGAGAGAGCACATTAGTCGAGTGCAAAACTCACAAACAAATTCTTGATGACCCATTATTTAGGCTACCAGATACAAAATGAAATTATTGAATTGATGGCTTCTAAAGTAAAAAATAATATTTTGGATATGGTTCGAAGTTCCAAATATTATTCAATAATTTTAGATTGTACACCAGATGCAAGCCATACAGAGCAAATAAGCCTCGTTTTGCGTTATGTTGTTCTAAATGACAGTTCTAAAATGGTTCAAATACAAGAAAGTTTTATAGCGTTTAGTCCAATATTCGACTCCACAGGGGAAGGGCTATTCAATTTTGTTATGGGATTTTTGGAAAATTTAAATTTAGATATTAAATACATGAGAGGTCAAGGGTATGATAATGGGGCGAATATGCGCGGAAAACATATTGGTTTACAAAAACGCATACTCGATGCTAATTCTAGGGCTTTTTTTGTGCCATGTGCTGCACACAGCTTAAATTTAACTGTAAATGATGCTGCTAAGGTTTCAAATGAAACACTGAATTTTTTTAATATTGTACAAGAACTAAAACATTTTTCTCCTCATCCACAAAAAGATGGGATGTTATAAAAAAGCATGTTCCTCAGTTACATCTAAAACCCCTAAGTGATACTAGATGGTCAAGTAGGATTGATGTTATAAAACCACTAAAATTTCATTTAATTCAAATATGTGATAGCCTTTTAGAATTAGCTGAAAATGATACTTTCACCATAGAAACTAGACATAAAGCAAATTCTCTTTTATCAAATATTCAAACTTTCAAATTTATTTGTAGTGTAATAATTTGGTATGATGTTTTATTCCAAATTAATATTGTAAGCAAAATGATGCAGAGTGTAGCGATTGACATTAAAGTGTGCCAAAACTATTTAAAGAATTTAGTTGATCATTTTAAAAATTATAGAGATGATAATGTTTTTGAGGAAAAACTTTCTGAAGCTGGAAAACTAGCGGCTGCTCTTGAGATAGAGCAAAGTTTTCCTCCATTATATAGTGTAAGACGAAAGTATAAACCAAAATTGTTCGATTATGAACACACGGATGAGGCACCTCAAGATCCAAAAATCGCTTTCAAAATTAATTTCTTTTTGAAAAATCTAACGCTAAGTTCTTTAAATAGTAGGTTCGATATGATATCTGAATACGATAACGTTTTTGGTTTTATTTGTGATATTCTTAAATTAAATGACGAAAATCTATTAAAATGCTGTCATGCTCTTCAACAAAAGCTTACTGATCAGGAAAAGAAGGAGGCTGACGTGGAAGAAAATGATTTATTCAACGAGATAAAAGCCCTAAGATTGTTTTCATTACCTGAAGCGTCAAATCCTCTCGAAATTCTACAATATATTTTTGAAAATAATCTAACTTCTTCTCTACCGAATCTTAGTATTGCCTTAAGAATCCTTCTGACTTTACCTGTGTCTGTTGCTTCTGGTGAGAGATCATTCTCTAAATTAAAAATAATTAAAAAATATTTGAGGTCTACTATGTCACAAGAAAGATTATCTGGATTGGCCATCTTAGCTATAGAGCAAGAGATACTCGATAAAATTGATTTTGATGATATAATAAAAGAATTCGCAGCAGCCAAATCTAGAAAAACATCCATTTAATTTTATCCTTTAATTGAATATTTTATTTGTTATTCGTTTATTGTTTGGTTTATATATTTATGAATAGATTAAAGAAGAATAAAGCTCAGGTTTTGAAAACTCTGCAGTTTCATTACAAATTTAAAATAAAATGCGGTTTTGATCGAATGCTTGAATAAAATAATGAAAAATTTAGAAAATGTATTATGCAACAACTGACAGCATAAAGTTCTTAAGGCATCCAAAAAAGGTTGCTGATAGTTTTTTTAACCCTTCTACAAATAAATTCCAAACGAAAACTGAAACATTTTTTGCCGATTATCCTGCGACGTTTTTCTCCACTTCCCCCCTTTAAGGGGCGCCAAAATATTTTCGGCACGCGGGCGTTGATGACCCTTGCGGGGGCCCTGAATGTCGATATGATCCTGGTTCACCTCGTTGAAATGTCTTTCATGCAGGGGCTTCTCTCTCCATCTTTCCAGTTTTTCTTGGTTTGTCTGGTGGTTGTTTGAAAATTGCTCCTTGTGAAGTTGTAAAGGTGTTGATTCGTCTGCTTCACACAGAATTTTGTAGAACTCTGAGGTACTTGCTTGATCTCTGAAGTATTCCTGTAGGCTTTCTATCTGCCCACTAGCAAGTTCCATGATGTCCGTAAGACCCCTGCCTCCTTTATTTCTCGGCAGTGTAGTCCTCTCAATGCTGCTTTTCGGATGGTGCTTGTTTGCTTTTGTCATCAACGTTCTCATTTTACGTTGCATGTTTTCGATGTCTGTTTTGCTATATGGAACTATACCGAATGAGTATGTTAGAATTGAACATGCATATGTGTTGATGGCTCTCGTCATGTTCCTGCTGTTGAGGTTTGTTTTAAAGATTTTTTTGGTTCTCCTAATGAACTCAGACATTAAGTCTTGCTTCATTCTTTGGTGGTTGATTCGTCGATTCTGTTTCATTCCAAGATATTTATAAAGATCATCCGACTTCATTGCTTCTATTTGCTGTCCATTTGCGAGAGTGATCGGTTCATCTTGTATTCTTCCTCTCACTACTCTGAGAGTACGACATTTGTCCAATCCGAATTCCATACCTACATCTTTCGAGAAATGTTCCACTAGTTTGACCATAATTTCTAGGTGGTTCTCATTGCCTGTTATCAGTTTCAAATCATCCATGTACAGCAAATGATTGAGGGTGGTAGTATTATTATTTCCTTTAATGTTGAAAGCCTTTTCAGTAGCGTTTAGCTGTTTAGAGAGTGGGTTCAGCGCCAAGCAGAACCATAAAGGGCTCAAGGAGTCTCCTTGGAAAATTCCCTTCTTAATTGGAATCAGATTGGTTTTTATGTTTACCGTGGAAAGCTGGATGTTCGTTTTCCAATTGTCCATTGCAAGCTTTAGAAAATTGGTTATAATTGGATCGATCTTTTATATCTCCAAAATTTTCTTCAGCCAGCCATGTGGAAGTGAGTCGAAAGCCGTCTTATAATCAACATAAGTCATGAAAAGGTTTCTATGTTTCTTGAAGGCTTGGTTGCATATGATGGAATCTATTACCAGCTGTTCCTTCGATCCTTGTGCATTCTTGGAACATCATTTCTGCTGTGTTGTAATTATTTTATTTTTCTCGCAATGTTTGTAGATACGAGATGTTAAACATGATGTGATGATTTTGTATATTGTTGGTAGACATGTTATAGGTCTGTATTTTGATGGATCCATAGTGTTTTGAAAATCCTTCGGTATTAGGTAAGTGATACCTGTTGTTAAAAATGTTGGCATTTCTGTTGGATTATGTATTATGTTATTTATGTATTCGACCAGCCTGCCGTGCAGACACCAAAACTTCTTCAACCAGAAGTTGTGAATTCCATCTGGGCCTGGAGATTTCCAATTGTGAGTGTTCTTCAATATTTCCTCTAGTTCTTCAGACGTTATTACACTATGTGGCATACTTTCTATGGTCTCACATGATTTCTCCTCTGTTCTTATCCAACGCGCTTTGGAGTTAAAAGGAGTTGGTGTTGACAGTTGATCGGTCCAAAAACTCTCAATATCTTCGGCGCTTGGAGGACTCCCTAATTTTAATGACGTTTGTTCATTAAGCATTCTATAAAATTTCTTTTCGGAGTTTTCAAAAATCATATTGTCATGTTTTCGTTTATAGCTCTCATTGTATCTTCTCAGTCGTTCAGAGTATACACTTAATTTTTGTTTGAGTGTATCTAGAGTTTCTTGAGCACTTTTATTGTTGGCGTCATAGTTTGCATGTCGCCTATGGCGATCCATAATTGCATCCACTATTTTTTGTAGTTTTCTCGACGGAGAACCTCTTTCAAATTGTGTTATCCTTCCTATATCTTGTCGGAGGCTATGTACTTTTGCTTCTAGCCTATTTTGCCAATGTGGTTTAGTATGCTGTTTTTTCTGTGCTGGTTGCTCTAGGTTTTGGCTTCACGCCGAGCACTGCTGATATTGTAGAGGCTGCACAGTAGGTAATAAGATGCAATGACTTTAGGTTTTGGTCATTCGAAAAAACCGGTGGAATTATTTCTTTGTTCATTATGTGCAGAATATGTGAAAGTTTTTTCGATGTCTTCAGTCTAGGAAGAATTGGTCGTTTAAGAGGATCAGTACCCTCGAATTCTATGAAATATCTATTCATTGTAACAGATAATTGCTCTAATAAATCTCTTCGACTTTCTTCTCGGTTTTCCATAGTTGCAGTTTGTATATTCCGCCATTGCTCATCTCTTACTTATGCCAAATCTCCGCTGTTTTGTTCCTCAGTATTAAATTGTGCATTGATGTTGTGTTGGTTTTCAGCACAATCGTAGTTTTCTTTAATTGTCACTTCGTTGTTAGTGAGGTTCCTATTCTGTAGCCTCAGTTGGACTTCATTTTTTATGATGTTAAGTCTCTCATCGGGTATAAGTTTATTTCTCAATATGACCCGGTATTGGTCGGCTACTCTTTGTTCAGAAACTTGAAGTTCGGGATAGTTTCTGTGGAATTCTGCAAACAGCTTTTGCCGATAGCCTATTTTATCCTCTTCCATATTAGTCACTTCATAGTATATGCGCATGATCCATATCGAACTTGTCCATTTCATGCGTCTTCTTGGTAGACCTGCTTGGGTGAGTGCTGGTCGGGGATCCTGCACAGCACCTTCAGCAGTCGGAGAAACTCGTGTTATTCTTCTCCTAGAATGTTGAGATTGTGGAGGCGTAGCATTTTGTTCGACAGACGCCCGTCTCCTTAGCACTCTGTCACCGACCCCCGCATACTGTCATGTCCAGCGCCGGCTCCAGACACGCCCTGACGAACCTCAGGCAGCGGCTCTATATTTCTATTCCTTAAATTCAGCATCATTCATGGGTTCCTCCGTGTCGTGGGGGAGACGGCCTTTAATCGCTTTTTACGATCCGCAGAGCTACGGTGGGAGAATTCTTGAGCTGCTCTCCACACGGCTTCGTCCGTTACCCTGGAAAGGGACCCTTCGACAGGTTACAGCTTCCCGGGTCAGGGAGCTCCTGGAATCTGCGGTGGGCAGGAGTCGATTCAATTCTCCTGATAGGTGAATCGCTAGGGATTTCCTACCGCTACCCATTTCATTATTATTATTATTATATTATTATTAATAACTTTATATCCTTAGAACAGTCATATTTTTTGTGTTTCTAATTTTCAGTTTCTTTTGAGGAAAAAAACGATGAAATAAATCCAACAGGGCTCCGTGAAATGAGTTGAACTGTACCTCAGCATCGTTGTTATTTAGGAGTTCCCATTTGTATTCTTTCGCGAGTGAAATAAACTGGTGAATATTGTTCTTATTGATTTGCCTCACATATTCAAATTTAGGTTTTTGTTCTGTTACAGGTACTGTCGGATCTGGAATTTTCATTACTGCTCTATGGTCTGAGATGAAAAGTTCACAGGTTTTTTCTTGACTGTCCTCTTCCGGGAAATTCGTATAGACATTATCTATGCAGCTACTTGTGGTTTTGCTAACGCGAGACGGCTCCGTGAAGACATGGGCAAGACCAAACATGTTGAACAGTTCTGTGAGTTCAGTTCGCTGGGCAGAAGGCTAAATAACATCCACGTTAAAATCCCCAATGAACATTATCTTGTCTGTTGAGTTCTCAAACAACCATTCAGCACTTGAGCAAGCACAGACGTGAAAACTGAGAAATCTCCCGACGGAGGGTGATGTTGGTAAACGAATTGCTGCTATTTCGATAGTTTTCTCTATACTGAATGATTTTATGTGCTGCAGTTCATTACAGAGCAGCCCTTTTCGGACAAAAATTGCTGCACCACCATAATATGACTCAACACGACAGAACGAACTAACCAGCCGATAATTTTGAATGTTTACTCTTTCAATTATCTCGTTTGAGAGCCAGTGTTCAGTTACACAAGCAATGTCAATTTTTTCGTCATTCATAAAAATTGTGAATTCGTCTATTTTACTTCTCAATGACTGGGCATTGAAGTTTAAAATGGTGTAATACGAGGAGCGTCTAATCGATTTTATTTTCTGCGTATCGTCGAAAAAAGAAACGACGTACTGTGATTCTACTTGGCCAATTCTCACTATTGTATAGGTCCTTCATCATCATCATCATACAACCCTTTGCGTCCATTGTTGGACATAGGTCTCTCCCATTTTTATTGTATAGGTCATTAACTAAATCTAAATCGCCACCTACCTTGAATGACTTATACTAGTAGCCTCTGCTTTCTGCTTGAGTTCGTCTATAATGGAAGATCGACCAGGAAACAATTGTTTTAGGTGATTTTCTATAATCGCTGAAGTTGTACCCAATTGAGTTTTCCCAATATGAAACCATACTCTCTGTTTGGTACCACAAAACGCACTTTGGCCTTCAGTCGTTTCTCTTGTACCATTTATTATCTTTGTAGTAATTGTATTCTTACTACTTCTAAGTGGATCCTTGTTATTGGAATTGTTTATTTTGGACGTTCTTCTGTTTTGGATCCAGCTGATCTCACCGTCTGTTTGCAATGATTGTTTATATCTTGATTAGGGGGCACCGCTACATCTGGAGTTTTGTTGTCTTTCATTATCGCCGAATATTCCTCATTCTTTCCATGTTTGATTTCTATATTATTTTTCAAATCACTTACGTCAGTAACTCTGTCCTTTTCTAACACAGTAATCTTGAACAAGAGGAGCCGGTTCTTGTCTTCCATCTCGAAAATCAGCTTCTTCAAGAGAGTATTTTCTTTCGAAATAAATTCGTTTTCACGGGATAAGTCACTTATTATTATTTTTTCATTTGATGAAACTATATCTTTGATTTCAACTACCGTTTTGATAGAGGAGTTCAGATCTTCTTCACTGTCGCTTGTGTTTTTTAGGTTTACTGCACTCTGTTTTAATTTAAAACATCTTATTCGACTTTCATCTATTTTAACTATACCACTAAAGTACTTAATACAACCTGGGTGCATTAATGTTCCACAATTTATACACTTTAATCCGGTACTCGGCATTTTATGGCACTTTTTACATTTTTTCACTGGGAGCTCATATGAACACGTCTTACTTTCCGCCATCTTGAATCTTCATTATATTGTGCAACAAGTGGGCAAAGTCCAACTTTTCTCACGAGTGTGGAAGTTTGTGCCGCAAACACACATGTTGCACACTATACTTTTACCACAACTGCACAAATTTTAATAATTCAAGTAATAGACTTGATTCAAATCAAACAGTATGTGCTAGTTTATTGCATTTCCATAGAAACGACTAAAAAGCCCAATTTCATTGGTCTACCAAGCGAGGTGTGGGCAAAGTGCCGTGGGGAATAATATTTCCCACAGTATGAGCAATATACATAGTTTTGAAATTGAGTAAGCTATAAAGAATAAGCTACTTTTCATAGCAGTAAGATAATATACGGTAAGAAAAATGATTTTTTTACCGTTCATACTTTCTTATGAAATGTGATACAGTACAATCGCGCTAATATGAACACAAATAATTCTGACTTGTTCATATTACAGAAATTGTTCATATTTGTGAAGGTCAAGAAATAAGAATTTTTACATGTTTTCTAGGTTTTATTTCGTAATGAGTACATGAATATCGATAAAAATGATGCGCATAAAGTTATAAAAAGATTATTTCAATGAGAAAATATTCAAATATTTCAAAAAGAATACAAATTAATTATAATGACTGATCTTTTCTGTAGAAAAACGATGTTATTTTAGTTTGGGTCTTCTTCGCAGCAAATTTCGATAAAACTGCTTTCTCATGTATGTTTTTCAGGGTAAGTATCTCAGTCGAATCCAGAGTATTCTGTTTTGCCCACTCCATTGCTATGTTCAAAGCTTGAACTGCTTCCGCATGTGAGACTTTAACTGACTCGGCAGAAATTTCACAGTCACTTTCTTCAGATTCGTTGCACTCTTCTAGATTAGTATCTTCATCTCTGTTCCATTCATCTATATCTCGACCTGAGTATTCCATAGGCTGTAGAGCTTGAAGCAGAGAAATTGTTTGTTCAACCACAGACTCCATACCTCTCGTCATAGTGAGCTTTTTCTGCAAAACTGATTAATTGGCAAATTCTCTTCATCTAGCCGATTTTGATCATTTTCAGTCTCGGTAATTATCTTATTCCAACATTTTTTAATAACCTGAGGGCTCAACTTGTTCCATGCTGCAGCTAAATTCATCATTGCCTCACTTAGTGTAAGTTTGTTGAGGGCAAATCCTACCGGTTCATCTCCAGTGATGATTGAACTTAGGAGGTTCCTATAATAAGGTTTTGTGAGCCTAAGCACATTTTGATCCATTGGTTGAATAAGAGGCGTTACATTTGATGGCATAAACATCACAAAAATATGTCCATCACTGGTTTTCAATTCCTCAGCCGATGGATGGGAGGGTGCATTGTCTAAAAGAAGCAGCGCTTTCTCAGGAAGATTTTGAGTTCTCAGGAAGTTTCGAACCTCTGGAACAAACTGTTGGAAAAACCAATTTTTAAAAATGTTACACGTCATCCATGCGTTTCTACTGTTTCGGTATACAAGGGGATTGTTGAAGTTCTTGAAACATCTCGGATTTTTCGCTTTTCCAATAACCAGAGGTTTTATTTTGTGCGAGCCTGAAGCGTTTGAATAGCCTAAAAATGTGATTCTTTGTTTGGAAATCTTTAAACCAGATGCCGATTTTTCGGCTAGGGAAACATACGTTTTATCTGGTAGTAATCGCCAGTACAATCCTGTTTCATCAGCGTTGTATATCTGATGTTCGTTAAATTCATGTTCTTGAATGACTCTCTTCAATCTTTCTTTAAAAGGAGCAATGAGTTCTGGCTGACTCGGGAGTTTCTCCCCTGTTATTTCCAAGAATCTTACACCATAACGTTCTTTGAAGCGCTGGAACCATCCGTTGCTTGCTTTAAATTCAGAGATATTCAAACTTGCACATAAATTCAAGGCTTTCTGTTTGATCATTTCTCCAGAAATCGGCATATTTCTTTCTCGTTGGGCAAGGAACCATCTATACAGCTGCATTTCCATTTCTGGCATTTCCGCCTTCTTTAGTGTACATTTTTTGGTCAATCTGAACGTATTGCCTACTCTCTCGAGAATTTGTATTATTTTGTTTTTTATAGAACAAACCGTTGACTTAGCAATTCCATATTTCTTCGCTGATAAGGTAACATACAGGCCTTTATTGATGTCTTCTAAGACTTCAGCTTTCTCATGAAGAGATAAACATCTTGATTTTCCACACACTTTCACCATTTCCTTAGCTATTGTACTACTCGGAAGAAGAATGCGAGACAACTAATGAAAGCGCGAACCGGCAATGCATAAATGACGATAAATCGTGAAAACCGATTCATTCCTTTGAATAAAATAGACTAATTCCGACGAGTTCATACTAACGAGATACCCCCGTTAAGCTAGCAGAACCACTTTCGAATTTTCGATTTTTTTTTGGCCATAATTTTAGGCTCATTTTAGGCTAATTTATTGCCCTATTCAAAAATTTTTTGCTCCTGAATTGTCGGAGAAATCGCGGGTTCTGCTAGCTTAACGTTAAGGTAGCAGAACCACCAAGATAATCGATATCTTATGGAAAATCTGATTACACCATAATTTTAGGCTCTTTTTAGGCTCACGTTTGAATCCATTACCAAATTTCTGAATTTATGTTTTTTTGAAAAAACCCTGGGTTCTGCTAGCTTTACGGTTAAGCTAGCAGAACCCAATCGTAAATAAACACCTCAGAATAATTCGAATATCATAATAATTCTGGGCTCTATTCAAACTTATTAATTACCCTATTCCGGAATTTGTTGCTCCTCAAATTACCGAGAACTCATGAGTACTTCTACTGCATTCATCCCGTTTCTTCCGTACGTGAAAACAGCAAATCTCATATGAATATGGATAAAATGATTACGCCATAATTTTAGGCTCTATTCAAACTAATTAATTACCCTATTCCGAAATTTTTTGCTCCTCAGATTACCGAGATGTCATGAGTTCTACCACTACATTCATCCAATTCCGTCATTACGTGAAAAATGCAAATCTCATATGAATATGGAAATAGTAATTTACGTAACAAGTCCGGAAAATAGGGTTTTTTTGGACGAATAGACAAAATTCCAGGACGAGCGTAAGCGAGTCCTGGAAGTCTGTGAGTCCAAAAAAACCATTTTCGGGCGTGTTGCGTACAATATTTTTTCGGCAACCATGTAAAATAACGCTATCGCTGCTGCTTTCCATATTTTATTGCGATTGCGATCAAAAAACATGCAAATTTTTGACAACTAATTTCATATGAACTGTCAGCCGTTATCTCGGTTGCTATGGATTCTATGATTCTTTTCCGGCCTAGTCCGGGAAGTACGTACTTTCCGGACTCAGGCGCGGATCCAGGACCCACTTTTGGGGGGGGAACTTTTCGATACTTCCGCCATTTTGGGACGTCATTTTTTTGCCGTTTATTAATATTGGTTTTCAAAAAATGTATTGAAGATGAAATGAATAGAATAAAAAATGTCCCCATACATTTACTTGTATTTTCAAATTATACACTGTGTCCGTAAAGTATGGAACAAATTCATTTTTAGCTAAACAGACCATTTTAAGAAATAATCGTGAAACAAGTCGATTTTTTATTTTAATTTACTGTATTTTGAAATAAAAATCTAATATACAGGGTTAATTACTTTCGAGTAATGACGTCACCGTCATTTTTTTCAAATGGAACACCCCCATTTTGTCTCAATTTTCCGATTACTCTAGCTGGGCTGATTCCAAAAATGTATCACATTTTGATTCCAATTGGTACAGGATGGACAAAAATACATAGTTTTGTATTCCAAAACTGTATCACATATTGATTTGAATTGGTACAGGACCAATTGGAATCAACATGTGATACATTTTTGGAATCAGCTCAGATAAAGTAATCGGAAAATTGAGACGAAATGGGGGTGTTCCATTTAAAAAAAATGACAGTGACGTCATTACTCGAAAGTGATTCACCTTGTATATTAGATTATCATTTTAAAATACGGTAAATTAAATTAAAAAATCGACGTGTTTCACGATTATTTCTTAAAATGGTCTGTTTAGCTAAAAATGAATTTGTTCCATACTTTACGGACACAGTGTATAAAGTAACAAAGTGTATTAGTTTTTTGACATTTTCTATGTCACTTGTGTTCAGTAGATTATGTCATTTAATCATAGAAAGATACAAGCTTTTACTTCAAAATGGACCACTTGAAATGACACTAGGTTCACTCTTTGTTTTCCAGATTTGGAGTTTGATTTTTTCAAGTTTTTTCTCATAGCACCTGTGCTTTACAAGATATTTAACTTGAATTTGGCATAGATATTCTAATTTAAAGTTTTCATCATGTGATACGAGTATACTAATTTTGAATACAAATCTACAGGGTGATAGTTTTTCTGGAACAGTGCCCGCTCTTTTCCTCCAGAACTTTTTTTTGGAAGACTACAGGTAGTTTAGAAAAATGTTAAAAGAAACTTTGATCGAGTACTACACTTTTTGGATTCTTGTAGTTCTGTCCTATCTGCTACTGATTTCTAGAAAAAAATTTCAAACTATTCTCTAGTACCTAATACTCAGAAAAAGCCAACTTATAACGAAGATCCAGTTAATAAGCTATGATGAATAAATTTTATTATAATTTTTGATACTTATTTACCGCATCTGTAGCGAAGATGAAGAAAGATTTGATAAACTGGTATAATCATCACAAAAAAATAGATTACAAGACTTACAAGAAACACTCTGTATCTCGAAAACAAAGCGTTAACGGGCCCATATTTATTGGCCTTTCTTATTATCCAAGGAATCTCTCATATTCCTTAATACCTCCAATTTTAGCAATCCATTCCTATGATTATTCAACAAAGCTAAATATTTCTCATGATGAACAAAATAGGAAATATATTGGCAAGTAGGCCTGCTTTTATTGAAGATCATATTTCAGGTCCTTTTTTCCGAAGTAGGTACTAACAAAGAGGAAATATTTCGCATGCACGTGTTATTATTCTTTCATAATTGTCTTTTTTTATTGCCATCCGTTCCAAAAGACTGCATCGTAGGTAAACCTCGTATTGAGTAGGTAACTCAAAACATCATTACACCCGAATAAGAGGAATAGATAATGTTAAGGGTAGGCGGAGGGCCTCGACCCGATATAAAATAAATATTCAACGTCTTGTTATGTTTCATGTGATAAGTAAAAAAAAATCACTCAGGAATTGTTTTGTTGATGGAATTCTGAAAATTACAGGCTACCAATAATCATGGCCCCGGGGAAAATCACACTCGCCCCCTCCTCTCTCGACGAACTAAAAGGCTAGCGTAAGGCGGATAAACTAATTTTTTATTGCAGATTTAGATTCAACGTGATTTGAAATGCAAAAAGCCAAAGTTTGAGGTATGATTTTAATAAAAATTTGTTCGATTCCAGATGTTACTACAGCACCATGTCAAAAATTGTTGCATTGGTAGAATTATATTCATTTAACATTAGTTGAATACCAATGAAATATTTTTATCTTCACCATTATACAAACAGAGGTTTATATTCATATTGGGCAGGTGAACAAAAATAAGAACATCAAAGCCTTGTTTAGACTAAATTTTTCCTAGTACAATACAACAATTATATTTTGGGGTCACAAAAAAATTTCACAATATACAAATTAATAAATAGAAAACAACTGCTTATTCTGGTCGTCTACACTCGTAGTAGGTATTCATATATTTTTCCCTTTCCCTCTTCTTGGGGTTCATAATTCTGATTGGTGAATTGAAATTAAAAACAATTGCTGAAATATCAGAGATAACGCCTGAAGATCTATACCCATCAAAGAAGCCACACTTCACACAAAAATAGATGGTTTGTCAAAGAGATACCGACAAGATTTATGAAGCGCAAAAAAACTCTTGGAAATCGGGGTAAGCAGAGAATCACATGCCGACGCGCGACAGTAATATTTATGACCCAATTGCGGCATCTTTGAACGTGTACGTGTTTATTGCGGAACGTTTGAACCTATATATTGGTCCATATTCATATTATTTCTAACCTTATTGCATTTCCATTCCGTATCCGTACTTTCAACATCTTTGTTTCAGAAATTGCGTCAAATTACATTTTTGCTTGATCTTGTAATTATTTGAGCCTAAGTATGTCAAATTCTAGACGGTCCGGCAAATTTTAAGAGGTGCCCGGGCCATTTGGGGAGGGGGAACGTTCCCCCAGTTCCCCCCCCCCCCCCCCGTGGATCCGCGCCTGTCCGGACTAGGCCGGGAAATGCTACTTTCTCAGAGAAAAAGCGTCCGGGAAGTGAGCACTTCCCGGACGGTTGCCGAAAAAAATTATTACGGCATAATTTTAGGCTCTATTCAAACTAATAATTAATTACCCTATTCCGGAATTTTTTGCTCCTCAGATTACCGAGAACTCATGAGTACTTCTACTGGATTTATTCCATTCCGTCAGTACGTGAAAAGTGAAAATCTCATATGAATATGCAAAAAATTATTACGGCATAATTTAAGGCTCTATTCAAACTAACAACAACAAACAGCTCTTCGAATTTCTTTCTTTTCGTTAAGAATTCTTCGTGGGAAACTAATATAGAAAATTTTTCAATATTTTCATTCAAATCACTGTCACTAAGAATGTTGGATTTTTCTTGGAAACTTTGTTCAACTGGAATATTGTTCTGGTTCGATATATAATCCTCCAAAACTTTATATTTTTCGGCACCTGCCAAAGAATACAGTGATCTCGGTGATAATTTAAGATTTAACCGCCCAGCCAACTCCTGCCAAATTGGATGAACTTTCGAGATGACTTTATTATTTTCATATATGAGTTTTTCATTTACTTTGAAAAGCTCAATAACAAGTGCTCTTTTTACATTTTCTGGTATTCAAGGTCTATTTACAATTTTGGAATTCATGGTACAATTACAACCTATACCATAATATTCGGACCACTAGCTCTAAAGGCAATAGACAAACGATGCTGTTTCTTGAGAAGGGTAATGAGATTTATGAAACTTCCCTCATCTGGTAATTTTTTCACATACAGTATTATGCATTATATAACAAAAAAGAGCAGTCCGCATCTGGTTTTTCAGTCTCAGAGCAATAAAAACTGATAAACATGATTATTCTGGGTTTCTAGCAAATTCAAGTTGAAAGTAGAGAAATCTGTACTTCTCCGAATCCCAAGGGAAATAAATAAATACCTGTAATGGGTCTATGTAGATTGTAGTGTACCAGCGAAGGTTTTACTGGCGTCTATTTGAGAATCTATTGTATTTTGTAGGTTCTCATGTAATAAAACTAATTTCTGGATTTTACAAACGACAATTTGATTATAAAAATATCACAATATTTTCGGTGAAAACAGGGGTTTGAACTTTCCAAAAGTAACGAACGTTTTTAAATTTATCATCAGATAACAGTATTACCTGTTCGTTAAATAAATCTGTTAAAAAGTTATGCATATTTTTGCTAGATATCAACGAAGATCCAGTCCAGTCATAGGTGAAATATTCGAATGAGTATTAACTGAATAATCAGTTATTATATCATGAGAGCATAGACAATATTCGATTGAACACCGATTCATGAATGTAGCAGTAGAACTCATGGGTTCTCGGTAATCTGAGGAGCAAAAAATTCCAGAATGGGGTAATTAATTAGTTTGAATATAGCCTAAAATTATGCCGTAATAATTGTTTCCATATTCATATGAGATTTGCTGTTTTCACGTACTGAGGGAATGGGATGAATTCAGTTGATGTACTCATGAGATCTCGGTAATCTGAGGGGCAAAAAATTCCGGAATAGGGTAATTAATTAGTTTGAATAGAGCCTAAAATTTTGCCGTAATAATTATTTCCATATTCATATGAGATTTGCATTTTTCACGTACTGACGGAATGTGATGAATGCAGTAGATGTACTCATGAGATCTCGGTAATCTGGGTGGCAAAAAATTTCGGAATAGGGTAATTAATTAGTTTGAATAGAGCCTAAAATTATGGCGTAATATTTTTTCCATATTCATTTGAGATTTGCATTTTTCCCGTACTGACGAAATTGAATGAATGTAGTGATAGAACTCATGAGATCTCGGTAATCTGAGGAGCAAAAAATTTCGGGATAGGGTAATTAATTAGTTTGAATAGAGCCTAAAATTATGCCGTAATAATTTTTTCCATATTCATATGAGATTTGCATTTTTCCCGTACTGACGGAATGTGATGAATGCGGTAGATGTACTCATGGGTTCTCGGTGATCTGAGGAGCAAAAAATTCCGTTATGGGGTAATTAATTAGTTTGAATAGAGCCTAAAATTATGCCGTAATATTTTTTTCCATATTCATATGAGATTTGCATTTTTCACGTAATGACGGAATTGGATTAATGTAGTGGTAGAACTCATGAGATTTCGGTAATCTGAGGAGCAAAAAATTTCTATATAGGGTAATTAATTAGTTTGAATAGAGCCTAAAATTATGGCGAATCATTTTATCCATATTCATATGAGATTTGCTTTTTTCACGTACGGGCGGAATGGGATGAATGCAGTAGAAGTACTCATGAGTTCTCGGTAATTTGAGGAGCAAAAAATTATGGAATAGGGTAATTAATTAGTTTGAATAGAGCCTAAAATTATTATGATATTCAAATTATTCTAAGGTGTTAATTTACGATTGGGTTCTGCTAGCTTAACCGTAAAGCTAGCAGAACCCAGGGTTCTTTTAAAAAAATGTAAATTCAGAAATTTGTTAATGGGTTCAAACGTGAGCCTAAAAAAACCTAAAATTATGGTGTAATCAGATTTTCCATAAGATATCGATTAGCTTGGTGGTTGTGCTAGCTTAACGTTAAGCTAGCAGAACCCGCGATTTCTCCGACAATTCAGGAGCAAAAAATTTTTGAATAGGGTAATAAATTAGCCTAAAATGAGCCTAAAATTATGGCCAAAAAAAAAACGAGAATTCGAAAGTGGTTCTGCTAGCTTAACGGGGGTCTAACGAGATTATACTATGTTCATATTATAGAGTAGTCAATACAAAAAATTTCGTGTTCACATTACGGAGTGGTTCATAATAACGCGTGTTCATATTAGCGCGATTGTACTGTATTTCATTTTATATTTTTATGCTTTAGTATAAATAAACTTGATGTTTTTTTGGGATTTTTTGTTTTATTTAGGTCTTTTTTTGACATATGTATATATATTTGTTCAGTTTTGCTGTTGTATTTCATTCAAAAATCTCAAAAAAAACCGGTATATTATATATCAAAATATTTCAATTTTCTTTATTCACTAGAATTGAAATTTTTTTAAGCACGATTACAAGATATCATCGAAGCAGGTGATGTTGTTTGTTGGAGGGTTGTGGTTCGATTGATACTTTTTCAGCAGGGGCGCTAAAAATTTTTTTGCTTCAAGCGCCAAAATTGCTAGCGCCGGCCCTGCCAGTGTAGATTTTTTCAAAATAGAATATTTCGTCTACAATGACGCAGGACAAAATTTTTCAGACGAATTGTTAATTTTTGTAGGTTTTGACAAATAAACAATATTAATAATTATTATTTTATATACCCAGACTTCCAGTTAGAGAGCAAATCCCCACCTTTTGATGACATACCTCCAATAAAATCGGAAGACAGACTCCGAGTTACAGAATTTACTCATTATAGCAGCCAAATTTGTTCATCAATTCATTATACCCAGTACCTAATGATTATTTGTTAATAAAAATTATTTTTATTATTATTATCATTATCATTGATAATATCTGAACTTTTCAATTTCGGTTGACTCTCTGTTACTACATCTTAGTTTGTCTTGTAAGAACCTGCCTTCCCAATACGCTTGAAAGAATGGTAAGAAAAAAATATTTAGTTTGTTCAGTTGTATGTCGCATATATTGTTGTTATTTTGCACTGTTCATAAAATTGAGAAAAAAAATTAATTTGGTTGTTCACCCCACGGACAGGCTTAGACTTTGTGGGAATTTTGTTCGTTTGTAGATTGTATAATATTATTTCTGCAAATAAATTTATTATTAGATATCTATCCCATTCCTTAATGTCTTTCATTTCAATTCCAAGGTGTCCTATACAAAACTATAAATAAGATAACACTTCAAAATTCAATATAGAATCGTATATGTGAAGTTTGAATAAACCCATATATATCAACCAGATTATAGTACTTTTTTTTTATAGTACATAATTGCTGATAAGTATTGTATTTATTCGATTCGTTGAGAAAAATTTATTAATTTATATTAAGTTCAATGTAACCCAATATATGATAGCTTTCAACTACATTTTTTAATAGAATTATTAATTTTCACCGAAATGTATTAATTTTGAATGAATGAAATTCATACGCAACTGATAGCGGAAACGTGAGTCGGCCATATTCAGATACCCTTCTGATCATCAGTTTTGGGACGTTATGCTCCCTCCTGTTTATTCTATCTATGGTATAGAAACACAATAGTTTCTATACTGTGAATATGCCACAGAACGACAGAACACTAAATATATAAGAAGTGCTAACGTCGTATTAAATCAAGGCAAGAATAGGACGGATATGATCATGATAAATTTGATATTTCAGTGAAGGCCGAGAAACAAAATTTAACTTTAATCTAGTTGGTTTTGAAAGATTATTATAATCACAAGAAAGAAGGATATCAGACACATAAGTACATTGAAATATACCCTCGTATATGGGCAAGTTCGGAAAGTCAGCGCTGTTGAATGCGCTGAAAGAGATGCGATTGACAGCGCTGAACAGCGCTGTACCAGCAAAATGCTGGAGAAAAAGCGCTGCATTCTATGCTGAATTATAGATTTACGTTGAGTTTTCGAACGCTTTTTCAACGAAATAATGGTTTCAATGTCTGTGAATTAATA